>NC_088206.1:47498640-48098640 GCF_037126465.1 Ornithodoros turicata | reverse complement strand
CCAGGGTATGGGGTCTCTCTCCTATGCATCTGCATTGAAATGGCTATCGGAGTTTCTGCACACGTACCTTTTCAGTCGGGTTTAGGTGGCCCACTTGACACATGCATTCATGCCGTCTGTAGCACTCAGCAAGATATTTAGCGGTCCCATATCCACTGCCGTGTCTGTTTCTGTTCCCTAGAAAGAAGTTGTGAGAACACTATTAATTTGCTGATGTATTACACACAGAGAATGGACATACATTTTGTGCTATGACAGGCTACTCACCATATTCCGGTGTGCGTGCAGCCGTGGGGCATCCGAAGCAACAGCTGCAAGAATATCAATGTGTCTGTCACAGCTCGATTCTATGGTTTCTACTTCGGGAGACAGAGCCTCCTGTTTCTCCATATCCTCAATCTCCTTACTGCATTGCTGCACATCGCAATGCGGAACGTTCTTCTTTCGTCGGAGCCACCTGTAATTTTTGACAGCCACTGAGAAAACTAGACGGGCTAGAAACTGTAACTGCTTTCAAACTTGTTGCAGTCACTGCATAGCCTTACCTGTTGTGCCTTTCGATATCAGGCTGTTTCTTTCTGTAGATGTGAGGGAAGATCGTGGGAAGGTATGGAGGATTCCCCTCGATGTTGCTTACGCAGTTATTCACAAAGTGGGCACTGCAGGTTTTTGTCCTATTAGTTGGTTGCCACGGTGAACCATCCTCGCTGAAACGTACGTTCATGAAATAAATACCATTGAAATGCGAATTTTCGCATAAGGAGCATGTTTTGTCATGTATATACTTACTTTTCTCGACGAACAGCTCTAACCCAAGCTTCCTTCCGTGCCGTCTCGTACCGTTTCCAGGGGAAAGCATGAAACGTGACCGGTGGATCACTGTTCCGTGTATTCTCGACACTGTTGTGGCAGTTGACTACGCAGCAGTACAGAGTACCTGCTTTTCGCTTTTTGGGCGGCCCGTTTTCAGGGTCGCTCTCCATGATTCCGGCCCGGCAAAAATCGAACATACGACAGCAGCCAGGGCAGCGTCTATCGTACAATAGCAGCACACTCCGGCATACACGGGACGGTAGTTTCGCCTTCCGTCGACAGGGGAGAAATTGGCGCTGGCGTCGTTCCGCTAAACTCCAGGCGCGCGCCAGTTACGCTTAAAGTGGCTACACGGGAATAACCGCATTCTGCACCTCTGCCACGACCCGCAGAAGGCGAAGTAACAGCAACAATAAATGAGACAAATAAACCTAAATAGGAAACTGGGTAGTGGGTCCCTTAAAAAGGGTGGGCGTACCCCCGATAGTAAGTCCCTCCCTATATATCGTATAATCCCAGCTCAAACTTCAGGTAAGTACCATTCGCTAGAACTGTTAATTATACTTCTGCATATGTCGTCACTTACAATGAGGGTTAACAACTGCTTTGTTCAAAGTTTCATGTACACGCAAGAAATTAAGCACCCGTACACAAAAGTCTGCTCTTGTGCTTGAATTCTGACTGTAATATTATGCAAATTATATCCATAGGCCTGTCCGCAAACTCCAGAAGTTTAGCTATGAGACACCATTACCCTGAACATGGAAGTAGCTGGTCCCTTGGCTGGTCCTCTAGTGGAATGTGCCTCGAAGATCATGTACACCCATTTATTCATTGTTTCATGGCTCGTACAACTCCGCTTCTGCTGAAGATACGGTTCATGGACATCGAAAGTATGAGAGAACAACTGCGAAGTCTGTGGTCTGGCCTACAATAGGAAAATACCATACAGGCGATACGATATGCAATATAGGAGCACCATCCAGTGAGCGTCATCCAAAGATGTCATTTATTCATTTGACTGATTTATTTGTCAAAAATGTTTATTATTTGACATGAATTATTACTTGAAAAATGGTTGGGGATTAGGGATGGCATGCTTAGTCACTTAGGCAGCATGTTTAGGCGGTTGTGCCTCATATGCACCAAATGCTCATAACCTCCAAACGCTCATATGCACCGAAAAAAAGTTGGTTTGGAGCGTTTGGTGGAAATGAGCAGGAGGGGAGAAGCTGCTCATAAGCACCAAACGTCCAGAACATCCGAATGCTCATATGCACCGAAAGGCGGGCGACCACAAAGGCCGGGTCTTCGTCTCCCGCATTTGGAACAAGGTTATTGGGTGAGAAAGGTGGAATGAATGGCGACTACCAAGGCCGCTTAATGTGTCAGTTTGACGTTTATGTAACAGCTTGGCCCTGCTTGTATGTAGCCAGAACGAATAGCACCTTCTCGTTTACGGAATTCAATTTGAGCTTTATTTTCAAGACATGGAGGCAGCCTAGGACAAAAGACTTGATTCTAGCTCGAAAGGCACTCGGCTCCCAGTGCTGTAGCAACAAAGAGCGTGGTCCCTTCCCAACACGCTTCTGGTCAAGAGATCCAACGAGTCAAGAGATCCATCTAGTCAGGAGATCCAACCGGTCACGTGACAGGCGAGTCAAAAGATCCAAAGCGTCAAGAGATCCATCGAGTCAGGAGATTCAGCGAGTCAAGAGATCCATCGAGTCAGGAGATCCAACGAGTCACGAGATCCATCGAGTCAGGAGATCCAACCGGTCACGTGACAGGCGAGTCAAGAGATCCAACCAGTCAAAGCGTATTACTGGTCAGGATTCCTGACAGAAAAGAAAGTCTATTCCTTACCATGTTCATTGCAGAACGATTGCGCTGTACGTAGTATTAAGTTAGGAAGTAATATGCAAGGTAACAGTGAAGTCTTTTCGGTGTTTTCTCTCTTCTTACCACACACGCACACCCACAAAAAAAAGTAAGTCGAGAAAATCCTGAGGTTGTGCTGTAGGCTACGGCGGCGAGTCCCCCTTTTGCCTTTGCACATTTATCTCCATTGCCCATAGCGTCGTAACACGCCAGAACGGATGCTTGTTACCAAGAATATTGAGATCAACCTACAAAGAATCGTAGGCCGCAGGGCTTAAAACTTATCCTTGTCGCGTTCTTTTCATTGGCCCCCACCCTTATCACGTTATTCTATTCTTTTACTGACCGTGCGGGAAAATACTGTCTGACTGTGCTTTCCAATCAACATTGACATGTCACGTTCATTGACCTCAACCAATTGACTCCGAGTTCTCTTTGTACTTTTGTGTCCATTGGCACAGCCGTCCCCACGTTATGCCAGAACTGAAGTTTGTTACCAATAATAACGTGCCCATCCGCAAAGTGCTTTGTTTTTGTCCTTTTGTGGACGGTGGGAAAATTAAGGGAAAACTTGATACAGAAACACACACAAAAAAACAACAACAAAAAAACAGATGTTCGGGCACATGAAGCTATCTTTCGTACCTTGAGAGAGTCCATGATCCGCCATGTAGAACGTCTGTCCACAACAGCGACTTGGCTCTTCCACTACGAGCCTGCTGTGATACGAGAAGTGTTTGAATAATCAACGTGTTTGAAACAGCGGCCGGTCCACCCAACGTGAGCTTACGTAGCCCACGCTAACTGTAGAAATAATCTCTAACACGAAGCGCTGTCAAAAAAGAAAAAAATGACAGCACTCCTATAAATTCTGTGTTACAAACAGGCTGATTTTACAATGCACCACCTGTTTTTAACAGAAATGACATAAGAGAACTAGCAATTTTTCTTTGACTGCCCTATGTGTTACAAAGTAAGTAACTAAGTCAATAAAAATGATTTGCCACCTGCATTTGCATCCTATTTATACCGCACGTAAAACGAGTCCCTCTATTTCGATGCGAGTAATTTCTGCTTAGCAATGTTAGAGTTAACAACGGTAACACGAAGGGGTCAAAAGATGCCAAGCCTGGCGAATCCTCAGACGAGTCAAGAAATCCAACCTGGTCAAGATATCCTCCGAGTCAAGATATCCATCGAGTCAATAGATCCACCGATGGATATCTTGACTCGGAGGATATCTTGACCAGGTTGGATTTCTTGACTCGTCTGAGGATTCGCCAGGCTTGGCATCTCTTGACCCGTTGGACCTCTTCACTGTGGAATCCTCCGAACATATGCCGGGGTTCACTTACAATGCAGAAGCTGGAATACGGGAACCGGTCCACTCGTCACCGGAAGACTCGTCACAGGATAATATTGGTCACACCGGCCCTCTGGCACGAGGTCCTTTTGTCACCGGAACACTTGTCAAGGGGGGAGATTCGTCACCGGAACACTGGTTGCAAGGTTGACCCCGTTCCAAAGGGAATGCGTTTCACCGTGTTTTACCAAAGGGATTAGTCCAGTGCCCGGGATCCGGACATTTCGGTGCGGACATTTCGGTGCACGGACGTTTCGGTGCACGGGCGTTTCGGTGGACGGATATTTTGTTGCAAAACGTTGCTGAGGGGTCCCGGAAAAATGGTCCCGGGAACGGCTGTCACAATGCCGACATATCGTAAGAAAACAAAGGGAAGAGGGAGGTTGGCATCGGAAGTAGTGTTGTCAAGAAACTTGGTTTACATAGAAAAGAACGTGCTTTATGTATTTTTTGTGCACCATTATAAATTTAAGACCTGATCTGCATGTGTTCGTGGTCTGTTTTGGGGCATTTTTTGCAACTTTTGGGGCATTTTCTTTTTCAATATTTTGCGCCCCATGTTCTGGTCGGTGCTGTACAGATATTCATATTTTATTTCCTTTTTCAAGAGTTGATGAAGAATTGCTTTTTAATTGTAGTGAGTATTATCTCAAAGGCGGCATCTTCAAGGTACGGATATTATGCAATTTAAATTCAATTTTTTAAGGACGTGCCGGTTACATCTTTGGTGGAAGCATTTGATTAGACGTTATTCCCCTTGTATTACAAAAAGTTACAAAGTTACCATGTCCCGGTTACTATCTAATTGCTTGGTCCCTGGCCTAGTCCAGCCCAGCAACGCTCTGCGCTCAAAGCTCTTCTGACATTTCTGGACACCATCGGACTTCGATCGTTATTGTGAAGAATCAGACATGTACAAGATACTCAAAAATGTATTTAAGATAAGATAATAAATACTGACGTTAGAATGGAATTAAGATAGAGTATAAATACATGAAAATTAAAGTAATTAAGATAGAGTACGAAATACTTCAAAAAGTATTTGAAATACAATTAAGATACTATTTATCCTTGAACTCAAAACGTCACCAGTCACTGGTCAATGCGGCGAGTCGCCGCTATGTGACATGAATAACCTAAAACCCGCGTACTATGCAAGCCGTCCCTGTATGATAGGAGTCATCTAAACAGAAGTCCCAAAAAGATGACAAAGAGATATCATATAACTCCACTAAGTATATGTGACCCAGAACAAATCAAACTTCTAGCAGGTCCCTGCTCGGCGAGGTCAAAATTCGGCGTTACCACATTAGGACACACATAATAGAACCTTCATCCGCAAAGGATTAGTACATACGGGGCAAGATCTCTAAATTGAGACTTCCAAGAACGGCCAATGTCCGACTCAAGTCCGAGGGACTCAGGAAATTTCCACTGAACACGCAAGATAATGGAAAGACGAGACACAGAAAGTTTGAGAGGGAGATCCAAAATATGTAATTAGAGTATTGAGTAGAAAATACAATAAAATGTATTTTAAATAGAGTACAAATACACAAAACAAAAAGTATTCAGTAGAGTACCAAAATACCGCAATCTCTATCTAAGCCAAATTTCCTGACAACACTACTTTTCATGCCAAGCCGCCCTCTTCCTTTTCTTTATGGCGATATGTCGACATCGTACCAGCCATTCCCGGGACTATTTTTTCTCGGAACCGGCGTTGCAGTGATTCCTCGCCGCTGTAACGCCTTGCACCGAAACGTCCGTGCACCAAACTGTCCGTACACCGAAATGTCCGTGCACCGAAATATCCGTGCACCGAAGTGTCCGTGCACCGAAATGTCAGCACCGAAATGTCCTGCACCGAAATGTCCTAGACCCCAGTGCCCGACCCGCACTTCCGCGAACCCGGATTCCGAAGACCGCAGACCGTACAAATATCACGTCTTTGCCAAGGGCACGGAGAGCATGGAAGTGGCGAAAACTCAGCGTGGGGCTCCGTTGCTGGGGCGCGGACAAAAGTTGAGAGACTGACCAAGGTTAGGTCAGGAGAGCCTTTTACGTATTTCACACGTTGGGGAGTGGGTCAGTTCATGTAGAATATGCACCCGTCGAGACTGACGAAGGTTAGGTCAGGAGAGCCTTTTACGTATTTCACACGTTGGGGAGTGGGTCAGTTCATGTAGAATATGCACCCGTCGAGACTGACCAAGGTTAGGTCAGGAGAGCCTTTTACGTATTTCACACGTTGGGGAGTGGGTCAGTTCATGTAGAATATGCACCCGTCGAGACTGACCAAGGTTAGGTCAGGAGAGCCTTTTACGTATTTCACACGTTGAGGAGTGGGTCAGTTCATGTAGAATATGCACCCGTCGAGACTGACCAAGGTTAGGTCAGGAGAGCCTTTTACGTATTTCACACGTTGGGGAGTGGGTCAGTTCATGTAGAATATGCACCCGTCGAGACTGACGAAGGTTAGGTCAGGAGAGCCTTTTACGTATTTCACACGTTGGGGAGTGGGTCAGTTCATGTATAATATGCACCCGTCGAGACTGACCAAGGTTAGGTCAGGAGAGCCTTTTACGTATTTCACACGTTGGGGAGTGGGTCAGTTCATGTAGAATATGCACCCGTCGAGACTGACCAAGGTTAGGTCAGGAGAGCCTTTTACGTATTTCACACGTTGAGGAGTGGGTCAGTTCATGTATAATATGCACCCGTCGAGACTGACCAAGGTTAGGTCAGGAGAGCCTTTTACGTATTTCACACGTTGGGGAGTGGGTCAGTTCATGTAGAATATGCACCCGTCGAGACTGACGAAGGTTAGGTCAGGAGAGCCTTTTACGTATTTCACACGTTGGGGAGTGGGTCAGTTCATGTAGAATATGCACCCGTCGAGACTGACCAAGGTTAGGTCAGGAGAGCCTTTTACGTATTTCACACGTTGGGGAGTGGGTCAGTTCATGTAGAATATGCACCCGTCGAGACTGACCAAGGTTAGGTCAGGAGAGCCTTTTACGTATTTCACACGTTGAGGAGTGGGTCAGTTCATGTAGAATATGCACCCGTCGAGACTGACCAAGGTTAGGTCAGGAGAGCCTTTTACGTATTTCACACGTTGGGGAGTGGGTCAGTTCATGTAGAATATGCACCCGTCGAGACTGACGAAGGTTAGGTCAGGAGAGCCTTTTACGTATTTCACACGTTGGGGAGTGGGTCAGTTCATGTATAATATGCACCCGTCGAGACTGACCAAGGTTAGGTCAGGAGAGCCTTTTACGTATTTCACACGTTGGGGAGTGGGTCAGTTCATGTAGAATATGCACCCGTCGAGACTGACCAAGGTTAGGTCAGGAGAGCCTTTTACGTATTTCACACGTTGAGGAGTGGGTCAGTTCATGTATAATATGCACCCGTCGAGACTGACCAAGGTTAGGTCAGGAGAGCCTTTTACGTATTTCACACGTTGGGGAGTGGGTCAGTTCATGTAGAATATGCACCCGTCGAGACTGACCAAGGTTAGGTCAGGAGAGCCTTTTACGTATTTCACACGTTGAGGAGTGGGTCAGTTCATGTATAATATGCACCCGTCGAGACTGACCAAGGTTAGGTCAGGAGAGCCTTTTACGTATTTCACACGTTGGGGAGTGGGTCAGTTCATGTAGAATATGCACCCGTCGAGACTGACGAAGGTTAGGTCAGTAGAGCCTTTTACGTATTTCACACGTTGGGGAGTGGGTCAGTTCATGTAGAATATGCACCCGTCGAGACTGACGAAGGTTAGGTCAGGAGAGCCCTTTACGTATTTCACACGTTGGGGAGTGGGTCAGTTCATGTAGAATATGCACCCGTCGAGACTGACGAAGGTTAGGTCAGGAGAGCCTTTTACGTATTTCACACGTTGGGGAGTGGGTCAGTTCATGTAGAATATGCACCCGTCGAGACTGACCAATGTTAGGTCAGGAGAGCCTTTTACGTATTTCACACGTTGGGGAGTACGGTGCGGTGAGCAGGTGGCAGGTTCACGAGATGCCCTGTGACGAGTTGGCCTCCTTGACGAGTTCACCTATGACCAGTTGGCCTGTGACGACCGGGCTTGTGACGAGTTCTCCTAAACCCCTGGAATACGACATTTATATCAGGGTGTCGAACCGCAAAAAATACGGGTTCGGTTCGGGTTCGCGTTGTTTTGATTTCGTTCCGGTTCAGTACCGGTTCGGCCACGCCAGAAATCGAACCGGTTCGCGAACCGGTTCAACGCTTCCGTTTTATATGTTCCATAAAACTGCTTTTATCAGGAAATGCGTGGCTAATAGCTTACTGCTGTTGTCTGCATTGACGTCTCTAGCGGTGAGGTAGCCCTTTAGCGAGAGAAATGAGAAATGGATGAACACTTATTGCAACTAGAAGCACGCTGTTCACGCTGTTGAAGCGGTGTAGTCCTGCTACTTTCTGTTCCCAAAACCTCTTTTTTCACACGCACAGTGCCAGCAAGATACACTTAAAGGAAGCCTAATAAGATGGACAGCGTAACATAGACGACAGTACTTGCCGGCACACTGCCTTCGCAGCGTGAATCGATCTGAAACCGTACTGAAGCATGTCGAAAATAAGCCTGCCAGCCTTACTCTGTCCGAGCTCACAGCAGTGTACTAGTTAATCCACAACATAACGGCAATGTGTCACGACACAACTGTGCTACCAATAAGCAGAACCACATTTACTTTTCAAACCACGACCAATCAAACAGGCACCGTTCTGTGTATGCTCCTTCTCCACTTCTCATGTTTCTGACTTGTTTAATTTGTACTGCTCACGTGTAAAGGAAAATCTTGTGCGCCTATTTGATCACATATTCGTCCTGTAGAGCTATATAACTGGCCTACACCATTCGTGTTTCATTCGTCCGCGTGGCACCTCGTCTCTGAAGAGTAGACGCCGCACCGCGTGCGTGGGGCGCTAGCCGCGGCGCTCACAATGACAACTGCGCTTCAACATGTTAAAAAGACGCTGAAAGTATACTTACTATACGTCGTCGTCTGACTGCTAGGTGAACATTTCTGAAATCCATAGGCGCGTGATGATGATACCAATGTGTCTTCGTTCGGGGATAGAGAGGAACTCTTATGCTGACTTCTTTTATGTCCGAACCGTTTTGTTGCGAACCGGTTACCGCTATTATTTTTTACGGTTCTGCTCCGGTTCGGGTTCAACAGTGTCATGAAAATTTCGGTTCGGGTTCGGGTTCGGTTCCGGCAAAAATAACGGTTCGGGTTCGGGTTCGGTTCGACACCCTGATTTATATAGGGTTTATATTATGCATATATAGACCTGCAGTGAACATTTGCGCAAAACACTTCTTTCGAGCCTTGTTCTTCGCAAGTTGGTTAATCAATGCGTCATAGTCTAGAGATATGATAATCATGTTTTCGGTTGACTACGAACTCAGAAAGCCTGACATCGCTTATGGTTGAGCGCAGGATATTCTTGATCGGTGAGTTTGATTGTGTTGAGGCTTCTTTCAGCATCAGCGACAGTAGCTGGTGTGGTCAGAAAATAGAATCCTGACGCAAATGCAAGGATTCAGATATATCTCCTGGAGGCTTTCTTGTATGTGTACGTTAAAAATTGTTTGGCGTCTCTTTGTTTGGCGTCCTCTCTTTTTCTCAATGACACAAAACGATATTCCATTGTAAGTTCGCTGGCATCGATGTGTACCATTTTTACTTCAAAATGTTTGCTGCGATTCTCCAGTTGAAGTTCCCATTGACACTGCCCCAAGTTGTTAGCGTTTTACAGAAATCCAAACAACTTTTACCACTCCATGAGTTGGTCGACAAAACAGAAGATATGGCCTGATCAGTGAGAATAAGAAAGAACTGAGATTTGAATTTTCGTGCTGCAGAAAGACGACTCTTACTTTTTTTTTCGTTTTGAGGAGAAGGCAGCAGACATTGCAGAACTGCTTCCTGATCTTGTCGCGTTGTCTGCACTCCGCAAAATAAAGAGAGGAACAGAAAGAACAGACGCAATTTGTACAATACAAGCGGTGCAGCAACTGGGACCACTTTTATGTTCCTCATTAAATGGCGTGCAGCATTTATTGCTCATTAAGATTAATGTTAATTAAAAAAGCATGTCTTCCAATTTCGAACAAATGAGGAGTGCGAATGATAGCACTTGATTGGCTATGATCCGGTTTATCAGATGTCCACAACGACGCTGACGTTGCCCACCTCTGTGAGGCCGACAACGGCGAGCCCTTTCACAACCACCACCACAACGACGCTCCTGTATTTCGGAACCGCGCGGGACCATTTCTTCCGCCACGCAACCAGGGACCAATTTTTCCGGGACGAACTTTTCCGGGACTATTTTTTTCCGGAACTCCATCCAACATGCTCTATACACATTCTCGCTCCTATAGTTATTCGCTCTTCGGTCTGGCAGATGACTGGCTTGGTTCTTTGGATGATTGGTTTTCAACTCATTTCTGTTTGCCCACCGTTTTATGCATTCAAGAACAACTTTCTTCCTCTTATAAGTAGCACTCGGAAATTTACGCGCCAAAACCATGAAAATAGACAGGTATTTAGACCCCAAAAAACACCTAAACAGGCAAGAACATGCAAAAACAGACACGTTGTAGCGCATACCAAAACTAATTCTAATGTACGCTTCACGACACAGACTTTATACTGTGGAACTGTAGCGAATGCTACAGAACCATTCGATGACGCCAGCGCCTGACTGCGACGCTGTGCAGCGTCAATCCTCCTTCCTGCACCGCTAGTTCAAGCTCACTGGGTGTTATCGTTGAACCTCTAACATATATTCAGTTTAATGCTATTTCTTCAGTTTATTTTTACTACTCATTTTCTCTTATGTTTATTCGTTTATGTAGCTTAAGGCGCTATCGAGTAGACTGCGTTCCATGTTGATATCCGTTCATCGGCCACATTTTCTCTTAGACGTTTTCTCAACCACACTCTACCTCAGGTAGGCGAATTTAATTCACTGTGGTGATGATGAAAGGTCTCGCCGTTGTTGGCCTCACAGAGGTGGGCAACGTCACGACTGACGGCCTGGGGGAATGTGCATCCTGGTCGACTTCTAAAGGAACTGTGCCGACATATGATTTGGTAGAAAGACATTTCATTGAAGATCGAAACGGCAGCGGTCGTTTGATCGATTTTTTATTGGTTCACTTAGAGTGTTGAAAATGAAAAAAAAAAAAAGAAGAAGAAGCAGCCGGAGTTCTAAATTCCGTTATCCTAAGCAACATTTAACTGCCGCTTGCTCGTAAACACATTCCTCATGCTAACCCACCTTTTCGTGTCCAAGAAGCGGTCCAATGGCCCATGTTGTTCACACTAGCCCGTTTGACAACCTGATAGGCTTTTCCGATCTGACACATAGCGACTAAACATGCCATACATGTTAAGGCGGTGCATCATAGCAGGCACTTCGTCGTCTACAGTCGAGGGATGGCGCAGCGAGCGAAATGGTTTGCGCAGTCACCGCTTCACAACATTTTGGCGCTTGCTTGGAACTGCAGTACCGCTGATGTAACGTCTTCTTTTTGTGTTATTTTCGTTTTCTCTTGGCGCGCGACGGGTCAAGCGAAATCTTGTGCAAACATATGACCGCTCGTGCTCACCCAAGTCCAATATTAGGTGCATTCTTTTCGCTTGCACCTTCTGCACCAGATCTGAACTGGGTTATTTGCGTGCTGCACTTTCCTGTTGAAAAGAAAGGCATTACTAATAAAGTTCCTTTCAGCTGGAAAGTGCAGCTCCCGAAAACTCGTCTTGCGTGGAGTCCAAGGTAGTGCAGTTCAGTGCAAGTGAAAAGAATGCGCTTACTGTAAACACGCATATCGCGCTCAGCCAGACGGAACAATTAGTGGCGCGGCTTTTGAATGCGCACAGGCTGTCCAGCTGTCTCCTGAACTCCTTCGTCGATCTGTTGCTGTTCCGTGCTGTGTTGTTGTCGGGCGAAGGGTTAGTCACCAGTCGTTTCGTGTGATTTCTGCAATGCTTGCGCATATAATAAACGAAATCTCTCGTAGCACAAAAAAAAACTAGGTTGGACACGACGCGGTTGAAACAAGTTGGTGTCGGCATATTATAGCCTACCGACATTACGCGGAAATTGCGAAACGAAACCGCAGACTGTTTTCTTTATTTCCTCTCACCCTGGGCTTACAAATTTCAGACCACGTTGTGGTCGTGCAAAAAGCTTCATTTACTTCCACAGTCAACAGAAATGAAATAAGACTGCAAAGAGGCTAGCTTAGAGTTTCCCAGATCCTTGGACATCAGTGGAGGAGGAGGAGGAGAAAGGCAAAAGAGAAGACGAAAAGGGAAGAAAAGCAGGGTAGAGGACAAAAATATGTGTGCGTGGACCATACAGCTGCTTGGAACGTAAAGTGCGAATGGAGGTTTCCAGTTTGGTTGGGTATATAATTCGGGTCTGTTGTGCTCATCTTGATCGTCACTAACCACGGCCCCAGACTTCGCCCAAGTACAGATCAGCATGCCGTGAACTGGGTCTCTGATGTCCCATTCGTTTGGAAGTGACCTTCAGCTCCTGGATCTCGGAGTGAGAGTATTTCATAACAAATTGTCATTGTGAGTGTCATCTTGCCTATCCGCGCCGGAACTTCCAGAAATCCACTCTAGCTTTTTTTCTCGTCCTCGTCGAGGCTGCCGACATCACATGACCTTGTCTCGATTAGCAAAAGGCACATGGCACACTGATTACAATTCTTCTGGCTTAGCGTACTTCCTTCTGTAATCGGGAACTCTAATTCGCATGCTTCGAGGATAGCGAGGGTCAACAGGCTCTGGCAGGAGGTAGTCGTTATAAATTCGCGCAAGGTACACCACCCTTTTCTCGTTCCGAAAGGCGTCGTCCAGTACCTACAACGAAGAGGCGGTGTGGGGCGCTTTGCAGCCGTAGATGAAACCAACTTGACAGGTTTGGGATGGGGAGACACTGGTTGTCACCGGAATGCCGGCTATGTAGCTGGGTTGGAGAAGGTTCGCTTCAGCGACCGTTGAAGCGACGCTAGCGGTGAGGCTGCGGTCCTTTCGAAACACGTAGTGAAAAACATCACCGTCGATTGCAGCAATGACGGAGGCGATGACACTGTTTGGGTGCGCACTCAGAAGCGAGTCAGTGGGGTGTACTTGTCGAAAGATGACAGTCGACGACGACTTACAGCTGTGTTTGGCTACAACGTCAGAAGGTCCATCGTGGTCCGTGAAGTCGGTGTTGGCGCCATGCTCCTCATCGTCGCAAGGAGTTTGCGACAAAACGTGCGTGGAGCACGGTGGCACATTGCAGGTCCTGGTGGCGAAAACTGGGTCAAAGCTGCCTGGTCAAGTTCTTGTAGATAGCTGGGTGAGGTCTGAAAAGAGCTGTTTGTAGGGTGGGAGGAGTTGGTTTTGGACGGCTGGTGAATCCAACCTGGTGGGAGGGCAGGGAGGGCGCCCATGCTGGACACGTCTGCTTCTCTCTCTGCGACCGGAGGAGGAAATCACTGACTACAGTTCTTCTGTCCTTGCGTACTTCTTCCTGTAACCTGGATCTCTAATTGGCATGCTTCGAGGGTGGCGGGGGTTAACGAGCTCTGGCAGCAGGTAGTCGTTATAAAATCGCTCGAGGTACACCATCATTTTTTCGTTCCAAAAGGCGTCGTCCCTTTCAATTCGTTCCACAGAGATGTTGCTAGCGCCAGTCCAGACAACGAAAAGGCAGTACTGCCGGTTGGTTACGTGGAGTTGGCCCTGGACTTGGTACCAGTAGACATGCGTGCGCTTGAGTTTTAATATGCCGTCGTCTACAAAACCAAGGAGATCCACCTTGGGGGATGCAAGCTGAACTTTGCCGGGATTAACGGTCAACCCCGCGTCCCTCATCCGACTTAGCACATTGCCCAAGTGAACGAGATGCTCATCGAACGACTTAGAAAATACCACTACGTCGTCCATGTAAGCCATGGCATAATTGAACTTCGCGTCATCCAGCACGACGTCCATTAGCCTCTGGAAACTAGCGGGCGAGTTGGACAATCCAAAAGGGAGTCTCGTAAATTCAAACAAGCCTCTGTGACACGTGAATGCCGTCTTTTGGATATCCTCCTCCCCTACAGGAATCTGCAGGAAGCCCCTGCTACAGTCCAAAATCGTGAACACGCTGGCATTCCCCAACGCGTACATGATCGAGTCGATGGACGGAAAAGGATAAGCATCTCTGACCGTCACGGCGTTTAACTGGCGATAATCCACACACAGTCTTGCCGTCCCATCTTTTTTAGGTGCCAGCACCACCGGGAAAGCCCAGGGGCTCTGCGATCGCCTAACCGCGCCTGTCGCAATCATCTCATCCAGCGCCGCGTCAAGGAGATCCCTCTTACGCGCGCTGAGGGGCCTGGGGTTACACCGCCAGGGCCTCGCAGTACCAGTATCAATCCGATGTTCTAGAACATCGGTTGTTCCTGGCTGCTCCGTAAACATTTCGGAAAAGGGTAGCAAAGCGTCCAAAAGCCTGGCGCGCTCAACTCCTGTGCCCCCGAAAGACGCTAAAACCCGCCCGATATCCTGTGGGATTCTCCCCACAGTTTGCACAAGCTTAGTTTCTGACGAGTGGGTATCCACACGACTGGTTAAACGGCCAGTCGGTGAAGGAGAGCCGAAAGGAATCAGTGGGCTTAGCGGTCCCCCACACCGATATCCGTTTGCCTTTAAATCGAGAATCAATCCCTCTCGGACAATGAAATCTCGTCCCAAAATAACTGGGATTGACAGCCCTGACAGGTATATGAACCGTTGTCTGCACCGTCCCCCGCTAAAGCACATTTTATGTCTCACTGCGCCTGTAGCACTGGACATTCCCGATGCTAACCGCAATGGGATATCAACCTTCCTGACGCGGACATTTCGTTCACGACAGTGCGCGTACACGGCGTCTCCGATTAGCGAGAGCGTGGCACCGGTATCCACCAGGCCAATGTACTCTTTCCCAGCTATTGTTACGCCTATGTACGGACCGAACACAGGAGCAGACTCCTGAACTCTGCAAGCTATTGGGGCGAAAACTGATCCATCCTCGGCAAAAGACTGCGGCAAGGTATGAAACACACGCCCCGAGCTTTCTCTGACTGCCGACGACGGATTAGGGCCAACCCCAACTGCCGCCGCCGGCGTTACTAGTTTCCCTGCGCCGAGCGGAAATTTCCCCGACGCACAGGAGGGTCACGCTTGTAATGGCCTGGTTGATTACAGCCATAGCATCTGGGCTGCGCCCGCCCGCGGTCCGCCTGTGGCATTTGGCTACTGGGGTCCCTCTCTACCTGGTTCTGCCTATCCTGAAACCTCCGAGCAGTGGATGTTCCACTCCTCGGACCGCCGCGTGAGTTTTCGCCAAACCCCGCACGGCGCCTCTGTTCAAAGGAGAAAGGATCCAGGGAGCGCGGCGGGACGATGACGTCCGACCGGCATCCCGCGTCCGCAACCAACGACGTCGCTTCCCTTCCCCGTGGAACGGTGTCCTTCACGCCCGCCCAAGCGCAACCCGGCTGAACTGATAGTTCCGGGCGCGGTGGAGGTTGGTACCGCAATTCAGACAATAAATCAGCCTGAATCACACGAGCCTCTCGTGCAAGCGCATCAAGATTCTCGAAAGTTCGCCCCCGTAGATACGGACGGAAGCTAGGATGGCTCTGCCGTATAACACGCGAAACCTTATCCTGATCTGTGGCCGTCGGGTCGGCCCTATCGTAGAGTTCCTGAATTGCGCGCACAAATTCAATGAGACTCTCGTCGGCGTGCTGTGTGCAAAAACCTAACTCTTCCCGCACACGCATTGCGTAGTCGGGTGGCAAAAATTCCTCCCTAAAACGCTGCCAGAAGTCCGCCATCGAGGTGAAAGGCTTCTGCAGCCTTCGCCATCGAGCGGCGTCCCCCACTAGAGCTATTGGCAAGACCTGCCCTAGCACTACCTCGTCGGACGCTCTAGATGCAACCTGATAGGTCTCCATCTCCAATAGGAAGTCGGCTACCGACTTTCTATCAGAGTACCCCGAGTACGTCGGAATTGTCATACTCGGGTGGAGCCGTGAGGAAAAAGTAGAATGCGGGCTAGTCTGCGCCGCATTCAAGTGCTGGGTAAATGAAGCGACAATATTTGTCAGTTGCAGCAATAAGCTAGCGGTATCAACCGCTCGTGGAGTGGGGAGAGGTGGATACACACCTGCCCCCGTGTTGGTTGCGGCATCGCCGTTGCCGCCACGTGCTCCTGCCTCGCCGGGGTTAATAGTGTCCCCGTTTGTTGCTGACCCGGACTGATTCTCCATGGATCGCGTATGTACTACCATACCACGAGGCGCCTAGCACCCGTGTTCCCCCAAAAACCCAACAGGGCCCCCAAAATGTAGAGCGCTCAGAACCACTCTCAATTGACGACAAGGGAACGTAGGCCCCACGTTGGGCGCCAGATGTGGGATTTGCTCCTGCAAGAAGCCTTCCCCACCGGGTTGTGGTCTAAGTAACCGCTACGTTCCCTATCGCCAATCGAGAATGACTCCAACACCAGATTGGAATGCAACTTACATAGTTTACTCCTCTCGTACAGGTCTTCCTCCCGCGCTGCTCCGGTCCCGAATGTCCCGTTTTCCCCGTCGCTCCCTCCCGCCTCACCTCCCACTGACCTCAATCCGAGCGACAGAACGGCACGTGCAGCGATCTTGGTCAGTGGAAGAAAACCTGCCCGGAGGGCAGCTGAGAAGGTTGGGGGGCCTCAGACAAAGGGCCGCCCCCTCCTCGCGACCGGGTCACCACAAGCTTGAGGCCATAGAGAGTAAGTTACCTTTCAGTACGTAGTGCATAAGGCCCAAGTGACCAGAACGCCCAAATGCTCATAAGACCCGAAAATAAATTGGGACTTTTGAGCATTTGGGTCAAATGAGCAGGGCAGGATAAGGTGTCCAGAAGGCCCAAATGGTCATATATGGCCCGAAAACCAGGAAGGCATCAGATTGACCTGTGAGGTCATGGAACTGCAAACAACAGAAGCGTATTTCCCCATTCAACTAGGCCAGCCCTAACCTTCCCTCAGCTGAAAGAAAGGCTTCCGTTGCCTCAGGGTCCCAAACCTTGCACTGATAAAAGTACCGTATTATTCTGTGTATAAGCGCCGTTATACATTTAAAAAAATTATCTGAAGAAATCCTGCGCGTCATCTAATGTCATCATATGCGCGTCACCATCCTGCGCAGGACTTCTTCAGATAACTTTTTTTAATATATAACGGCGCTTATACACAGAAAGGTACGGTACTTCTATCAGTGCGAGTTATATGCAACAAATATTCTTCTGTAAAATGGCCTTTCAAATGTGACAACGCAGGAATTCCACACTTTTCCGAGAAGCCCTACACTGTTAAAACAGAACTTCACCACATAGCACGCTCCTAGCCAACCATCATTCCGAATGATATCATTCTGTGCACTGATTTGTTGAAAATGAGAGGAGGCGCCTATCTGGGACAGATTATCTTGTCCCAGATAGGCGCCTCCCCCCTGTTTTGAACAAATCATGACATTGAATGATATCATTTGGTATGATGGTTGGTTAGGAGCGAGCTATGTGGTGAAGTTCTGTTTTTGGGATTTTGCTCGGGGCTGGGATTTATTATGTTAATCAGGTTGCGCCCGTTTTGGACAATTGCACTCGGTGAATCCTCGGAATATGCTCCTTCTGACGTGAACACAAACAATGCGTTTCTTCCGCCGTGTGAAATGTAGTCTCCAAAGAGTTCAGTTACAGAATCAATTCCAAGGTGTTCGCCCATTTGATGGAACCCATTTGGTCGAACGGCCCGGGAAAATTTGGTGACGGAACAAACGATCTCGGAAAAAGTGGTTCCCGGGGGATTAGAGCGGAAAAAACGGTCTCATGCGTAGGCATGGTTTGCTACGTTCAAACCCCTCCCGAAATCGTACATTTGGTAGCTCGTTTGGGATAGGGAAACGAGGAGTAAACCCTTCTCTCCTATGCAAATTTCCTCCTGAATTTCCCCCCCAGAAATATTTTTTCTGGCTACGCTACTGCCACGCCCGGCTTGGTTCCCTTCGCAGAAAAAGCGGTACTCATTCTGCGTCATAGCAGTATTCCAGAGAAGGTTGAAAAGCTTTTAATGTGCCAAACGGATAAGTTATACAATAAAAATGTTAGGCACAGAGCCTACCAAATGTACCGAACGAAATATTGAACGCTGTAAGGATTCATATTTATTTGTATTTAGTTTTTGCCACATCTATATCTTATTTGCTTGAAAAATTGTTAACTCATTTCAGCACATTTATTAATATTTTTAGTTCAGTTACCCTTTTCTCCTCTGTCGCATTCATTTAATATTGTGCATAGGAGCAAAGAAAACATATAGGACACTCCTAATCTTCCCTCCTGGTTTTCGTGCCATATGACTATTTGGTTACGCCCCATTTCGTCCAAGCGGTTATTTCGTCCAAGTGCTCACAACGTCCAAATATTTAATTCGTCCGAAAAAAATCGGACGTACTGAACACTTGGACGAAATGAACAGGTGAGGAGAAACTTGCCCAGCGTGTCCAATACACGTACCGTCCAATAGCCCGTTTCGTCCAAATGGGGGAATTCCCAAAGGCTCTGCTCCTTTCGGCAGGCGACTGCCTGGCTGCATTCCTGAAAGCACAGGCCATTTTGACACTGGGTGAATGGCAGGTGACTGTATTCATGAAAGCAAATGGATTATCGATCAAAAGAGGAATCACAGAAAACACAAACCCGTTCGCAGGACCGCTGACCTACAGTGACCGTCCAGTTACGATGTGTTGTTTTCTATAACTGTGTTCTCGCTACGTATCGCGTTTCCCAATGTCAGTGATCTTTCTTGGAAACATCTAGGGATCTGAAAGGAAACTTGCGGCCCTTTGCCTTTACGTAGACTATACTTCGAGCGGCAGTGGCTTACCAACGTTCATCTCTGGAATTAGTTTGAAGATGAGGACGATCTCCGCACAAACAATCACGCCGAAAGGTGGCATAATTCGCTGCGCATGAAATTCAAGAGTCAACCCCACATGGCGTTTTCGAAGTTCCTCGTCGAGTTTGAGTCAACCATACACAATGTAAGCACAACCAGGTAAGCAACAAATTCGCATAATCAGGGAACATCATCATGATAATTAATAGAATATAGCATATATACTTCCTCGCTTGCTCTCTTTGTGTTCATGCTTCTTACCGCCATTTGCAGGTACGCATTCGGCTGCTGTTGAACGGGGCTTCGCCAAGCAGGAGACGATACAAGAGGCTCGCTCTTCCTTCTCATGGGCGTCACTTCGGCAATTTCTCAGGTTACTTGGCAAACATATTGCGCCTTAGGGATTTTCTGTGCCTTTTTCTGTGAATCATGCTTCCCTCCTCCTCAAAGTGGATAAAGGAGAACAGATGACATACAAATTGTCTTCTCTAAAGGGCAGCTGTTGTTGCAGCGTAGATAGTAAGATGGGACGCAAGCGGACGTTGCCTTGCGACTATGCCAATAAACACTCAATTTTGAGACGTTCACGTCGCCAAGTGATCATGATACCGATGTGGTTGCCTCCAGGCTCTGCCGCATAACAGTGATCGTATTTGCAAAGCAATTTCTCATTTTTGTATGAGCATGTCCTTTTATAGCATTGGAATCCGTAAGGATCACTACTTTCGTAGGATATTTCCTAGAAACCACGGCCAGGGCCTGGAAGATGGAAATAGCTTTGCCTCTTGTTGAGGAGAGAAAACAGGGCTTGAGGGTGTGACTCTGCCCAGCTGGTAGCTCTACACTCTAAAATCGGTACCTTATAACGTACCTTATATCGAGCTGTACCTGGTAAATATCAGGTACATCAGTGCTTTTCCGCAGTTGCTTTAAGAGGTACTGGGCGAGACAAAGGATCTCGCTTTTAATGTATGAGGTACAAGCATATTTATGGGGTACACGGTCAGTTTATGAGGTACCGTGTCTTGTACCGTATAAAGCAGTACCTCTTGCGCAAAATCCTTTTGTGCTTTCCACTGCTTTCAGCACTTCTTGCGTTCAAGTAACGCCCCAAAGGGTTCGATGCAGTCAGATAATGCATGTACATCGCACAGGCTTGGAGATAAAGATTGGCTGTTGATTTACAGCTATGATTGTTTCATTCACGGCTGATGATCACAGTTCCTGTCTGTGTCGTCAGCTAAAGAACCTCAACCGTCGTACTTTTGTTTAAATTGTCTGCGTCTATTTCAAGTACATTAGGAACACAGGCTAGACAGTGAGGAAGGAAAATGCCGTTCTGTATAGGCGAGGTTTATTGCTTTTTGGGTATTTACATCGATAAAACAGAAAGAGATTGAACTCTCTCCGTGTGTTCGTGAAGGAGGCAGGTTTTCTTTTGGCCAACATGAAAACTAAGAGAAAAAGAACATTCCGGAACAGATAAGCTGGCGACAAGCCGACAAGCCACACCTTCCAGTGGTTTCATGAGGTCAGGCGGGTGAGTTTCTCATTTTTTCTTTATCTTGTCTCATATCTAGCGAATCGAACTTTTGATACCTATTGAAGAAACATGCGTTATAAGTGCAGCCGCGTCCGCGTGTGAAGGTTGATTTGTGATCAGGAAGTCGCCGTCTTCGCACGGTTAAGTTGACCGGTTGAGGGACATGGATGGAGAGGCCGGGAAGGTGTACCTGATGGTAAGTTGCTCTTTAACGTTGTTCATTTTCGCTACAAGTACGTGCATGTGGGGTGAGCTTTGTGAACGCTAGCTTGCCAGAGTGCGTATGCGATTGCATTGGGGTTTTAACAACCTAGAAGCGTTCCACGTCAGTGTATTATTTCAGGCTTGTCTAGCGCTACAGGTTATCGTCCCAGTTGTAGCTCTGAAACATTTTCCGATGTAGATACAGTGGCGCGTACACTTGCCTTAACCAGCGGAGCGCGCGTCATCGGGCGCTGATAGGCAGCTGGAAACGAGATCAGGATGATCTACAGTCCCGTTGAAGGGAGGGTCGGTACGCACAACGAAGATGCCGAAACGCGACCTCATCCGCTGTGCTTATCGACCTCCTTTCAAGGGGATAGTAGATCATCCCAACCTCGCTTCCAGCTGCGTCTCAGCGTCCAAAGACACGCGCTCCACTGGTTAAGACAAGTCTGCGCGCCAATGTACCTCCCGTCAGTATAACGAACACTACTACTACGTTGCACGGCCACCTCCAATGGATCCTTTCGAATCCAGCTCTCCGCGTAAGGAATAAAATTATAATTCTATACTGGAGGGAAATCTGATCACCTTTATACATTGCTTTGCTGGAAGGTCAGGCACCAGCAAGAGTAGCCAGTCAGCAAAACACCCATGGGTCAGAATGACGTCTTCACTTAACGGCGCAGCGATGTAGTTTGTCAACACTAATTATTCATACGATCGAAATAAATGAAGCGAAGTGATCGGTTTTGCTATTCTGTTACTGCTCAAGCCGACAGTGTAAATTTATCTCTAATATCTAAACTTCATTTGTTTCTCAGCTGATACTGGAATTCGACGTCAGATTCCGCAAAAGCTTTGATCAAGCTATGGTGGTGATGACCAACATCCTGGCGGCTTTTTCAGCTATGAAGGAAAATAATCGCCGATGTTCGTTGATGTGGACGTATTCTTAAGTCCATAAAAATTCGAAGTATGACCAGATATCAACGGTATGTGGACTGCTTCCTCTGTTTGAGACAAATCGTTTGGAAGGCACAAACACGAACTAATTGCACGGCGTTCCTCTCCAGACCGTCCCCGAAAAGGTGGTCTCTCCGGGACCGAAACTCGTTTTCGGGCAGGAGAGCCTTGTTTGGTGTTGTGACGGAGAGGCTGTGCAACTGGAACCGTCGGACATGCTTATATGAGTTTGTGCTGCTCCGCTGCTTGACAGTTTACTACGAAAAAAACATTACATACCCAACTGCTTTTGGCCAGTTGTTTTGCCTGCGGAAAATATATGTCGTGGGCGATAACGAATTCCCGAAGCAGTACAGAAAGCCACGGCTTTCGCAGTTGCTGAAATCGCTGAAGGTCAAATAAAGAGCGAATCAGTATACAGATCGCCCTTTGTCTTTGTTCCGCATGTGCTTGCAAAACGTTGGTCGCCTTCGCGTATGTTACAGATGCACACTTCTGCGAGTGTGTATTACCACTACCCATACCAAAGCATAAGCACACAATACATGATGCGCGTCGTGCATTTTACTGTGCGTGCCATACGTCACGTGCGGATTATGTCACCACGAACATGTTCCTCTCTGTTGCGTGCGGACTGTATACTTCTTAGACAACTGTACCCCTTAGACAGGCGTACCTCTTAGACGGATGTACCTCTTAAACTGGCGTACCTGTTAGACGGATGTACCTCTTAAACGGGCGTACCTGTTAGACGGCAGTACCTCTTAGACGGTTGTGCCCGTTAGACGACGGTACCTCTAAAATGGCTGTACCTGTTAGACGGCAGTACATTAAAAGTGCTGTACCTTTTAGGCGCTTTCGTACCGCATAAAATAAAGGGTACATTTTTGCAAAAATGTACCTTATAAAAGGGGATTTTAAGAGGTACAGATTTTAGAGTGTAGGCCGGGATGAACTAGGCCTGGATTTATCGACGGAAGTATCCTTGTACACCTGCAGCTGGTGGCCGTGTCTCTCGGAGACGCAATCTGCAAAAAGGGTCCGAGCCAAAAAGCCAGACACCACCCAACCGCAGGGTACCACCCCAGCGCCAACGGGATCGTGCAGCGTTTCTACAGCATGACGAAGAATACCCTGCGCGCCACCGAAGAGTCGACTCGTTGGGCAGGGCGTTTGCTATTAATTCTCCCGAGTGTTCGAGCAGCCATATAAAACAGATCTTCCGGTGTTTCCCGTCGATCTCCGTCTTTGGAACACCAACCCACCAACACGGACAATTTCTTTGATACAATGACCTTAGATCAACCTGCGCCGAAGCCCTTTCCCCTAAGTGCTACATGCCTCGACACGTGTAAGAATAGAGAGAACAACCGGCAGGTGACCAGGAGTGTATAAGCAGCCGATACGACAAGTTTCAAGGAGGTTTCAAGATACGACAAGTGTTGGAAGGGGCGCATGTGTTGTGTCCCTCTCTTATTATGTCTTCATCTTTTGGACGCTGAGCAGCAACATACCAACAAGCCCAGATTTCGTCACTCTTCAAGTATATGCTACCCAACATCAAGCCAACTGCGCAGAGTTGGGAGTACCGCTTACACGCCATTCATCATCTCGACACATCTTCGTTGAGCCTGATCTTGCCACCACGTCTTTCTACCACACGATGTCATGCGCAGGCCCATTCAGCCTCCTTATCGCGGACACTTTTCAGTACACTCTCGCCACGACAAGCCCTCACGATCAGGCTCCCCAACAGTCTAGAGGTCGCCTCTGTAGATCTGTTGCCTTTTTTGGGCGCGGCCACTGAAGCCCCCTCTCAGAAGCCACCGATCAGCCATGTTCGCCCGTTTTCACCTGTGCCACGCGGTGCACGATACGTTGGACCCCGTGCCACCAACGTTCCGCACCATGACACCTAATCCTTTTTTGCCTCCACAATCTCAGCGTTCTCAAACCGTCCCATTTTGACTGATGCCGCTTGGCCACACGTTCCATTCTGGAGACATCGCTTCCTGTCTGCCTCAACAAAGCTCTGATCTGGTATTGGGAAGGTGTTGCTACTGCCGACTAAAAGGTTCTCCGCTCTCTCTTCTGAGTCTTCCTTCCGTTGTGCCACAATGCACTGCGCGCCACTCATCGCGGTTTATCCGCGTTCGATCGGTTACGGGTCGGGCCTCTGCGCTAAAGTTTCGCCCGGCGATCGCAGCGCCAACTCCCTCTTCATGTGCAGAGAGCCCTTACTTGACGGTCGTGACTCGCGTGTTCCCTGCCTTACTGCTGTACCGGGAACGTCATCTCTTTTGTGGAAATCATTGCGCCACCATTTTCCAGTGCCGCAGTGTAGGCGATGCATGCCTGTGTACGGACTCCGGCTACACGACCATAACTAGCGCTGCAAATAAAACAAAATACGGTTCGGAGCGCCACCAAACGTCGTGCAAAAGGCCCTATGAGCATGTTGCAGGACGTTTGGGGGCCATTTGCAGGGGCCCGTGGACGACGACGACGCGCTACTGCCCTGAGCCAAGACATCAACTAGTCAGTTCTATCGACGCTGTTCAGTGAAGCCATGGGTTTAGAACCTCGCCAGCACATCCGACACTCCAGGACATTCCATCACCGTCGATCTCAACAAAGCGTTCGTTATCGTTTCTTTTCTCTTTTTTATGTTGGCGAGCTCCAAACGTCACGCGGCGGCACGTGGAAACCGTTTGGTAGACCGGGGTTTGAAATAAAGGCCAACCTCCACGCCGAAGCCGAAGTTCGTGCGGCAGACTGCATGTCACGCGCGTTCCGCCGCCAGTTATTTGCTGGTACTACCTTGATACGACGAAAAACCAGCAGACGAAGTCGGAGAGCGTTGCTCCGATGTCACGTTGTTAGAGCACAAAGTGAAATCTTTGCACCTAGTGCACTTAATCAAATCAGAGCACTTAGTGAAATCAGTCGTTCGAAAAAAATGCACGTTTTTAGAGCGCAAAGTGAAATCAGTGCACTTAATGCACTCAAATCAAATTAGAGCACTTAGTGCAATCAGTCGTTCGAAACAAAAATGCACGTGTCACAAATTTTACAAGTAGGGCCAACAATGTCTAAAAAACGGTGTCCAAAAGGAGAATGTGTTTCTTGTCAGAGAATGCCTGGCGCTATAGCGGTGCAGTAGGTAAGGCAGACGACAGCGACCCATATCAAGACGATGACGACAACAACTCAGAATAGCTAACACGCCAGCGAAATCATAGCCGAAGTGCGCTTTGATTGGCCGGCCTCGTGTTCAGCGCAGTTGACGCTTCCGGAGGCCAATGTCACATCGAGACTGGGAGGTACCCGGGTTCGAATCCCGGTGCCGGCTGTGCTGTCTGGGGTTTTTCCTGGGTTTTCCTCAGACGCTTTCAGACATATGTCGGCACAGTTCCCTTAGAAGTCGGCCCAGGACGCACATTCCCCCAGGGCGTCAGTCGTGACGTTGCCCACATACGTGAGGCCGACAACGGCAAGCCCTATCACAACCCACCACCACCACCATCCGGAGGCCAACAACGGCAAGCCGGTTTTCGTCACCACTTTTCCCCTTTTCGTCTGCTCACTCTAAACTTGTTAAAAGAGAGTAGCCAGCGTCGCGATACGCTCGCCATTAAATAGATCTTGCCAGCACATGGCACAAGAAAGTTTTGATGCTCAACTGATGAGGCTGAGGAATGCTGGCTATCCAGAATCTAGCTTAGAGAGTGTTGCAGAAACCCTGTTAAAGAAAATGAAATCAGGGGAGAGCGCAAGGCAGCCTAGCCAACGTTCCAGTAGGCCTGTGTGTATCCCTTATATACACAAATTCTCCCATAATTTTAAAAAGGTGGTGGCTAGGTATGCAGTTGTCTTTTCTGCTCCACATAAACTACAGTCACTATGCCAGCGCATAAATTGCGCAAAGCAACGACAAAGTTGCGAAGTGAGACACACGAATCCGTCAGTTGAGAGTGATATAGGAGTGGTTTACTCCATACCGTTGGATTGTTGTAGTTTTTATATTGGTCAGTCTGGCCGCTGCATCAATGTTCGACTCCTCGAGCATGCGTCGTCTATAGGACACACTCCTGGCCAGCCAGTACATTGTAGGGCTGTTCTTGTTCGCCGGGGCTCAAAGATACTAGAGTAATCGGCAAGAGTTCCGATAAAACTGTTCCTGAAATTCTGCAGGCGTTCCACATAAGTTTGCATGGCAACAGGTGTATAAGGTGTATAAGAGTTCCTTGCCTGTTAAGATTACACGGGGAGACGTGCGCGTTAAGATTACACGTGGAATTGTCTTTTGTTATCGCTCCAAGTGTTAGCTACTATTTTGCAATTGGTTGTTCGCCCCGTGTACTGTATATATTGTCTTATCCTGTATATACTATATTAAACTTCTGGTAGTTGCGAGTCTGCAGGTCTATCGGTTGTTTACTGTCTTAACCCGCTTGTCCGCGTCCTTTTTCTACAGTTTTTACTTCAGGACGTAGAATGTATTTTTTCTACATTGCATGTGCATGCATGTATCACCACAGCTACATTGCATGCTATGTTACCCATACATACACTATATAGGTAATATACGAGTTATATAGGTCCTATATCTCCTATAATAGGGAGTTTTAGTTGGCCACTTCTGCTCCTCCGATAACTTTCCGACTCAGCTTTCCGCAAAGTGCGCATGCGTATACTGAGTCGGAGATCTCTATCGGCTACGAAAAATATCGGAATCCCACTCATTCCGAATTTATCGGACATCTTTCGTGCGAGCTTTCGTGCTCCCACTCAGCTGGAGCATGCGCAGAGCGTTCACTTACAAACAAGATGGCTGACAACAACAGAAACAATATCGTTCGCTCGCGGCGTGCACTGCGAACGATTTTGGTCTGCAACTCCCCAAAATCATGGCTGGGCGACAACCACGGGTACGGTACGTAGTGGATGTTCTGAATTAAGGACAGTGGACTGTTGACAAGGCGTAGTGTGCGGACTTCACACTGACTTCCCCCGTCTGGACGTCTAAGCCTAAGTGAATATGTGCATTGTTTCGGGGACTATTTTTCACCAAAAGCTGTTGCCGGCGCATGAGTGCGCAGACAAACGTGCAACATTACGTCTTCCACAACCATTGATACAAATGCTTGTAACACGCGTTTCATGCGCATAATGTAAATGGATACTAGTAAACTAAGTTAAGATTTGTGCGAACAGATGACGTCCCGCTTGATTTTCCGTAGCGGTGGATTGTTCTCGGTGACTCTTCGTCTGCAAACTAAAGCTGCGGACAAGCGCTTTACGAATCATTCCCACCGACTCGTGAGTCGTGTCTGTTTTTCCGATATCGTATCGATCGACGTGTTATCGTAGGGGGAACTAAAACTCCCTAATACCTATATTTCCTATAACCCCTGTAAGACCCATAACTCCTGTAATACCTATATCCCTTATGGGTCCTTTATCCAATGACATCATATTATACTACCTATAGGATTTTTCAGTAGGGACGCTTCGTGACGGCCCTCCCCAACACTTACTGGCCAACAACTTTTCGAGCTCATCGCTCACTACTAGTACTGTCGCCCTCTCTCCCTAGAGTCCATGCGCCTCACCTCATCACTGACATCTGCCCGGCTCACAGCGTACTTGCCCACGCCCTGATGTATCCACTACCATGACCACAAGCCGTGTACCGATGCCGTATGCCACTTCGTGGTATGGACGCGCACCGCAAGCACCACCCTGCATCTGAGAGGGGAGCGATGTAGCGTCCCGTGAACGACCATGACGCGCCACTACCGCCGTGCGCCAAGGTCGACGTAGCCCAGGATCGAGGTTACGATCTTAGAAGCTCCCCGGCGCATCTCGCCGTTCGGGATATTGCATCACCGTCGATCAGGTGTCGTGGAGGGACACACCATCTCCTCTACACATTCAAGCTTCATCCGAATTCACAAGTAATATGAGGATATCCGCCTACATATACGTGAATGCAGGGTTTTATTCTCCCACTCTAACGAAATACGGCCCACTCTTACGGCATAGATTTGCCCGCTCTGACTTCGGTTTTCCACTTGCTCTTTTCATGCGCCTTCCCTTTCCCTTCTCTTTTTTATTTGCATTAAACATATCCCCCCCTTCCCTATGGGTGTTGGTTGTCACAGCCCAATGTTGGATGACGTCAGAGGTCACGGAATGCACGTCTGCAGAAAGCTTACTTGGGACGCGGTCCTCGTCATTTCGTAGCTTCTCAAGTTCGCTTTTGCTTCGCCTTCGCTGGGTGGGATGCCGTTGAATGGTGAGGGCGTGATCACAGCCACGTCGCAGTTTGCGTTGACCGCCTTCGCTACCATGCCGGGAAAAAGGAACAAAGAGAGCATATTGACGGAAGTATTTCGAATAGTACTGTGATCTTTGTGCATAACTTGTACATAACCTAAGTAAGCTATGTGTCGTGCCATATTCCGACAAATGACACGACCTGAATATGAATCTTCATGAAACATTTTCGTGAAGCTTTAGAGGTCGCGTATCAAGTACTGCAGCCAATGGACGATAAACGTAGAACAGAGTGCTTTATGTGCCACGTACTCTCGTGCGGTTAGGCGGTTGACGACGGCGATTGAGCCACTACAAAGCAATGATCGTTTCTCTTTTTTTCTCTCTTGCACTATGGCCATTGGATGGTCTGTGGCATTGCGCTCACGAGTGCGGAGCAAACGCGAATTTGCGAAGCTGAGAAGCGGCGGGGAACGCGTCCCTGGTGTGCTTGGGTCCGCCTTCGTAGCGTGTGGTGTAGCAATGATGTGAATGTTTATCAGTTCACAGGAAAAGTATACGTAGTAGCAGTAGTAGTTCTATAACGTAAAAGCGCTAAAACCAGGACGAACACAGGCACACACAACATCGAGCGTTCACTTTCAACAACTTTACTGACATGTCTGACATGGCTTGCCTGATCAAGAAAGCGGGCAACACGTGTGTTAGCTCGGAAAGTATTTCGACATCTGAAAGGGAAAGGGAGTTCCTGTTGCAATGAATATAAGCACTTGCCATGTGACATGTCAGTAAAGTTGTTGAAAGTGAGCGCTCGATGTTGTGTGTGTCTGTGTTCGTCCTGGTTTTAGCGCTTTTACGTTATGGAAGTCTATCACCAGCAAGCCCAAAGGGATGTTTTAACGAGCAGTAGTAGTAACATAGTAGTAATATATAAAAGTGGTGTATGTGATTGGAACCTGTTGCTACGTGAAATAAATGTGTGTTCTTATTCATCTTTTAGAAAACAAGAAAGAAATGTACTGTTAATTAACAGTTCCTAATCCTTGTGTTTCCTGCCATGTACGGTGCACCATTTCTTTCTCTTTTCCTGGACTGTATTACTTTCATGTATTATGATTTGTGCTCTTATTGTGGTTAACGCACTTTTCAGGGAGGAGCCTTCAACCGGGTGTTTCCCTCTGGCTCCTCCATCTCTGTTATTCCCAGTTGAGATGCATCTTGGGTAGAATAAAATAAAAATGAAATGAAATACGCATAGTGATACGGTGATATTGGGATAAAAGTATCAATTTTCAGTGTACTTGCGTATCCTTGTATTTTTACGTACTACCTCGATGGATCAGTTCAAGGAATACTCAGGGTAAAGCAGGCACTGTGACCAAAAAAATTATAAAATTCTCTCACCCTTACACATGCACTGTTATCGCCTGCAGTGGTTCACTCTACCACAACACTCGTTGCCATCAAAAGCTACTCGACCACCCACGCACTGACCTGGACTCGCATCGTTCTTGCTTGTCTGACTGAGTGTAGTCCTAGGACTATAAGGATTTCGACAAGCTGATATTATCAGCTTCAATAAACCACAGCTTCTCCTAGGCGCATTCCAGTCTAACGTCAGAGATAGTCTGGAGGTGAGCCCAAGACAGCACGCGTCTGTAGGATGTGAACAAATCACAGGTTACAGGTACTTTTGTGGTTATGTGCTTGACTGAGAATAAATGTTAAAATGAAAGAAGAAGAAAAAAAAGCCTCGGTGGACCGGTTATCGTGTCTGCGTGCTGATCTGAAGGGACGTCAGCAACTTGATGTCAGTGTACAAGACGCTTAGACCCGTAGTCTAACGTGAGGGACGTTAAAGAGCAGACGTAGAGAGAGAGACTATTGCACGGTTCCATCAACGCTGGTTAAAGGGATAGTCGCATCCGGAAGCGTGTTCCGGAACTATTATGGTCATGTTCCCTGTCGTTCATAATGTACGCCGGCAAATTTTCTCCGCACAAATACACTTGGCTGACCCAGAAACGATTTTTAAATGTTCGCGCTTCTGGCGCGCACGGCAATCCCCGCAAGGCGCCGACACTGTATGACGTCACCCGGATAAACCAACCATCAGGAGGCGCTCCTTCCTGCCGCAGATACTGTGTGTGTCAGAGCGTGCGTCTGACCCTTTTTCTTGTTGTCTTGTCGCGTTTGCTTTGAAGTACTTTGAACCACAGCGTGTGCCCTAGGATTTCACGCCGTTGACGTGCGATGTCACAGCCAGGAAACCGGTGCTACGTGCCCGGGTGCACAAAGACTTATAACGCGAATCCAGAGCTTACATTTCACCGACCTCGCGATGGCGAAACGAAAGTGGGAGGCAGCGATCGCCAGCCACTACTGTGGTGTGGCCCAAGGATTGAATGTTTCACGCGTCTGTTCCTGTCATTTCGCCGACGACGCCTATTTTGATGAAGATGTATTGCAAGTTCGACTCTGGCTACGGTAGAAACAGAAGCGGCTGAAGATTGACGCCGTGCCTACCATATTCGATCAGGAACAAGGGCAGGAACCAGTAACGGAGGTAAGTGACAATCTTGCGTGGTCACAGCTACGCTGCGATGAAAAATATCAGTTGTCACAGTAAACATCATCGCGAACACCTGGCCTCGCCGCCGATTGTAACGTCAGTCACATCGGCTACTAATGTACACAAATTATTACAATGATTGCAGCATCTTGACGCAATAGTACGCGTACTCTCGAGAAAAAAGATTGGTGTGTTGTATCTGTGCTAATTGTCGCCTGTATTATGCAGGAGTAACGTAACACTCCCACATGACAGCGTTATTCTAATGTTATTGCAGCTAGTGGATGTTTCTACAGTTCATAGTGTAAGCCTGATGGCAGCATTCAGGGATGTGAAAACATCGCAATCTGTGTTTGGCTACGTCCGAGACACTTGCATCAGTATTCTACTGCAGCCTTGTTGCTAATTTCTGACTCTATTTCAGGCGGCAGCAAGCACGTCAACGGAATCAACTGGATTTGGTATGTTTTGTCAAGCCACGAAAATATTGCAATTCTTTTTGCACGTCCCACAAAATAATGGATATGTACGAGCCCTGAAAATTGTCGAGTTCTGTGAAAGGAACCGTGTGTGATGCGGCTGCCAGCGTTTATAACGTAATGTCGACAGGAAAATAACTGTGCCAGTGAAATAGGGACCGCAAAGGGGAAGATTTATTTGCATAGTCATTTTTATATTTGTTATTGTACCCGCTAGGCCCTCAACGTATTCTTTAGAGTGTTAATACTCAAGGCCATATTTCAGATGCAGAGGTCATGGCTGAAGCAAGTGCTGGAGACCCACTTCACGGCGCATCTCACAAGGGGGTTGTCATCCCCTGATTCCAGGAAGAGGAAAACAATGGACACAGACTTGCATTTTTGTCTTGCAGCAATTTTCATCTTTTCGTCATTGCAGTGTGGGGGATGTTTTGTCTTGTCACTCTGTATCTCCAGTTGCAGTCAACAGACTGTCTACCTGTCTGTACAGCAAAAACTACTACACGTGGCGGTATTAGCTCTGGCATCAAATCCAGACTGCACTGCACTAAGTTAGTGCCGAGGTGGGAATATTTTGAACTCTGTGCAGATTGTCAATGCAGTGTAGTGACGGGAATAAAGAATGACCCTATAATTGTATCGATTTATTGTACAGTGGAGTATGACGGAGTGGGAATAACAAAATAGTTTAGGTTTATTATGTTGTGCTGTGGTTCTAAATTAATGTGGTGTGAAGCCTGGGTGGTTACAGGTATGCTGCCACAGGGATGTTAGGAGGGTTCATGTTGGCAGATCCATATCTGGTGTACTAATACGTATTAGTACACCAGATATGGATCTGCCTAGGTTAACCGATGCAGAAGAAATTCTTGTTAGCCTCATGGGAGACGTGTGCATTGTGGGTGTCGCTACCACCCCAGAGGCTGGAATTTCACTGATGGCCAATGTTCTACCTGAACAACAGCCACCCGCTGCTGACCATTTGGAGGCAAACTGCGACGACGCAGTAAACGGTACGTTCATCTGTTTCTAGTTTGCGCTTCCAGTTATTACTGTTAGGTTCAATGCCAATGTTTGACACCTTACACCGCGATGCAGACGGGCAGAATGCAATCGAGCAGTCGTCACAAGCAACACAGACAGGTGGAAGACACTGATACAGCAACAGCTCCCGACGATGCTGCTGCTATGAATGCGTCGCAAGATGGTGGACCACAGATGTCACCAGAGGTGACTCAAGAACCCAGACACAGGAGGCGGAGCAGAATAAGTACAAGTCGAATTTTCTTGTGTCTCTCTTGACTTTGTGAAGTATATTTACAGGGGCCATTAGACAGCAGTACCAGAACCAAGTCGGCCAGGGCTTCCTATCCCTTCAGACCAAACAACAAGAGCAGCTGGGCCGTATATACGGCTCGTTGACAGAACTTGTAAACGCGGTCAATAGGGTCGCCGCCGCACAGGAGCAACAAACTATTGCTCTTCAAGAAATTATTGGACTCCTTACTGTAAGCACACATTTATTTTTGTACGCACTTTGGGTGCGAAGCATACAAAACCTTTAGAGATCATAAAGCAATATCACACTGCGTATAATTGACTTCGAACTCGGTCCCTGACCCTTGCCCCTCCAGCTCGAGTTTCTTCCTGATCGGCTTGGCTGTGTGTGTCAAACATTTCAGAGTCTATCTCTGGGGGATCCTCCAGCTCAACGCCCTCTCTCAAACAAATGTTGTGTAGAATTGCACAGGAATTTATAATTTTCCCAGCTACACTTGGTGAATAGTGCAGTGCTCTATGTCTATGTAGGCACCGGAAGCGGCTCTTCAAAAGTCCGTTGCGCTGCTCGATGACTGCCCGTGCCTTCTGATGTTGAACATTAAAAGTTGCTTTCGATGAATCAGATGCTGCCTCCGATTCAGCATAGGGCACCATGAGCCACGGCTCCAGGGGGTATCCGCTATCCCCTGCGAGAAAGGAATATGGTGTGGTGACAGACGTACGAAACAGCCCTTACCAATGAGCCAGGAGTTCGTTCTTGGAATCCTGTTGCAGGACAGTGCATCGCGCAGTGTGGAATTCGTCCATATGAGTGCTCCCTGGGTACTTCGCATTCACATTTAGTATCTCCATTTCCGAGGAACACACCTGCCAAGGTAGGTAAAGATAGGAATAGGTTGGGCCTGTTCAACTATACAACTATAGTGTGTGGCTCCCAATTCTTCTGAGCGCCGTGGCCGGGAAGTTACGGGTTAACTGAGCATATTTTTTTTAATTAGGCGGTAAAGGGTTTAAGCCATCAAGGAATTCTACTGAATTTTTACTAGGTGTACAGCGGTTGTGTATTTGGAATACTATAAATTGTAATCAATTCTAATTTTATTTCAGGACCCAAATCGCCGGGTGAGGGATCCCTAAATATTGTCTAGTTTTCTGCACAATGGCAAATAAAGAATGTTTTGAAAGTGGCACGATGTTTGACATGTAACAGTGACTTAAACTAGCTAGGTTAGCTATAAAGAGTCAATTACCTCGTTTGCAAGTTGCACACTAGTGAAAGTAGTCTTATCGCAATTACAAGACGTACCAGTTGCACGTTGATAGAGTGATACCCCTTTCGATTTACAAACGCTGACTCATTCAGTGATGGGGCGATGATTGCCACATGGGTGCAATCAATTGCACCAAGTGTTCCTGGAAATCCATAGCTCTCAAAAAAGCCCTCTTTGACGTCTTGCGCACTTGCCGAGTCACATGGAAACTGTATCCAACGCTGCATAACTTCTGGCTCCTGCATGGCGTTTATCACTTGGTGAATGCAACGACTAGTGCTACTCTGCGGCAGCCCAATCTCCGGTTGGTTCCCAACAGGCATTTGGTAACTCCCGGAGCCGAAGAAGTGCAGTGCGCAGAGCGCCTGCATAGAAGTAGGTTTCTGTGTACTGCACCTAATTACATGAAACATTTGCTGAACGAGGTGCCTCGGACGAAACGACGACAGAGCACTTCATGGAACCCTTTTGCCATTCACGTATTATAAATGATGGGAACACACGTACCTTTGTTTCGACCGACAAGGCATTCAACCTCTCCGAGGACGGTGTGAGGTACGGCCGCAATTCCTCGCATAGTACGTGGGCTGCTCTTTTTGACAGGCGGAATAACCTCCTAAAATCTATTTCATCTAAGTCAAATCCATCTTGACGGTTTCGGCTGCGTGGTTCACGGTTCGCAGCTTCCGTTATCTTCCAGGCAAAGAAACCTTCCGCCATTTTCCTGTTCTCTGTGGGCGCATGCAACGTTAACGTCTTTTCACCTGGGTTACCCTCTCGTACACTACCGATCTCTGGATCGTTCCACGGCTGTCGTCCACGCTTATGATATATGGGGGACAAACTTGTGTAGGCCAAAAAGCTGCTGAGAATAGTCGCCCTTTTGTATACAGCCCTTGTCCACTTTAGGTGCGACAATTTGCATAACCAACAACACCCGACTAGCACCCGAGTTTACCCTTCCGAATCTTGATGGGGGGTCATCTAAACCGAAAAATTCATTACTGTCGTAATCATATAGCAAACGAGAGAGCACTGCAGCAGGCTTACCTGTGGTCCTGGGGATTGAGTCGCCTAAAATGTTGATCGTAGCGGCAGAATTGAGGCGCGTACACCACTAGAAGCTCTCTACCGAGGCAGATGTCCCTGAGTAATGGGTGTTGTGTTATGCACTGCACGGCGGCACTGTTGCACATTTCTACCACCCTGGCAACAGAATGGCAACACAGGCGCTCGCCGGGCTCCTGTAGGTCGCAGACACCACACAGACACCTGCCGATTTCAACATTCTAAACTGTTTCGCACATCCGACGGCAACCATGCAAAGAGATACGTCACCTAAAAATGTCATCCCGCGGGTTAGCCGCAGCCACATCTCGTGGATGGTCGGCGGGTTCCAGAGGCATTGGGTCTGTAGAGTATGGGTCATCATCCAGCATTAATTCGTCGCCGCTACCGCTAACATGTTCGTCAGAATCTCCCCCAGACAGAGAAATATCATAGCGCATAGATAGCGCCGCGAAGCAACTGTGGCTATGAGAGGCGTACAGACGTGGACAGATAGAGAGAGGATCATAGGAAGGTGTGCGTTACAGGGGGGTTCGGGGCTCGGCATCTGGGGGAACTGTACCGACATTCGTCCGTTCGGCATGAGAACAGTTTTTTGACGAGACAGAGTTTGCAAATAATTTCGCTCAAACTAAATGAATTCTGTAATTTAAACGAAATGCCGAAGCTATATACGAAGCTAATACACCTGGCGACGCGCCACCGCGGGCGGCGGGAGGAGTTTCGTGCCGAGAGACGTAACGTCGTCACCGCCGCGTCCGATTACGTCACCCACGACGTCACTGCATGGTAGCCAATGGCTGGGCCTCTCTGCGAGTCGTGTGAACCCAACGTAGGAGGCACCCAGGACCACATGTGTAGCAGTCTCGAAGTGAGAGGAAGGAGGAACGTGGAGGAGATGTTCGGACGAGTAGAGATGTAAACGCTCGAAAAAATAGAAAAGAAAGAAAGCGATATACCTGAAAGTTCCAAAACAAAACTTCCCCGATTTCCTCGATTGTCTTTTTTTTTCTTCATTCCGTGTTGGCAATGCGAAGCAACTGTGGCCGCTCTGGCCGCTGTGAGCGGCATACAGATGTGGACAGTAGGATGGAGTGGGAGATAGGGGAGTTAGTATGCGTCCTGAGCCGACTTCAGGGGGAACTGTGCGACATTCGCCTCGAAGGTCTGCCAGGGAACCGAGGAAAGACCTTAGACAGCACAGCCGATGGTAGGATCGAACCCAGCACATCCCAGTCCTTAGCACGACCTCGGCTGCCCCACCTACGGCGGATGCTTTTACCAGCTCGCACATGCCGCTTGTTTCGATGGTCTGAAAGTGGACATAACTGCAAAATTTTTCGACAGATTATTTTCTCTTAACAGTATGATTTCGACTGTGTACTGTCTGCTTTGGTCTCGTTTTGATGGTGATGATGATGATTAGTATTTTTATGGCGCAGCAGCGACGAAGGCTATAATGCGCCAAAACGTTGTTAAAAGTGTCACTAGTTGGAATGATAAGGTTAAAACCAATGCATGATACAAATTAACATAAGTATTCTGTTTTAAAAAAAATGTTTCCTTAAAATTACGAGGCATTTAAAAAACCAGTGTGTCTAATAAAATTATAGACTCTAATAAAGGGTAAAAGAGCTTCATCACCCAGCAGTTAGGGCCGGGTGGAGCGGTAGGTGATTTCCATAAAACTCCCGGAAGTGACGATGACGAAGATGTTCATACAACGGGCAAGAAGTAAGGATGTGTAGTAGAGAAAGGTGTTCCCCACAGCGCGTGCACTCGGGTGGCTCCTCTCTGCGAAGAAGAAAACTATGGGTGAGGTGAGTATGCCCGAGTCTCAGCCGTGTACGTGTAACTTCATGTGCTCTCTTCTCTAAACTCTGTATGGGGTGTCCTATGGTGTTTTTGACCAGGTGAAGTTTATTGTGTGTCTGTGTGTCCCAATGTTCCTGCCATGTTTTGTTTATCGTTTTCTTAAGATGAGACTTCAAGTCCTGAAAAAGCAGGTCAAACAGTGTCACTTCAGCTGAGAGTGCAGCTGCAGCAGCTTTGTCGGCAAGCTCGTTACCTGCTATTTCTCTGTGGCTGGGCACCCAGCAGATGATGAGGGAGACCTTTGTTTGCTGTTCTGCTGACCATGTACTGCACTCGCTGCACGAGATTGTTCTCCTGTGGTTGAATATTACATATCGATTGTAAAGCACTAAGAGAAGCTGTGTATATGACAGATGATTCGATGTTGCTTTCTAAAATGAAGCTCAGTGCGAAAATGATGGCATAAACCTCTGCGGTGAAGATGGACGTGATGCTCTTTAAGCGGTGCGACCTTGTACATGAATCGGATACTATGGCACAAGGAAAAACGTTGCTTGTGTTGGACCCATCTGTATAAATTTCAGTGCGGTTCCGAAAACTACTCTTCAGGTGCTTAAATTCGTGTTGTAGCACTAGGGAAGGGGCCACATGTTCCTTGTACCTTGTCAGGTAGCAGTTATATTTTAAGGGTGGTTGCCATGGAGGTACCCTCGGACTGCGTTCGGCGATCATGTAACTGTAAGCAGTAAAGCCATAGAGTTGAATCTCATTTGAAATTCGCATGCTAAAGGGTGGTGTAACGTTGGTTTATTTAGGAAGAGTTGCTTAAAACGTGTGGTCTTAACGCAGGATATAGACGGGTGTTGAGGGTAACCTCTTATCCTCAGTGCATACAGATTCCCAAGATAGAAACGACGTTTTGCTAACGACCACTCGTTTGCTTCCACATAGAGACTTTCAATATGAGTCGTACGGAAAGCCCCCAGTACAAGTCGCAGTCCCTGGTGATGGACATGATTCAAAGCCTTAAGCAAAGATTGACGTGCAGATCCGTAGACAATACATCCATAATCTGGTCGTGATCGGACTGTACATGTGTACACGCGATATATTGTTTCACGATCTGCACCCCAGGATCTGTGTGAGAGGATTTTAGGTACATTTAAAGATTTCAAGCAATTCCCTTTTAGGTTCTTTATGTGAGCTGCAAACGTGAGCTTTGTATCGAAAATGACGGGATCCGGTCCACTCGTCACAATCCCACTCGTCACCGGAAGACTCGTCACAGGATAATTGGTCACACCGGCCCTCTGGTACGAGGTCCTTTTGTCACCGGAAGACTTGTCAAGGGGGGCGGTTCGTCACCGGAACACTGGTTGCAAGGTTGACCCCGTTCCAAAGGGAATGCGTTCCACCGTGTTTTACCAAAGGGATTATTCCAATGCCTGAGCCGCACTTCCGCGAACCCGGATTCCGAAGACCGCTGACCGTACAAATTTCACGTCTTTACTAAGGGCACGAAGAGCATGGAAGTGAAGAAAACTCACCGTGGGGCTCCGTTGCTGGGGCGCGGACAAAAGTTGAGAGACTGACCAAGGTTAGGTCAGGAGAGCCTTTTACGTATTTCACACGTTGGGGAGTGGGTCAGTTCATGTAGAATATGCACCCGTCGAGACTGACGAAGGTTAGGTCAGGAGAGCCTTTTACGCATTTCGCACGTTGGGGAGTGGGTCAGTTCATGTAGAATATGCACCCGTGGAGACTGACCAAGGTTAGGTCAAAACAGCCTTTTACTATTTCACACCTTGGAGAGTGGGTCAGTTCATGTAGTATATGCACCCGTTGAGACTGACCAAGGTTAGGTCAGGAGAGCCTTTTACGTATTTTACACATTGGGGAGTACGGTGCGGTGAGCAGGTGTCAGGTTCACTGTGACGATTATTCTGGCGTGATGGCAGTTCCTCGTACGAGATACCCTGTGACGAGTTGGCCTCCTTGACGAGTTCACCTATGACCAGTTGGCCTGTGACGACCGGGCTTGTGACGAGTTCTCCTAAACCCGAAAATGACACCAAGGAATTTGTGTTCTCATTTAACTGCCAGTTCATGGCCGTTTATGCTTACCTTGGGCTCTGGGAATACCCCTCTTACTCTAGAAAATGGCACACAGACTCTCTTTGCCGTTGAAAACTTGAACCAGTTTTGAGACGACCATTTGACAAGCTTATTAATTGTAAGCTGGATTCGCCTCTCACACATGGCCAGGTTCGTAGAAGGATATGCTATCTGAAGATCATCTACGTACAAGGAGTACATGATTGAGGATGGGATCACACTGACGATAGAGTTCACTTTGACAATAAAACGTGTAGCACTAAGGACTGACCCCTGTGGAACACCGTTTTCCTGTATGAACAGACGAGAGAGTGATGTACCAAGCTGTACCCTGAAAGTCTTTCCGTGAAGGAAATTAGAAATACAGTGAAACAGGCGCCCACGTACATTCCAAAATCGTGCAGGTCCCGGAGGATACCACACCGCCATGCTGCGTCGGAAGCCTTTTCAAGGTAAAAAAAAACAGGGATAGGCAGTGCTGTCTCTTAACAAAGGCTTCACGGATAGTAGTCTCTAATCGAATGAGATTATATCCACAGTGGGACATCCCACACGGAAGCCACACTGGTATCGAGTGAGGCATTCATTCTCCTCCAGGTAGCAAATAAAACGGTTGTTGACCACACGCTCGAAAGTTTTACCTAGGCAACTTGTGAGCGCGATAGGTCTGTAATTACTGGGTTTGGAGGCATCTTTCCCTGGTTTGAGGGAAGGAAGGACTGTAGCTATTTTCCAACGAGAAGGGAGGTGTCCTTCTCTCTATACGAGATTGAAGAAATCAAGGACACATTTGAGTGATTCAGATGACAAGTGTCTTAGCATAGAGTATGTTATCCTATCTGGCCCCGTGGCCGTATCCTTGGATGTTTGCAGTGCTCTCAACAACTCAGTTATTTGAAAAGGCATGTTGTATGCATAATTTTCGTCATAGCCACTGGGAATATTCGTCTTTTCTGCAGATGTCTTAACTTTAAGGAAATCTTTGCTGTAATATGCAGAGCTTGAAATGTTCTGAAAGTGTTAACCTAGTACATTGGTCTGTTCTTCGGGGTTCGTACATGGTGCTCCATTAACTTGCAAGAGTGGAATATACAAGCTACAATATTCGCCTCTAATATTCCTAAGCCTTTCCCACACTTTCTTAGAGGGTGCAATAGAGTTGAGTGATGAAACGAAGTTTCTCCATGATTCCTGTTTAGCTTGTTTCCGTGTCCATCTAGCCTTGGCACGGGCTATCTTAAAAGCAAGAAGGTCTTGTGAAGTTGCGTATATCTGCGGAATATTCCCCAAAAACGGTTTTGTCCTTTTCTTGTCCTTTCACAAGCGCTCGTCCACCACGGCATGGGGCGCTTAGGAACACGTCGGAGTGAGTGTGTTTGGTGCGGATTCAAATATGTTTCTTGTAACGCACAACAGGACGCGTCATACCTCTCCGAAATATCGTTTACATCATCATAATTCGTGAAGAGCCCTCGGCAAATCCACTGCAAGATTGCCATGCTGCAAAAAAGGAGGAAGTATACAATAAGAGTTTGTGCAATGGAGAATAGTTTACAGTTAGAACAATATTTTATTTTCTGTTTTTCGGGGAGATTATGGTCTGTCTGGGAACCTTCTTCCGGGCAGCCGCGAGTTCCTTAGGCAATATATCGGGAAGTGAGCCACCTCCCGATAGGTTACCTTTGAGTTTTCTTTGAGCTTGCGAGCTCGCGCTCGTCATCACATTCCATGGAGTTCAGCTCCACAGACGCAGGTGGCGTCTGTGAACAGCACGCCACAGAAAAGGATTGTGAGACTGCAGATACAGTTAGTGAAGCTACTAGTGCCTGAGGGAGAATTGTGCTTATTTCCTCACTTTGTGTTATTGTGTCTGTTTTTGTGCAAACTGAGACCATTCTTGGTTTGTTGGTGACTGCAACTGCAAAATATTTCTGAAACATGAAGGGAGACACCTTCTTCCTAGCCTCTGGATAACTGAGTTTTTGAGTTATTTTGACATGCAACCCATCTTTTTCGTACTTCCATTTTGAACAAGACCTGGAGTAGGAGGGGTGATCACCTGTGCAGTTCACGATGTGATCAGGCCCTCCACATTCTTTAGAGTTGTGATCCTGCTTGCTGCACCGAGTACAGCATGGAGAACACCTGCAAGCGTCAGAAGAATGGCCAAACCGATTACATTTGAAGCACCCGAGAGGATTGGGAATGTAAGGAAGTAACGTCAGCCGACAGATAACCGACTTTAAGTTTCTTGGGTAATATGGGACTGTGAAATGTCAGCACAATGTTTCTAGTTGTTTTGTATTCATTGTTTCTGCGTATCTTTATCTTTCGTACGTCAATTACACGCTGATTTTTCATGTTTTCCCAAGATTTCTTCGGGGGAAACGTCAAAAAGCTCTGGGACGGAGCTAGATCACTCCACGATTGATGTTCACAGTTCGGTGCAGCGTATCTTTTTTCCCATCATTTCTTTCGTTTGTAAGATACGAGAGCAGTCTTTTTCAGAGGTGCACTTGATCAGAAGGTCGCCTGACCGAAGTTTCTTGATTTCTTTTATGCTGTTTGAAAGGGATCTGACTGCCCTCTCAATGAAAAAAAGGGGACATTCTTCCAAGAGGTTTATCCTTGTCTTCTGAACTAAGAATGATATATTTGGGTGAAAAAGGTTTACAGCGTTATCATCGGCGCGGAAACGACTCCTGTTCCCGATCGTTGAAGAAAAAGAATTGTTTGCCATGCAGGTTTGATAAAATGAGCATTCTTAAAGATCACCCGCACTTCATGCTCATACGTTCGGGAAGGTCTCGAAGACGTGATATCTCACCGGCCGCCACTGTTCAAGGTTTCTAACCCTTCACCTTCCATCCCCTCGGCACGGTAGGTAACACCTTAGGACTGGGGTACGTGGTGGCGCGTACTCACCAAACAGCAGCTGAAGCCGGTGCTCCCTGGGGGTTTTGGTCTTGTTTTGAGAAGGCGGTAACGTACCTCGGGGCGAAGCAACAAAATATTATCGTCGTCATTTTTGGATGTGTTTGCACATTTTCCCTGCGAGTATAGCGAACCTTTGCAAAGTAGTTCTTCCTCGCAACACGTGGACACCAAAAAGTCGACTATTCTTTCCCTCCGTCCTATGAGAGACAAGAAGTCTGTGAGGAAGACTGGACCGGACACTATAGAGCATGCACTGGTCTCCAACAACTCTTCCTCACCATTTCATTTATCTTGCCTTCACTGTAAGAGACTAGGTTCAATGACGACTCGTGCTGCTTCTTCGTTCTTGAGATGCCATTAACCGTGAAGTTCACCACCAGTGATAGGAAGGTTGGCTTTAGGGATAGGATGAATCGAGGTTGGTGCAACAGGGCTATGCCAAGTATGACACGTTTATTGGTGATACATGAATGTTGAGCAACTCACATGGAGCTTTAATATAGCGGCTGTGGTAAATGACGCATAACGGGTAGCGGCTTACGTGTAGCGGCACCTCCCCAACGTCCCCATTTTTTTTTGTAGCGGACATTAGATATTTTTCGAACTGCGTACGCGATCGCTTTGCAGACGCAACGAAATAGCGGATGCTCACTCAGCACGCGCAGAACCTGACTTTGTGTACAGCGAGTGCGCAGTGTGAACGCGCTATTTCCTTGCGTACGCTACAACTGAAACTCTGTATAGCTGGCAGGGGATAGTTCCGGTGCGAAACGACATCTCAGGAAGTCGTGCAGCAAGCAGTACGTAATTCTAAATTCTACAGGGCGTCTTTTTATCCTTTACAGGTTTTTATAAAAAAAAAAAGCTACGAGAGCAACATAGATATCGTTTTTGGAGTTGAGTTATACGGCAGGGCAGACATCCTCTTGAAGAGAGTGTGCCATTACAAGATTACCTAAAATTCATTAACTCTTTAATTAGGAGAATTTGAGCAGAACGCGAGATAGCAGAATGGGGGACAATCCTCGTTGACAGACATGCCATGCTTAAAAACGCTGAACAGCGCACGTCTGTTGACATATCCATCACCGATTTTTGCTATGCAAATGAGCCGAAACCGCGGCGACCGGGAGCGCAGGCAGCACAGCGCTCATTACACGTCAGAGGGTCACGTGCTTTGGTGCGACGGAGATGATTGGATTGGAGTAGGTGCTGAGTTGTTGGCAGGATCAACCGCTTTCCGGCCGAGAGAAGCCTCCGTCGGCGAAGGTGATGCGCTCCTGGAGCGAGCCGTTTTGGTTTCGGCTCATTTGTGTAGCTAAATTCAGCGATAGATATCTCACGGCACGCACTCGTTTCTGAATATTAAAAGATAGGATGGCTTGCAACGAGGACTGTCTCCCATTCTGCTATCTTGCTTTTGCCCGAAATTATTTAATTAAATAGTTTTTTAGAGATAATTTTAAGTAACTAGTGACCTTGTTGTTACATACTATCTTCGAGAGGGTGTCGGTCTTGCCGTATAATAACTAATCCGCAAAAACGATGATGATGATGATGGTAGAAGAACAAATATAGAGATGTGAGCCCGCTCACCGCGGGACAAGCCACTCCAGATCTAGTAAAGGGGGAAAAAGAAACGTCTAGAAAGACGAGAGCTCTGCTATGCTCTTAACAAAGGTGGTGAGTGAGCGCTGTGCACCCTGACGATGAATCGTAGGCCATACACCCAGCACTTTCACGACAACAAGAAATTCAAAATGCAGATGGTCTCATCTTGCCCGAACCCTCGGGGCAAGACGAGACATCGCGTGGGGCAAGATGGGACACGCCGCGGTAATGAACTAGACAAATTAGTTTTTGCAATCCAAGCATCTATACAGCCCCTTGAGCCCACATGATGTGCTATAAAACGTGACAGAACACGGTGCTATTTTGCTCCACCGTCCTTTGCAAACAAGGCACCGCCAGTCTGATGTGTACCTGGTCGCTTGTTTTTGAGTGCGCTTCTGCTTTGCTGGAAATATCTTAGGAAACAGGAAAATTTGCTGAAAAATTCTAGGCAATGTGAAAAAAAAAAGGAATCTCTCAGGAACAAGCATAAAGCCACCTAATAGTTGACTTATAAGTTTCTAAGTTATATTTAATTTAATTTGCATTACATTAAGTTGTCGCGTCCTGCCTCGTGCATATCATCGGATGCATTATTTTTTCAGTTAAGGCTACGGTCCCACTCTTCACCCGAAAAGTGTCATTTTCATTCAAAGGTTACACGGCTTCTCGGCAACTTACGTGAAATATGTTGGTACCGTTGGAAAGCTTGTTCTTGGGGCAAGCTAAGCCAAGAACTCGTTTTTTTATGTGATGATCAGCTGTGGCGTTATAAACCGAGAAGGACGACCATATCTTCCATTTTTGGTGTTTTTCAGTCAAGGATGATGCGAACACGAAAAGATTTGATTTGATTTTATTGGGTCATTTCTTCAAGTTAAAAGGTCACAACAACTGAGTGGTCCCTTAGCAGAAGCTAGTGATGGGTCCACTAAAGATGTTCATCAATGGCATTGGCAACAGTGACAGCAAAAAAGAAAAAGAAAAAAAGAAATGTCCAGAAAAATCACTGTAAAGTACAGCACATAACCACAAAGTACATTCACTGTAAAATACAGCGACTATTGGTTGTAATCGGCATATTACGGATTTGCCATATATGTATTCGATCCTCCGACAGAATGAAGTCCTGTAATGATTTCCTGTCCTGTAAAGAGATAGCGCTGTCAATCTTTTTTCAAAGTGACGTTGCACAGTATGCAAAGGAAAGTCAAGAACGTTTTTACTCGCGTAAAGCGTCATTAATTGATTATTGCCTATCAAACTTAAGAAAAAACGCTACTTTTACACTTGCCATAAAAGGCTATTCTGTACTTATTCTCGGCTGAAAATATGATCAGCGGGCAAGTAATTATCAGCAGGAGTGATGTCCAAAGTTTTATCGCAAATGAAAGAATAATAAATAAACTACCGTGGTTCAATATCGCACACCTAAATACACAGAAACGCAGAAAATGTGGTGACTAGCGCCATCTGCCGTTCGCGTTTGATACCAGCGGCAGCTTCGCGTTGCAAGAGGTTGCCGAAAGATGGCACGGGTTCCTATGTGCTGATCACGTGATCACGTAGCGGTTCTCTGACCTCCCTGACTTACGAAACGTTGGCCCCGTGCGTGATTCCGTATACGCAGGTTCCTGCCGCGTGTATTTTTGTTGATCGTACGGTTATATTGTGTCCGTTTGGCTGAATTTCGTGCTGAGGAGTTGCATTATTTGTATAGTTGCGTGTACAATGAACGCTTGCGGCATTTCGTACAACAGCTGTCTCGTTGCAATCTTTTCGCTACGCGACGGACAAGCAGCCCTGCTGTCAAATGTCGTAGAACTGTATTCGTCATTATTATAATACTTATCACAGTGAAACTGCAATTATTACAATAGGCTCGAATCACAACAATTGCGCCCTTCGCTGCGCATGACGAATCAACTTCGGTCTCCCAGTGCCACTGACAACTTCTATGACAGCGAAGCCTGTTAGGGGCGGAAAGCAGGTTGTTACAAAACAATTGTCAGTGCTAGGCGTGAATACTATTGTTCAGAGAGAAAAGAATATAAGCCAGTCCCCTTCCCCAGAGCACGGGTCCAGGGAGAAATGTCCCCGGGAAAAAATTATCCTCGGAAGAAATGTTCCCTGGAAGAAACGTCCCTGGAAAAAACGTCCCCTGAGGAAAATTCACTTTCGGTACGCGTGGACTGGTTGACTTCGGATGTTGACTTTTTACTATATAGGACGGTGTGAATGTTTGAATTTTTGAGCACCGAAGCGAGTAATCGTATATCCTATTCCATTTTCTAATCAAATATGGAATTCAATGTTCGAATTCCAAATCGAATTGATGCTTCTACTAAACTGAATATATTTGAAGAGACCCGGCACATGGAGAACAAAAAAAGAGTAAGCGCTATACTTACGCATACATATACGTACCGTACACGCTTGTATTCCAATATACAGGGTGTCCCAGAAAACGTGTCATTGAATTTAAAAAAAAAACTACACCACCTAGAGTCATGCGGTCAATGGCATTTGTTCCTCTTAGGTTTTTGCCACCTCCTAATGTGAATGTCATGTACTCCAAGTTTAATTATGTAAATATTTGCGAACTGAACTCGGAAATTTGCCAAGTAAAGGTCACTTTTTTACCCCACCAATATGAAGAGCGTGTCTAATTTACTCAAATTAATGATAATTGACAGGGACATTCGGGAGCTATCCCATCGGAAAAAATAGCCGAACATCATGATCTACGGAGGTCGCACAGAATAGCGCACGATGAATTTTTCAGCGCAATCTTTGTCAGTCCGACGAAAGGAGGTTGGAAACCCAGCCCTCCCCGACATCGCAGAAAGAGATAAAACAGGCACGGCTTATCACGTTCGACTTTCGCTGGGCTAATGCTTTCCCTCTCCCAATTTTAGGAACTGTTACTTTTTCTACTATCACTCTGGGTGCGTTCCAAAACAAACCCTCGAGTCGAGTAGGTCACATGACCGAGTTGTACCATGTGACCACAGGGTACGCACCCGGTCGAGTAGCTTTGGGAACGCATGCGGGACTCCGACCGAGTTAAGATGGAGGCCGGTGTCATCCCCGCTCTCACCTCGCGCGCGTCAGATTTATTTTACAGACACGACGATAACGACGACTGGAAATGTATTGTGAGCTGTTTACGGGAGTCACCATGCTCCGTCGGACATAGTTGAACTCTGTCTTGTCGGCCCAGTGGGCATTTGGCTTTTTCAGCACTTTGTGTATGCAGTTACTTACTGTACAGTTGCATTCAGAGATTGCTTGTCTGGTAGCATTTCTTCCAAGACACTGCATAATTATTCTTAAGCCCTTCTATTGGAGAATGAAAGGGAAAAGCAGCTGACATTGTCGTGATTTATTTGTTAATTTTTTGTGGGAGTTTTCACGTACCATTAGCTACCCCAAATGCATGAAGTAGATACATCCTGTTGCATTTGGTAGTCAAAAGAAATAAGAAAAGAAAAATGGTGACATCATGACGGCAGAAGATGAAAAATACAAAAGGTGGAAGCTGCTGGTTGGAATCCTGGAACTGAGGTAGTGGTGCGGGCGTGGTTAGGGTCACGGAAATGTCCGCGGCGTCGGAGTCGAATGTGAGCTGAACGGCTGAACGAAAACACGTAATCAGAGCGTGATGAAGCGGTTCTGATAGTACACATATCGCGAAGCGCGCAGAAGCCTCCTGTTTCATTCACCTTGAAAGAAGTCTGAGCTTGGGCGAAAAGACGGGAAATTCGTGACAGAGTTCTGTTGTTTGTGTTGCCCCTTCCTTCCACAGCTCAGAATTTATCCAAGTTCCACCCAGGCATTTGTCCAACAGCTAGCCTGCGCCTATGGTACATATTTTATCTGAAACCTGTTCACACCCACGTACCGACAAACCATCTGACAACTGTGAAGGTGAAGGAAGAAAAGTAATATTCCATTTAAAATCCCATTTCGGACACACGCACACAAAAGTAATAATAATAATAATGCTGGTCAGTAATAGCCCTTGCTCCTAATATAGTTTTGAATGTTTCACATAGAGCTGTGCCTTTACAAGGATCACGTGGCTACGAGGCAGTGAAACAAATAAGCATTGCAGGGCAGCTGTTAGTGAACATATGCTAAAGAGATAATGGAAAAGCGACGTATGTGAAGACAAAATAGAAAGGCGCACCAGCACACTTTGTCCTGGGAAATGTATCCGGCTCACATGTCTTTGGGCGTTCTCCTGGTCCTCAGAAACCATGTCGCACAATCCGCATCGGAAGAGTGTTGCCATTTCGGTGTCCAGTTGTGTATTGATAACCCGTCGTGGAGGTAGAGGCTTTTCGACAACCACACATGCAGCTGGTTTCGATACCGCGCTTTCGCGGGAAAGAGCAGACGACAAAAGCATGACGTCATTACTCGAGCGAACCTTCCCTGACCGGCCTTCCCAGGAGAGTTGAATCGAGTTAACTCTCTGGTTACTCCACCTTGTTTTGGAACGCGGGTAGTGACGTCATCGAGTTACTCGACCCGGTTTTGGAACGGCGCTTCGGGTAGAGAGCTACTCCCGAGTTGACTCGAGTAGGTTTTGGAACGCACCCTGTGGGATGGCTTCGGAACCTCCTTTCGTCGCACTGAGAGCGATTGCGCTCAAAAAGTCATCGCGCGCTATTGTCCGGTGCTCCGAAAAGCATGATATTCGGCTATTTTTTCCGACGGGATAGCTCGTGAATACCGCTGTGAATTATCATGAATTTGAGTGAATTCGACACGCTCTTCATATTGGTGGGGTAAAAAAGTGACCTTTACTTGGCAAATTTCCGAGTTCAGTTCGCAAATATTTACATAATTAAACTTGGAGTACATGACATTCACATTAGGAGGTGGCAAAAACCTAAGAGGAACAAATGCCGTTGACCGCATGATTCTAGGTGGCGTAGCTTTTTTATTATAATTCAATGACACGTTTTCTGGGACACCCTGTATGTTGTATATGTATCCAATTACGGTTATTCAACGAGTAGCTTAATTTATTCGTATTCAATTCCATTTTAAAATGACTCTTCACACGTAGCATTTCTTTGCCTAGGTATAGTCGCTGTGGGTCAGTTTTGGTGAATTTACTTCCTTGTGTCTTGCAACAATGCGGCCTGTACAGTCATGGGGCTCCCGAGATGTGATACCGCTAGATATATTGAAATATATTTGTGTCTGTCAATTTTGTTGCTTTCCCCCCGCATTTTATTTCCCTCTCTACACATCACCGTGCACGTCGATCTGCGCACTTCTAAAAAAGAACTTGACATGCTCCTGGTCATTCCGAATGACGTCCTCTCTCTTGATTTGTTGAAACTGGACGTCATACTACTTTCTGTGACACTTCACATTTGTGCTAATTAGCAGAGAAAATGTTTTTTCGTGTTAGCGCTGCGAAGCAACTATTGCTGTACGCGGTGTACAGGCGTGGACAGAGGACGTCAGGAGGGAGGGTGACAGGGGGCTAGTACGCTTCCTGGGTTGACTTCAGGGCTAAGTGAGCCAACATTCGTCAGGAAAGTCCGACGGAAAACCTCAGAGTGCACACCTGGTGACAGGATTCGCACCCGTGTCACGTTGTATCAACGAACGCGAAATTGATTGCAGTGTATTCCCTACGAGAAATCGCAAGTGAAAGTAGGTCGAGCTTTCAACGTAAAAACCCTTAGTAAGTGGTTAGGAATTTTAGTACTTATTTTGAGCCGGAGGACTTCAAGACCTGCAATATCGCAACCGGGGTTTTCGCAAAAATTCCACGCGTACCAAAAGTGGATGTTTCTCGAGGGCACATTTTTTCCGGGGGACATATTTTCCGGTTCCCCCAGTGCATGCGCGTCTTTGTCTCGTTCCTTTTTCTTTCTAACTAGTTTCTTTGTTTTCTACATGTGGGGAACTGAACGAAGAACCGGAACATGGAAGGAGGGGGCACCACGGTAAATGTTTATTGTGTAGTCAAGGGGAAGGAGTGCTGTCACATCCATTTTGCTACGAGGAGTTTTTGTCGCACGATAACTATCTTGCAATGCAAACGCAATTTCTTGGATTGAACTCTGAAATCTGTAGGCGGATCCTCCGTTTACTCGCAAATACAACGATCGTCTCACGGAAAAACTGTGGGCAATCAACGCCGCGTAATGCGATGGAGACGACTGAAATAAACTAGTGAAATGACCACATTTCGTGGCGAAAGATCACACCTCTCGTCATCTCACAAAGCGATTCGCAGCCAAATAGAAAAAAAAAAAGTTATCTTCACCTACTAGTCACGACCGCTACTATGCGGAATACGGACAGGTTACTACATAGCGTATAATTCTCGACTTCCCTATTTTACTTCGGTTATGCCATTCCTTTGATTCTTATCATTTTGAGTGCGTACTGTGAGTTGAACTTCTAGTTTCAACAGAAGTGGTAATTTCATAATTCATTTCAAGAAATCCTCTTTCTGTAGGCTGTATTGAAATAAAACTGCTACCGATCGGCACGTGGACAGACTCTTCACAGCTGACTGCAATTATTTAGTATTTGCGTCCATTTTTTATGACGGTTGTTTGACCATTTTGCATTTGAGATATATATTTTTATATATCTCAAATATATTATATTTTGCACAGTCTTCGTCACACGCTACGCGCGCGGCAGCTACCCCCGTGCTACTCAAACCACGAAAGCACGAAACTCAACTCGCCGTCTTGCACGACAGTTTCAGAAGACTTTTACGAGACAATCCTCCTTTCTACACACGTATAAACACCGGGTACAATGGCATACAGAAGAGAGTCAAGGTCAAAGGGTCCAGTCGGGAGAATCGCGCGTGGGACAGCTGTCCCACACGCGATCTCCCTAACGGGATCATCCACGGAAACCGCGACGGTGGCGTCCCGCCGTAGCAAGTCCGTAAGTAAATTCAAGATGGATACCAGTCGGGGAGCAACTCCGATTCACGATTTTCCCGATTCTAGATGGCGCCACGCTCGCCGTCTTTATCACGCCGTTCGCCTCAGACTCCCGGAATAATCCCCATTGTGCATGGTTGACGTCGCGAGTATAAGGCGGCACCTGCGAGGCGCCACCTCGCGCCACCTGCTCTGTTTGTCTAGAGGTAACGTGTCGGACTTTGCCACGAAAGGTCCGCAGTTCGATTCCAGGCATTCACGTCTTTTTGCTTGACTCCTATTGCTATATGAGTACTTTATTTTTATTTTGTTGTTATATATTTATGCTACAATTATTGTTTTCACAAGTTACTGGCGCCGGTACTGACTGATTATGGAATTTTTAGTTGTTCTTCGTATTGTTTTACTAGTGCATACTTAGTGTATGCCGACGTACAACTGTGATCGGATAGTACGGATGCCGGTATCTCGGAGGCCCTCAACTGGATCTACCACCGGCTGTAAATTACGCTATAAACATTGCCTACACACAGCGCATACAATGCCAGTCTGGAAAATCTAGTGCTCGAAACGGTATTCTTTTTTTTTTTTTCTGCACTCGCTTACATGCAATTTACCTTGATAATAACTCTTATTATTCATGCAAAACTGACATTTTGATATGTATATTTCTGGTGAGTAAGCATTATCAAATATCTGAATTCGTTTACAAGGCGTTGGTGCAAAAGACTTTTCAAAATTTCCGTCGTAGAACAGACTTCTTATTATTACCCGGAAACTTCAGTAACGTATTTGAAAGGTTCCTTCCCCCCATGTTCTCCCTTCTTTTTCTTTCACCTTACACCCGTTCAGAAAAGTGATGTCAGTCGACAACCCCAGTGACAGGGGACTCCCTTTCTGCTGGTGGGCCAGTTTGCAAAACCGTACAAAGGAGGTGAAGGGCGATAAAAGCTTCGGGTCCACACACGGAAACCAACCAAAGAAGATATGGAATGGTCGAGCGGCAAGGCCTCGCAGCGGGAGTCGCGATATTCCCAACGCAGTCTTTTTTTTTTTTTTTTTTCTGGACGCCAAGAGGAACGATTCGACAAAAAAATAGAAGGACACAGAGTAGAAAAATAATAGCAATGGTCACCTGACAACATAACAGGTTCCTGTTTGAGTGTTGCAAAAAGTGCAGTTCGGCCTCCTCATTATGTGGGACAGGATAATATATGCTTTCTTTTCTTTTTTTAGAAGAACTTCTGAAGCGTAAATTTTTACTCCAGATTTGGTTGTGTTGGATGCTGAGGTCTCAGTTAATTCAATCCAAACATGAAAACGTGAAATTCGGTCGTGGAAAAGCTGAAGAACTGGACACCATGTGAGCCAAATTTATGCGTAAGTTAGGAAAATCACTATTCTTGAAGGGCAACACAGATGCAATTACAAAATTGGGGTTTCCATAGATGAATATGAGCGCTAGTTGCCAAATGAAGGAATGATCACAGAGAAGTCGTTTCATATAATCAAAGCTCGCCCGAGATGCCGGTTTTCCTCCCCGGGAAAAAATGTCCCCAGGGAAAAATGTCCCCAGGGAAAAATGTCCCCCGGAGAAATCGTCTCCGCAAGAACGAAAGCTGTTTGATGGAACGCGGGACATTTGGTCGAAAGTCATTTGATCGAACACCGTTTGATCGAAACGGCATCGGTCGTTTGATTGGTTTTTTTATTGCTTCGTTTGGAGCAGATGCATACTCTATACAAGATTCAACTAAAGTTTTATATGTCTGTTAATACAATATCTGTATTTTATACTATGGCGAAATTTCCTTCTTGGCATTCAAACTTCGAGTGCCTTTCGTGCACATATCATTATCCCATTTCGGATCCCAGCATTGAAAAGGGTGCCCAGAGGAAGTACAGACTATTGGCTGCTCCCAACTTGAAGACATTTTCTTCGGTATGTGTCCTACTGCTACGCGGGATACTTCCGGATGGAGAGAGTAAAAAGCCAGAAGGCTGTGCTCTTCGTGAATGACAAAGGTCTGCAAATAACCAGTGGTCTCCCCTCTTTAGCTGAAAAAAAAAACAGCAAGAAACAAACAAACAAAAAGGAGAGGACACTGACTGCCTCATGCTCCATATGTTCGAGTCAAAAGTTACAGAAAAAGAGGTGCTAAGGACACGCTGCGAGCTTCGAACTCCCTTCGAAAAAACGTCTTACGAACAAACGGCGTCGATCAACCGGCTTTCGACCGAAAGCCTTCTCCAAACAGCTTAGGATTTCGGAATAGCTCCTTGAACTCCATCTTTATGTATAAATGAACAAGATAAATCAAAGGAACTTGAGGCGCGACGAGGTCTCGGAGCACGATTTCCGACTCATAATTGCGGTGATTATTACCCGGAAACTTGAGTACTATATTTTTAGACACTCCTTGGTTTTCGCAGGGTACTTCACATTACACCACCAGAGTGTCCGCCCATTTGGTCGAACGCCGCTTGGTCGAAAGCCGTTTGATCGAAAGCCAGTTGATCGACGCCATTTGTTCGAAAGACGTTTGTTCGAAGGGTATTCAAAGCTGCATGCACTGTGTTGTCCGTACCACTTTTTCTGTAACTTTTGACTCGAGCATACGGAGCAGGAAATCAGTGTCCTCTGCTTTTTTTATTTCTTCTTCTTTTTTCTTTGCTTTTTGCAGTCGAAGAGGGGAGACCACTGGTTAGTTGCAGACGTTTGTCATTTACGAATCAGTAGGACACATATTGAAGAAAGCTGCCCCAGGTAGAGAGCAGCCGATAGTCTATCCTTGTTCTGGGCACCCTTCTTATTGCTGGCGACATATTGAAAGGGAACGGTCTGAAACGGGATAGTCATATGTGCAAAGCAACTCAAAGTCTGTGGGTGTTAAGAACGAAATTTCGCCATGGTACAACGAGAGATATTAAATTAACAGCATGTAAAACCTTAGTTCGACCTTAGAGTATGCATCTGCAGCCTCGAATCACTACACATGCACGATATCCGAAGAAATAGAGAAAGTACTAAGATCTGCTGCCCTATAACCTTATCTAAGTTTCGAAGGACTTCTTCGGTTACATGTCTGTTGCAAGAACTAAATTTAGGTTCACTTGCACATAGGCGAAAAGTAAATAAACTGAAACTGCTCTTTCTCCTATACAGTGGTCAGTTGATTACAAATAATAATCCACTCATTTACTCATTTATTATTACTCATAATAATTTACTATTAACTATTTACTCATTATATTAATCATTTACTTATTTTTTAATTTATTTGCCAAAATGTTTAATACTTGACATCTATTATTATTTGACAAAGGGTTGGGGGATTAACAAGTACAGCATGTTTAGTCACTATGTGTCAGAGCGGAAAAACCTATTCGGTTGTCCAAAGGGTTAACGGTGAACAACCCTGGCCCTTGTACTGCTTTTTGGACACTAAAAAGTGGGTTAACATGAGGAATGTGTTTACGGGGAAGCAGATTACACAAAGTTAAATGTTCCTTAGGATAACTGCATTTAGAACTGCAGCTTTTTTTTTCCTTGTCTTTTTTTGTCATTTTCGACACTCCAAGTGAACCAATTAAAAAAATCGATCAAACGACCGCTGCCGTTTCGATCAAACGGCGTTCGATCAAATGGTTTTCGACCAAATGACAGCAAGCCGTGCAAAGTTGCAGGTTGGTGACCCAAAACCGGTACCCGTCTGGGTACAGGTTTTGGGTCACCAACCTGCAACTAGCAAGGATTGTCGAAAGATGGAAAATCCAGGGAACCGGTATCGAAAAATTGACCTATCTCAAAATAACGTGATCGAAGTCCCCGTTGAAAAATAAACTACTGTAAATAAATGTCTGGCTATTCCTGCGCGGAAACTACCAAAGCCCACTTAGACTAACCTGAACATGAAAATGCAAACATCGAACTTTTACTAACCTAATAATCAACTAACTAACGTGCTGTTCCGTCGCGTCCGTTTCATTTATCTCTTATTTCTTAATTTTATTTATTCATTTATTATTTGTTTATGTATTTCCGGAATAGCAAGCCGACATCCCGTTTGACTGACTTTTAGCCCGTTTTTTTTTCCCCTTTTCGTCTAATAAATATATCCCCCTCCCCCGTCGCTGTCGTTGGTTTTCGTTGCTTCGCGAACGCAAATTTGGGTTCCGGAAAAGACTGTTGCTCATTGCGTGGGCGGAAATAATTGTGCAGCGGCCGCTTGATCGATTTTTCTTATTAGTTCACGTGGAGCGTTCATAAAAAAAAATGAAATAAAATAATCAAGATAAAAATAAAAATAAATCGATCAATAAAAGAAAGAAAGAGAAACAACAAATAAAGCTGCAGTTCTAAGTGCCGTATCCTAAGACACATTTATTTGTGTGTAATCCGCTTGCTTGCTGTTTCAACATTACGAACTTACGAAAATTGCAGGGAAGTCCTGTTGAACGTTACTGGAATGTTTGTGAAGTTGGCCTTCCACTGACCGTAAATACGAGAGATTCTCGTTCGCCTTATGAGACAGTTGACTGAGTAAGCACAAACCCGAAACGGCTGTGCTGTTCGTGAATGACAAAGCTATGCAAATAACCGGTGGTCTCCCCTCTTTAGCTGAAAAAAAAAAAAAGCAAGAAAAAAAACAAACAAACAAAAAAGGAGAGGACACTGATTGCCTCATGCTTGCTCGAGTCAAAAGTTACAGAAAAAGAGGTGCTAAGGACACGTTGCGACCTTCGAACTACCTTCGAAACTTCGAAAAAACGTCTTTCGAACAAACGGCGTCGATCAACCGGCTTTCGACCAAGCGGTCTTCGATCAAACGCCTTCTCCAAACAGCTTAGGATTTCGGAATATCCAGTTATAATGTGATGAAGACGATGCGATGGTCTGTGGACGGTGAACTGTCAAAAACAAGCCTAAACTAACCTAACCCTGAAAACTAACCTAGGACACGGCTCTAACCCAGGTTCCCACCGGGGACGATTTTTCCGTATCCCGGAAATTACAGGAGCGCCGCTGTGAACAGCTGAGGAAACGGATCATAGCCGATCAAGTGCTATCACATTATTTGTTTAAATTGGGAGACGGGACTTTTTAAATTAACATGCATGCTAATGCACAGTAAAACCATTGAGCAAGGAACATAAATGCGGTTACACCCAGCGCGCCGCTTGCATTGTGCTGATTACATCTCTTCTTTCTGTTTCTCTCTCGCAAAGTTTGCTGAGTGCAGACAACGCGGTAAGATTAGGAAGCGATTCTCCAACAACAAATAAATCTTGACTATGACACGAGGTGATTCAGCACTGGTGATTTTCCAAGGTCCTGCTACCTTCTACTTATTTCTGGCAGATATGTTAGTCGCGTTCTTTTATAAAGGGGAGTACTACAGAATACTGAGCGCAATGACGCATTACCTTCTGTATTCGTATCAATGAAATGAAACGCAAATGCCCACTATCCTGAGGCTCTGACTTCACGCTCGTACAGACTTGTGCGTAACGCGTTACTAGTAATTGCGTTACTTGTAATCAATTACCTTTTTGAGTAATTTTTCGAGTAATCAATTACTTTGCTGTCAAAGTAATTTTTCCAGTAATCAATTACTTTTCTGAGTAATCGATTACTCAGTAATTGGTTACTTTTCCGGCAGAGATTAGCTTATGTTTCACATGTTCTGCCCCAAGTCAAGCCCCTGGTGCCATCAGCCTTTGTTGGGCTGTTCTACTATAGCAAGCCGAGGTCATTGTAATAATGCTCTGGAATTTCAGAGTCTCTCTCCCTAATCTCTTCCTACACCAGTGTGATGGTACCTGAAGCTTTGGAGGTTTAGTGAGTCATGGGGAAGTTCCATGCAATGTTCTTCCACAATCGGGTCAACGTCTTCCCGGTCGTACAGATCTCCTTGTCCTACGTGTTTTTGTTTGTCTTGTTATTTCAGCTGTTAACGCTGTTGAACCTTTTTTTTTCTTTTTTCTGAGGCACACAAAGACGGTTATAATTTGCGTGAATGTAGAGTAACGACAGAAGTAACGCGTTACTTTTCTACTCGTTACTCAATTACATTTGAAGTCGAGTAATTGGTAATGGTAATCAATTACTTTTTCCACAGAAGTAACGGTAACGGTAATCAATTACTTTTTTCGAGTAACGGGCACAAGTCTGCGCTCGTTGAACGTGGATATCGTCGGACGTAGTTCCCAACTCAACCGGAATACTAGTATTTTCATATATAGTTCTGCTTTGTTGGTGGTGGCGGTCAGACAATGATGTTGTAGTTGTTGATGTTGTAGCTCTTGTCTAATACTTTCTATGTTTGTCTGTCTGTCTGTCTGTTGTATGTATGTATGTCTGCCCCGTGGGCCTGTGGGATTAATAAATGAAAATGAAATGAAATGAAATGTTGATGAACCGTATTTTCAATGCAATGAAACCGCAATGAAACACCTGAATAAGTGGGTGTAGAGCTTTTAAAACCCATAAACATCGGCCCAGAAAAAGATGTAAGGACAACTGTAACACCTGTGTCTGACCGACAGTAGAGAAATACTAGCATCCAGCGAACGATATCGCTAGCGAAGCTTTTACGAGCGCTACGCAAACACAGCGATGGTGGGAAACCGGATGATAACTTTACGCTACTTGTATAAGAAATAGGTGCTGCTAATTATGTAGCACCTGTTTCTTACTCAAGGAACAGAAAAAATAGCACCAGATTTTTTTTTTTGCCTATTTATAAAGTGCTAGTGAAAGCTTAATTTTGAACACCCTGTATATCTATTTTATGTTGCTTGTTGAATGGAATGTAGATTTAGCTACTCATTATTAACACATAAAAAAAAACGAACCCTATGTCTCCCAATTTCAACAAATCCGGAAAGCGAACGATAACACTCGGTCGGCTGTGACGTGCTTCATCGGCTGTCTAGATTTCAGTTCTTACTTGCATCTATATTTCAGGGGCTTTTAATGCACAATTATCTTCACTTTACCCACCACACACTCTCTTTTCGTAGTACACATGCACTTCCCCGTAAAGGGAATTAACCGTCCTCGCGCAGAGCGGAGCAAAAAACAGAAACTTTCAAAGGAGGCGCGTCTCCATCAGTGAATACACTTATGTGAGCATTCAGACTCGTGTACAGATGTTCTTTGTTTTCATTGTGTGCATATGTATGTACATATATATCATGATGAGGGGACGAAACATATTGTTGCTATTGCTATGTATAATAAATATTGTCTTGACATTGCGGGGTTGAAATTTGGAGATGATCGTGTCTTCATTGACTGATAGGAAACTTCGTACCTCGAGGAACAAAAAGAAAGATTAACCGGCCTCGCTGCTGTGACATTCAAAAAAAAAAAAAAAAGAACTAAAAGTAAGAATGACCTGACTTGCTGCTTCGTTTTAGGCCCAGTGTTGTCCGCATGCAATGTAGCTTTACCGGCACATGACGAGCAATGATCACTTCGACACAGTGGGCTGCCCGAATTTTCCACATTTAATTTTCCAAAAAACTGAGTGCAATTAGAGCCAAAACTTTTGACGTACGAGTACGAAGGGCTCAGGCTATAAATTTTCTACGATTGCACCTCTACGGTTTTACAGTACTTTCAAGGCAAATGCCAGTACAGTTCCGTGTGAGGTCGACCCAGGACGTACCATCCCCCTCCCGGAGCAACATGCCGCCAGATCGGCAGGCAGATCGCTCGGCAATATCACGCAGTCATCAGCGGGCTTCCCCATTCGAGTCTATGGACCCAGGAAGAAACGCACACGAAACGGGCTTCATCACAAACGCCAGGACTAACTTCTGTAGATAGCAGGGTTCACGGTGAGAAGGTCTTGGTACAAAGACCATTACAATGCATCTTCAAAAATAAAGGTGGTATATTTACCATGCTTCATGAGGCTATTGTCACCATAAAACGTTCCAGCCCTTTCAACGGTTCAAAACCTCAGTTTACGGATTTCTCGATTTGTGAAAGATTTCCGGAAGGTCTCGGCTGTGTTATAGACCTTGTCGCGTTACTCTCAGACCACCAGTCTTCGTGCCCCCCTTAGCTTCGTTCCCAGCGGCGACGCAACAGGGGTGGACTGCCAAGATCGCTCTTCCCATTGGAATGAATACTGGTGGCCACCGTCTTTAATGAGTATGACTGCATGACGACAACGTAACATTCGATATAATTAGTCATCCGGTAAACATCCGAGTAGCGTATCAACGTTCGAAAGATCAAGGAAAAAGAAGATTGCTCGCTTCCGCGTGCGATATGCACAATTGTTCACGTGAGGAGTGCTGGCCGATGCGATATCTTTTCTACACCGGTTCCCGAGCGGGAGAAAAGGAACGGGCACGAAATGAACACGAACCTAGGCAGCATAATGTACTGAAAGTCGAGTCAATGGGGGTGGACGGGTAGGTGGAAGGCCTTGAACAGAACCGTGAAACTAAAGAACATTGGTAAAACACATACCGTCTACCCCCATTGCACTTGACTTTCAGTACATTGTGCTGCTTTGGAAGGGACACGAAAATGAACGAGAACACACACGGGAAAATGAAGGAACTGGGCAAACGGCAGTCCAGACGTGCACAGTTCCTGCGACTACCACGGGGTGGCAGCACTAATGGCAGCGCCCATTCCTTGAATCGCGTTTTTTTTTTTTTTTTTTGATAAAAAGTAGCCGACACCACTGTATGGATCCCAGGCCCTTCTGTGGACTCTAAGTGCCCGAACAGGGGCAGACAACCATGGTTCCTAATGGCGGTCCTGCATGTAACTTGATATGCGTAGTTCTATTGTTCTTCTTGAGAAGAGAGCGAAAACTGTACGATGGGCGGATTCGGCATATGAGTCCCTGTCAGTATCAGAAAGAATCCCTCCGCAAGCTTTGTATTTGACGATCGTAGCAATGGCTTGAGCCAAAGTTCATCATTGGTTGTAATTCATAGTTAGGTGTTCAAGAACACTACAAGGGATAGGTGTTGGCGGACAACGTTAAGTAGTTATAGATGTAGTTAAACTACATTGCAGTAGTTAAAGAAGTAGTTAAAAATTCTCCCTGAAAAGTAGTTGAACTACTAGTTAAACTACTCCATCGCGAAGTAGTTAGTAGTTATAGTTAAACTAATGTAGAAGTAGTTAGTGGCCATCACTGACTGTATCACATCTGTCCGCCTGGTGGCAGTGCGCACGCTTCCTCTCCCAATCTACCGCCGCGACGAGGCTTCTGCTGCCTCGAACAGACTCATCATTTTTCGAACAACGACTTCCAATAAGATGACCGAACGCTGTATTTTGAGAGGCGTGGATCGCTCTGTTTTCTTTCTTTTCTTTTCCTTGCTTTTTCCTATTCCTTTCGACCCACCTCACTTTTTTGTTTCTTCCTGTGTTAGAAGAGATTGTTCCCTCAATTTCAGGACGGGATTTCTAAAGCAGCACACCAGTAAAAGAATGGATGGACAGTCTCTGAAATTGAGCCATTTTTCACTCCGCAAGGACTACTGCAGCTTTTATCTCGAATGCTGCCCTTTTCTTCTGGGCTCCGTGTAAGCTCGCACACTTTAGGGGTCTGTCACTCTTTATGGGGCTTTAGTTGCGAAATTACGAGGCTAATTATTTTTTTAGTCCGTCTGTATGAGACATACAGGGAAGCAGGGAAGGAAGTTTTCAAGCGAGAAAATGAACACGGGTGGGTTTCTAAAGCAGACTGAAATAAGAGAGAGAGAGAGAGAGAGAGAAAAAAAAATTGCTTCCGCTCTCGACGCACAGTGAACGACAGTTTCACGTGCAACGTTTCTTTTCTTTGTCTGCACACGCGCGTATGTGTGTGCTTGTCTGCTGTTCGTGGAATAGAGCCCGAACATATATGCACGCTCTGCAAGTCCGCGAGTTTAGTGCGCATGACGTCACGGTGACGTTTCTAGGACGCTCCTGATTGACCGAAGGAACCGTGTGCGCGCTTCAAGAAGGTAAACAAAGGCACATTCGATGCACGGAGTGCCCCTGGGAGGGCCAAAACAGCTCTGGTTTCTGTATTAGAGGTCCCACTTTTCGTTGGGAATGATCTTGGTTTATCGACGACAGACAAACGAAAGGGTAACGAAATATATTTGCTTAAGTTTCAACTATTCGGCTCTCGTTTATTATTATTATTATTTTTTTATTTATTTACTGACACATTGCTCGTACACTGATGAAATGTGGGACTACGAGGCCGCAGCCTGTTATGTAGTCCCGTGTGAGCAAACAATATGAAAACTATGTTACATGTCTTGTGGGTCAGTCTATCAGCATAAATGTAATAAAATGAAACCACAGGTAAATAATAGATGTACGACAAATTAACAGCATCAGTAATAGTTATCTCAACTACAATGCTAACACCTAAAGTAAAATGACTAGCCTTAATAATACTAAATGACGTGCATCACTAGCGACAACAGTATCAAACAGTAAAACAGTGACAATAATAGCGGTGTATTAATGCCCAGTTAAATGTGCTCGTAAAATGTGCTTTCTAAATGAGAAAAAGTTATTTAATTGCCGAAGCTCGTTTTGTAATTCATTCCATGCTTTTGGTCCGCAATAACTAAATCTATATATACCAAAATTTGTTCTTGGGAAGGGCATTCTAAGGTGCATGTATGTTCTGCGCGACGAGTAAGTTGTGTTGTAATATGTGAGAGAAACAGAACTAAGTACACAAGTGGAGTACACCAATCTGTGTACTAGTAAAATTAATTTGTATTTGATAAGTGTAAAGATATCCATAATCAAAAATAGGGAGAAGGCGTGTGTGATCGAGTCCCTGGGACCCTTGGCTAGTATGATTCTCAGTGCACGCTTCTGAACTACTAGCAAAGGCTGAAGTACACTGCTATAGGTTAGTCCATATACCACGAGAGCATAGTTTAAGTGCGAGTGGATCAAAGCATTGTAGATATTGACCAGAATGCGTGAGGGAAAAAAGGTTCTAACCTTCGACAGTGCCTGTAGGCCGCAACACATTTTCCCTCTAATGTAATTAACATGTTCTTGCCAATTAAGGTGCTCATTAAGTGTGACACCCAAAAACTTTACCGATTTTGCACGACAGAGCCTGTGACAACTAAAATACACACTTGAATTCTCAAGATCGAGTGATCTCTGTACTGGTCGAAACACTACGTAGCTAGTTTTTGAAAAATTCGGAACTAATTTATTTAAAGACAGCCAGATAGACAGTCTGTTAAGAGCTTGGTTAGCTTCGTGGTGAAGTGTTTCTAGGGTTACGGCATCCACAAACACGCTGGTGTCGTCCGCGTAAAGGGTACACTCTGCTGATAAGAACTCTGGCAGATCATTGATAAAAACTAAAAAAAGCAGAGGGCCCAGGATTGATCCCTGAGGTACCCCAACTATGTTTTGTAGGCTAGTTGATTTATCATCGCCTATTGATACGTACTGGGTTCTGCCAGTTAAATAGCTATGAAAGAGTTGGAGTGGCGTACCTCTTATTCCGTACAGTTCTAGTTTCAGCAGTAGTCTCTCATAATCTATGAGGTCAAACGCCTTCGTTAGATCTATAAATATGCCCATTATTAATCTTTTTCTATCTATGGCTGTTCTAACTTTCTCAACTGTGTTGAGTAGCGCCAAATCTGTAGATTTACCTGGGCGAAACCCGAACTGACATTCCGACAAGAAGCTGTGTTTATCAAGGTACTTTAACAATCTACGATGGAGAAGCGTTTCAATCACCTTACTGAGCGAGCTCAGCACAGCTATGGGGCTATAATTGGAAATCTGGAGCCTATCCCCCTTTTTGTGTACCGGTATGATTTTAGCGACCTTTAGTTCTTCCGGAAACACTCCTTCTAAGAAAATGTCATTTATAATACGAGACAATGGCCCTGAAAGGTAATGTCGAAAATGTTTCAAGAATCTGGGTGAAATGTTGTCATACCCAGTGGATTTTTTTACTTTTATGTTTAACATGATAGTTTCCACTTCCTCTGCACACGTTGGTTCCAAGAAAAATGTTTGTGAGCGCCTTTCTGGTAGCATAACTAAATCATTTCTCGCTGGAGGTATATACTCGACTTGGTCTGTAATGCTACAAAAGTATTGGTTAAAGAGGTTACACATATCGGACGCATTTGTTATAATGTTGCCATCGTAATTTCGCACTGCAGACACTTCTACACTGTCGTTTGACTGGTTAAGTGCACCTTTTATTAGATTCCACACTTTTCTTTGGTTCCCCTCGCATTCACTCAAGGATCGCGAATAGTAATGTACCTTAGCCTCCCTCAGTATTTTGCAAAGAATATTGTTGTATTTTTTTATACCTCAAGTATAGTGCATGGTTTCCTGGATTAGACCGATGTTTTTTATAGAGATTGTATTTATGTTTGATTGACCTCAGGAGGCCACACGTGATCCACGGTTTCCTTGCCCTGTTTCGCTTAGTGCGCATAACATAGAAAGTAGACTTTGTGATAATAGTAGACTTTGTGATAATAAAAGTTCGCTTAAGTTCGCTCGCGTTAAGTTCGCTCGTGCGAGCATCCTGCAAACATTTTCCCCATTTTGTTCAAATTACGGTCTCGCGGACTTGACAGCTATCGAGGGCGAACAGCGAGTGTCCTCGTAGACATGGTAAATTTAGTCACGTGGCAGCTACAATGGTCTACACTACCGTGAACAACAGGACGACGACAACCGTGCCTCAGCACGCGTACGAACTTTCGTCTTCCACTGTGAAGCAACTGGAGCCTGGTGCAGTTCCACCCGAACGGACAATGATCAGGCCCGTTCCTGGTAAAGTGTGAGACTCCACTGTTATTAGACGTAAGAACTACTATGAGACCACTCAAAACAGCACATTAAACTGCGACCTGCCCTGGAGCTCTTCGTTACTGCCACGAAAGCAGAGCCTTGGTTGGGAGTGCACCGTGTTTGAACACTTTCTGTAGTCAACGTAAAACACTGCACAACACACACGCACACAAACACTCCCCCGGTCGTAGAATGCCGTTTGAACCCGCCATCAGCAGCAACAGTTAATCGTGTTCTCGCACCGTCAGCGAAGCCGTGTGCGCTTTAGAAATAAATAAGTGACACTACATCCAAATGCGACGAAGTACCGTCATAAATGCAGCAGGTGTTTAACACCGTATCACTTTGCAAAGCGGAAAACACACAAAACTTATGGCGGGTTCCCTGCTGTTTACCTTTCTTTGGTTCGCACGTGGAGGCGACAGGGGCCTCGGCGAATGGGAATGGGAGTGCGGCACGCCGCCGCGCACGTCATTTTACACCCTCGCCCTCTTCTGCTGCGCAGAAACGTACTTGCGGAGCGTATACTTGCTGTTAATGAACACCACTTTTTAATTAATACTCCTAAATAATTAGAAGTAGATTTGCACGTACGGTGACTCAGCCAATAAATAGTGAGCTTTAGTAAACCAGTTTGCAACGTCCGGGTACTGTACAGGGTACGATAAATGGAAACGATATCACTATACGCGAGACTGACGCTGTTGGGGTTTTAGTACACCGTGGAAAGAGACGGTACGGTTAATTAACGTCGTAGCGCTCCCGCGTGGCAAATCCCCGAACCCTGAAACGTGAAGCCTTAGGATGTTACATTGTTGGGGAGTTCTGTTATTGCAATCCATTTCGTTGCATCCGGTACTTGTACAGTTCGTAATTCAACAGTTATAGAACGCAAAAACCCAAAACGTTTGCACACTACATGCAAACTGAGGTGGCTTTCCTGTCGCGTGTCTCATGTCGGTTACTTCTGCTGGAGGCCGCACTGCGTAGATGTCGCCTTGTCGCACAGGTCGCATGAAGGATGCATATACGAGCGCCGTACACTTCTAAGCTACGGCCCGGCAAATGAGAACAGCACGCGTGTAACTTCCCTCGACTACGCACTGCAACAATCAGCCACGTACAGCTGTTGATTGTAACTTTATTCACTTTAAAACAAAATGGTACACAAAAGCTGGTGATGCACAAAAAGAAGAAGTCTCCAGCATCTCAAGGGACATGACTCGTGTTCGTTTCTTTTGCTAATCAGTCTGTTTCCTGTCAGCTCTGCTAAATTACAATCAAGCCTACACGATCAAGTTTTGCGACAAAATGACAAACGATAGAGTGCAGTATGTTGTCTCATGAAGAAGCCTGCACAGATTTGCACAGTTTTACACGTCAGCGCCTAACCAAGGAGAAAAGATGGGGAGACGCGCTGGTTAATCAGCGCGTCTCCCCACGATTCCGCGTCCTCTTTTTGATTGGTTTGATTGTAATTTAGCGGAGCTGACAGGAAAATCCCTTCATCATACTAGTACGTTTGTTATAAAGGAAATCATAAATGTTCAAACCACACGTCAGCCCTTTACGCGCTAAGCCTTGAGCAGCATAAAAATGCTACGGGAGATCGCACCGCCATCTTGCAGCTCGTGTAGTTGGCCTAGTCTTCTTCCTCTTCTCAGAGGTGTGTGTGTGTGGGGGGGGGGGTCTACAACCCGCGTGACACTTCCGATATACTAGTCAAACGCAGTACGCTATTACTCGAGGATATCCGTACCGGCGATACTATGGTAATAATCTGATACCGCCATAGGGATACGCTAGCTGAGCTCTGGTAGCGTCGCGCATGCTCCATGAGACAAACGCCGTACCGGGTGTCGTATCGGAGATGCAAAAACGGTATACTAAAACTCTAATGACACGAAGAAATGATACGCGGACAATAGAAATACTCGTACTTCTGTTGTCCGCGTATAATTTATTTTATACCTATGTTACGCTATATACAACTATAAATTACGAACACATGCAATGAGAACAAGCAACAACAGCATGCAAATATCACACGAAGCGCACACTTCCGCGCAGCCCTCGTTACGCTAAAATAACAGCGGGGTCAACCACAAAAGGAATCAGGGTTGAAATCGAATTTGAACCAATTCACTTGGTATGTATGCATTGAGATCGGTTTGTATCCGAAGGACGGAGCCGGGCATAAAAGCTCGGCCTATGTTGCCAGACTCGTTTCGCTGACACGTCACCATTCAAGTGGCTTCGTAAGCGGGACATAGAGGTAGGACGTCGTTCTGAGAAAGGACCCCGTGAAATGAGTGCGCCCTCTTAATCCTACGTCGTATCGACCGATGTGCTTGATTTGCATGAGTGGGCGACCTCCAATATTGTAGCGCCCTGATTCACTGGGAGCACTGCTCAAACAAGGAACACGTTGTACCCACAGATTGCTGCTGGCCTAATTATCCTGGCGGACGGCGAAACGGGCTCCTAATCAACTTCCTTCTCTCTATGGGCGGTGGTACCAAGTAGAACACTTCTCGTTTGCCTCCGTGTTTGTCTTCCTCACGACGAAGAAAGGAAGTTAATCGTGGAACGTGCATGCAGTTCATTGCGTTGAGAAAGCACCAGGAAAGGCAAAGCGCAATAGACAAGCGACACGCTCGCTATCGTCACGTCACTATCACCATGTCACGTCGAGACTGGGAGGTACCCGGGTTCGAATCCCGGTGCCGGCTGTGCTGTCTGGGGTTTTTCCTGGGTTTTCCTCAGACGCTTTCAGACATATGTCGGCACAGTTCCCATAGAAGTCGGCCCAGGACGCACATTCCCCCAGGGCGTCAGTCGTGACGTTGCCCACCTCTGTGAGGCCGACGACGGCGAGCCCTTTCACACCCGCCACCACTACCACCTCACTATCGTCGGCGTAATACGTTGCGACAACTTTCTGTTGGTCTTCAGGGCGAATTCGACTGGTCTATCTGGATCGGTTTTTTTGTTCTCCTGTGTAGAATGGAACGGTCCAATCAGGAGCGGATTCGTGGATTCGCATGTCCAGGCACGTCACGTCTTGATCCGCAGAAAAACGTCGGACTCGACCGGAACTTCAACAGCGCACTGTCTTCACTTCTGCATCTTACAAGGTCGAGCAGCAACAGGCGTTGGATTGACTAGCTGAGTTTGCCATATGCGTGCGACGATATCCGAGAAGGTCTTGGCTGGAGCGCGATTGTGTTTCGCTGGTGGATTAGTTCCCTCCGTGCCGGGCATAATGTTGTTTAGCGGCGGAATCGAATAGAATTTGCCATAAGTAGGCTTTAGGGGTTTATTTTTATGGTAAACTTAGAGCCACTAAATAAGCTTCACTTCAGAGTAACCACACGGTAGTAGTCTCATAAGCACCAAATGCTCATAACCTCCAAACGCTCAAAAGCTCCAAACGCCCATATGCACCGAAAAAAAAAAAGTTGGTGGTTTTGAGCGTTTGGTGGAAATGAGCAGGAAGCGACAACCTGCTCACAAGCACCGAACGTCCAAAACATCCGAATGCTCGTATGCACCGAAAGGCGGGCGACCACAAGGGTAGGGTCTTCTTCTCCCGCATTTCGAACAAGGTCATAGGGTGAGAAAGGTGGAATGAATGGCGACTACCAAGGCCGCTTAATGTGTCAGTTTGGATGTTTATGAAGTTTGAATTTGGCTGGATGTCTGGGCTTGAATGGGGTTATCGTGAGTCAACGGGTGTTTGAACGTGACAAACACGTCCGCCGTCACTCTTCTATTGTCATGCGCATGCAGCATGTTCCTAATTGATGTGGACTTACGCCGCGAGAGAACTGTGATGAGCGATGCCACAGCTCGCGTGGCTCAGCTAGCGTGCTGGCCGTGTCACGTCGAGACTGAGAGCTACCCGGGTTCGAATCCCGGTGTCGGCTGTGCTGTCTGGGGTTTTCCCTGGGTTTTCTTCAGACGCTTTCAGACATATGTCGGCACAGTTCCTTTAGAAGTCGGCCCAGGATGCACATTTCCCCAGGCCGTCAGTCGTGACGTTGCCCACCTCTGTGAGGCCGCCGACAACGGCGAGACCTTTCATCATCACCACAGTGGATTAAATTCGCCTACCTGAGGGAGAGTGTGGCTGACAAAACGTGTAAGAGAAAATGTGACCGACGGACGGATAATATAATGAACATGGAACGTCGTCTACTCCATAGCGGCTAAAGCTACATATATGCTAAAGGAGAAAACGAGTCGTAAAAATAAACTGATGGAATAAAATTAAACTGAGTATAAGTTGGAGGATCAACGATAACACCCAGTGAGCTTGAACTAGCGGTGAAGGAAGGAGGCTTGACGCTGCACAGCGTCGCAGTCAGCCACTGGCGTCATCGAATGGCCCTGTAGCGTTCGCTACAGTTCCACAGTATAAAGTCTGCGTCGTGGAGCGTATATTAGAAGTAGTTTTGGCATGTGTTACAACGTGACTGTTTTTGCATGTTCTTGCCTATTTAGGTGCTTTTGAGGGCCTAGATACCTGTCTGTTGTCATCGTTATAGCACGCAAATTTCCGAGTTCTACTTATAGGAGGAAGTAACGTTGATCTTGAATGCCTAAAACGGTTGGCAAAGAGAAATGAGTTGAAAACCAATCATCCAAAGAACCAAGCCAGTCATCTTCCAGACCGAAGATTGAAGACCTATAGGAGCAAGAATGTGCAGAGCATGCTGGATGGAGTCCCGGAAAAAAGTAGTCCGGAAAAGTTGGTCCTGGAAAAATTGGTCCCTGGTTGGGTGGCGGAAAAAAATGGTCCCGCGCGGTTCCGTGCGCCCAAAAATACAGGATCGTTGTTGTGGACATCTTATGAACCGGATCATAGCCAATCAAGTGGTATCAAGTGCAATCACTGATCTCGATTGTAAAAGGCTGGATGGCGGATAGGGAGCGCGAGCGTGAAGAAACCGGCCGCCATCTTACTGTACCCACAACAGTCGCCGCAGCTATCATGGCAACTTCTTGCAATTACGGTCGTACCAACCGTACTGGCAGGGTTACAGGGCCTAAATTTATACAGGTGAGTCACTCTTCATCAAGGAATAAATAGGCGTCCATTCTGTATATTTACTTGACCATTATGAAGTGTTTTTTTGCCCAAAACGAACACTGGATGCAGGTTGCTTGATCGCTCTTCCGACGTTCAATCGAGCGCACTTGCATTTTACCCGGCGGCAAATACAGTTTGAGTGCATAATATGCTTGAAAGAACACGTTACACCACACAGGTAGTGTTGTCATCAATATATGTGCGAGCACTCGAGCGCTTTTTTGCATGCATTGCTAGCATGGTACACGGTGTTCTTTGCGGAGGCAAGTGCCACATTCATTTCTTTGAATTACCTTCGCGCACAAGTTCCGTATTACGTCATAATGAGACCACGATTGTCACAATTTTTCATCTATTGGTATTGATTTGTGCCTTGGTTTGATTTGTGACAAAAAAATCCTACGTAACGGTGGTGTGGCGCGACTTGAATAACGCCTTTGTGTCTGAGCTGTATCGTCAGCTTGTTACGATAGTAATAATTTGTAGCGTGTCGTGCTATTTGTAGCAGTTTTTAAGGCAAAAGTGGTCTCTCAATACAGGTTTCGTCATGGGGGCTACCTAGTGAATAATATGTGCAGTGTGATATGGCTGGGTGTACAGGTAAGTATCACGTTCCTCATCCACTGGTTTACTTTACAGGAAGGAACAACCTCAGTGCACGCACTGTGGTTAGCCTCTCTGAGTTTTGCATATTTTCTTACATGTTCACATCAGAAACACACCTTACACCTTAGGCTCCTTCACCCAGGAATATAATAATTAAAGATTATAATTCTTTTTAGAAGAGTTCCCCATGTTCTTTGTAGAATAGTTTTTAATCTTTTTAATTTTTAGAAGATACTGGGATTGTAAACCATGTTTTAAACTGATGTTTTAACATTTGTCCAATGCATTTATTAAACAACATATTCATTTTTAACTGGTTGCACCCAAACCAATGTTCTGATGTATTATTTCCTTTGTTGTCGATGCACCATAAAAATTGGAATAATCATCATCAATGCAGGTTACTTCACAGCTGCCTCGACATACTCAAGAAATGGGTGCAGAACCTGCGTAATGCCCACAAACTCCACAGCACCTCCAGAAAGTAAAGGCATATGTGTCACATGGGATTTTTAAAGGCATTCACAGTATATAATACCTTGTATGAACTGTTGTAGATCTAAGCAGCCTCTACAGTACTCTCTTAGAAATTAAAACTTGTCAGGGAACAGTGATAATTATTCCAGTTAATAGGCATGCACATATACACTATAAGAAGAAAATTATTTATTGAGAATGCCCTACTGTTGATCACACTCATGCAGCTGTAGGTTTACCTTCGGCCTCTTGGAACTCTTTGTAGTTGCCTTAGCTGCAGGGGGAGTGTCATCCAGCTGTCAACTACTTGCAGAAATATTGACGTATTTAAGATTATGACACAGTTTGAAGGGTTTCAATTCAGGAAATTTGCAGTGGCAGGGCCTGCCAGAGTGAAACCTACTGAATATTTTATGGTGTCGAAGTGGCAGTTCCTCCAGGATAGGAATATCTTAGATGGGAGCAAAAAGCTTGAAACTAACAAAGTGTTGTTTGCATTAAGCAATTTGTAATACACTGAACACATAGGCAGCAAAACAAAAATTTAAAATTCAGCATGTATGAAAATTGGGTGCAACAAATTTGCATAATGTACGTGTACATTGTCATTCCTGAGATATATATTGCCATTGTAGCAAGGTCACAAAACAATAAATGTAGCCTTTTGCGACCTCCCTGCACGTTCATTGTATCCTGAAACGCATAAGTGCAAGAAATAAATCTTCAACTTGAATAAACTTGATGTTGTATAAACTTGACATAAAATGTTGAATAATATAATGAATGATATAAAATATTGAATAAACTTGAACTCGTATATTCTCTTTACTCATCATCAGTGATCTTCATTACAAAAGCATATCGTGTTAGACTTTTCTGTTTGCGTTTCACAGACTGAGTACACGAGGGCCAAAATGACAAAATCACAACTGTTTCAAGCTCCAAATAGTCCTGTTGCAATTTGAAGACCATACGTGGAGCTGCATTTTTTGGAACATGCTCCACATAACAAGCATGACAAAGTCGGCACTGGATAGCAGGACCCCGTCCCCAAGCAGCTTTTCTCACGCTGCAGTTGTATTCAACAAAAGCACGTGAGTGCTGGAGAAGGACATTCAGTTTGGCACAATCGCGCCTGCAAATAATCAGAACAAATAAAGGAAGAAGCAAACAAACATAAAGGGCTGTACTTCAAAAAGAGATGAGTCCTGTGTCTCAAGCAGGTGTTACCACTTTCTAAGTAACTTAATTGATTAAGCTTACATCACTACCTGATTAACTGTCCTAACGAGTGTGATCTAATTGCGTTATTTGGGCTGCTTCGGTGTGTCCATATTTGCGAGGCAAAGCACCGCTGTCGTTTACTAAAAGACTCTTTCTAAGGCGATGCTTGATATAAATCATACTAAACGCATACACGGCTAAAACATTGCGGCTCTGATTCTACAGAACGATCTCTTTCTGCCATGCGAGTATATCTTTTCCCGGACCATTCTTTATGGAACAATTTTTGTCCAGAACGCAGTACGGGATATTATATACATGGTTGTTGTTAACCTCAAGTCGTTTCTTATTGAAATATTGGCTGGGAAACGTGCAGTAGTACAATCCCCAGCGCTGCACTGCAGTGACGGTCTAGTTTCGGAATGAAAAACATAACGTAATTAAGAATCGAACGGCAGGACACCTGTGAAACACTGTTAGGATACATCAGTATACTGGCACCTTACAAAATTGTGTGATGACAAACAACGACCAATGCTTGCAGCGCAATAAATACTCACAATCTCTGTTACCTCCCATTGTTTTCTATGGGCACACACAGCACTTTAGGGCCCACCAACATGGCGGCCCGAAGGCACGCCTCTCCCCCACGAGCCCCTCTCCCATGCGCGATCCAGCCTTTATACATAGAGATCAGTGAGTGCAATGTCTGCTACCTTCTCCTAAAAGTGAAAAAAAAAAAAAAAGTAAGAGTCGTCTCTGTGCAGAACGAAAATTCAAATCTTTGCAGTTCTTTCTTATTCTCACTGATCAGGCCATATCTTCTGTTTCATCGACCAACTCGTGGAGTGGTAAAAAGTTGTTTGGATTTCTGTAAAAAGCTAACAGCTTGTAGCAGTGTGAATGAGAACTTGAACTGGAGAGTCGCGGCAAAAATGTTTAAGTAAAAATGGTAGACATTGATGCCAACGACCTCATAATGGAGGTGTCATTGAGAAAAGGACGCCAAACAAAGAGACGCTAAACAATTTTTAACGTACACGTACAAGCAAACCACCAAGAGATATATCAGAATCCTTGCATTTGCGTCAGGCTTCTATTTTCTGACCACACCAGTTACTGTCGCTGATGCTGAAAGAAGCTTCAGCACAATGAAACTGATCGATCAAGAATATCCTGCGCTCAACCATGAAGGATGTCAGGCCTTCTGTGTTTGTAGTCAACCGAAAGCAAGATTATCATATCTCTAGACTATGACGCATTGATTAACCAACTTGCGAAGAACAAGGCTCGAAAGAAGGGTTTTGCGTAAATGTTCACTGTAGGCCTATGCATGTATAATATTATAAACCCTATATAAATATCGTATTCCAGCTTCTGCATTGTAAGTGGCCCTATTTAGCATCGTTCATCACCTCAGCATCAGGACACATCTCATCCTGCCCACTGCGCCTTGGGGTAGAGGACCGCACTTTATGTGGCGAATTTCCCCATTGATTGTCATTAATTTATTTGTTGTTGTTGTTGCAAGTGAGCCCAGACATATGTTCGGAGGAGGCCACGTTCGTTGTTGCTACAGCCCTGGGAGCGGAGTGCCTTTCGAGCTAGAATCAAGTCTTTCGTCCTCGGCTGCCTCCATGTCTATGAAAATAAAGCTCAAATTGAAATCCATAAACGAGAAGGCGCTATTCGCAAGCAGGACCAAGCTGTTACATAAACTTCGAACTGACACATTAAGCGGCCTTGGTAGTTGCCATTCATTCCACCTTTATTCTCTCTCTCCCTATGACCTTGTTCCAAATGCGGGAGAGGAAGAACCGGCCTTTGTGGTGACCAGCTCCGGTGGCGCAGCGGTAAGGCGTGCGCTTGGAGACTGGGAGGTCCGCGGTTCGAATCCGCTGGCCGGCTGTGTCGTCTGGGGTTTTTCCTGGGTTTCCCTCAGATGTGTAATAGGCGTATGCCGGCACAGTTCCCCTGAAGTCGGACGCAGCTATCCTCCCCCCGAGCGGATTCCGCTCGGTCTTCCACTTCCTTCCTCTCCTGCTCTCCACCACCTTTCCCTTCCCGAGAAACATGCCGCCTGATCAGGCAGGCAGACCTCTCGGGTTCCTCCCAACGACACTCCTCCTCCTCCTCGCCTTTGTGGTGTCCCGCCTTCGCCCCGTCGAAAGATGGAAAATCCAGGGAACCGGTATCGAAAAATTGGCCGTATCTCAAAATAACGTGATCGAAGTCCCCATTGGAAAATAAACTACAGTAAATAAATGTTATCTGGCTATTTCTTATGAGTATCATCTTCCTATCATCCTTATGAGTAGCGTAGGCCTATCGTGTGTGGTAGTACGAGCATGCACGTGGCCCACGATCCTCGAGGCTGCGTAATGGAGAAAATACTGGAGATGTGCATGGTTCCCGTCGGTCTTGTTATGAGCCAGCTACGTTGCTAGGCTCTACACAACATAGTGAAGTGACAAAGGCACTTGTTCAGTTCGTGCGAGTCTGTGGCATTCTGGGTGAACCGTGACCAATTTCGTGTTTATTTTCCTTCTGTGTTTGTTATATTTCCTTTTTTCTTCGTTTTATTTGTTTCTTCTTTCCTTTTTAATTGTTTCTTTGCCGGGAATAGCAAGCCGCTATAGCGCAGGCTAACCTTTGAGAGAAGGGAGTCACTGAAAAGGTTAGCCAGCTCTAGGACCCGAACCCACATTTTCTGGATTATCGGTCCAGGGCTTTGTGTGTTTGTCCCTCATTCGGAGGCAAACATTTCCGCTTTTTTCTTTGTTAGCGGACTGAGTTCGCGCAAAATCGAAAGACATAATCGAAATTTTGTACCGTATTGTGCATAGTAACACGTTCCCAAGTTGGAAGATTAATTTCTAATCCAGAAGTGTGAATCGTAAAAGAAAGTGGGATCGTAGACGGTTGCTCATTGGACAATTCAACCCGTGGGTAAAAATAAGGTGATAAGGCGCGAGCTTTATAAGATACGGGGCTTTGAGACGGTATTTATCCGTACTCACGTTTCATGCTTTTTTATAAAAACGGAAAGTGGTAAACATATAAATTTGATGTCTATCGATTCCTGAAATATTTCCAGAGAAATTTAATGGAAAGTTTTTTTCGAGATGGCTATAGAAGTTTAATAAAACCTGTTCAAAGAGGGAGGAGAAAAATTGTGTATTTTTTTCGCATTCGTGACGTCGCCGTAAAATACATACGACATGTATGAGGAAACTAGTAGCGTAAATATCTTCATCTCGTCTTCCTCTTTATGATGAAACCACCCGCGTCAATATCTGCGCGGTGGTTATCGAGAAAAAAGCATAAAAACTGTTCCATAGGAAATACATTGGGACGGAGAGCTGGAATGCCCTCTTAAACACCGGATAACCAAGAATGCCCATATTTTGCATATATCTAGGCGAATGAATAAAGAAATAGGATGTGGACTTACATTGACAGAATAAGCCTGCGGCGACACGCTGCTGCACAGCTCACAAGAAAAAGGACTACAGAAAATCGCGCCTTTTTGGCGGGTCTTTACATTCCAGGCAGAAGTAACCGATTTTTTTTTTCTCTTCACCGCAAATACCAATCTGGACAATTCTCACGTGCAATAAAGCGGACATACAGAGACACCTATGAGCAAAGTTTCAAGCGCATGGGGCAACGCGTCTCTCAGACAGGCGGCGTCGAGCAAAAACTGTCGCATCTTACATATTTAATCGAATTTAGGCGCCAATTGCTCCCGTGTCTCATCTTGCCCCACTTTACCCTCTAACCGAAACAGAAAGAGCGAAACTCTACTAACGCGTGGAGTTCAGCGCCTAAATTCGATTAAATATGTTTAACCTTTTTTCAGTCATCCAGAAGTGATTGCCGAAGACAATGCGCCCCGTGAATAGTGCGGATTCCTCATCAGGCACCACGCCTTCGTAGACTTGTATACGTACCGAAAAAAAAAAGGAACTAAATACCGTTACCCGTTACCACGAAAAAAAGGAACTAAATACGTCACCCGTTACCAAAGTAACAAAAGGAACGCGTTCCCGTTACTCTATAGTAACGAGTTACTTTTACGTTACCATGCTATTACAGAGCCACAACCATGTCAAAATTGACACGTGCTTCATTTGGTCAGACAATTTCCATGGAATTCGCTTTGAAGAATAGTTGGTACTCGAAATGGGCATCGGTTATCATTGGTGCGTTTGCTCGAGAGATCCTCTGTCGCAAGACTGAAAAATTGCTGTGGAAATTCATGGTTGCATCAAATACAGCCACCTTTGTTTGATGCATGTGTTGGATGCGCCTGTGATTTGTAACGATGCTGACTTTCCTTCTTTTTTTGTTCTGTGAATTCAAGGTCAACAGCTGCTTTTATTCCCTTATTTTGGCACCACGGTTAGGAAGCTACACGACGTCAGAGCGATATTGTGCATTTATGTTCTGATAAATATGTGATATACCTGATATGTTCTGATAAAACTGATAAATGCTACACCAATGTCTACAAGCCGTTGTATAAGCTGGCTCTTTGCATGGCTAACCTTTCCTTTCTTTCAGTAAAGACAACTGCCGCCCCCTCCCCTCCCCGTTGTAAGGCATCAAATCAACAAAGGTTCCCGGGCCTCACAACACGGCATTGGCTCCACGAGGTATTCGATTGATTCGTGGAAAGAAGTGCCTTTAACGTGTAATCCTCGATACGGTAATTGCTACAGCTAACTAGAATATTGAAGACGCTTACCTGAGTACGCTTCTCCAAATTCGAATGCAACGAGTGGGATGCATTCGGTCATTTTAGTTTGAGAAGGCAGAGAAGACACTAAAATACTACATTCCCATCACCTTTTGCCGCCTTCACCCTGAACGTCTCGTCCAACCCAGGCCACATTCACGTGATTATCATCGGTGACATCTTATAATCCAACGAGTGATCCTCACTGGAGCCCACAAGTGTGGAGGTGGGAGCGAAAATACGGGGACTAAGGTTTCTTCCCGGGATACGCTGCTAGGCCAATGACACGCGCGAGCTGCATATAATAAACCCGGGATTTCGTGGTCCACGTCGGGTGGACCCACTTTACAACAACACGGCGAACCAGCAGAGATTGACAATGCCATCTCAGGATCCGAGTCTCGGCGAGCTTAGTTACTCTAGTATATCCATTGGCAGCTGCTGGGAGATAACACCCACACCCTCAAACAAATCCAGGGTATTTTTCCAAGAATGCTTTCATGGTCAATGACACGACCGGGAAATGTTGCGGCATTCGTCATGCCGGTCAGCTTAGGACTCAACAAAAAATGACTGTCAACCTCCCGGTAGTAGCTCATAAGCACCAAATGCTCATAACCTCCAAACGCTCAAAACCTCCAAACGCCCATGTGCACCGAAAAAAAAGTTGGTGGTTTTGAGCGTTTGGTGGAAATGAGCAGGAGGGGAGAACCTGCTCATAAGCACCGAACGTCCAGAACATCCGAATGCTCATATGCACCGAAAGGTGGGAGACCAACCAGCTCCGGTGGCGCAGCGGTAACGCGTGCGCTTGGAGACTGGGAGGTCCGCGGTTCGAATCCGCGGCTGTGCCGTCTGGGGTTTTTCCTGGGTTTCCCTATGCCGGCACAGTGCCCCTGAAGTCGGCCCATGGACGCAGCTATCCTCCCCCCGAGCGGAGATTCCGCTCGGTCTTCCACTTCACCCTTTCCTCTCCTCCTCTCCACCACCTTTCCCTTCCCGAGAAACATGCCGCCTAATCAGGCAGGCAGACCTCTCGGGTTCCTCCCAACGACACTCCTCCTCCTCCCTCCTCCGTGGGAGACCACAAAGGCCCGGTCTTCCCCTCCCGCATTTGGAACAAGGTCATAGGCGAAGATATTCCAAAAGCCGGGCGTCATAACTGGAGAATGAAAAAATTGTCACCGACTTAACGCAACGGGAAATAACAATTTATTTAGACGTTTCGTCTCCTATGCGGGAGACATCATCAGTGCAAGTCTAGGGACGGGAATGAGGAGCACTAAAACCGGTCTTGCTATTTACGGGTTTTCCGAGGCCAGAGTACAGTCCAGGAAGTGGGCCACGGTTGGCATTACATGCTGTTGGCTCCCTCTGTATGTGCCACGATTCGAGGAATTTTCTGGGTCCCCACCGCTGTTCACGTGCCAAGGTGACGGCACCCTTGTAGTCGAACACGTGTCCCGTTGTCCAGCAATGATCCACGAGCTCGGTCTTTGACCTAGTTGCGTTGGTCGCCTTTTCAACGTCTCGTCTGTGTTCTTTAACGCGGGTGTCCCGTTTCCTGCCTGTCTCACCTACGTACGTGGCATTGCACTCCAAACAACATAGCCTATAAACAACACCGCTTTCGCTTCCAGGTGGGGTGGGATCTTTTGGCCTTGAAATGATGTGTCGAAGTTTCATATGGGGTTTGAAACAAGTCTTTATCCCCAAAGGTAGTAGAATGCGCCGAATACGCTCCGAAACCCCTTTGACGTAGGGAATTGAGATGGTCCCATTATGTGTGGAAGGTTCTTTTGGCTGCCTGTCTTCTCTACGCCTGCGCGTGTCGTCGATAAACTTCTGGGGATAACCTCGTTTCCTAAGCAGTTCATTGACGGTGGTCTCTTCTGAAGATTGAAGTTGAGAGTCGGAGGCGAGACGCTCAGCACGATCCAACAGGGTTCTGACGACGGCTCGCTTGTGTTCGGTAGGGTGGTGGGAATTAAAGTCCAGGAAGTTGCCAGTGTCGCAGGCCTTACGGTAGACCGTTGTTTTGATTTGTCCTACTTGGTCGTGATGTACATTTACGTCCAAAAAAGGAAGCACGTTGTTTTTCTCGATTTCATAAGTAAACTGAATAGAAGGTTCAACACTGTTTAGGACCGAATGGAAGGCATCGACGTGAACCCTGCTTAAAATCACAAAGGTGTCGTCAACGTACCGTCGGTAGAATTTAATGGGGCAGGGCGCTTGCTCTAGTGCAGATTCCTCCACGTGCTCCATGACCAAGTTGGCCAGTGTCACGGACACTGGGCTACCCATTGGGCAGCCCTCAGTCTGATGGTACATCCACTCTAGTGCACCTCTCACCTACAGTGTGCTTCCGCCCCATCAGTACCGGTCATCCTGCTTCTACATCACTTTGAAGTCCTCAACTCCCCTTTCTCCCACCTTCGTTTCCTTTTTTTTTGGCTATAGTCGTGACGATGCCCACTTGAGTGCGGCCAACAACGGCAAGCTACCTCGACACCCCCCCCCCCCCCCTGATGGTACATCTCCTGATTGAACGTGAAGTATGTTTGTTTGAGGCAAGAGCGCAGCAGGACAATAATGTTTTCCACAGTCAGAGAAGTACGTGCACTGAGGGTGGCATCATCACGGAGCCGCTTTTCGGCGACCCTCACCGCGAGAGTGGTCGGAACGTTTGTGAAAAGGGACACCACGTCGAAAGACACCATCACGTCGTCATCCTCGAGTACGCGCTCACGCACCAGCTCCACAAACTCACGAGAGTTCCGAACCGTCAGGGCGTTGGCTCCAGTTACGGGCGAGATGATGTCAACCAGCTGCTTGGCGAGGTTATAAATTGGGGAACCAATGAAGGACACAATAGGGCGCAAGGGGCATTCTGGTTTGTGTACTTTGGGGAGGCCGTACAGCTTTGGAGTGGAACCGTCGGACGAGAAAAGATGACGGTATGTAGACTCGTCGAGGTGGCCCGTCTTTTTTAGGTGCCGGAGGTGTTCATTGAGACAACGCTCAGATTTCGCTGTGGGGTCATTGGAAAGTTTCACAAAATGTTTCTTGTCACTTAAAATGGTCTGCATCTTGGCCTGGTAGTCGGTCTTGTCTAGAATAATATAATAATAGAAGGTCATAGGGTGAGAAAGGTGGAATGAATGGAGACTACCAAGGCCGCTTAATGTGTCAGTTTGAAGTTTATGTAACAGCTTGGTCCTGCTTGTGTGTAGCTAGAGCGAATTTTTATGGGCGTTTATTTTTAGCTTTATAAACGAAGTTTATGAAGTTCGAATTTGACTGAATGTGTGGATTTCAACGGGGTTATCGTGAGTCAATGGGTGTTTCAACGTAACAAACACGTCCGCCGTAGTAATAATAATAATAATTGGGTGTTTACGTCGCGAGACAACTGAGATCTCGTCCGCCGTAGTGTCCGCCCATTTGGTCGAATGCTGGTTGATCGACGCCGTTTGTTCGAAGGGAGCTCAAAAGTCCATGCGTGAGTCAATGGGTGTTTGAACGTGACAAACACGTCCGCCGAGTGTCCGCCCATTTGATCGAACGCCGTTCAGTCGAATGCCGTTTGATCGAATGCAGTTTGATCGAACGCCGCTTGGTCGAAAACCGGGTTGATCGACGCCGTTTGTTCGAAGGGAGTTCAAAACTGCATGCACTGTGTCATCCGCACCTCGTTTTCTGTAACTTTTGACTCGATCATACGGAGCGGGCAATCAGTGTCGTCTGCTTTTTTTTTTTTCATTTATATTATTATTATTATTTTTTTTTTTTTTTTTTTTGCAGGGTGACCATTGTGTACTTGCAGACGTTTGTCATTTACGAACTAGTAGGACACATATTGAAGAAAGTTGCCCCAGGTTGGGAGCAAAAGATAGTCTGTGCTTCTTCTGAACACCCTTCCCATTGCTGGTGACATATTTAAAGGGAACGGTCTGAAACGCGATAGCCGTATGTGCGCGAAAGCCACTCGAAGTCTGTGGATGCTAAGAAGGAAATTTCGCCATGGCACAACGAAAGATATTAAATTAACAGCATACAAAACCTTAGTTCAACCTCGTTTAGTGTATGCATCTGCAATCTGGGGTCACCACACGTACACATGCACGCTATCCGAAAAAATAGAGAGATCTGCTGCCCTGCTTATCTTGTCTAGGTTTCGAAGGACTTCTTCCGTTACATGTCTGTTGCAAGAACTAAATTTACGTTCACCTGCACATAGGCGAAAAGTAAATAAACTAAAACTGTTCTTTCTCCTATACAATGGTCAGTTCATTACAAACAATAATACATTGTTAAAATTTACCCACATTCAACAGGAATAAATAATCGAAAAACGTCATTAATTTATTTTTTATTTATTTGCCAAAAATGTTTAATACTTGAAATCAATTATTATTTGACAAAGGGTTGTGGGATTAACATGTATGGCATGTTTAGACACTATGTGTCAGAGCGGAAAAGCCTATCAGGTTGTCGAACGGGCTAGAGTGAAAAACATGGACCATTGGACCGCTTCTTGGACACGAAAAAGTGGGTTAGCGTGTGGAATGTGTTTACGAGCAAACGGGTTACACGCAGTTAAATGCTGCTTAGGATAACTTCATTTAGAACTCCGGCTTTTTTTTTTCTTTCTTTTTTCATTTTCAACACTCCAAGTGAACCAATAAAAAATCGATCAAACGACCGCTGCCGTTTCGATCTTCGATGAAATGTCTTTCGACCAAATCATATGTCGGCACAGTTCCTTTAGAAGTCGACCAGGATGCACATTCGCCCAGGCCGTCAGTCGTGACGTTGCCCACCTCTGTGAGGCCAACAACGGCGAGGCCTTTCATCGTCACCACAGTGAATTAAATTCGCCTACCTGAGGTAGAGTGTGGTTGACAAAACGTACTAAGAGAAAATGTGGCCGATGAACGGATATCAACATGGAACGCCGTCGACTCCATAGCGCCTTAAGCTACATAAACGAGTAAACATAAGAGAAAACGAGAAGTAAAAATAAACTGAAGAAATAACATTAAACTGAATATATGTTAGAGGTTCAACGATAACACCCAGTGAGCTTGAACTAGCGGTGCAGGAAGGAGGCTTGGCGCTGCACAGCGTCGCAGTCAGGCACTGACGTCATCAAATGGTTCTGTAGCATTCGCTACAGTTACACAGTATAAAGTCTGCGTCGTGAAGCGTACATTAGATGTAGTTTTGGCATGTGCTACAACGTGTCTGTTTTTGCATGTTCTTGCCTGTTTAGGTGTTTTTTTGGGGTCTATATACCTGTCTATTTTCATGGTTTTGGCACATAAATTTCCGACTTCTACTTATAAGAGGAAGTAATGTTGTTCTTGAATGCCTAAAACGGTGGGCAAACAGAAATAAGTTGAAAACCAATCATCCAAAGAACCAAGCCAGTCGTCTTCCGGACCGAAGACAGAATAACTATAGGAGCGAGAATGTGTAGAGCATGTTGGATGGAGTTCCGGAAAAAAATAGTCCCGGAAAAGTTCGTCCCGGAAAAATTGGTCCCTGGTTGCGTGGCGGAAGAAATGGTCCCGCGCGGTTCCGTGCGCCCAACAATACAGGAGCGTCGTTGTGGACATCTGATAAACCGGATCATAGCCAATCAAGTGCTATCATTGGCACTCATCATTTGTTCGAAATTAGAAGACTTGCTTTTTTAATTAACATTAATCTTAATGAACAATAAATGCTGCACGCCATTTAATAAGGAACATAAAAGCGGTGCCATTTGCTGCACCGCTTGCAGGGATGGGCAGTATTTAAATACATGTATTTATACTTTGTATTTAAATAGAGACTTGAAAAATGTATTTATAATTATATTTAAATACCAATTTTCGGGTATTTATTCTTGTAAATGCTTTATAAATACTCTTAAATACAGAATGTACTGACTCATATCTTAAAGTTGCCCTGCATTTGACCTTTCGGAAAAGGGCGAGTTTGGGGTGCAATTATGCCGGGTTTGCGCTAGCATGCGCATGCGACAAACCATTTTAGATGGCGAGTTTTTCACTGTTGTTGCGGACAACGGTCGTGACTACCCGATTACATTGTTCTACGAAGCATCTTCGTCAAATTTAATACAAGCATTTGTTCATCGGCACCTGTGGAGATGCTGTTCTCCTTTGCGAATCTAATTGTACGGCCGAACAGAAGATGCCTAAAAGAAGCAGTCTTCGAGAAATTTCTAATATTAAAATCGCCATGATAATCTAACAAATAAATGCTATTCTTCCTTGCTGATTTGTCCTTATGATCATCATTATTTCTGTAATTCCAGATGACATCTTCCTCACAGTATTTATGGTAGTAGTTACGGTATTAAATACCGTATTTATATTTTGTATTTAAATACTCATGTTGAAAACTATTTATGAAGAGTATTTAAATACCCCTGTCAACAAAGTATTTTGTATTTATATTTAAATACTCGAAAAATGTATTTATGCCCATTCCTGACCGCTTGTATTGTACAAATTGCGTCTGTTCTTTCTGTTCCTCTCTTTATTTTGCGGAGTACAGACAACGCAACAAGATCAGGAAGCAGTTCTACAATGTCTGCTACCTTCACCTAAAAGTGAAAAAAAAAAAAAAGTAAGAGCCGTCTTTCTGTAGAACGAAAATTCAAATCTCAGTTCCTTCTTATTCTCATTGATCAGGCCATATCTTCTGTTTTGTCGACCAACTCGTGGAGTGGTAAAAGTTGTTTGGATTTCTGTAAAACGCTAACAGCTTGGGGCAGTGTCAATGGGAACTTGAACTGGAGAATCGCAGCAAAAATTCTGAAGTAAAAATGGTACCCATCGATGCCAGCGAACTTATAATGGACTATCGTTTTGTGTCATGGAGAAAAAGAGAGGACGCCAAACAAAGAGACGCCAAACAATTTTTAACGTACACATACAAGAAAGCCTTCAGGAAATATATCTGAATCCTTGCATTTGCGTCAGGATTCTATTTTCTGACCACACCAGCTACTGTCGCTGATGCTGAAAGAAGGGTTACGCCCCATTTCGTCCAAACGTTTATTTCGGCCAAGTACTCACAACGTCCAAATATTTAATTCGTCCGAAAAAAATCGGACGTACTAACACTTGGACGAAATGTACAGGCGAGGAGAAACTTGCCCAGCGCGTCCAATGGTTACGCCCCATTTCGTCTAAACGTTTATTTCGTCCAAGTACTCACAACGTCCAAATATTTAATTCGTCCGAAAAAATCGGATGTACTGAACACTTGGACGAAATGAACAGGCGGGGAGAAACTTTCCCAGCGCGTCCAATACCCGTACCGTCCAATAGCCCGTTTCGTCCAAATGGGGAAATTCCCAAAGGCTCTGCTCCTTTCGGCAGGCGACTGCCTGGCTGCATTCATGAAAGCACAGGCCATTTTGACACTGGGTGAATGGCAGGTGACTGTATTCATGAAAGCAAATGGATTATTGGGTAGTAGCTCATAAGCACCAAATGCGCATAACCTCCAAACGCTCAAAACCTCCAAACGCTCATATGCACCGAAAAAAAGTTGGTGGTTTTGAGCGTTTGGTGGAAATGAGCAGGAGGGGAGAACCTGCTCATAAGCACCAAACGTCCAAAACATCCGAATGCTCATATGCACCGAAAGGCAGGAGACCACAAAGGCCGGGTCTTCCTCTCCCGCATTTGGAACAAGGTCATAGGGTGAGAAAGGTGGAATGAATGGCGACTACCAAGGCCGCTTAATGTGTCAGTTTGAAGTTTATGTAACAGCTTGGTCCTGCTTGTATGTAGTCAGAACGAATTTTTATGGAAGTTTATTTTTATCTATCGTGAGTCAATTGGTGTTTGAACGCCGTAGTGTCCGCCCATTTGGTCGAACGCCGTTTGGTCTAATGACGTTTGATCGAAGGCGTTTGATCGAACGCCGCTTCGTCGAAAACCGTCTGATCGAAAGCCGGTTGATCGATGCCGTTTGTTCGAAAGACGTTTGTTCGAAGGGAGTTCAAAACTGCATGCACTGTGTCATCCGCACCTCTTTTTCTGGTAACTTTTGACTCGAGCATACGGAGCTGGCAATCAGGGTACTCTGCCTTTTTTTCATTATTATTATTATAATTTCTTTTCCTTTTCTTTTCTTTTTTTTTTTTTTTGCAGGGAGACCGCTGGTTACTTGCAGACGTTTGTAATTTACGAACTAGTCGGACACATGTTGAAGAAAGTTGCCCCAGGTTGGGAGCAGCCGATAGTCTGTGTTTCTTCTGAGCACCCTTCTCATTGCTGGTGACATATTTAAAGGGAACGGTCTGAAACGGGATAGCCATATGTGCGCGAAAGCCACTCCAAGTCTGTGGATGCTAAGAATTAAATTTCGCCATGGCACAACGAAAGATATTAAATTAACAGCATATAAAACCTTAGTTCAAGCTTGTTTAGTGTATGCATCTGCAATCTGGGTCACTACACATGCACGCTATCCGAAAAAATAGAGAAAGTACAAAGATCTGCTGCCCTGCTTATCTTGTCTAGGTTTCGAAGGACTTCTTCGGTTACATGTCTGTTGCAAGAATTAAATTTAGATTCACCTGCACATAGGCGAAAAGTAAATAAACTAAAACTGTTCTTTCTCCTATACAATGGTCAGTTGATTGTCAGAAACAATAATACAGTTAAAATTTATCCACATTCAACAGGAATAAATAATCGAAAAATGTCATTAATGTATTTTTATTCATTTGCCAAGAATGTTTAATACTTGAAATCAATTATTATTTGACAAAGTGGGTTAGCATGAGGAATGTGTTTACGAGCAAACTGGTTACACGCAGTTAAATGTTGCTTAGGATAACGGCATTTAGAACTCCGGCGTTCAACACTCCAAGTGAACCAATAAAAAATCGATCAAACGACCGCTGCCGTTTCGATCTTCGATTAAATGTCTTTCGACCAAATCACATGTCGGCACAGTTCCTATAGAAGTCGACCAGGATGCACATTCCCCAAGGCCGTCAGTCGTGACGTTGCCCACCTCTGTGAGGCCAACAACGGCGAGACCTTTTATCGTCACCACAGTGAATTAAATTCGCCTACCTGAGGTAGAGTGTGGTTGACAAAACGTGTAAGAGAAAATGTGGCCGATGAACGGATATCAACATGGAACGCCGTCGACTCCATAGCGCCTTAAGCTACATAAACGAGTAAACACAAGAGAAAACGAGTAGTAAAAATAAACTGAAGAAATAACATTAAACTGAATATATGTTAGAGGTTCAACGATAACACCCAGTGAGCTTGAACTAGCGGTGCAGGAAGGAGGATTGACGCTGCACAGCGTCGCAGTCAGGCGCTGGCGTCATCGAATGGTTCTGTAGCATTCGCTACAGTTCCACAGTATAAAGTCTGCGTCGTGAAGCGTACATTAGAAGTAGTTTTGGCATGTGCTACAACGTGTCTGTTTTTGCACGTTCTTACCTGTTTAGGTTTTTTTTTTTGTCTAAATATCTGTCTATTTTCATGGTTTTGGCACGTAAATTTCCGAGTTCTACTTATAAGAGGAAATAATGTTGTTCTTGAATGCCTAAAACGGTGAGCAAACAGAAATGAGTTGAAAACCAATCATCCAAAGAACCAAACCAGTCATCTTCCAGACCGAAGGTAGAATAACTATAGGAGCGAGAATGTGTAGAGCATGTTGGATGGAGTTTCGGAAAAAAAATAGTCCCGGAAAAGTTCGTCCCAGAAAAATTGGTCCCTGGTTGCGTGGCGGAAGAAATGGTCCCGCGCGGTTCCGTGCGCCCAAAAATACAGGAGCGTCGTTGTGGACATCTGATAAACCGAATCATAGCCAATAAAGTGCTATCATTCGCACGCCTCATTTGTTCGAAATTGGAAGACATGCTTTTTTAAATTAGCATTAATCTTAATGAACAATAAATGCTGGACGCCATTTAATGAGGAACATAAAAGCGGTTCCATTTGCTGCACCGCTTGTATTGTACAAATTGCGTCTGTTCTTTCTGTTCCTCTCTATATTTTGCGGAGTACAGACAACGCGACAAGATCATGAAGCAGTTCTGCAATGTCTGCTACCTTCTCCTAAAAGTGAAAAAAAAAAAATAATAAAAAGGAAGAGTCGTCTTTCTGCAGAACGAAAATTCAAATCTCATTTCTTTCTTATTCTCACTGATCAGGCCATATCTTCTGTTTTGTCAACCAACTCGTGGAGTGGTAAAAGTTGTTTGGATTTCTGTAAAACGCTAACAACTTGGGGCAGCGTCAATGGGAACTTGAACTGGAGAATCGCAGCAAAAATTTTGAAGTAAAAATGGTAGACATCGATGCCAGCGAACTTATAATGGAATATCCTTTTGTGTCATGGAGAAAAAGAGAGGACGCCAAACAATTTTTAACGTACACGATGCATTTGCGTCAGCACTCTATTTTCTGACCACACCAGCTACTGTCGCTGATGCTGAAAGAAGTCTCAGCACAATGAAAGTGACCGATCAAGAATATCCTGTGCTCAATTAACCATAAGAGATGTCAGGCTTTCTGAGTTCGTAGTCAACCGAAAACATGGTTATCATATCTCTGGACTATGATGCATTGATTAACCAACTTGCGAAGAACAACGCTCGAAAGAACGATGAAAGATGAAAGTCACTGAAAAGGGTAGCCAGCTGTAGGGATCGAACCCTCATCTTCTAGATTACCTTCCTGGTTTCTCTCTTGTTCGAAAGAAGGGTTTTGCGCAAATGTTCACTGCAGGCCTATGTATGCATAATATAAACCCTATATAAATATCGTATTCCAGCTTCTGCACTGGAAGTGAACCCGGACATATGTTCGGAGGGGACCACGCTTTTTGTTGCTACAGCCCTGGGAGCCGAGTGCCTTTCGAGCTAGAACCAAGTCTTTTGTCCTAGGCTGCCTCCATGTCTATGAAAATAAAGCTCAAATTGAAATCCATAAACGAGAAGGCGCTATTCGTTCTGGCTACATACAAGCGGGACCAAGCTGTTACATAAACTTCAAACTGACACATTAAGCGGTCTTGGTAATCGCCATTCATTCCACCTTTCTCACCCTATGACCTTGTTCCAAATGCGGGAGAGGAAGACCCGGCCTTTGTGGTCGCCCGCCTTTCGGTGCATAAGAGCATTCGGATGTTCTGGACGTTTGGTGCTTATGAGCAGGTTCTCCCCTCCTGCTCATTTCCACCAAACGCTCAAAACCACCAACTTTTTTTCGGTGCATATGAGCGTTCGGAGGTTTTGAGCGTTTGGAGGTTATGAGCAATATGAGGCACAACCGAAGGCCCAAATGGTCATATGGCCCGAAAACCAGAAAGGAAGACTCAGTGTATTTTTTCGACCGTATTTTTCAGTGTATAAGCGCCGTTATACATTCAAAGAAGTTCTCTGAAGAAGTCCTGCGCGTCATCTAATGTCAGCATATGCGCGTCATCATCCTGCGCAGGACTTCTTCAGAGAACTTTTTTTATATATAACGGAGCTTGTACACAGAAAGATGCGGTACTTTTATCAGTGCGAGTTATATGCGAGAAATACTTTTCTGTAAAATCGCTTTTCAGGTGTGACTGCGCAGGAATTCCACACTTTGCCGAGAATCGCTACGGCTTGGTATTTTGCTCGGGACTGAGATTTATTATGTTCATCAAGCAGTGCCCATTTTGGACAATTGCACTCGGTCACTCAGTGGAATATGCTCCTTCTGCAGCGCGCATCTCACGTGAACACAAACAATGCGCTTCTTCCGTTTTGTGAAATGTAGTCTCCAAAGAATTCAGTTACAGAATCAATTCGAAGGTGTCCGCCTATTTGATAGAGCGCCATTTGGTCGAACGGCCCCGAAAAAATGGCCCCGGAAAATTTGGTGACGGAACAAATGGTCTCGAAAAAAATTACACCGATGGGTTAGAGCGAAAAAAACGGTCCATTGCGTAGGCGTGGTTTGCGACGTTCAGACCCCTCCCGAAATCGTACCTTTGGTAGCGCATCTGGAAGAGAGAAACGAGGAGTAAACCCTTATCTCCTATGCAAATTTCCTCCTGAACCCCTCCAGAAATATTTTTTTCTAGCTACGCTACTGCCGTGCCCGGCTTGGATACCTTCGCAGAAAAAGCGCTACATATTGTGCGTCATAGCAGTATTCAAGCGAAAGTTGAAAAGCTTTTAATGCGGCAAACGGATCAGTTGTTCAATAAATATATTAGGCACAGAGCTTACCAATCTGTACCGAGCGAAATACTGAACGCTGTAAGGATTCAATATTTATTTGTATTTTACTTTTTGTCACAATTATATCTTATTTGCTTGAAATTTTTTTCTTCATTTCAGTACTTTTATTAATATTTTTAGTTAAGCTACTTTTATTAATTTTTTTTAGTTCAGTTACCTTTTTCTCCTCTGTCGCATTCAGCATTTAATTAATATTGCGCATATGTGCAAAGAAAATACTATCTAGGTCACTCTAGGTCACTCATACTATCTAGTATCTAGGTCACTCCCAGTCTTCCCTCCTGGTTTTCGGGCCATATGACCATTCGGGCCATATGAATATTTTCACAAACGTAACAGAGCAGTTTGCCCATGTCATCAAGGCATACCTGCAGCGCATGTCCCACTTGCGGGCCATGCTAACTAATAAGTTAGTTGTTCAAAGGGAAAAAAAAAGCTAAACGGAGCAGGCTGAGCATTTGTTTCTCGTTTTACTCGGTGTATAACATCTTTCAGTGGGAATGTTTAAATCTTACCTTCAACTAATAAGTCAGTTGTTGGAATGAAAAAAAGGAAAGAAAGAAAAATAAATAAACAGAGCAGGCTGAGCATTTGTTTTTCGTTTTACTTGGTGTATGGCACGGCATCTTTCGGTGTGAATGGTTAAATCCTACCTTCAATCGTAAACGAAGCAATTGTTCACTCGCATTCGGAGATCCCCCTCACTTTTCGGACGAAACAAGCGTTTGGACGGTACGGTTATTTGGACGGGTTGGTCAAGTTTTCCCCCCTCTGGTTCAGTTCGTCCAATGCCCACTATGTCCAATTTTTTTCGGACGTGCTGAGTACTTGGACGTTGTGAATACTTGGACGAAATAAACATTTGGACGAATCGGGGTGCTACCGCGTCCAATATCCGTACCGTCCAATAGCCCATTTCGTCCAAATGGGGGAATTCCCAAAGGCTCTGCTCCTTTCGGCAGACGACTGCCTGGCTGCATTCATGAAAGCACAGGCCATTTTGACACTGGGTGAATGGCAGGTGACTGCATTCATGAAAGCAAATGGATTATCGATCAAACGGGGAATCACAGAAAACACAAACCCGTTCACAGGACCGCTGACCTACAGTGACCGTCCAGTTAACGATGTGTTGTTTTCTATAACTGTGTTCTCGCTAAGTACCGTGTTTCCCAATGTCAGTGATCTTTCTTGGAAACATCTAGGGATCTGAAAGGAAACTTGCGGACCTTTGCCTTTACGTAGACTACTTCGAGCGGCAGTGGCACCAACGTTCATATCTGGAATTAGTTTGCGGATGAGGACGATCTCCGCACAAACAATCACGCCGAAGGGTGGCATAATTCGCTGCGCATGAAATTCAAGAGCCAACCCCACATGACGTTTTCCTCGTCGTTAAGTTCCTCGTCGAATTTGAGTCAACCATACACAATGTAAGCACAACCAGGTAAGCAACCAATTCGCATAATCAGGGAACATCATCATGATAATTAATAGAATACAGCATATATACTTCCTCGCTTGCTCTCTTTGTATTCATGCTTCTTACCGCCATTTGCAGGTACGCATTCGGCTGCTGTTGAACGGGGCTTCGCCAAGCAGGAGACGATACAAGAGGCTCGCTCTTCCTTCTCATGGGCGTACGGAAAATACAGCTCAGGGGAAATGATGCTGGGAAACGAAGCACCTTTCACAGACTTAACAGAGCAGTTTGCTCATGTCATCAAGGCATACCTGCAGCGCATGTCCCACTTGCTGGGCCATTGCTGTTGCATGATTGCAGGCTTTTCAGGCTTTATGCTTTTCTAGGCTATGCTTTCAACTGTGCATGTTTTTTGTACACTACATAAAGTAAGATACTTTTGCCCCTGTGAATTTGTTGCATGTTTTAAATGCATGCAAGTGAACTCCTAGAGGTGCATATTTTGAGCAAGATTAATGAATTTTTCATGCATGTGTGTTCAACCAGCTTTTAGTGCTTATAAAAACGACCTCTACTTATGACGCATGCATTATTACTTTCTGGAGGTGTTCTGGGAAGTCTAACTTGTTGGCAGACATGTACAAGATACTCAAAAATGTATTTAAGATAAGATAATAAATACTAACGTTAGAATGTAATTAAGATAGAGTATAAATACATGAAAATTAAAGTAATTAAAATAGAGTACAAAATACTTGAAAACGTATCTGAAATACAATTAAGATACTATTTATCCTTAAACGCAAAAAGTCACTGGTCAAAGCGGCGAGTCGAATCACCAAAACCCCGCGCACTACGCAAGCCGCCGCTGTGTGATAGGAGTAATCTAGACACAAGTCCCAAAAAGATGACAAAGAGATACCAGACAAGTCCACTAAGCAAACTTCTAGCACGTCCCTGCTCGACGAGGTCAGAATTCGGCGTCAGGGCACACATAATTGAACCCTCACTGACCAAGGATTAGGACACACGGGGTAGGATCTCTAAATGGAGACCTCCAAGAAGAGCCAATGTCCAGGTCAAGTCCGAGGGACTCAGGAAATTTCCACTGAACAAGCAAGATAATGGAAAGACGAGGCACAGAAAGTTTGAGAGGGAGATCCAAAATATGTAATTAGAGTATTGAGTAGAAAATACCTTAGAATGTATTTTAAATAGAGTACAAATACACAAAACAAAAAGTGTTGGGTAGAGTACCAAAATACCTCAAATTGTATTTAAAATACAGTATTTTAAATACAATACTCCAAATACGTACAAGTCTGCTTGTTGGGCACAGCGTCAGGCCTCAGTCGAACGGTTTGGCCCGTTCTGTCGAAGCATTTGTTTTTAAAATGTTTGCTGCAGACCAGTGATGTCGTCGACGGCGTCCAGTCAACCTGCATTGAACAATTTATGCCATCAATCACGGAAGGTATGACAAGGCTAATCCAAGCAAGCAATCATCGATACCGTGACCAACAAACTGAGCCGTAGATACCACACCTGACAAGCGCACTTCAACGCGCCTGCTGCGTGCCGAGACCATACCTGTGAACTGCAGGAAGTCTAAACTATCACAATGACTCTATCCAGATAACGTACGGCTTGAAGTTTAACGTTTAGATCTTGAGATACGATTCACAAAGTGCCGCGCACATGCTTCAACAGCAACGTTTTGTCACCCCGCTCGTGGACTAATAAATCACATTTATTTGTAAAACCAAGTCACTTACTTGTGAAATGTCGTCCCCGGTGCCTTGCCAGTACGGTCAGAACACCCATAACCACAGCAGGTGGGCATGACACCACAAAAATGCTACGCAAAGGCGCATGCAGATAATGCAGCTGAGTCGCGGACGGCAATGTTTTGAGCTTCCCAAGATGGCGGCCGGTGACCGTACGGTTGCACCCTCAATCCGCTATCCAGCCTATTACTATAGAGATCAGTGGGAAGACCCGGCCTTTGTGGTCGCCCGCCTTTCGGTGCATATGAGCATTCGGATGTTGTGGACGTTTGGTGCTTATGAGCAGCTTCTCCCCTCTTGCTCATTTCCACCAAACGCTCAAAACCACCAACTTTTTTTCGGTGCATATGAGCGTTTGGAGGTTTTGAGCGTTTGGAGGTTATGAGCATTTGGTGCATGTGACGCACAATCGAGGCTCCCAGGAGCTGAACATCCAGGTCAGGTCACCTCGTGTTAGCAGCGTACGAGATTTCGGGAATTTCCACATACTCTGACCATGTCGTCCATGTTGAAGCCGAGCGTAAACGAAGGAAAGGAACGAGTAACATCAGTAACGAGTTACCGATTTTTGTAACTGAATACGTTATTAGTTAAAATTTTTAGAAAAGTAACTAGGTCGTTACTTCATCCCCGAAAAAAGTAACTGGTTACTGGGTAACGAGTTACTTGTAAGGAGTTACGTACAACGCTGCGCCTTCGTAACGGCCACCCAAAACAACATGAAGGTAAAAAGAACATCCCTCATGATAGCTCCTATCAAACAAAAGGACAGTTCACTATCAAAAAGGATTTTATTATCAAAACTTCATGTAGTGCGTTTATATTAATAAATCAGACGGTCAGATCTATCCTCCAATAAATACAGGGCCCGCAGTGGCTAAGGTCCGATAACGGCACACTCTGCAAGAATTGCACTTATTCTGGTCATTAACAGAGCAGAAAATACGTGTGGCGGTCGCACACACATAAAACAAGACATCGTTACGTGTCTTCCCATGGTAAAATGACATCATAGAGATTAACCATGCATGCAGAATGAAGAAATGGATATGTTATGAGTGATACTAGCCTTTTAGGTCACTGCACATGTTCCGTTCATGCTGACTTACAGGCACACATGGTGAACACTATCAGACGGTGATAACGGTCGCGTGACCAGTCCTTGACCTGTTTTTGACGGCCGAAGACAATGTCTACGAATGCGTTCCGCTCAAGATACATCGGTCGTTAGGCTTCTTAACGGGGGCGGGCATTATTACATATCTATATCCAGTAAAAGGGCGTCTATTATATCAATACAGACTAAGCAAATCGAGTTATGGCCGTCGCCCATATATCAGGAATGACTTGCCTTTACAAAACCCCGACACAACGGGCCGTAACATCATCTTTCTCAACTTAGGGTCGAGATCAACAACGCAGTAGGTTTTCCCTATAACAATTAAAAACGCCCTCTCACAAATAAACACGAGGAACATAACATTGCAAAGTTCATATTCTTATCGGTGGCAAAGTTGGTCCCAATGGCTTTCACTCTTCGAGGGATCGGCTTCTTACGCGCAGACGACTCTGGAACCGTTGACGGCGGCCCTGGTCACATCGGCAAGCAGCTGACTGAGTACTTTACACTTGTAGTGCAGACGTGTGACGTTATGCTCGGCGTTACGCCGCTCGTCTTCGGATACTTGCAGGGAACGCAGCAGGCGAGCGTTCTCCACGTACAGGTCCCGAAGAAGCACATCCGTTCTACTGGGTTTGTCAGCCTGTCCAAGAGAGTGACGTTTTAAAAAAAAAACTTCCCAGTGGCCTGTAAAACTAGAAGGCGATTCAGCGACAAGGCCGCTACACTGAGCGAGGTTGCTTTTGCCATTTTCGTTTTGTGGGGGACCACACAGGCAGGGTTTCATTTCAGCGTGTACTGTGATGAAATTATTGTCTGTAGATAATGCAAACATGGATATCAACATATGCGTAACTTCCAGTCTCCCCATGTTTAAGCAGGAGAAGGGAAAGTATCACTACACCTGAACTAAACTTCTCTAAACCACAGTGTAGTCTAGTCGTGTTCCACCTTATGATCAGCACTTCACTTCTGGTGCATTTTGTTCTCGCTGTGGTTAACCTCTCGAAGACAACGTAATGTTTGAAAGATTGTGCACTGTATATATGCAAGAGTTGTTTTCATAGATAATTATACGTGTAATAACAAATGCAATACAGTTCTCCTAGTGAACCCGTGGCGTAATCCTTATGGAGAACATAGATCAGGTATGAGTCAGGATGGCTGAACGCCACCAATGTCTTCCGTATAACAAGGGATGCAGGATTTTGTGTCTCGCTATGTAGCGGCCTTGTCCACAACATGCTCGGGACAGAGATACTCCACTGGTGAATATGACCATACAATTAACGCACTGTGTTCGAGAACATATTCGAAAATGCGGAACCATAAACACAGCGAGAAAACTGGCAATCACACAGCCACGAGTGTTAGATGAGTGCAGTAAAGGAGGCGAATAAGCAGATAGATTTCAGTGAAGCCTTTTCATTTACAATATAAATGTAAAATTTGCAACTGCTAACGGCAGACTGCGGTTGACGGAAGTCAAAGGTGTGTCTTGCGACGTCACTTAGTGAAGTTAAAAAATGGCAGCTACGAGGACGTTTGAGAAAGTAGGAAACCCGATAACACAGAAGAACCTGATCCCAGGTATACATTATTTCAAATCTTCCAGAAGTTTTCCCTCAGTCACTTCCCAATGCGTAACAGCATGCAAGGCGTTAAATAAACTCTACCATGAAGAAGCCTAACCAGGAATATGACTGCAACGAAGTTGGAAGCCGAAGTTACCGTCACTCATTATTACAATGACAACATTAAGCCGAGCCCAGCAGAGTCGGATCTGGGCTTCGCTTCTCGGTAAAAAAAGAAAAAGAGCTCTCTTCCATTTTTTGTCGTGCTTGCTCACGAAGAAGAAAAGGGGCAATTTAGCGTCCCGCATTGTCGCGCATATCACCACCCTCAACAACGTACTACCGCGGTCCTTTGATACTCTCTCTGGTCACGAAACTCCGCCGGAAAGTTAACCTAGGGACCGGAGCTGCCGCGCGGCGGCGCGCGCATAAGCAGCAGGGGGTGACGGTCGTGTGTGGCGCATAGTACCCGTATGTTCGCGCGTGGGCTGAGCTGGCCGTTTTGGGTGGTTTTGGGCACAACAAACCAAATAACGTTGTTCAGCGTAGTTGAATTTTGTTTTACTTTGCGCGTTTACGCGTGTGCAGCGGTATATAGCTCTCTGAGCAGCATAATCAGCTGCGGACGCAGGATGACTTTCAGCGAGCAATTGCTTTCACATACCGACGTCCAAATGGGACTGACCTCAAATTTGCAGCGGCGCTTATAGCGTTAACAATTCGGTACGTGATTTGTCACTTAAAAACGTTGCATTTAGGCAGTTATCTCATCGACACGCTTTACTGTACGTGTTTCGATCGCGTTTGATGTATGAAAAAATGAAGACTCCACCTGCGCTACAGCAATGCACCCAATCCATCTTTTATTGCAGATTTACTATTTTAGGTATACCAGAACTCCACAATACTGCTATTGCAACGTGGTTCCCACACCATGCAGGTTCTAATTAACTACATTTTATGATTATATTATAGATTTTATGAATCCCGAAACAACAGTGATCACAGTCAGTGGCACTGGCAATGAGGACTTTATATCACAGAACATCAATGGCCGTGAGTGACTGGGCTTTACATCATCAATTATGATAATCGGCAAAAACAATGTTCCAGGGTAACTCATGGAATGACCAAATGTCTTACGGCCTTGGATGGCCAGACTTATTTGCACTGTTCACCGTCATTGATGAATCTTTCCTGCCACCTGCAGTAGGGCGTGATTTGGGAGTAGGCAGGTTAAGCTTCTTGTTCTTTTCGCGGGAAAAGAAGTGCAGCCGACATCTCACAAAAAAAAAAAAAAAAAAAAAGAAGCACTTCAGCTGTTTTCTGGATGTAGTGCGCACTGCATCCAGCGCTAACACCCGTACATGTGACATACATATGAGGTACATGTGACATCTTGCTGGTTGCACGGACCTAGCTGTGCCAACTTTCTCTGCAGGGTGTACTGCTTCTTTTCTGTCTCTCACAGCTTCCGCTTTATTCGGTCAAGTTTTGCTTTTATGCACACATGTGAATCAATCCGACAGGAATTGTTGCAGGTTTCACTGCAGGCTAGAAAAGATAAAGTCATGAACGCGTCTTATTATGGCCTCTTATTGGCTGCATTGCACTCATGTGTTTACAACAGACAAGTTTCAACGGGTCCCTATGAATAGCAACGCACATTCTGTTCTGATGCGCCTAGCTGTCTGTCTTGAACGCAGGGTTCTCGTGTTCCAACGTCGATGAGAGGCGCCGAGCTTGTACCACCACTACTCGCACGTTTTCTTTTCGAGGACAGCTTCGCTGTTGGCAGCCTCCTCGTTGCACGAGTTTTAGGCTTTGGGGTGCTCAAGTATTGCGGACACCCGTCAAAAATTCGTGGCACGGCCTCAGGACGCAGATTTGACCTATCGCGAGGCATGGTGACCCTCTCTTTGCTTGCGGTGCCACTCAGAGCTACCCGTGTCACGAGGAATTCGTCCGCTCTGACGATGTCGGATACGTCAAAGTGCTTCTAGCAACATGCGTGTCCACTTTGACTCGAAGCTGGAATGCGAGTCTTTTTTCCGAGGTATGGAACGCTTCCACTTCTCTCGATTGATGGCATCAATCGGCAACGCGAAAAACGATACCTTTTCACCAGAATTATCATATCCCGAGCGACGCGCCGGGACACAACACGTCTGCGGCATGCATAGATTAGCCGAAATCTATTCACAGTCTAAGGATGCACGTGGATTTCAGGAAGAAGCGTCTACACTAGTCAAAACGCAGGCAGAACAAGCGGCATTTGCCCGTATCAGCTGGCGTTTTCTCCCCAAGTAGCGACGCGCGCGCCTCCGCGCGGCGGCGGTTTGCACTAGGCAAACCTGACCTATTGTTCTCCGACGGAGTTTCGTGACCAGAGGGAGTATCAATGGACCGTGGTACTACGGTGCTGCGAAGCGGCAACGTTGGAGCGGCGTATTCCGCACTCGAGCGGCACAAGCGGCCGCTTCATCGAGGAACTACCCGCTTCCGTTACGACAACGAGGAGAAGGAGGAGGGTCGTTGAGGGAAAACTGGTGCGGTCTGCCTGTGTACTGTGACGGCACGTTCCACCCGTTCCGTTACGAAGCGGAGTTTGTCTGCAAGGGCCCGGCGCACGGCGGACCACTCTCCAGCCGATCGGGTTGACGTCTTGAGTCTCGAGCCACGCGATTGGCACTCCCGTCGCCTCACGGAGTAACGTCAACCTCCCCCGCTCTCTTACCGGAAATTGGAAGAAGTGCGATGGATTCCAAAAGCGCGTGCAGATTAAAGACCTCTCCCGTGCGCTTGAGATCAGCTATGATAATTATTCGTGCGCGAGAACGCACACGCCAAACCCAGAAACGAAAAATTTATAAAGGGTCCTTGCACTCCTCGTAAAAATGATAAGAGGAAAAAAGTGACAATCTGGCTTCCTAGCTGCTCTAGATTTGACAGTTTGCTTTTACTGCGATATTTCTCTGACATTCATCAGCACTAAAGTTGTCATCGCGACTGACTAAACCGATTACACGTACTGAACTTGCGGAGGACGGCACACCTTTAACTGATGGCAAAATACAAATGACCGCCCTCATAGGGCAATCCTCCACCGAATCGCGTGCCTGTCACGTGGATTCTGCTTGCCTAGCCAATTGCAAAACGTGGTTTGAGTTGCTTGACGTTTCAGATACGTAGCGTTATTCGTCGCATCGTTGCTTGCAGTGGAATGTTCTACTCCATTACCGTGGTTTCGCCTTCTGTGCCTTCGCAACACATATTGATAATGATGATAGGTTTACGTATCGAGGCAACTTTCATCGTGAACGACGACACGCTGGTGGGTCCATGGAGTCGGTTTGCTCATACAGGCATTCTTTAAAGGGACAATTCGCTCTTGACTGATCAGATCACGTATTTTTGCTGGAAAGGGTAGTGCGTGTTATACTTTACCAAGGTGCTGCGTTACCTTGCGTGAAGTTGTACGGTATAATTTAGTAACGGCGTCACAACGCACTGGAAATCACGCGATTAGAAATTCCCGCGCACACAGCCGTATGCGAGACGTCGTGACACAGCACTGTGACGTTACGAGGGCGTTCGGGCTCCTGTTGGCTGTCATCCTCGCTCCCACGTGACCACCCCAGGGTGAACCCAAGTGAGCGCATGAGAGGTTCTCTAGTTTTCTCTTCCCCGTCGATCTGCCTGCGCTACAAGCTCTCACGGCGGAATACAGATAAGTTTGGAAATACAATGATATCGTGCGAAACGTCTTACATTATAGGAGGGTTGTCAAATACTCCTACCACGTACATTTCATTCAATTAGCTTGGGGAGCGACCTTTAATGTGCGCCGAAATCCCACCACACTGCGTTTAAATGAGCAAGAGCGCTTCGGACAGCTCGAAGCCCTGCCAAATTCATGAAGCAGGGTGATTCATGAAGCAGGGATTCAGGGGTGATCGTACAAAATATTCTCGCTGAATGATGTGTTATGACTGCGCAACTCAATTTACAAAGAAGCCCAAAAAATACCGCCTTGTGTGAAGTATTACGACCTTAAAAGCGCTGCTGCACGATCTGCTGCCGTGACATAAGAGCAGCGTAGCGAGGAACCGTCGCGCCAGATCGGCACTCCCATCGCGTCACGTAATGACGTCACTTACTCTCACTTGCTCATTTGTACTCTGCTTCTCACGTGCTACACTACGAATCTACGATTAATGTTCTTGCCGAAGAACGCACAGTACTTCTCCTACAACACATCGCAGTGAAAACGAAAAAAAAAAAAAAAGAATGGCGGTCCATTTCAACTGCCGGAGTGTCGTGCAGAACGTGAGACACATCTTGGCGCTTTCGTACTTGATGGACAACCCGGATGTTCTGTTTATACGTGCTAAGCTAATTTATGGCTCCGTACCTGACACAGGAAGACTTCCGCCCGTGATGAGTTGTGTCGGGATGCAGGCGGTCCATCGTGAGCTTTATGAAAGGGAAACACGCGAGTGCGTGGCAGCTAACCTCGTTCGCCACTTACGGCGCGTTGCGGCTTGTTCTAAGTGGATGTGGAAAAAGCGCTGCCGTCCCTTCTGTTGCCGTCACTCCCACCACACTCAGTTGGCAGCTGATAATACACTGTTAAAACAGAACTTCACCACATAGCACGCTCCTAGTCAACCACCATTCCGAATGATATCATTATGTGTCCTGATTTGTTCGAAACAGGGGAAGGCGCCTATCTGGGACTTGCATAATGAGAATTGATAACTTGCATAATGAGAATGAGAATGAGAGACTTGCAATAAGAGCCTAGCCTCGCATTTTCTACAAATCGGGACACAGAATGCTATCATTCGGAATGATGGTTGGCTAGGAGCGTGCTATATGGCCAAGTCCTGTTTTAACAGTGTAGGGAGCTACGAAGTTACGGCCTGGTATCACGGGTTTATAGGGATCCAGTCATCGTCGCAATATGCTTGCACAATCCCTTTTTCTGTCTCGCCCTGTTACAGCAGCAATCCTTCGCTGTCTACACTCTTTCAGTTAGATCACTGCTGTTTTCAGTCGCTCACTGCCAGGCATTTTAAATATCATCAGCGGCAACAGGCGTTCATTCTGAATGGAACTTATCCAGTCATACGACCAATGACCAATTTGGACCAATGACAATTCAAAGGTACACTCTTAAAACAAAGCTTCACCACATAGCACGCTAAAGGCCAACCACTGTACAGAGTGATATCTCTATCACTTTTTATCTGTGGAAAGCGCGGGGCGTACGCCTTTCGTGACAATTAACATTTTTGCACAGTGTGATGGGGGTGTCTATAAGTGTCACAAAAAGGCGTATGCCTCTCGTTTTCAACAAATCTGGGGAGAGAACGATGTCACTCGGGCTGATGGTTGGTTATAGGAGGGTGTTATGTGGTGAAGTTTATTTTTAAGAGTGTACCCATGAAAATGATCGTCTTTGGCAACACGGAACTCATGCGCGATAACGTTGAGGTGCGTGGCGTCAGACAAAACAGCAAAACTTCGTCATTTGCTCCCATGTGTGGCCCCAGAGAGAGCCGCCACAAGTGGCAGAGGAAGTTATTTGCCACGCGCTCGCGTGTTCCCTTTTATTAAGCTCACGATAGTGCACCTGCTTCCCGAAATAGTGGAGGAGGTGAGCATCTTCGAGGCAACCGTCCGTGACGTCACTTATAACTAAAGCAAAGGATATGCCCAATGTTTTCATCTCAGGACGGTGTTGGAATTCCGTAGAGGGATGTAGGGGGTGACAGCGTCTCCCCTGGCTTTTCGAGCTATTTTTGCCTTTGTGGCAGGTATTTTGGTAGGGCGCCTTTGGGTGCTGGGAAATCCATTTTCCGTGACATGCTGGCTCGTCTCTACCACTCTTTTTCAATGTCTGTTCGAATTCCCCGCAAATAAAGATGAAAGGTATATGCAAAGTTTAGAAATTACTCCTTTTTAACTATAAGGGAAGGACCTTAGGTTGAGAGCAGCCGATATATCGAGCATTGACTGTTCTTCTTCAGGGCGTCTTTAAATAAAGCGACAAATGTGACAGCGTGTGGTTGTCTCCTGTACGGTAGGCCACTGCGTGTGCTGTTGACAAGTAGGCAACAGTTCGAACGGTACCCGGACGGCAATTAATGTGGCGATAACCGAAAGTTTCTACGCAACACAAAGACTTCGATCCATAACGTATCTTCCCACCTGATGTACTGGCGTTTAATTCACACTGGCTGCGCCACGTATCGCCTGCTACTATAACAAGGAAAAGGCTTCGTTGAAAAGTTTGAGAGGCAACAGATAATTGTTATGCAAGCTAGAAAATTCAGCGGCCACTGAAGCGTTCTAGAAGAAATAATCCCGTTCCATACCCACCTCCTGGGCGACAGTGGCCTGGAAGGAACCCGGCCATTCTTGGCTCAGCGTGCTCTGTCCATGTTTGTGCTGTAGTTCGGCCTCCAGGTTTTCGATCATATGCTCCTGCTCTGTTAGAGGGCAACCCCCGGGTTAGTGGCAAAAGCACTCTCCTTTACGTGCGGGTGTTAGTATGCACGTCCCCAATATACTTCCCCCATCACAATGCGCGAGACGGGTGCTCTACAGACGCAATATGGATATTCGTTTACAGTGTCAATATAGACCAGAATTTTCGCCACTGCGCGGTCATTTTGTATTGACTGTGGCGCCACGATGTGGGCATTTCCTGTGGGGACTGCGGACGCTTCGGCTCAATCCATTGGCGAAGACGTGCGCTTAGGATATAGCACGTTATTCGGACACCCAGCTGGTTTTAAAGATGCATAAGTGTATGCTTTTCTATATGACTACGAGCGAAAACCGAAGTCAGCCAGAGGTGTGCTACTAATAAACTTCTGCGATGCTGAAAGTGCTATATGCGGTTTCCAGTTTGTTGAACCATACATTCTATAGGTACATAGTGAAGCCCCAACCCAAAGCTTTCGCAGTGTGGCAAAAGGAACTATAACAGTGCGACTATAGTATATTCAATGGATAGTTTCTGTCATATCATGTTTTTGTCTTCTCATTTTTTCACCTGTCAAGCTAACTATTCCTCGTATTCACTGTTCTCATTTCCAATTAAGTATCACCATTCTTGAATACCGGAATACATATTCCTGTAACATATTTGCATTTGCGGACATTGAAACTTGTCTCACGGGAAGGCTTGCTGATTAGTGTTGCAGTGAATAAAGCCAGGATTGCTTTAGAGAACTAAATGATAAGTACGCGTGTTACAAAAAACAAAAAGTATTGAGTAGAGTACCACAATACTGCAAATTGTATTTAAAATACGGTATTTTAAATACAATACTCCAAATACGTACAAGTCTGTTATCACTAATCTGTGATATGGATATGCTTGAAAACCCTGCAATGTTGCGTGAACAAGGTTTTCAGCTGTGCACAATAGGAATTTCGTACTTTGCGAAGAACACCGGGCAGTTAGCCGTTCATCCTGAGTTAAAATTTGCTTGAAATTTAAATAACGACAGATAATTACGGAAAGATTAATTGGTCCAAGCACTGGGTGCTGTGTACACACTTTGCATTAAAAGGTGTAATGAAATAATCTTCAGAGTTAATACAACAATGTGCGCTGGATGCAGCAAAATTAATGCGTTATTAAGTACTGCACCACACATTCATTAGGGTAAATACGAAGAACACTGTTCATCAACATGACAGCGTAGTTGTTGTTGGAGTCAACCACAGTGCAGTCCCGTCAAGACAAATATATGTTGTTCATTGAGGGGAACAACCGTACGAAAATACTACAAATCAATATCGCGCATACAAGGAACTTGCATTCCGTCCGTTTCTCCCGCAGTCTCCACGCCGTCCGTGCCTGCAGGTGGCACGCTGTGGCGAGAATAAGGGGGGGAGTCTCGTTCGCGCTGGTTCGCAGCAAAAATTGTGGTCTATAGATGCCGTACACAAGAACACGAAATGGGGCATCAGATAACAAGCCCGATGGCCACTGGTGGCAAACAAGGAGAAAGCGATGAAGCAAAGATTTGCAAAGGCAATGCTTTGCTCAAAGATTTCTACTTGTGTGTGTAAAGACCGGTACGTTGTTGGGATTCCATAGTTGGAAAAGAAGGCTATAGCAAAAGTGGAAACCACGGCACCAAATAGTTAGGTCTCCTGAAGTTTTGAAATACCTCCTCCTAACCCTGAAAATGATTATACGAAATTACGCGAACACCTGTGTTAGGCACCAGGCGGAACCGCGTGAAACCACTGCCATCCTTTGATAACTCTTTCGACAAGACGTTCCTTGACATGTAAAGCTGTGTCGGAAAACATGGGCCACAGAAAGTATGGTTTCGTCAAGAAAACGCTCGATGAAGTGTCCTATTGCTGAAAGTATCTATTCTCCTTAAGAGAGCATGTGCTGGTTGGAACATACAACATACACAACATACCTTCCCCTCAAGTACTGGTCGTATATCCCCTAAAAATCTGTTGGCGATTTGGGAGAATAGTTACTTACTGAGCCTTCGTCCTTGCTCCTCCTGCAGGTTAAGCTTGAGTCGTTCCTGCTCTTGAATGTGAAGAGACTCGAGGTGCGTTTCGACGGTCGCCAGTGCCTTGGCCACCATACCGGCCAGCCTGTTCTGGAAGCCAGCAGCAGACGCGTCACCGCCACCCCGTGATACACTCCGGAACAGGGTGCAGATGTCTTGAGTGAGTTCGGCCGCGACAGCGTCCGGCGTTTTCCCTTGCTGGTTGTGCCCAACCATAGACAGATGTCTCTCGAGATTCATGTGAAGCTCCCTTTCGAGGTCGCTGCGTGCCTGCAACAGTATACCGTTTCGCATGTGTTTTTGGGCGTCGTACGTACTATACAGTGAGAACTAGTTGCCTATTTCCTCCCCAACGACGTTCAACACCCTAATAGTGGAGCTAGCCTGCATGGCTGAGCATACTGCTTTCAATGTTTAGAAAGACTAGGAGAACAGACAGTATACATATTATCACCATCGATCCTTTCTACTAAGCTACAAATATTCTCACCTTGTGCTGTGAGGTGTCCCTCTCCACACTTCGCAATCTGCAGTCCAAACACTGCTCAGTTGCTTGCTCTTTCATCTTCTCCACCTCTTGCTCGCATGCTTTTTTCGTCCTGGCGATTTCTTCATCCTTGAACTTCAGTTGAGCTTCCAGTTGCTCCCTCTGTTCCGTCAAGTGACTTTGGAGCGTTGTCACGTCCCCGCGCAGCCGTTCTGTCAAAACATTCTTGAGGTCCAGCTCATCCTGCAACTTTGTAATGAGAGACTGCGCCGCGTCCATGGAGTCCACTTCGGGTTGCGACAGCTGTGAACTCAGTTGAGAATTGAGCTGCGATTCTAGTTGGGCCACCTTCATACGGTATGAGTCCTCCACTTCGCGTAGTGTTCGCTCGTACGCTGCACTGATACGTTCCAGGGCTTCGCGCTGCGAGTCGTTCAGGTTGGCACTTTCTGCGAGGTGTGTGCCTGGAAAAATATTGCCACGTTATCTTCGTTACCGCTACGTAAATCAGAGCAGTCATGGGGGGCGTTAAGTAGCGGCTTCACATGGAGCCCGTTCCTTTTTACTAACCCGAACATCTCTTTCTGCGGAGTGTGGCGCTCCCGCGCTCCTAACCAAAAGCCCGGGTGCTGCTCGCGCTCTCCACCCTCCTCTCCGATTGGACCCACCTGCACCTTAATTAATCTTTTTAAGGCTGCAGCCAGAGCGGAAGACGGCTTTACCGGAAAAGAACATTCGGTGACACCCAGAGGACTATATGGGCACTTTGCGCACGCAACGCTCTCAGGTTCCGGAGCGAGAGGGACAGAGTGGACGGAGTGCGCTCTGCAGAGCCGCTCCTTAGCGCGCCCAATGACCTTCCATTCGTGTTTAAAGCAAATACTGATGATACTTCGTGGCTTTACGGAGCGAGACAACTACGATCATGAGCGACGACATTGTGCTCGGTCTGTGCATTCATTTTTTCCACCTAAGGGTTCTTTAACGTGAGCCGAAATCTTAGCACCTCGCGGAAGACTGCATTTCTGAGCAACCTGTACCGTGCTAACAAGTTGCTGGCGTACGTCCTCGGCCGGCATCAAACCTTCAGGTTAGTCAGACCAGTCTAGGAGGTCCGACAGAGTGTAAATAGCGCCTTATTTAGCGTGGATGGTATATTTTGGAACCGTACCACTCAGCGTGGAGATAGCTACTTGCCACTGCCTGTTTGACTCTGCATGGTATACGCGACAAGAGGGAGTTTTATGGAATCGTAAGCGCCCTCCGATTCCGACTCCGTATCTCTGTCAGGCAGTTAGACATCATCAACGTGATGTCAGCCACTCCAAAGGAATCATGCGACTGGCTTATCATGTTTTCGGAAAGTTATCGTGAAACGTCTCCGTTCTCCTAAAACCATCAATTTGAATCATCTACCACCGGCCTATGTTCCGTGACAAAATGTTCCCAGCTATCTGTACATAGCAACTCGATAATTTAGGGTAAAAAATATGACATTGTGAAGAGAAATGAAACACGTATGAAGCAAGCTGTCGGAAACAGTAATCAGCCTTAATTCTTTTTCTTCTTTTTTTTCGTCTGCCATCACCCAACGAAGATAAGAAACATGCGGCCACGTGCTTCGCAACATTCCGATATCTTTCCCTGGCAGGGAGCGTCGGCTAGGCTGACATGACGGCAGCGAATGACACGTGGTTTCGTTACAGAGAACTGCGGATGGTAGTAAACGGTCAGTACACAAACCAATGTACTGCTCGTCAAAATCTGTTCACTATAAAAATAGTCACGCATACGTGCACGGGACATATGGGCCCAGTTGAACGAGAACCCGCATGGTGCGCGGCGAGCGCATAGCGCTAGAGCTCAGGCACTTGGCTTCAAAACAGAGACATCGCCTGCTCCATGCATTGAATATGGCTGTAAGCCCACCAGCCATTCCAGCCCAGCATACTACATGCTAGTAGTATAGGCATCGTTCATATTCCGAATCCCAAACTCCCGGGAATTTCTCGAAAAACACCCAGGGATTTCGGAACTCAGTCATGACGCAGAACTACGGAACCATGTACCATTTGCATGAGAATGCACAGCGCATGAGCGGCTCTCGTACTAGCACCAGCCACAACGTCCGGTGTCACGAAGACTTCCTATCCTTCCGCGACTAAGGACACTCGGAACCAGCCGCCATGCAGAATTATATCTTTCACTTTCCTGATTTGTTAAAAACGGGAGGCGTACGCCTTTTTGTTGCAATTCAAATTGCCACAAAGAGGAGTATACGACCCTCTCTCTCCTCAAATCAGAAGCGATAACTGTATCAATTGACACAGTGGTTGGCGCAGAGCGTGTTTTCTGTGAAACCGGACGTCGTTTTGGCACCAAACTGGATGCCGTGAAAACGGCATGTATACAATTTTCCCGTTCCTGGAATTCTTCTGTGAATGACCGAGGGTACACTTCCCGGGTTTCGGCACAAAAAAATGTATGGAAAGAACCCAGGAACGAAAAGGAGCAGAATGGCTGCACACACTCAACCAGCACAAGAATCTCTTCCTCTTCTTCAAAACAGTAGTGCACATCCTAGGGGGTGCAGTGAGGTGCATGCTCGTAAGCTCCTCCCAGTGGCGGTTACTTTTCGTGTTAGCGGCATTGAAAGATGACAAACTGCGCTATTTTTCAATGCGACAACCAGTGTTCATAAAAAAAAAAAAATGTGAGAATGACAATGACGAGGTATCTTCGGGATAAAAGAAGGGTACGGACGCGACCCGATTTCAAAACACCATTCAAGGCTTCGTTTTCGAGCAAATGCTAGATAATCTCGGCAGCTGCGCCGAAAAAGTGACCACCACCATGGCGGCCAAACGCGTTCGTTTGATGTCATGAGAAAACAATCTATCCCATTGGTCTGGCATGGAATAGCACGGCGGGCTTTCCTTCGTTTTCCTCAGACGCTTTCACACATATGTCGGCACAGTTCCCAGAGAAGTCGGCCCAGGACGAACGTCCCCCAGGGCGTCAGTCGTGACGTTGCCCACCTGTGTGAGGCAGACAACTGCGAGCCCTTTCAGCACTACCACCACCACCACCACTTTGTTTTGAGATGAAGAATGGGAAGTTTCATCGCCAGGGGCGATACTCTACCCCTTTGCTGGGTCCAGGGTCATGTTGTATATATCAAACGGACACTCGTACACTTCGTACAGATAGAAGCAGCAAAAACAGGGGTCGAAGGCCAAGATGGATACTCAAAAAGGGAACACACGCAGGACGCGGGAACGAAAGACACGGAAACGAAACCGCGAAGCCTCCTCGAGTGCATTTGTTTTCAGCTAGCAGATGACATTCGAGAGGGCGGTACATCTCACACGAATGGTCCATTACCAAATTTTGAATTCCTTTCATTTTCTAAATTTCTTTAAAATATTCAATGATATCTACGAGTCTTTGTCCTTCTATGCTTCTCAACCACCGTAAGAGCTTACGCATGAACAAGGCAATAAAACGCAAATGAAGCTGGTGTAACGATGTCATTTCCTTGCTTGCGGCGGTGGTGGTAGGGTCTAGAGCACTGCACGGGCCTCAATTTACCGGCCCGAACCTGGCCGTACCCGAAGCCACGGAGGCTTAGCCGACCCGAACCCGACGCCACGGAGGCTTATCCGACCTAAGCCCGGTCGAGGCCCGGCTCGCAGTTACAATGTGGTGGACACTGTGCACAGCAAACAACGTAAACCACACATACTTGGAACGCGCAAGCGCAGCTTTTGATGCGGTTTGTACCTGCAACACGTGGCGTGGAGTCTAGCGTCTAGCATGCCTTTCCACGGTGCACGCGGCGGCGAGGGTGAGATACACATCATGGCGAAGTCGAGAATAAAACACGACGCCTATGTTATAGCATTTTAGCAGAAAGACGGAGGGATCACCCAGGTAGGGTAAGGTGGGGCAAGATGAGACACGGGGCAAAGCGCGACTTTTTTTTTTTGCTCGACGCCGCCTGTCACAAAGACGCGTTGCTCCATGCGCTTGAAACTTCACTAATGAGTGACTCTGGATGTCCGCTTGCACGTGAGAATTGTCCGGATTGGTGTATGCGTTGAGGAGAAAAAAAAATATGTTACTTCTGCATGAAATTTCGCTTCCTATCTGTCTTGTCGTCATCAGAAGGTCGTTGTCAATGGCTATTCCTCCAGCCTTAGCAAAATTAAAAGTGGTGCCCCGCAAGGAAGTCTTCTTGGGCCACTCCTTTTTTCGATTTACATAAATGATATTGTCTCTATAACTAAGGAGGCTGACTTTATCATTTATGCTGATGACACCAGTCTTCTTTTCTCCGGCTCCCACCCTGACACACTAATTGCAGTCGATATAACCATGTACATCAAACAATCAAGTCATGGGCCGATGTAAATCGCTTGAGAATTAATGCCAATAAGACCAAAGCCATTTTCTTTTCTGCTAAAAATAAACCTGTGACATCCACAATTAATCTATTGCTCAGTAACTCAGTCATCAGCATTGTTGATAGTGTCACAATTCTTAGAGTGACCTTTACCTCGAACCTTTCTTGGTCGTTGCACATAGGTCATGTACACACCAATGCATCTCGTGCTTTTTGCTTTTTATTCAAATATCGCAGCTACATGTCAAGGGCAACTGTCATGATGCTTTACTATGCACTCATATATGCACACTTCAATTATTGCTTTTTGGTATGGGGTACCACAACAAGTACGAATCTGGATAGGTTATTTAGTCTGCAAAAAAGATTCATACAAATTCTGGACCGCTCCCTTATTGCCACACAACAATTGGTCGTTTCGAAAGGAACGGTTTGGTTCCCATACACAATCTGTATAAGTACAGACTTCTCTGTTATTATAAATTGGCTGTAAAGAAATCACTGGTTGGTGTCTTGTCAATGTTCGATCTCACAGAGCTCTCACGTCACTATGCTTCCCGCGCTCATCAGCAGTGGAATGTTGTAGGACGAATTACGGGGAACAGCGGGTCAGTCATCGGATGCCGCAGTTATTAAATGAATGCCCTTTCAATCCTTTAAATGTGTCCCGTACATGCATTCGTGATTTCTGTAGTTAATTGTTTTGACCAGAAGTTATCAATGATCAATAGCAGGGGTAAAGGTGTCAAGAATACGTTTTTTTTTTTTTTTTTTTTCTGATGTGTACTTTTGTGTGGTGTAGAACTAACTTTATTTTGGTTTTTGTAGCTATGTTGACGTTTTATACTGACTTACATTTGTCTCTTTTTTTTGACCGGCTAATATGTTATGTAGTGATGCGCGTTTCCTTCGAATGTTGCAGGGTATCACCATTGTCAATTGTATGTCGCTGGGAGCTGTGAGTCCCTCAAGTCAATTTTTCTTTGTGGAAATAAATTCACATTATATTACATTACAAATATAAGAACCCACCAAGAAGGCGCGATTTTCTGTAGCCCTTTTTCTTGTCATCTGTGCAGCAGCGTTTCACACGCTTATTCTGTTAATGTAAGTCCACATTTCTTTATTCATTCATCTAGATGCATGCATCATATGCGCATTCTTGGTTTCCCGGTGTTGAACAGAAAAATTAATTCATCGGATGATATGCACGAGGCAAGACGAGAGAATTTAATGTAATTTAGAAACAGATAAGTCAACTATTAGGTGGCTTTATGCTTGTTCGTCAGATATTTCTGTTTTGCGTATTACTTAGGATTTTCCAGCAAATTTCCCTGTTTCCTAAAATATTTTCAGCACAGCAAAGGCGCACGCAAAAGCGAGCGACCAGTGACGCATCAGACTGGTGGTGCCTTATTTGCAAAGGACGGTAGCAAAACAGCACCGGGTATTCTGTGGTTTCATTGCACAGTATGCGGGCGGTGGGCTCGCGGGGATTGCGTAGGGGCCCACGGTACTTACTTTACTTTCTTTTGCTACTTCGACTGCAAAAACTAATTTGTATAGTTTATTACCATGGCATGTTTCATCTTGCCCCACGCGATGTCTCGTCTTGCCTCGATGGTTGGGGCAAGATGAGACAATATGCATTTTTGAATTTCTTGTTCGGTGTTTGCCTTACACCGGCTACGTTACACTCCCTCCGGCTCTTCTGACATTACTGGACACCATCGGACTTCGATCGTTATTGTGAAGAGGCTCGTTATTTTATTCCCCCCATTCCCACCAGCAATGGGGTAGAGTATCGTCTGTGGCGATGAAACTCCCCACTCTCCAAGGTCAAAAATAAAGTTGTTGGTCGTGCTGCATTTACAGGTCAGAAGTTCTAGGCCCCTGAGAACGCGGCTATCGTTAGTTTTTTTTAAACAAAAATTTCATATTCAATTGCAAATTTCTGTCTCACCTTGCCTCACCTTATTGCCTTATTTCCAAAACGTATGTTGAGAATTAAACGCCTCGAAAGAATAGCTCACACCAGTGCCGTGTATGCCAAAGGGAGTATGGCCATTAATGGGACCTGCCTATACCAGAGGCTCCACCCACTTTTTGAGGTATCTAGCCAATCATAGGTCGAAATACAGTTGTCTATTATTACATCCATCCAGTACTTATACCTCATCCCTATTTACTGGGTGCCACCATTTTGGAGAAACTCGATTGATTCGGATTGAAACGGATATCACTGGTGACAGACCAAAACAACGGATTTTGCAGCCACTTTTATCAATGCCATCTGTATGGAGAGACGCGGAGGAGGAGGAGGAGGAGGTGTGTCGTTGGGAGGAACCCGAGAGGTCTGCCTGCCTGATTAGGCAGCATGTTTCTCGGGAAGGGAAAGGTGGTGGAGAGGAGGAGAGGAAAGGGTGAAGTGGAAGACCGAGCGGAATCCGCTCGGGGGCAGGATAGCTGCGTCCATGGGCCGACTTCAGGGGAACTGTGCCGGCATACGCCTATTACACATCTGAGGGAAACCCAGGAAAAACCCCAGACGGCACAGCCGGCCCGCGGATTCGAACCGCGGACCTCCCAGTCTCCAAGCGCACGCGTTACCGCTGCGCCACCGGAGCTGGTATATGGAGAGACGCATATTGTGAAGGCTCAGAATTGCAGAAATGGTTGCTTGCAGAAGTGATTGGCCATGAGAGCGGTCCAACCGCTTCTTCGTAGCAGACGACTGCCGGTATGAAGTTTTAAATCACGTAATGTAAGTAGATCGAATCAAAAATGAGCAAAGATGTACGTATAAATAAAATGTAATTATATAATGCAAAATCCTACGTATGAGGGTCGCCCATCTTGCATTTTTCTTGGTATCACGGTCTTAACTAGGCCTAACGTTAGAGACGAAACACCCCATTTTCGCGTAAATAATGATGGCGGAGCGGGAGTTGAAGCTGATTTTGCATATGCGTACATGAGGATATATACTCACAGTATGAAATTAAAGTAGTCTGTGAAAATTTTTTGTCACGAAATCTCCGCTTCGCCGTTCCAAGCACCATCCTCCATCTTGGAGAAAATCTGGTGTCATGGCAGCCCCATGGAGAACGGTAACCAATGAAATGCGCCTAAGCATGATTGACAGGTCGAGCCTCTTTTTTAGGCTCCTCCTAATGGCAAGACTCCCTTTGGCATACACGGCACTGGCTCACAAAAGCTCGACCTGACTGAGGCCCGAGAACTCTCGCTCGGACTGAGCCCGGCCCGAGCCCGCAGTCAAAACGACTTTGGGGCCCGATTTTTTCCCGCGGGCAGGGCCGCTCTCGGGTTTTCGGGCCAGCACGGTTCATTGCAGTGCTCTAGTATGGACAGGAACACAAATGTGTCCCTCTTTCTCGGCGCTGATAAGCGGGCTTCGACTGTTGACGGCTGTGACACACACGCCAGAGTTCCGTGCATTGCTTCGTTTTTTCGGTTGGGATCGGCGTCGTTGTGCCGACTGCAGCACCGTGCATATGAACGACAGCAAACAAAAGAAGAACGACGAAATGCTGGTTGATCGGAGGGGTCGGTTTAATTTCCACAATGAGCATTATGATAAATGAAGTACAGAGATACAGCCAGCGTGGGGTTTTACTTCTTACTGTCGAAGATGAGTGCCTCCAAGACCCTTGGGGCCTCCAAGAAAAGTCTCCACAAACATCGTCAACGCAACGTGTACCACTCACATCGCAAATAAACCATCCAGAGTTTTGAAAGGCAGCCTTTTCCTCAACATTAAGCAGCCAGGGGCCTTCACTTCCTGTTGCTCGCCATGCTTTGATACTTCATCGATTCAGTTTTGTGAGTCGAGGCTTGGTTTCGTCGGCTTAGTCGTTTGTGGTAGTATGAAGTAAATCGATGTGCGCTATACGAAGCGACTGCGAATAAAACTAAGCTCCTTATTTGAGGAGAACATAAAGGTCTCGTCAGTTTTTTTTTTTTAAATAAAAAGCGTCGCAATTGGATGACGAATGCTTGATATGTATAGAGACAGAGTGCCGAGGAGACACACACAGAACGCACACAACAACAACTTTATTTTGATTATAACGCTTGGCAGAAACGCTCACAAGAAACATCAGAGCTGCTACATACAGCGCGCTGTTCCGGTTTTACACCAATCGCGGAATCCCGTCCTGGGACCCGGGATCCGTCAGGAAAGTACAGAAACCTTGGGTTTCCCAACAGTACGCGTTAGCAGCGATGACACAGAGCCAGGACCATCGCTAGCCAATCCTACAAGGAGCACCCATTCAGCTCTACCTTTGAGCGCAGACTTTCCTCATGCAGAGGACGATGATGTTCATGTGAACATTCTCTAAAACGGTAGCCTGCCTTAGGCATTGCTTACAAGATCCTGGAAAGCTGTCCAGTGATAGTATGGTCATTCTCGAGTTATAACTTATGTATTACAGGCAGGCATAGAGTTCCGGTTCTTCCTTTTCTCGTGAATAACGACGGGTGCACAACCCCTTTCGGTTTTTTAAGGTGAATTAGTATATTTACGCATTATGGAGGAACGCGACAGAACGACAAGGACAGAGAACCACACCCGAGACAGCGGAGACAGTATATTTACCGAGGCAAGTCTTTACTTCATTCTACAAATCATTTAACTAAAGCTCAAACGGCATGGAACGCATGCAATAAGGAGGCCCGAATGTATTAAAACGAAACACGAAAAATCGTTAACCGCGCTCCGCGCAAGAATAGTCCAAATTCAGTAATACGCTTACTTAAAAGCGTCAGCAAGCAGTTTTCAACTGACATTCTTCTAACTTGTGATCAAAAGGGATTCTTTATTATTATTATTATTATTATTCATTAAGGGATTCTTTCTTCCCGGCGGCAATCCAAAGTTGGAATAGTCTCGCACAACAAGCTGATGTATGCGACACGCTGTCTTCTTTTGCCGACTGCATTGAAGCGCATTTTAGTTTAATTTTGCAGACAGTGTTTTTGTACCGCGTGCATTGTATTTGTCCCTCCTTCTATGGCGTCGTTAGAGGCTAGAAGTATTCTATAAAAAAAAAAAAAAAGACCCTGCACATCCACCCAATAACGCGCATTAAAGCATCCTTCTTAGACAAACCTTGCACCCTTTTGCGGGTATCATTCTCAATTGCAGCGTTGCGGCTATTTCACTGGTCGGAAATGCTGCTGAAAACGCGCGACAACACTTCCATCGGACGTGAATGTGAAATATCTATCAACGCGCGAGCATGACGTGAAGAAGCGGCGCTCGCAAGCTGGTAATCGAACAAAGTTGATCCCGTACCCCTCGTAACGAAGCCGACGGAAGAAAACGAGGGGGAAATCAACGCTTCTTCAATTTTGTGCTCCTCGGGAAGAGGTCGAAAACTGGGAGTTATATAAGGTGCGAAATTCAAATAAGCGACGCTGGAGTTCTTCATTAAAGTGGCGGTATCGGAAGAGCTCTCCAAGAAACACGTTAAGGAAGCACAAAAGAAACTCGGAGGGAATAAGAAGAAAAACTCACCTTCCAGGCTGCTCAGCATAATGGCACCTCGCTTGCGAATTTTCTCAGCCACTCGGGTGTCGTCATCCGATTCTTCTGCGAGGAGAAGGAAGACTCGTGCGTATATTCCAAGATTTTTGGACATATTTCGTAGTTTATGAGCTCGGGTCACTAGAACGCGGTCGATCACTAATTCGTGTTTTTCGTGGGACAATTATGCTCGTGAGTTGGGTTCCGCGTTTTTAGCATTTGCCGAAAAATCTAGAAAAACACCCGCAAAATATATTTTCTTTTTTTTGATTCGGCATGTTCCGGAAAGCTCCGAATTATACTCTCGCATCTTACGCTAAATGGCGAAAATGCCGGTACCCCGTTGCACTTTTCTTCCTCCGGAGCATCACATTTCCATTTTACCTTTACCTCGTTTAAAGGTGGAATGCAGAGAATACCGCCCTGTGGAGCAGCTAGCCTCCATTTCAGGGGAAAACCTTCCCCTGCAAAACTTTGATCAGTGGGCCAAGAGGGTCCAAGCAGACCTGGAACCCTCCAACGAAGGAAAGGAAACTCTTTGCGTTCTCAATGTCGTCCTACCGAGATGCTCTCCCTACATAGCCCTTCTCCCTAGTGATTATGGTTGCCGATTTGTCAGCATCTATTTTTGGCGCGAACGTTCTAAAATGCCGAAAATACCAGAATTTGACAAAACATATAAATTCCGAAAAACACCCGCCGAATCTACTCGGGAAAAAGCGCCGAAAACGCGAAACGCTAGTTATAACGAACTCAACAGGACCAGAAAAAGATCGATATAAGCGCTGATTCGATATAAGTGGCAGTGGCACAAAACAGTGAAAGCAGCTACAAAAGTGTGCGGAGACTCCGCGGGAGCCTTAAAAGAAGTATACTCTAGCATACCGAGCAATAACCCTCGGATGAGCACCCTGGCAACCTTTCCATTTTGATGTAGTGAGGTACGTAAGCTGGGATTGCTGAAGGGTCTTGTCCGGCGTCACATGGCCCTAATTGGATGGCACACCGTGGATATTCTTAAATCGTTCGGGCCATCTGTTGCTGCACTTTAACTCTGGCTCGTTAAAGGATTACTCGAGTGCAAAGATCTCGATACCGATACGAACGATAAAATGAACGATACCGTTACCTTGACGGTAATACAAAGGGAACGGGATTCGTTCCTTCTACCGTTCATGATTAATGCGCCAACGAAACCGCAATTTACGGTTTATGCCCTATTTTCTCCTTCCCAAGAAGCGCGGTATTGGTCTCTTCAAACTATCGCCTGCAATGATTGGGCGAATCGATTGAGGAGACCAATGGTAAGCCGCTTCGCACTGCCGCTCTGTTCTAACAGTCCTAGAGCTACGTGTTTTGAGCCGCGAACGCGATTTCTCTTCATTCTCCTGATTTAGAAACTCGAACCCGTCCATAAACACATGAACCCGGAGTCGTCTGGCAATGCAGTGTGAATAATCCTGTCCGAACAGCATGTGTTCCGGTCGAGACAAAATGCAACTGCGAATGAAACAATAAATAAATAAAAAAGTAATGGCGTTCTAATCCGAGTTTACTATAGTTTGAAAAGTATGTCCTAAAGCGCGAGGGTAACTGGCCAACGTCTCTCTCAAGTCAAACAAAGCTGCTGGGAGACTGCGCTGCAGGCAGGAGAGCCCCAGTGCCTGGGGAGCCCATCACGTAATGTACTGCTTGCGACATACTTGTCTGGAATATCCAGCCCGTGGCCTACCTCTACCCTATCGGTGGTGTCGCGCGCAAAGGACCCGTACCATTATCGCCTCCGAGGGGAAATCCTATTCACACAACGCTACCAACCGGGAAAGATCACCTGCGATATTTGGGCGTTGTCTGCTAGCATGGGGGGAGAGAATTCTAGCAGACTATGCACTAGGTGCTCGCGTATCACAGATATCCCGGTCGGGAACGTTGTGTGGAACACGGTCTCCCCTAGGAGGCGATAATGGTATGGGACCTTCGCGCGGGACACCGACGATAGGGGACATGGGGGCCACGTGCTGGAGATGCGAGACAAGTACGTCGGAAGCCGAGTACGGGGGGTTCGTACCAGAAGAGGAGCCATCGCTGCCTCTTCGCTTGACTCCTCCCCCTTGCGCTGCGGGCCGTGAGTACTCGGCCAGCCAAGAACCCGAGCGCCGATGCCTCTTCCCGTGGCGACCTGAATTGGCCAACTGTTGTCGTAGCGTCTCCAATTCCAGACTTAGCTCGTCGTTGTTATCCTGGATCTCCTGCACCAATAATAAACTGACATTAAACTCCCTATGTGGCGATCGCGACAAATGCGTGTACCTTGTTCTGTTTACGAGAGGCCTCCAGCTCGCAGATCATCTTCTGGCACTGCTCATCCTTTAGAATCGCCTGTCTGGACTCGAAATCAGCTATCTGTCGCACCAAATTGTTTAATTAAAATAACCGGTGAAATCCAAGCTGGAAACGCGTGGCTTAAAGACCTATCAAACTAACCTTCTTCTTTAGATGCACAACGGTTTCAAGTTCCTTTTGTTGGTTTTCGCCAAGACGGTGCAATTCTTGGCACTTTTCACTCAAGTCTTGCAGTTCAGATTCCAGTCGTTGGTTTTCTTTCTGGAGGGTGGCCAGTTGCAACCGCAGCTTCCCTTCTTCATTCCTGAGCGCCGTCGCTTCCTGTTGCCCCTGTTGCCTGATCTTGCTGAGCTGAGAGGAAGATACCTCGCGTTCTCTTTGAAGCTCCTCCAGCGCTTCCCGAAGCTGTTCCTGGTGCTTCTTTTCCAGGGTCCTAAGAAGAAGTTTCTGATACAGTATGTATAGGTGGAGATGCTAAACAACCGTATGGCGATTTCACAATCCTAATCTCCTGAGGAACCCGTCAGATTTGGAGTCATTTAGCTCTAACTCGGAACAGATTCTGCTTCAATATCCAACGGATGTCTTATTGGACGCGGGAGATATTTTTCGCTTAAGGCCATGTCACACTAGGCCGACTGCCGACCTCAACACGACCGACACGACCGACACAGAGTTGGCCAATTTTAAAGTCACACTACGACGACAACGATAGCTGACACAACTCAAAATATCGGCCTAATGTGACTGTCAACACCGATAAATCTGCCAACAAAATCGGAGAAAATGCAAGTCGGTTGTGGCAGGCTTGGGGGCTGGCCGGTTTTCTTCGCCGACATGAAGAGCAGCTGCGCGATTTCTACAGTTTTTCGAAGTTTCGTGAAATGAAAACAATAAAACGGAAGCTGAAAACGCTTAATGCACGGATCCAAGCGCATCTCTATCAAAGCTGCAGCGCGAGAAAAATGTAGTACAAAGCAACCAGGGCAAGAATGTCTCCTTGAAAATGCCATGCTCATGAAGTTTCACACCGTAGCGTGGATTCACGCTGTGAGGAAGCACATGGGACACAAAAATAGATGCTAAGCATATTTCAAACGTAAGTGCTGAAGTTGTCTCACTCAGTATTGTGCCGCTCTGCCTGCAGATGTTCCGTCTGTGATGAGTCCGCGTTGTCACAGCCGAGGCACCGTGTACGGGTCTCAGCTTCCGCGGCACCCATCGCGCCAAACAAAGCCCGCGTACAAACTATAAACTGCGCAGGCGCGATTGCTATGCTCACGACTGTGGCTCACAATCACATGCTCACGGGCCGTCTGTTTGTGCGGTGTGACAGGAATTGGCCGATCAATCCTCGTGTACCGTTCCGTGTACGTACCAATCATCCATAGTACCGTTATTTATATGCAAACGGGGGTCTGCGCGTGATATTGGAAGCTGAATCTGGCTTTAGGCCTGGCAAACAGTATTCATCTGATGCTTACACGAGTTTGTTCTCGGACGCTTTTTCCAGCTTGGCATGGTGTTCGTCAACTTCTTGTGCCAACAGTGTCGCCCTTGCGTTCGCCTCCGATAGACTGACACGTAGGCGGTCCCGTTCTTCGCGGGCTTGCTCAAAATTCGCCCTATAAGAAGGGGTGGACAAAATGGCTCACACAAAAGTATCATAGACGAATGACACGTTCTACTTACTTAAGGTGATGCAGCTCGTGCTGGTAAGAAGCCAGAGCGAAGACAGCGTTGCTCTGTGACATGAACTCTTCTTCCAGCTGACTCGTGAGGTCAAGCAGATTCACCTTCAGGTTTGGGTTAAAGCCCAGTTGCTGAAATCGCAAAGACGCGTTATCAATACCATTACTGGGACACGCAAGTAAATATTAAGAAACATTCACGGTCGAATTATATTCTGGAATTGTGGAATGGCACAAGCAAAAGACAGCGCAGACTGTGACTTTGACAGCTTATCCGATCAGATCATTTGGATCCTGAGGATTATAGAAAGAAAGAAAGACGGTACTGTGGACGAGATTGTACAGAAATAAAGGCTACAGCCTATACTGAAATACATGCTTCTTCCCTCTAAGGAACTTCCCCACATACCTAGTTCAAGCACAACCAGCATTAGTAATGACATTCAGACACAACTGATGTTCTGAGGCACTAGTAATGATATTGTTCTGTTTTCTGGGTGTTGAAAATGGGACGCCTCCTTTTCTGCAACACTTATGTTACATAAATGGCCTACTCTCCTGGTCCTCAGCAGATCATGAAACCGAGCTACATCATCCTGAAAGCTGGTCAGCTTTGAGTAAGTTGTGGGAGCGATTGGTTAATAAGTGGGACTTCTGAGAATGTACGCTACGGAAGGAATTCGCGCAGGCAACAACAATGCCATTGTTTCCCAGATGGTTTCTATCATAGCTGCGGAGAAGTACAAGGTAATTTCCACTGGTGGCGTCGTTCCCAGCCCATCGACTGTAAAAGGAACGCAGTGAGTGCGGAAAGAAGATGGTGGCTTATATTGGCCGCCGTTATCGAGAATCGAAAGCAGTCGGTCCCCAACAATGGGTGCCGAAGATGAGACGCTCTTCATTAAGTACAGAAAGCGCTCATATAATACCCGGGGACGTCCTTTGTATTTCTTCGGCCACGGAGGAGAGAATGCATTGTTGACGGCTCTCTCCCCATTTTCCGAGCTGCGGAGAATAGACGCCAACACTGGTTGTGCGCTGGAGTTTCGAAAGCACCTCTTTCCTTTCTTCTTTTAATGTATTGCTTGTGATTAATCAGGGCGCCCGTATGCTTTTACGTCGGAGGCTATCAAGTGAGATAATTACGTAGTTGTTTTGCTGCAGCTGTGCGTCTACTGGCGTGGCCTCCTTCACAATATTGGGAAAAGATTACCCAAGACTAGGACTACCGACTGACAAGCATATAACAAAAGATCAGGTGCTAACACTGCCTTGAGTTTGAGGGAAAGCACAGGACGAGAAGACCACACGATAAGACTCACGTCCGGTGTTCTGCCTCAAACTCGAGGCAATGTTAACATCAAGTCAACACCGGCTAGCTTGCCTACTCCTGTTATGTTCAAAAGATCAGAACCCGACCATAAAAACCTGGAGCGAGTGTGTCCGCAGCACCGAGCCTGCTTTGACTATAATTTTTGTTCGTGACCGCCAGGACTGGCACTGCACAAGAAGGATGCTTGGTAGTAGCCGAAGGCCATCCTCGACTTCTGACCGCGTATCGCCGCTGCAAGAGGCGTCGTTCCAGAAACACAGTTCTGAAGCATGTGTTCATGAGTAATGCGGATGAACCTGAGGACAGGGCACTGGCATCAATGTCGACTAAGGGAAAACACGCAGTATTCTTTGCGCCTTTTGGGTGTAGATGTCTTGCCCCATATGGTTCACGCCTCTGTGGTGCAAGTTTCACACCGTATCACAAGATTGCCAGAATTTTTGATGATCACTTCGTTTCAGACTTTGCGCTTGATAATGGGAATCTTCCGCTTTACACAGTGTCTAAAAAAACTGCCTTGTCCGATGCTGAGTTTACGGAAACTGGGATTTTTGCTGATGTAAAGTAAACAACTGATGGCATACCAAATGAGGTGTTAAGAAGATATAAGTTCCTTACCCTCATTTATCAAAAGTCCTTCGATACCGGAATTGTTCCTGAACAATGGAAATGGGGCAAAGTGGTTCCCATGCACAAATCAGGTCCCACTACTGATGTTTGCAATTATCGCCTATGTTTCCTAGCTGGCCACCTGCGCCAAGGTGTTCGAGCACAAACTGTCAAAGTATTTATTAAGGTATTTAGAAAGTACATCATTTTTTGACTTGATTCAGCACGGGTTTGGCAGGGATTTCCTAGTGTCACTCAGTTATTGGATACCACCGATTTTTTTCGTGATTTTTCTGGAATTGCCAAAAGCATTTGATAAGGTCTGCCACGCGAAGTTGTTGTGCAAACTGAGACCTGTTTTGGCCGATTCTAAAATATGTTCTTGCTCTGGAACTCTTGCTGTGCTTGGTTCGAGAACTGCTTCCATATACGACACAGTTTGTACAGACTGCACAGTAAATTTTTTGCACCCTTTAGGGCGTAAAAGGGATGTAAGTTGCGGGAAACACCCTACTTTTTTCAGTTACACTCTTCGCTGCACCCTTCTGAAATTACAAAGGTGTTTTATGAGTTTAAAATGGGTGTACAATAAAAACAACCCCTAATAACACCCAATAAACACCTTATGACTGTGTTACTGTCTACGGGTGTCTGAATTACCACGTTTGTTGCAATCAGGAATTGAATGCAGGTAATGGGATTGAGGCCCCGGAACGTATTCATAGCTAAGGCTGCTGTCATAGTATATGTGGACTCTGAGGTGTTTAAATCAAGACTCTACGCTTGTGTTTAGTGTCATGTACAATGCAGAGGTTAGCTCAGTCGGTAACGCGTTGATTTGCTGTGCTCAAGATCGCAGGTTCGACCCCGATTAGGACGATGTACCACTCCTTCCAACACCGGTGTCGGGGATTGGCTACGCACGTTGAAAGGACGACAGGTGGCAGAAATATATAGGCTTTGCACTAGGCTGGCATCTATTACTATATTAGTATCATCCATACTGAACAGGTGTTTTTCCGAAATAACACCCTTTTTGAAAGGGTGTTATTATGTTATCACCCTTGGGCAGACTTGTACAAAATACTGCGCAAAAGTATTTAAAATAAGATACTAAATACTCTACGGAAAAAGTATTTAAAATAGAGTACAAAATACTCAAAACTGAAAGTAATTTGAGTAGAGTACTAAATACTCTAAGAAGTATTTAAGATACTCTTTAAAGTAATTTAGTATTAGCAGTAAGTGAAACGCGTATTCTGAACGTGGCCTTACAAATGAAAGGAATAAACTTCATCAGCCATGCATATCATTCATTTGCAACGTCTTGGTGTCAAGTAATGTTTGGTGAACTTTGGTGAACCCAAGTAAACTTTGTTGATATGTTCTGACCCAAAACTACGTAAACCCTCCTGTATGTCGGTTCGGGTCTTTCAACCTCTGGCACGTGTTTGGTTGGTTGGTTGGTAAAATAACAAGGGGAGGTTGAATGCGCACGTGTTGATTGCTTTGATGACCAAGGAAATAAATACCGGGATTATCTTGTACCCAATCCCCTGGTGATTCACCTGGCAATATGAATAGGAACGGTTTTCTGACGAAGCTGGCTATTGAGAAGCAAGGCCAGGCTTGGGACCAGCCTATTGTACAAGAGGATAAATGACAGATTCGCGAATTCCCGAAAAAAGAAAAAGAAGGGGGTTAAACTCCAGTGAGCTGAAAATCTCGGCACGGTGGGAAGCGTGCTGGATATGGCTTGACGAGGAAGGAAAGTATTTTGAGTACTGAGTAGTAAATACCGAAAAAAGTATTTTAAATACATTAAAAATACTTGTCGCAAAAACCAGTAACCATCGGACTTCGATCGTTATTGTAAAGGGGCTCGTTATTTTATTCCCCCCATTCCACCAAGCACTGGGGTAGAGTATCGCCTGTTGCGATGAAACTCCCCACTCTCCAAGGCCGAAAATAAAGTTGTTGTTGTTGTTGTTCGCAAAAAGTATTGAGTAGAGTACCAAAATACCGGAAAAAGTATTTAAAATACTGTATTTTGAGTACGTACTCAAGATACGTACAAGTCTGCCCTTGGGCACGGTTTCTCAAACTGGGTACCCTGTAAGCATATCCTTCATTGGCAGGTGAGGGGCGGGTGACGCAATGAGATCCCGCACCGGGTGACACACATCCTATAGCGTCCGCCATGCACTGTTATTAAACCATTAAAAGAATTGTTGATGAAAGCGGTGGCGACAAAAGCACCGCTTTTACACGCAGAAAGATGTAAAAACAATTACAGCGCATTTATTGCACCTGACAGGCTATACAAATATGAAGCAAAGCCTATCCTCCTCTGCACAGTGTGCCAGCTACTTCTCAGTGGGTCTCACGGTTAGAGCTTCTCTCGTGTGCGCTGAGGACGTAGCGCTGTCACAAGAGGCATAAATATGTTACTTCAGCCATCATCTATACCTCTTTTATACCACTTGTGCGAGGTTGGAGGTATGAGTCGACACCTTGTACCCTTTCTATACCTTCCAAAGCAATAGATTTGAAGCAGAAAGTATAAAAAGGGTACAATAGCCCATTACTGTAGCTCATTCATGTTTTCTTTTCATTTTTTAACAGTGCATTGCATACGATACTGTTGCGTACACAAACGAAGGAGAAGGACGAGAGAAGTTCCACAAGGAATGTGTCAAACTCCATATGAAACAGGCTTAATTGTGGCTTATACTTGTTTTCGTGCATTCGCTTTTTCTATCGTCTAAAGAACACATATTTAAGAGCATAATGCTATGCAGTATAAACAACTGAAGATATTTCATGTATTGAATACAACCTGGAAATATCCCTTTAGAATATAACGACAAAGTTAACATTTCGGACTGTTGCAACTGAAATGCGGCGGAAGCATGACGAGCATGTTCCCAAATGTTTTATTGTATTTTTTTTAATCAAACCAAAATCATATCGAAAGTGAAACGAATCGTACTGTTCTTGAATCAGAGCGAAATCAACAGTTGGTTCTGCTTGGTGTATTCGTCGAAATGCACCGACCGTTTTGGGCCTGATTTGGGGTTTTAGGGTCTGCAACCCTGAACCCTGCGCAACAAAGGCCAAACAAAATTGTGCGTTTAGGTGGTACGCTTTTTTTACAGTTCATCTACACATTACCTCATGAAACGACCATGTTCCTAATAAATTTCCTTGTACCTTCTATATACGAGGCGGTCGATTTTTTGTTGATACGTGTACCTTATAATGCAGTGCGGAAACTGCACCCGCGTTGCGGAATTAGGTGGCCCATTCCATTCCAATTCCATTCCCAGGAATGGATGGTATGGTCAATCCCATTCCTGGAATGGCGTAGCAGCGCCCATTTCATTCCTCCAATTCCGGGAAGATTAAACTAGGCAATAAAAACAAAACAAGTAAGACGTCTGATAATGGTCAGTCAAGCAGTACTGGGCCGGGTGACGTCATTCGGAACGAAAACGCACAAGTCAACGCGTGGAAGAGTTCCTGACACCAGAACGACACTAATGGACCAGAAATTGCGCTAAGTAAGCTTTCTGGAATATTTATTACGAACTATTTAATAAAAACAGCAACTGTCTCGATGATCACGGCCACGAGTGTCATAAGGTTCTTATTCACAAACATTAGCTGCTGACAACAGACTTCGCTGCGCTGTCATAATCAGGGTTCGACGGTTCGCTGCCGACAGTTCGGTGCGAGGACAGAGAAGTTCGTGTTTTCCCATCTCAAGCATTGTTTCCCAAGTTTGTGAGTGCATATTACTGACCCTCCTTCTGTGTCGCTTCTCTAAATATGACGCATCTGTCACACAACGAAAATGGATCAGCACAGCACAGCTTGCAAATGTCCTGTAATCTCATTCGTACATGTTGAGATAACAGGAATCAAAACCCTCCCAGACATGTCGACAGCACATGTGTTGCTGATTTCGGAAAACATGTAATTCTCGAAAGGGAGAATTCGCTCAAATGAAGCGCTCTCCCAACCTTGCTAGTGCCGCGTGATTGTTCAGAAGTACATAGTGTGCACTGTTATACGATCGCTGTTCCTTCGACCGGAAACTCCACACCATCCATTCTAAAGGACATCTCTCCGAGGACTCCACACCATTCGCCTATCCGCACGTGAACGCCCGTCTAAGCAAAGTAAATTGGTAAGCATAACAGCAGACAGGGAAACAACGTAGGCAGATATATCCAGGAAAGAAACACTAGTGCACACGAACATTGGGGTATGATGCCACGTCACATATATAAGCAAATATATGATCTCAGACGGTAACGTGTTGGCTTGCTGAGCTCAAGATCGCGGGTTCGATCCCGGCCGAGGGCGGTAGCAATGTGGGGAATAGGTAAACATTGCTTCCAGCACCGTGTGTCGGGTATTTCCTGCGCACGTCAAAAGAACCCCAGGCGTGTCCAAATTATCCGCAGTCCTACCCTGTCGCACGTGCAACATGTCGCCACACTGCGCAGACAAACCTTACGTGTAACATCACGGTACGATTTTTTTATCAATCTATCGGGAATATTGAAACTCGAAGGAATAACAACAGTCGACGCGAAGATTTATGGAGAGGCACTTTCGGAAAACGATCAGAAACTGCATTTCCACACACGTGGCCATATCCTGCGTCGCTGCCACTCAAAATTTACGGGTTCAGTCCGAGTTTTTACGCGCAACATGTGCCAGTGGTGCCTTAGCAGAACGCATATTTTGCTACGAATTCGTAAATTCGCCAGCACATAAAAAGAAAAACGGCTTTCACCGAACAGGAACACAGTGGTGATACTGCCCGTTCTGTGCAGCCGTTTCTATTGTGAATTCTGTCGCCGACGCCCTGGTAAGGAATTTATGGGACACGGATGACTGTGCCAATCCATGAAAATTTATGGCGGGGAGGCAAACTTCCATCGCCTATACGGCGGCCGGATCGGCTAAATCGAATTTTAGCTGACACGCCGGTATATAGCAATGATACGCTATGCAATCATTTGCCACCGACTGGTGAGGTGGGTACAGGCAAAAGAAGTGTATTGCGATTCGTGCATTTCTTACGCCCAGAACCAACCACCACCTGGTTATTATAATTTTTCAGTGAACGACACGCCAAGCTGTACATTGAGCAGACCTTAAAATATTAGGCAAATATCTGCATACATAAACAGAGTGTGTGCATTTAAAGGAGTACAGAGGACCATTCAAAATATTTTCAGTTTAAGACATCTGATGAAAGTATATGCGCCAATATGCCGAAGAACACAAAAGGTTTCAATGCACGTAGTTTTTTTACCAGAAAAAAAGAAAAGAAAAACCTAGACAAACACAGTCGTTCACTTTCGACTTGTCATCCAGAGCGCCACAAGGAGGAGAGGGACGACTTATGACTTATTGACTTTTATACTTTTTGACTATATGACCTTTTGTGCGCTTTCCTCTTTTGTAGTCGGTAAACATGCCCCTTCGGGGAGGGGGGGGGGGAATTAGGGATTGAAAAGGTGACTATGCGCATGGAGGATTTCATTGCCGCGCGGGCGTTTCCCTGAGTGCAACGCTTCTTCAGACCCCTGAACAGCTCACTAGCAGACGATACTCTGAACCAATCAGCGAGCCCGGACCCTGTAGCGTAAGGGCAAGGTCACGGGATGGTACTGTTCTCCACCACCACTGCGCACGGTCGCTTTTTGCGGCGTACTTTAAATTCAATTTCTGCGATAATTATGGCTGTGTGGGATGAATTACTTCTCATGGTGCTTTTTACTGGCCTACTTAACAGTTTTACAGAAAGGAAACAGGGTGTTAAAAATGACGCGGACACCAGACACAACAAGGAACGGGCATCCGCATAGCCATTAAGCGGTACTCGACACGACCCTCCACTGGAGCTGTTTCTCGAGACCGCTTTTGTGCTTCAAAAATCTATGCTTACTCGAAACGCCCTCTGAGTGGAAATCATTCGCGCTTTCCCCAAGCACTACATGGTAGCGCTGTTGTTTTATTGAGGCCCCAGGGTTCCTCAAGTGGAGGAACGTTTAAGTCGAAGAGTAGATATCGAAACAATACAGACAAGTCCATATCAGAATTATCCGTGATTGCGTTGTGTTGCAATGAGGTATGCTACCGTGAATCGGCACGGCATTTGATACGGTCCCATCTCCTCTTCCTATCTTCCCCCGCATCTTCTCGGGACTGGCTATCCTTGCTTTTCTACCCTCATTAAAGACATAAGAAGACACGTACAGGCAACCTAGAGTGACTATGTGAGCACTGCATTCTTCAACGTACAAACATCGAGCTGATAACAAAACCTAAGCCGGCTTCTGTCAAGCATGTCCAAAGAATCCAGATGTTGCTGCTGCTATCTGCGAGCGGCCTCATTATCCCTTCTTAGACGGAGCAGTAAACAGGGGCACTCAATGAAACATGTGCCGGAGCGTGCAGTGATTCAAACGAAAATATACGGCGACAAAAAGTACGGCTTTTGAGCACAACATTTGCGGATGAGAAGAAAGAATCCTGGAAGCGTCCCGCGAGCAAAGAACGCCTTTGTGTGTCGCACTTTTATGCGCACGCATTTGGATCAGCATCAAAGCACTGAGAGTCGCCTTTTCAAGCGGAAAACCGGAGCATGCTTATTCCATAAGGTGTCTCGGGATAACTTCCGTTACTCTCTCGTAGTGCGGAACATAGTATCACCGCAATATTATCATTGACGCAGGCGGGAGTAGAGGAGGAACGGAACTTACAAACAACATTTTGTTTTGGTCATCACGACTGGGAAGTTTTCACCGCGACAGATGATGCTCTACCCCATCGCCGGAGGTAATTTGGTGAAAATACAACGCTGAGCTCCGCAGCGAGGACTGAAGTCCTACATTGTCCGGAAAGGTAGCATTATAGGGAGGCCCGTCGATGAGCTGGACTTCGATGAGCAAAGCAATTTTGTCAGAGGTGACTTACTCAAATGTCGAGAACCTAGCTGGTTTGAAGACACTGTAAGTGTACTCGTGAAATGTTAGCAAACGGACAATTGAGATAAACTACCTTCAAGTCATTACAGAGACGGTATTTTCGGAAGACCTGCCACAGGCGATGTCCTAGCTCAGTGACCAGTAAAAGCGACAATGAAGTGTATCCAATGAATTAACCCGGTATCATGACGAGGCCCGGTATCCAATGAAGAACTAGCCCGTGGGCTGTGGCTTCGTACACAAAAATCCAGTTACCTTGAATGCCTGTGTACCGAAAACTCTCAGAGCAGGCCTCGAGTCCGTGACAGCTGTCCTTACACGGGGGATAAGATCGATTGTGTATTGCAGAAAGAAGGCAGTAGGATAGCCTTGTGCACTTGAAGTCCTTACACTACGCCTTTGGATGGTGTTACAATGCTGATGAACACTAACCATTTCGTGAATATCGCAACGTAACACATCCTTTTCCGGAAAATGGGAACGGTTCCGAAGGAAGTCTGATGGTCTATTCTAGCCCGTACACAACCGAGACCAAATTAGCAGACACCAGTATAACTTACAGAGCCCATGGGTGTAGCATCTTTCGTCATAAAACAGAAATTCAGTTAACGTCAGCACCGGGGACACTGAGGAGGCGGTAAAAAATGGGAAATCTCGGAACGCCTCTGTCTCCTGGAGCACAAGTAAATGTCTGTTGTCTTTGTGACACTCATCCGCCCACCCTATACCTTTCATCTTACCAGTCTTCTCCAACAGAGTTCTATCCTCTTAACATGTTACCAAAGTATTTCATACCTAGCTTCATTATTAGTCCATTGAACAATCGTTGTTTAATTCTTTTAATGTTGATTGATTTGGTTTCTTCGCAGTCCAAAGGAAAATCAAAAGCGTTCTCCAGCACCGAAATCGGAAAGCGTCAGTTCTCCGACGGCCAGCCATCTTTATAGCTAGCCTTACATTGATACAGAAAAAGCGGCGTAGCTTTGCCTGCATGAACCCTTGTCGGAGGGTCATGTCTCTGCTTGTTATTATGCTGTCCAAATTTGCCGCAGCTTTCCCTCGAAGGAGCAAGCGCATTTTAATTATCCCTCAGTAATTATTCCCCACGGCGCCCTTTGAGTACGCGAATCTAAATTCTGGCACTTCTTTGAATTATCCCACTATTTGCCAGGATGTACAGGGGAGGTAGAGGAAGTGCCATGATCTTCGTATTTCCGAAGGTGAGCATCATGACACACTTCTTGACTCTCATCACTTTCACCGCCCTTCTTCAATTAAAAGGAACCCTAAAGCAACAATCAAGCAGCTTGCGTGGTTAGTGTCATTTAAGAGGTTACCTCGTAACACAGCTTGAACACACGGACATGTCGCTCTAAAACAATTTCGATTCGTTGTCAAAATTGCGATGAAAATCGGTCAGGGTGACATCTGGAGCGAGACAACCCTCAATTTAGCGGGTAAAACTTATGTATCCAGCTTTTTTTTGGTGTGATTTTGGTTTCCACGCAGTAGACGTCACTGCGTCGTACCCAGTGTTATTTGCATGCAATGTAGTTTTGCCACCGTGCTTGACGGGCAACGCGAAGTTGGTATCGTACATCGGCACAGTGTTGCGCGCAATTTCCAATACTGATTTTCTAAGAAAACTATGAGCGTGATTGTGACGAAAATCGTTTGAGTTAGAGTTCCGAGGGCTTTATGTGCCTCAACTGATTCACGGTAACTTTCAGACTGATATACCCTCAGCGTGTCTGAGATATCCGTCGCAGCATCTGGTCCATTCTGCATATAGGTTAAATAAGCAATGTGCCCGTGTTCATTTTTAACTGTTGTCTACTAACTCGTAATTAGGTTTCTCAGGAAACATGAGATGCCCTTACCCTCCCAGCTCTCCAAAGACTCCTCCCATCGTTTTTTATTTCCTTCTTTCGCATAGGTTGGCATAGCGCTGCAAAGTAGAGCGACAAAGACAGAACAAACGAGGGACAAAGAAGGACACAACACGACGACACAGGAAGACACAACACGACGACTGTTCTGTTGTGCCCGTCCCTCGTCTACTTTGCTGCGCTATGCCACTATATCGACCACCTCAAGTCTCCACGTCGCCATAGTTTATTGTCATCAAAGTTTATTGTCGAAGCATACGTAAATGTCTCCTTTTTAGTCTCCCTCGCCTCGAGGGCATTTGTTGTCAGAACGTCGCTAGTGCCGGGAGCAGCCATTGGGAGCTAGTTCTGATTGACGCGTTTCATCAGGATTGGTGCGCATTAGTTCCTGCCTCATTGCTTAAAGGGACGGTCTCGTACAGCCGGGGCGATTCCGTAACTTTGCCACAACTATTTTCACGAGTACTGTACACATACAACCGTCAGAGTTTCATTCAGAATAACCAAGTCGTTTTCGAAGAATTTGACGAAACGTGCCGTAATAGCAGACGACGGAACATGCGCTTCACTCTCATGCAACGTCACGCATGACGTTGGCCTGCGGGCACGTCGCCGTTGCCATGGCAATCGGAACCTGCAGAAGGACCTTCGGTTAAATCATCCCCTTGCTCTCGAAATGGGGACACTCAGACATATATCTCCGCGAGCGGAGAATGTAGCCCGTGCATTGACTGTGGGGTCTCCGATAATGTGGCACACAGTGTTGTACCCGCCACCCGAAAAAGGTAGCGTAATACCGATACGCGCTACCTGAGCAAAAAGTAACGAAATCTCGATATCGTTACACGTACCTAAAAGTAGTGGAATACCGCTACCGTTACCCGTAAAAAGTAACGCGATACTTCATGCGATACTTTTTAGGAAAGAAACAGTCTCGTTGATGATGTAATTCAAAACTTCTTAAAATTATAAATAATAAAATTAAATAATATCTCAAAAGAATAAATCGACGTCCAATGGATGTTCGTAGACGTAGGTAGCCTGAAGGCTATAATTTGGAAAACCGTGCTTACTGATTTACAAAAGCCGCTTTGGTCGACATCCTGCATATCTTTTTTCCTTCCTCTAATGCAAATAAAGCACAAAGCAACTCTACCGATAAAAGGCTCAACAGGTTTGTCACAAAAAGAACTCCGATTACCCGGAACGAGAAGTCAGCAAACATACCACGGTGTGCTTTTTCAAATTCGACGATGACTTCCTTGACGTACAGGTAAAGCTTTCCCACCGAGGCGCATAGTAGACATCTGAACACCACGCTACCGTTTTGTTGTTGCTGTTAAATAACAAGGGGAGGTTGAATTCGCGCAAGCGAATTCAGCAACCCCCCTCCCCCCCCCCCCCAAAAAAAGAAGGAACCCTACCGTTTTCTTTCTCCTGCTTATACTCAAAGATGCTTGCTGTAGCAGGCCATGGTCCCTCCATTGCAGCAAACAGGAAATGGCAACGGTCAAGCACCTAGGCGTACGTGGTGCAACGTCATGTGTAATGTCATGACTCATAGCTAGCTGGGAAGGCTCCAGAATGCAGTAGGAGTGACATCAGTTTGCACCCAACTCCGACCATACACCAAATCTTCAAGAAGGTTAATCGCAAATAGGGAACACGTGGAGGACTTTGCCACAAAAGGTCTGCAGTTCGATTCGAGACATTCATGTCTTTTTGCTTGTCTCCTACTGCCATATGAGTACTTTATTTTTTATATATATATATCTATGCTACAAATATTGTTTTCACAAGTCACTGGCGCCTGTACTGACTGATTATGGAATTTTTAGTTGCTCTTCGTATTGTTTTACTAGTGCATACTTACTCTATGCCAACGTACAAGTGTGATCGGATAGTACGGATGCCGGTATCTCGGAGGCTCTCAACTGGATCTACCATCGGCTGTAAATTACGCTATAAACATTGCCTACACACAGCGCTTATAATGCCAGTCTGGAAATTCTAGTTCTCGAAACGGTATTCGTTTTTTTTTGTTTATTTTTTTTGCACTCGCTTACATGCAATTTACCTTTATAATAACTCTATTATTCATGCAAAAATTACATTTTGATATGTATACTTCTGGTAAATAAGCGTTATCGAATATCTGAATTCATTTACAAGGCGTTGGTGCAAAAGACTTCAAAATTCACGTCGTAGAACAGACTTATTATTATTACCTGGAAACTTCAGTAACATATTTGAAAGGCTCCTTCCCTCCATCTTCTCCCTTCTTTTTCTTTCACATTACACCCGCTCAGAAAAATGATGTCAGTCGACAACCCCAGTCACAGGGGACTTCCTTTCTTCTGGTGTGCCAGTTTACAAAACCGTGCAAAAGAGGTGAAGGGCGATGAAGGCTTCGGGTCGACACACGGAAACCAACCAAAGAAGATATGGAAAGGTCGAGCGGTAAGGCCTCACAGCGGGAGTCGCGATATTCCCAACACAGTATTATTTTTTTTCCTGGACGCCAAGAGGAACGATTCGACAAAAAATAGAAGGACACAGAGTAGAAAAATAATAACAATGGTCACCTGACAACATAACAGGTTCTTGATTGAGTGTTGCAAAAAAGTGCAGTTCGGCCGCCTATTATGTGGGACAGGATAATATATGCCTTCTTTTCATTTTTTAGAAGAACGTCTAAAGCGTAAATTTTTACTCCAGATTTCGTTGTGTTGCATGCTGAGGTCTCAGTTAGTTCAATTCAAACTTGAAAACGTGAAATTCGGTCGTGGAAAAGCTGAAGATCTGGACACCATGTCAGCCACATTTATGCGTTTTTTGGGAAAATCACTATTCTGGAAGGGCAACACAGATGCAATTACAAAATTGGGGTTTCCAGAGATGAATATGAGCGCTAGTTGCCAAATGAAGGAATTATCACGGAGAAGTCGTTTCATATAATTAAAGCTCGCCCGAGATGCCGGATTTTCCTCCCCGAAAAAAATTTCCCCAGCAAGAACCATCCCCAGGGAAAAAAGTCCCCCGGAGAAATCGTCTCCGCAAGAACGAAAGCCATTTGATCCAACGCGGGACATTTGGTCGAAAGCCATTTGATCGAACACCGTTTGATCGAAACCGCAGCGGTTGTTTGATTGATTTTTTTATTGCTTCGTTTGGAGCAGATGCATACTCTCAACAAGATTGAACTAAAGTTTTATATGGCTGTTAATAGAATATCTGTATTTTATAATGGCGAAATTTCCTTCTTAGCATTCAGACTTCGAGTGCCTTTCGTGCACATATCACTATCCCATTTCGGATCCCAGCAATGAAAAGGGTGCCCAGAAGCACAGACTATTGGCTGCTCCCAACTTAAAGACATTTTCTTCGGTATGTGTCATACTGCTACGCGGGATACTTCCGCATTGTTCTATTCAATTCAATTTTATTCAATTTTATTTCCTTTCGAATGGGAGAGACTAAAAAGCCAGAAGGCTGTGCTGTTCGTGAATGACAAAGGTCTGCAAAAACCAGTGGTCTCCCCTCTTTAGCTGAAAAAAAAAAAAAAAAAAGCAAGAAACAAACAAACAAACAAAAATGAGTCTGTACATGAGAGAACTGATGTTCTGAGGCAGGAACAACATAGAATGGACAAATACATACAAAGCCTCAGTGACATTCATCTTTCATCAAAAAAAGAGTCTCTTTGGCCTTTCCATTTTCAGCCTTCTGACATCTCGGCGTTATGATATTTTGGTCTTTGGCTTTCGACCTTCTGATAGTTCGGCGTTATGATTTTCGGCCTTTTGATGGGCTCAATCAGCCTAAATAAATGCATTGCATTTAGCAACAGCTATTCAAAAAAAGAAAAACTCATTGAACTCAATCTTTATGTATAAATGAACAAGACAAAAAGAAAGGAACTTGACGCGTGACGAGGTCTCGCAGCACAATTTCCGTCTCATAATTGCGCTGATTATTACCCGGAAACTTCAGTACTACATTTTTAGACACTCCTTGGTTTTCACAGGGTACTTCACATTACACCAGACCTTTGGTTCAGCGCAGACACTAGTTCAGCGGAGAATCCCCAGTGACCCGGAGCTTTTCTTGCTCAGAAGGCCTCCCTTTGTTCGCCGTGCAAAGACAGACCGGTACAGATTATGGAAAATCCAGGGAACCGGTCTCGAAAAATTGGCCGTATCTCAAAATAACGTGATCGAAGTCCCTGTTGAAAAATAAACTACTGTAAATAAATGTTATCTGGCTATTTCTGCGCGGAAACTGCCAAAGCCCACTTAGACTAACCTGAACATGCAAATGCAAACACCGAACTTTTACTAACCTATTAATCAACTAACTAACGTGCTATTCCGTCGCGTCCGTTTCGTTTGTCTCTTATTTCTTAATCTGATTTATTTATTTATTTACGTATTTCCGGAATAGCAAGCCGACGTCCCGTTTGGCTGACCTTTAGCCCGTTTTTTTTTTTTTCCTCTTCGTCTAATAAATATATCCCTCTCCCCCGTCGCTGTCGTTGGTTGTCGTTGGTTTTCCTTGCTTCGCGAACGTGAATTTGTGTTCCGGAAAAGACTGTTGCTCATTGCGTGGGCGGAAATAATTGTGCAGCGGCCGCTTGATTGATTTTTCTTATTGGTTCACGTGGAGCGTTCACGAAAAAAAAAATAAAGATAAAAATAAATCGACCAATAAAAGAAAGAGAAAAAACAAATAAAGCTGCGGTTCTAAGTGCCGTTATCCTAAGAAACATTTATCTGTGTGTAATCCTCTTGCTGGCTATTTCAATATTACGAACATTACAGGGCAGTCCTGTTGAACGTTACTGGAATGTTTGTGAAGTCGGCCTTCCACTAACCGTAAATACGAGAGATTCTCGTTAGCCTTATGAGACAATTGACTGAGTAAGCACAAACCCGAAACGGCAAAATCGAGCAAATTGACGTTTCATGTGAAGCTAATAAACTCATCTCACTTCTCTATAAGCGCACCGAAAAAAGAAGAGGTTTATTGGTCTCGGTGGTCTCTTGCACGGGCCGCGACAATGCTGGCTGACGATAATCCGTTTACGAGCAGCAAGTAAGCTTTTGTTCTGGTCTCCAAGGCCATGCTCTAAGTCAGCTGTCCATGTAAGTAAATAGGAGAGAGGGAGCACAACGGTGCGCGTGCGCGCCGCATGGTCGGCGGATGAATACAGTCAAAATGTTCCGCGCGGATTTTCCTGCGCTACGGCTAGAGGGCGACACAGAATGACGCGGTTTACGGGGCGTGGAGACGGTATTTATCCGTACTCACATTTTATGCTTTTTATAAAAACGGAAAGTGGTAGACATATAAATTTGATGTCTATCGATTTCTGAAATATGTCCAGAGAAAATAAATGTCAAGTTTTTTTTTTTTTTTGAAATGGCTATAGAAGTTTAATAAAAGCCTGTTCAAAGAGGGAGGACAAAAATTGTGTATTTTTTTCGCATTCGTGACGTCGCCGTAAAATACATACGACATGTATGAGAAATCTAGTAGCATAATTCTCTTCATCTCGTCTTCCTCTTTATGATGAAACCACCCGCGTCAAAATCTGCGGGGTAGTTATCGAGAAAAAGCATAAAAACTTTTCCATAGGAAATACATAGGGACGGAGAGCTGGTATGCCCATGTGGGCCACTTCTTAGAAAGTGCGTTTTTCGCCTGAGAACTGAAAGAAAATGTGAAAGAGTTGCCGCGGTCCCCGCAGTCACTTCTGAAAGTCGTCTGCTCACACAGGTGCACTGGCGCGCGCAAAAGCAGACGACTTCTGTATCCTATCACGGACTTTCCCGCACGGCGACGTAGCAGTTCGGGTTGTTGCCAACACAGACCGCGGGATGCTCTGCAATCTTTATCAGTTTAATTCGGTTATCTAATAACCGTGAAGTGCTTTGTCGGGTAAATTTGCCGTATTTCATTTTCAACAAAGGGCAACCGAATGATACACTTTATGAGAGGGGCAGGGGGTACGAGACCGTCCCTTTAAGTCAACGTTGCTATATAATAATAATAATGATAATAATAATAATAATAATAATAATAATAATTCGGGGCTTTACGTCGCGAGACAACTGCGACCATGAGCGACGCCACAATGGTCGGGTCTGTGGATTAATTTTGCACACCTGAGGGTTCTTGTTGCTGTATTCCGTAACTAAAAATTGTTTCGTGCAGTAGATGACAATGGGGACAAGGAAGTGCTCCGTAACTATTATTCGTGATATCTTCACGAAAATAAAGGTCGGGGCCAAAGGGGGAAGTTGGGGTTTTATGGCGCTTTATATGCATGTAAGAGCGGTCCCACAATGACGGGCAAACACCAGTAGTCTCGAAACATAGCCCGATGTTTAGGATAAAGGTGCCTATTTTTTCGTAGTGTGCCGCGAATCCTGCGAAAAATATTCGGAGCGTAGTTAACGATTATCATTTTTGGCAGAACGTGCCGAACTGGCGGCCTCTGGTTTGAGAACAGTGGCGTCAGGAGGATTGTGAGGGGATAATATTGTGATTTAGTAGGTGCTAAGGAAGACATTTGGAGTAATGCAACTTCCAAAAGAGTCGCTGGAATTGCGCGAAAAATGTACATTTCCGCGGCGAAGCAATTTGGCGGGACGGCCAGTTCAATTTCGATTCGATTAACGTCAGGTGTGGTCTTACTGCGCAATTGGAGGCAGACGGCACATTCCTTTCAATCATCCTTTCATGGCACCCAAATGTGACCCTTTGTCCAGGGAACAATAGGCGGCTGGGCTGCGTCTAATCGTTGAACCCGTGTCAAAAGTTACGGAACTACACCCGTCGCACACAGCCCGCGTGTATTGGGGACGTCCGTTCCAGCCGCTACTCGAGTTCATCGCAGCACGTGTATGGGACAATATTAGTGGACGTGAGGTCAAAGGGTCGAATCTATCTTAGTATTAAAGTCCCGTTCTGCTTTGATTCAGAAAAAGCAGCTCTGCATTCGATTAGATTCTGGAATCGAATACCGAACTCTATATCACAATGTCGAATCGAATCGATGTTTCTTCGAAACCGAATACTTCCGAAGCTGCACACGTAAGGCCGAAGACAGCACAAGAGAGGAAGGCATGAGACAAAGTGAGCGCTCCGCTACCACATATACTGGTCGGAAGGAAAATATCGCGTATACATGCTGTACGCACGTTTATATCCGGTCCGGCTACGCACCGATTCGCTTCATATTTGCTTCGGTTACGTATCTATTCGTACATGCCTAGTTTTAGCAGCTACTTCGTCTCTTTCGTCTGAGCCACTGAAGATGGAGGCATACCCAATATGGCCCACTTACATGGAAGGAGAACGTATACGGAGCTCGAGTGACAGCACGATATATAACATTTCGCGAAGTATAAGGCTACATAGCCATTCACTCAAGTATGGTGCCTTATAGCTTATACTCCTGCCACTGTCGTTCGTGCCGTGCTTAATACGGAGGTACTTAATGGCATTCGTCCGAATAACATCCGAATCATTTTTGGCAAAATGCCTGGCGTTGTTAGCGATTGCTTTTTTGCTTTTGGCGTAGACTGCCACCAGACAGGTAAGATGACAACAGTACTCTGACATAGTACAGACAATCAATTAGGAAATAAAGCACATTTTCTCATTTTGTTGGATATTATGGGTATTTTCAATCCCTTTGAATACGTTTACGCTCTTCAAGTACCCCATCTCTTACAGAGCTAGTGGGAGACTCGCATCGACATCATTGCGTCTAATGTCATTTCAATCTGACGTGTGGCACGACTATAGTAAGAAATTGCATTCGGGACCCGACTGACATTAAACGCTAAATAATTTCTTGTGCCCGCGTGGCACGGGTATAATACTGTGCCACACACGGGCCGGAGTGTTCGAGGTTGTTTGCTCATATCCTGTCCCTAGAGGGTACGAGATAACCTTGCAGTGGATAGCCCTCGATGTACCCATCAAACGAAGCGTCGGATGTTGTGGCCACTCAGGCGCACAGCAGAGAACGTCGCGTGCAGGCGTGAGGGACATCAGGTCTTCAGGACGCGGCGTGTTTAACGCGGACGCGTTTGAGGACGCGGCGTGTTGCTCCTTGTCGTACCGGTTAACAACCGTAACAACCGTACTGACATACGAAATCACGACTCCATGTGCTCTCAAGAGCTTTTTACACCAGCCCATAGTCAACATTTCGCCAGTTAAATGAACACTCCCAAATGTCATGCCTCACAGAGCAGTAGGTATACGAATGTGTCAATTAACGAATGCGTAAATAGCAAATAAATAACTTCGCTGTTACTTCTACAACGGCTCTTAGCTTTGTGGTAGTAGACCTCTACCGAAGAAACGTCACCGTGACGTAATGATGACGTTGGTAGACATATGGAAACCGAAGCAGCGTACCGTTTCACCAAGCCGTATTCCTTCACGAAGGTCACGGGTGGCTTCTTTGTATTAGTGGTACCACGGTGACGTTTTTAGTCGCTTTCGTGTCTTCATTCGCGTTCCCTTTGGACCGCGGAAAGAAAAGAAGGCTTCATGCCAAAAGTAGCATCTTCTGAGAGTCAATGTCGTAATCCTGTGCGGAATGTGGTTTGTTATTACGACTTAGTTCGCGCTTGCTTTGTACAGAGCAAGACACCACGTGCACTCCGAGAGAAACTCGTGCCCTTCAGGCTCCAGATGGAAGAGCCCTGTAGCCATCTTTAGAAAGGGCAACCGGTAGAATGGAACTGAACAAGGCCATACAACTAGTAAGGAAATACATAAAAATATAATATGAGAAGCCACATTTGAACGTGGCTTCTTGTGGCTTATGGACTTCCACTCTACCAAGTTGGCTGCGCTGTTGTACCATCTGACGTCCTTTGTTTGTACTATTCCCACGAAAAGGAAGACACCGGATCGTGGCCCCACCCATGAGAGACGATGCTGCATGCGAAGGCACAAGTAAACATATGTTCTTGCACCACGACAACGACAGTCTCTTCCTCCATTTACAATCTTGCCTCTGATTGGGAACACTCTTAGAAATGAACTTCGCCCCATAGCACGCTCCTAGCACGCTAAAACGGGAGGCGTACGCCTCCTGTTTTCAACAAATCAGGGCAGATAACGATATCGTTCGAGATGATGGTTGGCTAGGAGCGTGCTATGCGATGAAGTTCATTTCTTAGAGTGAACCACAGATTCTATCAAGAAACAACAACAACAAAAGCAGCCTTCTTAGCCAGTGAGTTACAGAAACTATGGTGTATTTAGTAGGCATTGTCACGCAATAGCTTTTTATTCAGCACGCACATACGTAGATGTGAAGTGCACCCTCTTACGATCAACACATGCACTGCCGAAATGTACAAGACCGCGGAGCAGTACAGCCGCTTTGTTAACCCACTACCATATACTAGGTGAGAAGAGAAAGAATTTGGAGGTCCACTGCCTCACTGCCCTACTGAGTTCCTTCTGTTACGAAATAGCTAACACTCACGTCTCCTTTATCTATACCAATACCTTTAAAGTACTTGTAAAAAAATCACGAGACGTTAATGGTCCGTTACCTAGCTGTATCCGACACACTTATGCGAGGAGACGTAACCGAAAACCAGTTGAGAAAAAACATCTCTTACACACAAGGGAGCGAGAAAAGCCACGTGACCAACGCTTCATTCGACGAAACAGACAGCAGTCATTAGAAAGGCAGGTTGGCGCCTTAATTAACCTTCAATCAATGTGTCCTAAGGAGACAAAAGAAGCTTATTTACGATCTTCCAAGGAAAAGAAGCTGTTCTCCCACGCTGCCTTTCCAGGACGTTTCTTCGCATCCCCGATACAATGACGGCTGCCTGTGTCAGGAACGTACACTGAATGCCGTGAAGCCGCGTCGCAGGAGATAGCTAAGACAATCGTTAAAACAGAAAAGAACAAGGGGGAGAGGGAAAGCATAATGGAAGGAAGGGATCAAACACGTGACGCTCAGACAGGCATGAAAGCGAGCTGGGCGCACTACTTGTTATCGAAAACGTGCTCCGTATATCACGTGGCTTTTCCTTGCAGACAGCCTACTGGTTGCTAGAAAAGACGTGTTAGGGGCAAGTTTTGCAATCATCCGTCGAGGTGAAAGGTGCTCTTTCGAGGAGAGCTGTCTCTCAATACGCTATTGACAGTGTATATCTGCACATGAGAGGAGGTAAAGTATCGTGAGCTATAGTGGTGTTCAACTCGACAAGGAAAAGAAATCTGTCATTTACATACGCCGTTGGCGATAGGGCGACACAATAACGCGCCAGGAGAAGCAGCGCGACTGAAGCGCGCGCGAAAGAAGCAGAAGCGCGACTGCAGCACCACCACGAGGGAGGGCTCGCGTTGTGTCATGCAGCCAGTCTTAACAGCCAATACGGAAGCAGAGTGAGTGTGATAGATTACATTATCTGGCGGAGGAGGGAGAGTGACGTCTCTGTGCCCAGCCATCCTATCTGCGGCGCAGTAATATTCTGAGAGCTGACAGACTAGATTTAAAAACAAGGGAAAGGGTGCAGGCTAGCTGGTATAGGTCCATGAAGAAGACCGAGAGACACGGACACAGAAGACGACACACGTAGGTCCTACGTGTGTCGTCTTCTGTGTCCGTGTCTCTCGGTCTTCTTCATGGACTAGACTTTTCCTGTGACCTGTACTTTCTTTTCATCGACGCCACCATAGAGAAGTTAAGTTCGCAAAGTACATCAAGACAATGGAAAAAAGAACTTTCATGACTATAGTGCTCAGGCGCAGGTACTCTCCTTCCAAACCCGTCCAAATTTTGAGAAGTGGCTTCAGCAGAACCAGCAGCCTCAAACCCGAGCCACTGCCGCTGCTCGCGTAGAGAAGCGTCTATTTTACACCTATTACGCCACGCCAGGACTCCTCTGCTTCACTATAAGATGGGCCTTCTCCACTCGCCAACATCTGCTATACTTGCGCTATTGAAGCTCATATTTCCTATCTCCTCGACTTCCGCAGATTCGCTACCACTCGAGCCACCCTCAAACGACGCCTACTCGAGCTGCGGTGCACAGACTTTTCTCTGACCACTTTACTCGGCCCGGTACGATATCCGACACAGCGTTCTGTGACAAAAGCTGTTCTGACATTCCTCACCGACACAGGTCTCATACATAGCCTGTGAACTCTCAGCTTGCAAAGTCTGGTGTCTCCTCATTCGTCAGTGTCCCACAATCACATCGCCCTCATACCTCTCACCTCACCTGATGCACATTACTCTCTTCATATTTTTTAATATTATTTTTCTTTCCTTCACTTCCTTTCCTGTTCTTTTTGCAATGAAATCTCTCTCGACTTTTGTTAGTTCATTAGTTTCTTTCTAGTCTATTTTATTTAGTTAGTTTTGGTTAGTTTATTTTCGACTTATATTATCGCGGAATCTCGTTTTTTCCCCCTTTCTTTTTCTCTTCTAGTACATATACTCCCCCGAGCCACCTCTCGAAGCCTGCGTAATCTGTGGCGACCCTCTTGGGGTTGGGGGGTACTATGTGTTAGAACGTGAGGTGCCCTTTTATGCAGGCATTCCATGCCGAGACTGCGAGGTGACCCGGGTTCGAATACGGGTGCCAGCTGTGTCGGCACAGTTACCCGTGAAGTCGGTCTAGGACACATGCTCCCCCCCGCGCGCAACATGCCGCCAGACAGATATAGGCAGACCATTCGGAAATACCACGCCACCAGCACCTTTTACGCTACACAGACAATGTATACACAGACAACTGAGGCTTTGCATGTATTTGTCCCTTCTATGTTGTTCCAGCCTCAGAACATCAGTTCTTTCATGTTCAACAGTTGCCGCCTGCGTCGATCCCGTCGTACGAATGTGTGTATGAGTGAGCAAAAATGTAAGAGTGAAAGGAGGATGAGTGAGAGAGAGTGGCTGGTTGTCCCTTCAGATGACGCACCCTGTAAGTCGCTGAGAAGGTGTGTTAGCTTAGCTCAATTGGTAGAGCTCTGGACCGGCTAATATTGTGAGAGTGTTGTGCAAGAAAATGTTAAATACCTCTGTACTCGCGACGCGGCAAAAGTGACAACAGAGAAACCGATTAAAGCTACAACACCCGGAAAACGGCACGTATTCCACGAATCCAGTCAATCCCAACATAAAGTTGGACATGTCGTCTAATTATGTTAGACCAAACTACATAAGGGACATACGCGACGCTACAAAAACGTTAAATACGTAATTCTTTTAAAGGAAACAATGCGCGGGGTCGCCCGAATCAAATTAAGTGGATCATTGGCCTCTGCTTTTAAACACGATAAATGGAAGAATGAAACGTTTCAGGGTGAGGATATCAAATTAGAAAACCCCAGCAGGTATAACGAGGAGGGCCAGGCAGGGCCGTTTGCCAAGAACAAACTATCCTTAATTGAATCGGAAAACGCGAAGCGAATTCTCGAACCTCGCGGAAAGTTGCCTAGGGGCATCAGCAGAAAACCAGCCGTCTGTCTGGTAGCACGGAAAAAGAAAACTGTTTCTCCCCTGATCGGTAATTTAAAGCGGCCCAAACTTCCAAGCAATCACCAAGAGACAGTGATGCAGGAACGTTACTGGAGCCTGTCATTACACTGGTCGTTATAGAAGAATCGAAGCAGAGGCAAGCTAGAAATAGCCTGTCCCGAGGACGAACCTACGTTGCAGCGTTCGAGTACACTTGGTAACGTGCTATTGCAGGCTAAATAGACCTCTACCCGAGAAACCTCATCATGACTTTGGTAGGCAGACTGAAACTGAAACAAATCGGAAGGGGAGGGCTGGGTTCCACGAATGTGCACGTGTTCGCTGCCTCCTACTGAAAGAAAAGTCGGACCGAAGGCCGCGTCCCTTTCAGGCACCCTAGTAATCCTCTTAAGATCCTGGCTTTCGGGCGCGACCTTGTTCGCCCCTATAGCTACGAGCGTAGTTCAACTCTACCAAATTGGTGGCGCTGTGGAACACTATGACGTCATTTGTTTACAAACAGGGAGAGGTCTATTCTGACGGAGTTACACTTTGGTAGACGCGGTTTTTGACATCGTGCACGCATTTTAATGAGACCATTTTACCAAAGCACTGAGAGAAAAAAAGAATAATTTTTCTACGTGTCGTACTTCGCGAGATACGAGCCCTTGGACGCACGTCAGAGGTCCGTCAGAGGTAAGAGGTTTTGACTCCCGCTCGCTCACTCACTCGCAGCTCCGCTCTTTGTTGCTCGCTCATTTTCCACTCAGCTCTTCATTTGCTCACCATGCTCAGCTCACTCGTCACACTGAGCGTCAGTTAGTATGAGTGAGTGAATATGCACAAGTAAGCAGTTTGAACATATTCGTGGAGAACGCCGAGTTCCACCGTGTAGCAGCTCTAGACCCTTTGGCAGTGAGATTGCCCTTTGCCTCTTATGCTGTCATTGTAACGGATCAGGATATCGAAAAGGACTTAATGGGGTCACGATAATAGTGTGGAGAAAGACCCACCCAGTGGTCCTCGTCCAGCTGATCTGCACAGCGTAAGCAATAATACGGTGCCTTTCACTATCCACTCAGCTCCCCGTTTTTCCACTCATGTTCTCTAACTTCCCGCTCACCTTTCCTTCTGCTCACGCTCCAGAATGAGCATGAGTGAGGATGATCACGAGTGAGTTTTGCCGAGGTATGACGCACGTACGCGTCCGCCTCCGACGTCAGAGCAGCACTGAGAGCTCCGGTGATTCCCATTAGTTCTCATATTCACGTGACCTCTCCCGAGCTGCCTCACTGGCGGAGACGCAGATGATGGGGAAAGCAGCATGGGCTTCGGTATTCGCGGTGCCACATTTCTACGCATCTATTGCCCCCTTTACCGCGCAAATTGGAACACGGGTTCACATCGATGCAAATAATTGCCTTGCACATTTATCTGGCATAACGTGGCGTCACAATCCTTTTAAGTCTGTGTGTGAGTCGAGACATATACAATATTGGGTCTCGCATGAAGTTACGCTGGCTAGTCGACTTCCACCAAGCACATTCTGGTAATTAATCTGAAGTATACATGTATTACAGTAATGACGGGTAGAACAAATCTATCGAACTATAGTCATTTTCGAAGACACAATCGGGCGTGTCACTGCGATTAGCGCCCTCGGTTGCAGCCTCCAGCGATCGTGTATTCAAACGAGTGACATTCTCCAGAATACTTCAGCGGAACATGTGCAAAACGTCATAGCTTTCTGCTGTCACGTAAGCGAGAGCGCTCGACGTCATGTCTTTTCATTTTCTGATCACAAGGGAATATACTGTGGCTGGGCCACAAGATATTCCGCGGACAATGAAAGCGACAACGAACGAGACAAACACAGCACTGCACTGCCGACCAAAGACTTGTATGATAGGCGGGGATGCTTCACAAATAAAAGTCTTTGGTCGGCAGTACAGTGCTGTGTTTGTCTCGTCCTTTGTCCCTTTCGTTCTCCTCTCGCACCGCGTTTTTTTATCGCTTTTAGTACAAAGTACTACTTTAAGTACTACATTTCTGAGTACTTGTAATTTACTTTCAGTATACATTTGCAATTAGGGACTTTGTACTGCGCTTTAAGTACTTTTCTTTAGTACTTTCCGATCAAGTACTCAAGTACACAACTGGACATGCAAAGATATAAAACGGAAAATATCCAGTAAGTTTCGTGTCTAGAAGCAGTATACTTTTTAACAAGAAAATGGAATTATCCTTCTTCGTAGTGTAGCAAGAGATGCACGGATGAATAATAGGGAAATAAAAATACTTTCCACTAGCACAGCTGTTTGCCTCTGCAGATAGAAACTGAAATTATGCCATCTGTTACACTTTATACTGATGAGTAAGCACTAACTAGCTGGACTTCAGAACTACCACTGAAAAAAAAAGTTAAGGAAATGTTTGCATTGGCATTGAGCCGATCAAAACATAATCACTTTATCAAATTTTGTCACCACCAAACGGTGATACGCGACGCTATGTACATCTATACGCGGCACTTCAAGTACATCTACAATATGGTACTTTGTACTGTACTTGAAGAACCATTGACGCCATGTACCTCGTACTTTACTTTAAGTACAATTTTGGGGTACTTTGCCCATTGCTGTTTTACTATGCTCACAGTCACCGTGCTATATTTTCCAATTAAAATCGCCGCCAATTATCAGTAATTCAATTTTATTGTAAACCACTTCACTACGGTGACGTCACTGCCACCAACTTCCATTTTGTGCTCTGCCAAGCAATGAAGTCACAGGTTCGAGACAAAATTCGCCGATTACTTTTTTACTATACCTGAAACGAGTCCTCAATCAGCTCTCATCTGGGTCGCACAGCCTAGTGACATCCGCTAAAGGCGCGTTAGCTCCTGCTTACGTCATCGTGAAACCGAAACCAGATGTAAACATGAAGTTAATCGTTTATATGTTATCTAAAAAATTACCACGCCCTGCTGGATGAAATTTCACATTTTGCGTCTGCACGTTAAAGGGAGCCTTCGCAAGGATTCGAAAAAATTAGGTGAACATCATACCGAACACGAACCACCCCCTCGATACCAAATACAACATTCGCATTCATTTTGTGCGAGTAATACGCTCTGCAAGTAACCGAGCGTTCTGCGCATGTCTCCTCTCCCGGTTACTTCACTCGGGAAGCCATATTGGCTACGGCGGCGCCCTCCCTCTTCCCTCTCACTGCCTCCTCTCATGCGCAGAGACGCACTTGCACAGCGTATTAATTCGTAAATGATGACATTGTATAAACCGAAATCGAAATGAGAAGGGCAGCAAACAGAGCTCTATACTACAGCGGTTCGTCCGGAGGAGGATACCGTGACGACCAGCATTGTTGTCTGCTTCGAAACCTGCATTCTCCCTTGCGGGATGCCGGATAATGTCGGCAGTGTGCTGCTTTCAGTGCCCTCGTGCTTCACAGAGGCGAAGCGCTCGCTTCGTAATGAATTCGTTTGAATAAAATATGCGCAGTTTTGGAACGAGATATCTCGTACACATGTTCCTGACATCCCAAAGGTTACGGAGATAACACAACCTGTGTGGTAATTTTGTTGCGAAGTCCCACTTTAACTTCGAATCGAATACAATTTTACTCTCAAAATCATTGGACGGCCCCAGATTGACTCCCTAAAGAATGACCCTTACATTCATTAGCATTCACTGGCAGTGAATAGAGTACATGCTCAATTCACCGCCAATGAATGCAAATTTCTTTGCACATTGCTCATTGTCAGGGGTATGCTTAGTTCATATGCGCTATAAATAGTAAAACACAAAATGTCACATCAGGGTTGCGGCGCCGTCCGCGAGCGTATTGGGGTTTTGGAGTTTCAACTAAATGGCCACCATAAATCGTAAGAAGGTCGAAGGCCACATCTCCATCGGGAAAGCGCGGACACAGCGGAACAGGGCATTTCTTCTGCGGCCATCATCACGTCCCCATTATGACACGTGAAAAATCTTTCTCTTCGGCCTTAATAGAAGCCCCCTTTTTTCCCCTCGTCGGCACCGTAGCATTATCATCTTCATCATTAGAAAACGTGGAAGAACAGGCGGGAACCTCCTTCTGGTAACGGCTTTATCGACGAGTTATCAAGGCGAAGCAGAACTCGTAAAAAGGCGGGGGGAAGGGACCTTTCAGCGCCACGACAAAGATGCGCGGAAATGAGTAAAATAATTGAATTATTCCCATCTCATAGCGTATACGTACTGCTGCAGCTTTTATAGGCTAGTATGCATTCATGTTCGTTGTATCCATCCATTTTCGCACATGCAGGGTCTAATGGGAATAGAAGCCGACAAGTGATTGAAAAGCAGCTACGATCTACAAGCGTGGTGTCAAATAACAAACTGAGTTGTACGTCGTTAGAGTTCAGGAAGTCGTCCAAAGTTTCGTGAATCGGAGCTTCTCAGAAAGCCAACACTAAATTCAAAACTTGCGTATGAACCAAGCCAAATTCAACTCAACTGGCTTCTGTTTGAGTACGTACAGGGTGTTTTCCTTTCTTTTCTTTTTTTCATTCGACATAGATGTTTTGTTTAAAAAGAAACTATTAGATTTGCATAAATTTCGTCTCGAATAGTGCATAGTTCTGATCTCGGCTCATCTCCATAGTGAAATTCGGGAATTTATATCTAAAGGCACGCTCGCTTCTCAGGGTGTTTAATAGGGACGATGGATTAGAATAATGACTGGCTCCAATTCTGCTATCTCTCATTTCCCCAAAAACATCTAATTAATACGCTAATTAATTTCAGATAATTAGTCGTCGAGTAGTTGCACGCGCCGTCTTACAGGATGTCAGCCTGGCCGTGTGACCCACCCGCGAAAACGAAATTTATGCAGCTCTAATAGTTTGTGTTTTTAATTTAAAAAAACTATGTATCGAATAAAAAAGGACACCCTGTGTGTTTTCGATACAGGGTGTTAAGTACGCACCGAGCACGACTTGACACGTGCGGTGAAAATTTCAAGCCAGCGCTCGGGCTACCTTGAACCCGACTTGGATAACGCTCCATGTACGGCAGCTTCGGGAAGCCACATGACACTCAGAATCTTGTCTTGGCTTGGCTTTACATGAGCCGAAGCGCCATCAATTTGTTTACAGGACCTCTGCACAAGTGTTGGTGCCAGACGACAGGTGTAACACATATTATGAGTCCTGGCGCTAAGAAATGTTGTGTTTTCATGCTACAAAGCAAATTTGAAGTGCAAAATTGCACGAAAATCTCGCTCCCAGACACAGTTAAAGTTAGCAGGCTGCAACTTGACGAGCCAGCGGGAGGGGTTCATGAAACACGTAGACCGTCTTGAGCGAAGACAGATCTTGGCGCAGATTTGTACAAGTCAAGATGCTGCTTCAAGTCAAGATACATCTGTGAATCCGGGAGTTAGAGTATTGTTTCTCTATGCGAAGCGGAGTAGAATTAATTTCTAGTTTTCATTTCAGAAGTATGACATCTGCAACGGGTCTGGCAACATTGCTCACCGAAGGTTGGATTTCCAACTCCTCAAGACAGCTGCTGGCAGACTTCCACCACTGAGTGAAGAGAGGGCATGCTCGCGCTGTTGCTAGGGTAGAGACGTCAACTTTCGATGACGCATCCTGCTTTCGGTGAAATACGGAACTGTAGAGCTTTTAAGATTGTTTTGAAAATTCGAGGAAGCGCGTAGGGTTCACAGACGGCATTTATGTCTTCTTTTTTAGTTACTGAGTCTGTGAGCGAAGTTTATTTACGAAATGATATATACAGGGTGCGTCACGTAAAACTGACCAGAATTTTTATGAAAACCCTATGATAGCAGCATAGATGTTGTTTTTGCAGATGAGTTCTACGGCCAGGCGGACATCCTCTCGAAGAAAGTGTGCAACTACAAGATGACTAATTACCTAAAATTCATTAATTAACTTTTTAATAAGGGGATTTCGGGCAAAAGCGAGATAGCCGATTGATAGACTATCCTCGTTGAACACCATTCCACGTTTAAAAAATCCTGAAACACGCACGTGGGCTAAAATATCCATCCCCGAAATTTGGTATGCAAATGAGCCGAAACCGCGGCGACCGGGAACGCAGGGAGTACAGCACTCATTTCACGTCAGAGGGCCACGTGATTTGGAGCGGTGAAGATAATTGGAGTAAGTGCCGCTCAGCTGGCCAGATAAGCCTCCATCGGCGTGGGTGACGCGCTTATCAGGTGCGATTTTTCGGTTTCGGCTCATTTGCATACCAAAATTCGGGGATGGATATTTTAGCGCACGTGCGTGTTTCAGGATTTTTTAAACGTGGAATGGTGTTCAACGAGGATAGTCTATCAATCTGCTATCTCGCTTTTGCCCGAAATCCCCTAATTAAAAAGTTAATTAATGAATTGTAGGTAATTAGACATCTTGTAGTTGCACACTTTCTTCGAGGGGATGTCCGCCTGGCGGTAGAACTCAACTGCAAAAACAACATCTACACTGCTATCATAGGGTTTTCATAAAAATTCTGGTCAGTTTTACGTGACGCACCCTGTATATTATTTTTTAAGACCGTAGTCACACTTATCCCATAGACGATAGCGTGACAGGCGAACGCAATGCCTTCTGGACAGGTCACACCTCACTGCAAACAACAACATGCAGCTGACCATAAATATCGATGCGCCCAGCTCATTGCGGTGTCGAAAGAAATGAACAGGCAGCGCCGCAGAAGCAGCTCTCTCGTCTCGGAGACGGATGCGTATTGCGCTGCTGAGAGGAGATCGTCGTTCACTACTTCGACGCCTCGTGACTCCCCTGGCTTCCCGCCAATGAACCGCTGACGTTCCCCCCCCCCCCCCCCCGCCATGCTGAGCAGAGTTGATCAAGCGCTCGCTTTCCGCATGCCTCGACATACCTCTCGTCAAGATGCCGCATTAGTTCATCCAATGCGCCTCGATGTGGCTTTTACAGCGCAGTGGCGTTACCGCTTGAGACAAGTTGACTATCTTCAGTGCTGTCACTGCGGTGCTGTAGAAGATCTAGAGCACATTCTTCTACACTGCCCACACACCTACCAACCTTCCCGAACCGTACTCTCAGGATCCCGTAACGAGCTGGGCTCTCGCCCTCTCTCTCACGAAATTGCTTGGTCCCTGGCCATATCCAGCACACCAGCGCTCTGCCCTCAAAGCTCTCTTCACCTATCTCGATACCATAGGACTTCGATCCTTATTGTGAAGGGGCTCATTATTTCATTCCCCGCATCACCACCGCAGCAATGGGGTAGAGTAGTGCCCATGGCGATGAAACTCCGCATTCATTACCTCTCAATGAAGTTGTTGTTGTTGTTTTGCCGCGCCCATGATCGGCAGCCGTATCGTATGTAAACAACGCGTTTGTCCCGTATCCTCGCTGTAAAACACGTAAAGTTGCACTTGAGACACTGTACTGTTGGCCAGTCCCAAAGGTGCGTGGTTGTGCTTCTGAAAGTGCTCGCCGTTGTCGGCCTCACAGAGGTGGGCAACGTCATGACTAACCCTCTGTGGGAATGTGCGCCCTGGGCCGACTTCTAAGGGAACTGTGCCGTCTGAGGAACGTCTGAGGACGTCCTGGGAAAACGTCCCAAGTAAACCCAGGAAAAACCCCAGACAGCACAGCCGGCACCGGGATTCGAACCAGGGTACCTCCCAATCTCGACGTGACATGGCCAGCGTGCTAACCACTGAGCGACGCGAGCTGGTGTGTTGTTGGACCAGCGGCTCGTCTACTACTACAATGCCTGTCGAATGCCGCGCAGGCCCATGAGTGAGCTCTCCTCTCCTATCCGATCTCCCCCTCCCCCATCCCTACACCCCTCTTCCCGTCGATGACATTCACCGTGGCGGGCGCCACAGGCTTACACACGCCAGAGCTGACACACGCTGAAGGCAGTAGCTGCGTTCTTTTTACCTGCACCTCCTGAACTAGTGCAAGGAGTGCAACATTCTCGCATTCATTTTGTCGTGCACTCACACTGCACCTGCGCGTCTCCATTCTTTTTGGAGAAGTGCTGACCTAGATATGCACTAGTTCTTGATTTTCTTGCACGGCGTATCCCGCTAGTGCAACGGAAGGGTGCAGAGGAGCAGACGACAAACAACAACAACTGGTCCTCAGAGCATGCGGCTGCCTTCTCCCGTCTGAAAGCAGCTTTGACGTCAGCACCTATCCTTGCACACTTCGACCCGTCCGCCTTAACCGAGCTGCACACCGATGCAAGTGGCGTGGGCATCGGGGCTGTACTTGCCCAACGATTTCCTGACGATCCCATGGAATGCGCCGTCCCGTTTGCTAGTCGAACGCTTCCGCCTCCTAAGAAGAACTGCTCAACAACGGAAAAGGAGTGACTCGCACTCGTATGGGCCGTCAAGAAATTTCGCCCCTACCTCTACGGGCGTCCGTTCGTCATTATCACGGGTCACCACGCATTGTGTTGGCTCTCCACTCTCAAAGACCCATCTGGCCGATTAGGCAGCTGGGTGCTGAGCCTCCAACAGTTCGATTACACCATTAAGTACAAGTCTGGCCGTAAACATCGTGACGCCGATGCGCTATCGCGCTGCCCCTTACCAAACTCGCCGCCGACCGCACAAGCCGCAGATACGTCGATCAGTGCTCTCACTTTGCCTCCCGTTGATCTCCCGTCCCTCCAAGAACTCCAGCTCAATGACCCCGATTTTTCGGCCATTATTCATCACCTCAATGGCACGCTGCCTTCCTCGGTCCGGAAATTTCAGCGCAAATGCAAAAATTTCGTTCTGTTAGATGGTGCCCTTTACAAGCGCAACTACGACCCCGAAGGCCAGCGATTCCTCCTCGCCATACCACGCAACCTCCGCCATGAAGTCCTTAGCAGCCAATATGATGACGTTGCTGCCGGCCACTTAGGCTTCTACAAGACTTACGACCGCATCCGCAAGCGTTACTTCTGGCCAAGATTATACTCTTCCGTCTACAAATATGTTTCGTCCTGCATCTCCTGTCAGCGACGAAAACCTTCCCCACCTTCTGCCGGCCTGCTCCAACCCTTGTCCCCACCACATGCACCTTCTACCGTGTCGGCATTGATTTACTTGGCCCCTTTCCCGTCTCTCCTACCGGCAACAAATGGTTGTCGTTGCCATTGATCACTTTACTCGCTACGTCGAGACGGCACCCCTTCGGAGTGGTTCCTCAGAAGAAATCGCCCACTTCGTCATACATAGCTTCCTCCTTCGCCACGGTGCTCCTCGTGTGCTCGTCAGCGATCACGGTCGCCCGTTCCTCGCCCACCTTCTCCAAGACGTTCTCCAAGCGTGTTCAGTCGTTCACCGTCCAACATCTGCATACCACCCACAAACCAACGACCTGACAGAGCGGTTTAACCACACTTTGGGTGACATGCTGTCGCTCTACGTTTCGTCTGACCATACCAATTGGGACAGCCTGTTACCTTACCTCACATTCGCCTACAACACAGCTGTTCAGTCGACCACCAACTTTACTCCATTCCACTTAGTCTTCGGCCGCGATCCCATCTGCAACATTGATACAGCCTTTCCATACTACTCGTCCACCGAGCACAATATCACGTTGGCCGAGGCTACCTCACGGACAGAGGAATGCCGTCAGCTTGCACGCTGTCGCACCTTCGAGCAGCAATCGGCCGCTAAGCTGCGTTACGATGAGCGCCGCCGCCACGTCCGCTACAACAGTGGTGACCTTGTCTGTGGGTCCCCATCCGTAAACCTGGTCTTTGCGAGAAGCTCATCTGCAGATATCTTGGGCCTTACCGCGTCCTCGCGAAGAACTCTGATGTGAATTACGCCATCGAGCCCGTTAATCCCTCTTCCGACCGCCGTTGCCGTTCCCGAGAAAACGCGCATGTATCTCGTCTGAAGCCTTACAAGGACCCTTCTTCTGCATCCCCTTCAGCCAGGATGGCTTCATCTTCGGCAGGGGAAAGATGTGAGGAAGAATCATCGTCACGTTCATGATCATCTTCTATGTCATCCCCCGCGTCCGCTCGAATTCCGTGCCCAGACATTAAAGTCTCTACACATCCGTCTTTCCTCTCGTCTTCAGCCTTCAGCAGACGACAAGATGGCAGAGAGCACTTCGTTTGTGGCCCGCTGAATTCAAGATGGGAAGTATTTACTTGTGACATCAAGCAAGATATGTGTGTGCTTCTTTTTAAATACCTGTCATGCTACTTGTTCGCACAGTTAATGCAGAATTAAACTATAGATACGTACGCTCGTCACTTGGCTCTTAGGTCCGCTCCATCTGTGTCGCAAAACTGGTATCGTCTCCAAAAGGTAGAACGACGTGTTCCAAATAAATAATATAGGTGTGCATGGTGGAAAAGTGATCACTGGTACTTATTTTATCACATGTCCGTCCAAACCAGAACATCCCATGTTCGGAAATAATTATTCGGTCATTATTGTGAACATTTACGCCGTTGAAAGAGGATGCTATAAGGAAGGAGGATCTCCCAATACCCGCTTATGAATTGTTAGTACAAACAAACCGGAAGAAAATAGGCTACAACACAGCCATGCTAACACAAATAAGAAAACGCTTTGTAGTAGACAACAAGGTCTGCACTTCCTGATTCTTTTTAGGAGCCGATGGTCTCGCGTCAGTGCAACTGGTTCAGAACTGTGTCCACACCTCGCGTGCACTTAAGAACTGATACGGCACGAGTGCAGCACTTTTCTTTCAAAAAGAAGGCACCTAGTCATTGGATTGGGGTCACCCAATCCAGTGACTTGAACACACGCGCCCACGTCCTCTCTCGTGTTTGCCTCTCCGTATTCTGGAGGCTCCATTTTTGTGCCGTGGGTGTCCATCGGATGTGTGAGGCATGTAGAAGTTGTCCGTCCGCCGAGTGCTGCATTCACGTGTGGTCTCGTGCACATTCAACAGTTCTCAGAAGGGACACGAGAAAGTGTGACATCGCACATCATCAGGAACACTTCAACTGCTTTTCTGGTGCAGTTTTACGAACGCTGACAAAGTTTTTACAGCCGAGAAAAAAGTGGGACTAATTTGTCCCATGAACGAGCTGCGTAACTTCGATGAAGTGGGACAGGGTATGTCCCATGACCCACTTGAGTTTCTACGATAACGAAGCCGCGTTAAGACACACCTAACCGGTGTGATTCACTCATCAAATAGGCGACCATGCCGGGCGAAAAGCGCTGGATAATTTAAAGTGGCAAAATTTAGGCTCATCTCCTTGTTTTATGCCGACGAGAACCATGTCTGCAAACGTTAAAATGGCATACAAACGAAGTCACATGCCCTACAAATGATGTTGCCTGTGACGAGGACAAGATGGTGATCTTGCCACATGCGACCGCTTGAGTGTTATTAGAAAAATGACGGGCGTATTTCACCCCTGCGCTAATGGACGCGTTGAAACCGGCATCACAACTACTGATACTGATACTTATACGGCACTGACGTCATTGCAGGCGTCTACGCCAGTAAAGCGGCGTGGAAGAAGTCACGTTCACGTGCCTTCGAGAGCCAACCGTCGAGCCAACCTTGACGTAAGAGGTTGACGCCGGCGTGTGTTCGAGGACTTACATCTCGCCAAGTACGACACGTAGAAAAGTAATTAGTTTTCCCTCAGTACTCTACGTGCAGTACAATACTAGCGCGATGTAATGAACCATTCCAAGTTACCTATATTCACTATTTTAAATAATGAACACATTATACCCCTGTCCCAATATGCGTAAATCAATGGAACGACCGACACAATATTGGCAGACGGTGCAAGAAAAAAAATATCTTCCAACCAACACCCTCCTTTGGTAGTTACCTGCTGTGAAAGCACAACGTCCAAAGCTTCGCTTTTACTGAAATTAACGTTATGGAAGACCAGTCCACCCGTTCAGGGATAGAATATAGAAGGAATGTTCCTGTAGAGCGTGCTTTGCCTACAGTACACAGCTGCACCGAGGTGAAGACCACTCTAGGCGAGCAAGCTCTTTGCAACACGTGGTGAAAAAAAGGGGCAACTGCATCCATACACATGGAAATGATAATATTCTTCCTTTTATAAGCCATCCCGTTTAGTGGTCCAATTCTAAAAGTCGCCTAACAGACATGCGTTAAATGAGTGATGATCTCTCGCGCAAGTAATTTCATTCAGATGTTGACTCCGGCTGTGCTTTTCTGTACTTGAGATTCTAGTACGCTATAAAACAAGACGCTGAGTCGCCCTTGATTGTCCCTTCAAGAAGCGCGCGTCTAAGCAACTACGCCATCATGTTGCTGCCGTGCTCTGGAGGGTACGAACCCGCCACCTTTGAATAAGTAAGCGGACCCAAGGGATCGACTGCGGCAATAGACTTCGCTTCAGGGGCATTCCAGTCATGGCGGGTGAATGACAGCGGTTGCCAATTTACTTCGAGGTATGCATCAAATTATCCATTACTAGTCACAACTTAGGCGTCGTTAGTATACTTACTCGAAAATTGTGACTTCTGCCACATATTTTTATCCCGTACGATAACAAATATATTCTCCTTTTCTACCTGAAGTCTCAGCTTCCTCGACTTCGGTCTCTCTTAATGGTAGCCAGAACCGCAATGAGTCTTTAAAAGAGAGACCCGACGAAGTTCGTCGCAAAAGGTAGCCCTTATACATGAGTGTCATACTCTTCGGACCAATTCAGACCTGTGTGCAGTATACTCTCCTCGATATTCAGAACCAGATAACCTAATTCTTCACGGATCATTCATTTGGCGTAACGCCTCATGCCTCTTACACACAAGGGCCTTATGCGAAGCGCTTACAGGGTTTTGAGGATGGTTGTCACTACTTACTTCGTCACGCCCTCCAGCTTCACACGAGGACGCACACTTAGAAGTGCAGTGTGTGCACGCGCGCGCATCTATTACAACATCACTAGCAGGACACACCGAAAACATGCTTCACGTGTCTCCGTGGTGACACGCGCTTAACAGGGAGCCTAACCGATATCTAATATAATCAATATACAGTCTCGAAACGGTGTTGCGCAGTGCACGTCTATTTTGAGAGTGGCGAGATGATCGTACGGACAGACACGTCTTATAAATCAGGAGCCCATCCCAGACCAGCGCGCCATCTTTCGCAACCCCCTTTGCAGACACACGCAGCGGACATGACGTCATTCATTTCCCCCAAACGCCAGAACGGAGGGCATCATACACAAAGAGAGGGAGAAAAAAAAAGAATAGGGAAGTCCAAGAGCGGCCGCGCCTCCCCTGCTCCGTGGAGAGAAATGGGTCCGTCCCGCATCCTCTCTTCCCCCGAAGCGCCGCCATCCCGCCGCCATCCCTGAGAGCAGCTGAGCGAGCGGAGCAAAGTGTTACCTTGAGCATGGTGCATCCGCCGGACAGGCCCAGGGATTCCCAGAGACTGATGACGCTCTGACTGTCTGCGTACCTGCAAAGGGAAGAGTGGGAATTATGAAGAAAAGGCGTTCCTCCCAGGCTTAGGTGAGTCCCACCCTTTGATATTCGTACCAACAGCAAAGCCCACGAGAATACCCATTGACGACGAGCCGTTTTCCAACCATAACACAACCACTTGACGCTTCCTCGTGAGATGCCGCTGAAGTAACTTTCAAACGATGTCTATTGGTGCTCTGTCCTGCGCTCCGCATCATGCCGTACAAGTTAATACCAACGACTTTAATATCGCAGAGGAGATGAAAGAAGTTCAAGACGCACTGGCCACTAGAGATCATGAAAGCGAGCGAACCAGATTGTACAGTCCCATAATAGAGTCAGTTAAACGTGACATATGCACAAGACCGTGCAGTAGGTTTTAGTCCCGTACAATGACGAACACTATGACACCGATGTACCGCGTAGTGATAAGTCTACGAGTAGGGCTCTTTACCTCTTGCTTTACAACACTATGTCGCGAAATTTATAATGCATACCGTGTACGTTTTATGTACGACTCTGACACACCTGTGAAACAGGTTCACCCTGTTGTGGGTATGAGCATCGTGTGATACAGCTTCGCCGATATGTTTCGAAGCAACGAGTAATAAAATGGGGTATCGATTCTTAAGGCGAGAAAACAAGGCGATGGAAGTGTCACGCAGGTTAGGGTTTGAAACACTTTTGACTGTTAACCACAAGGAGATTATGTGCTGCTATCAGTGAAGATGTACCCTCTTCGGCGTTGTTTTTAAACACAATCTGAAACGAAACGTCTAATTCTCATTTGCTTTCTTCCAGCAATGTTTTACATGTTCGAAAACTAAATATGTAGAAAAACAGAGCAGACTAGAAAAACAATCGAACCTGTGTATGCAATAAGGGGATAAGTCGAAAAATCCCAAACCGAGAAAACTTCATGTGAATATTTCGTAAAGTAATTGCAGATGAGTTTCCTCGAATAACGCAAATGCAAAATGTGTAACATATATGCATGTGTCTACTCTACATACATGTCCCATTAGCATCGTATCTGGGTGTGTGACTTAGCAGAAATTGAACAAATCCCAGAAGCATGACATAGCCCCTTTTTCTATATAAGACCGTACGCACAGGGTTTTCGTGCAGGAACAAAACAATTTTCACGAGTCGGACATTCATGGTGACGCCAGGACGGGCAAACTTACCTTTGTGCAGTGGAGGAGCCTAAATCGTGGTTATTGCGCTGCTAAACGAGCACAATCTTAAAAATAATGTTCTGTATAGCCAGCAAAATATGACCTATTAGCATAGTGCATACGTTTTTCCGATTACAACGCTCAGTAGCACTGCTGACACGGTCACGTGAGGTAGGAAGCACATGTTTTTCGAGTGGAAGCCGAAGTTCATTTCCGCATCGTAGCAAAATTTAAGCCACACCATTTGTATGCGTGTGTAGAAAAGGGGCCTAATCTAGCTGTCCATCCCATTGACACGCGTGCATTTCCCGTTTCTTACCCTCCTATAGCGAGTCAATAAATTGCAATACGGTCCTATTTTTTTTTTTTTTTTGACAGGTACATTCTGGTATGTAGATGCCATTGGAAGAAAAATACTAATGAAGGGATTATTCGGCTTATCCCCTTATTGCATACAGAGGTTCAATTTTGGAAAGATCAACCGAAGTATTCGTTCAAAACATCCATAAAACACCATTTCTTGATTCTTGATTTCTTGATTTTCTTGAAATGGGGGTGCCAACTTTGGAGCGAGCAGTGGTGAAACATGTCATGCGTTTGCAATATGTGCAAAAGAGGAAAAGTTACGTTACAGACAGAAAGCTACATAAAGAGGAGGGGAAAAAAACTTGTCCATCACATAACCTATCGTGAACGGCTACAGTTATTACCACTACTCCGCCATTTATTACGGCTCGTTATCGCCGTCAGATAGATGGATCGTAATAGATAAGGAAAGACTATTAGAATAGGGAAGTGCCACTACGTTTTCGATCCGTTCGAAGACCGACGATGCAGCAATTACGGATGGGTTACTTCGGACGCAAAACGATGTCAAGTGCACACCAGTGGAACATGAATGATGATAACGGGCGCTACGACTAATTCGTCGCGAGTCACTGATTAACGATGATCAACGCTAACGACGGCTCCACATTTCCTCGCTAGGTCGGTCCTGCTGTCCAGGGAGGCTAGTGTAAGGGTAGCATGTGTCTGACTTAGTGGCGGACTGTGGAGACATCCGTCCGGAAGGTATCACCGGTAAACCGAGCGGAAACGGCGCCAGGCTGTCCTTCTAAATAAAAAGTTCCGTTACCGAATCGTGAATACAGATTGTAGTCCACTGATATCTAATCGAGTGCACGTTAGGTCGTCCTTGACTATCCCTCATGTTCGATGAACAACAACAACTTTATTTTTAAGATGTGGAATAGAGAGTCTCATCGCAGGGGCGATACTCTAACCCATCGCTGGTGATGATGTGGGGAACATGTTGGATGATTTTCGTTACCTGGAGCTAAGTCGTGAACTGTAGGCTACATTCAATCAAAGAAAATGAATATGAGCTGTCATGTACCACGGCATTAATGCCACCAGGGATCAGGGGAAACGCAGGCGAATGCGGTGTTGGTTCAGTTGCTTGTAAATGCAGGATGTTTGTGCAATTTGCATCATGTTCAGAGTACATACGACGAACGTACTTGGTGTGAAGTTTGTACAGCGGCACTCTCCTTATCGTCTCCGCGAATTATTCTATGACTTGAAATGACTTCATGACTATTAGTGACTTCGAATGCCACGGGACTCTGACGCTCCGACGTAGCAGCCGGCAGAACAAGTATACGCTCGAGGCTGGCACTGTCGCTGATCAAAGTGGTTACAAAGCTTTACGAGGCTAAGCATGTGAGTCCAGCACGAGAGTCACTTTTGTCCTTTTGGCCACAAAGGCTTTCTGGCGATTCCGACAAAACCTGCGCGGGGAAATTGAATTCTACCGCAGTGTATACGCCATTCGGTTGGTCGCGAAGAACAAAGCCAGTTTCCACGTAATTAGATTGGTTTATTTTTGGCACGCTCGTGGTAGCTTTTCTCTGCGCGGTTCAGATGGCGTTTCGTAGGAGCTACCGCAACTGGAGCGCATTGACACTCGTCTGGTATTATTTGGCCCGAGCTTCGGGGGCCTTTGACCTGGTGATGCAATGTGTGGATCTGTGACGGCTAAAGTAAGTGGTTTTCCGTAAAAACGGCTCAAGTGTCGGTTTCTTCATTTAGACTGCCGTCTTGTTCGCCCTTCTTCATTCTGCGCCAAGATATTCGGGGAGAAGGATATTGCTTCTCCGGCGTACGTTCGCTAATGCAGTGAAAGCACGCTTTAGAGGAGACGGATGGACGGCCACTCGCCCTGTCTGACTTCACTACCTCTTTGTGGAATGCAGTATAACGTACGCGTAGGTACGTAGTTTCACACAAATAGTCACCATGAACACGCTGTACGGGATATGTGATGTAGTTCGATTCTTAGTCCTCTCACGCCAATTTTTTTAGACTTAGCCTGTTTGAACTCCGTCGATATTTTATTCGATATTTATTCGTCGATATTAAAAACTAGGTCTCCGTCAGTCATTCAATTACTTGCGAGAAATTAATCGCTACTTTTTGCACTTTTTTGTTCCGTGTTAGCGCTGCGAAGCAACTGTGGCTATGAGCGACGTACAGACGTGGACAGATGGGGAGAGGACAGCAGGAAGGAGTAAGGGACAGGGGGTTTACGTGTCCTGGGCCGACTTCAGTGGGTGCGGTCTTCGTGGTGTTGAAGACTGGGAGGTGGTGGGTTCGAATCCTGCCACTGGCTGTGTGTTGGTAGCCACGTTGGCAACCCTGTATATATTGTACATAACTTCGTTTTCTATGGGGGGAAATAAAACCGAGCTGCAGGTGCGGCAGCGCAATCCTTTTTTCGGCACCGCTAAGCGACGAAGTGGACGTGGTTGTTCTGCACTCTCGCGTGTTGGAATGCCAGGGCACCAGCTGCGGTAGACAGAAACATAGGTACAGGTCAACATAGGTTATGGGCCCAGGAATCGCTCGTTTCGGACCTGTCCAGGAAAGGGGACCTCATCGCTGAAGAGAACGTGAAAAGTCGCCGTCAGAAATGTCGTCAGAGGGGATGGCAGCTCCAGTGCAGACCTTCACGACCTTCACCGAGAAGCTGGACGGGACAAACTATCCGACGTGGAAGTTCAAAATGACCTCGTTCTTGAAGGCGCGGGGACTTTGGACGGTCATTCAAGACAACCCACCGGAAGCAACAGAAGCGAGAGCTCTTTGGGACAAGCGGGACACAGAAGCTCTCAGCGCAATTGTGCAGACTCTGTCGAGTTTTCAGACAGCATATGTCATCAACCAGGCTACAGCCAAGGGCGTATGGACAAGGCTACAGGAGGTCAGTCAGGGACGAATCCTGGAGAGAAGGCTTACATTGAGGCGCAAACTCAGCGGATTGAAGTGGACCGCAAAAAGGAGACTAAGCAGCTGACGATAAGCCAAGGAAAATACGTAAAGGACATCTTAAAACGTTACCACATGGAAGGCTGCAAGCCCGTCAAGACCCCTATGGAAACAGGACGTGGGAGACACACAGACGAACCGGCACCAGTACCACCATTTGAGCCAGTACAATACAAACTTCACCATCACACTGGAAGATGGCGAAAAGGGTGCTACGGTACCTACAGGGCACAAAGGACGCTGGTATTACGGATCGGGCATGTGGTGAACCTGTCGTCGGACATTGCGACGCAAGCTGGAATGAGACAGGAACGGGTCATTCGCGGAGTGGATACGTCTTTACGCTGTCGAAGGGAGCCGTAAGTTGGAGATCGACCAAGCAGCAAGTGGTCGCGCTCTCGACGTGCGATGCTGAGTACATCGCCGCTACGGAGGCAATCAAGGAAGGCAAGTGGCTACAAATGCTACTTCATGAACTTGGGTTCAACAAATACGGCACTAAAGGAATGGAAATTAGGAGTGACAGCCAGTCCGCGATATGCCTGATGGAAAATCCTGTCAAGCACCAGCGTTCAAAACATATTAACCTGAAATATCTCTTTGCAAGACGAGAAGTAGAGAACGGGAACTTCGTCATGACATACCTCCCAACAGACCGAATGACAGCAGACTACCTGACTAAGGCGGTTGGCGGCATGAAGAATCTGGTGTCTGCAACCGGATGCGGGTTACAACTTGGACAGTCTCAGTCGAACCTTGAGACCTACGGAGGTGACTAGTCTGGCTGGATGCAATAGACCTGATTACCAACGTGAAGGGGGGGGGGGGGTAGCCTTGTTGGCAACCCTGTATATATTGTACATAACTTCGTTTTCTATGGGGGGAAATAAAACCGAGCTGCAGGTGCGGCAGCGCAATCCTTTTTTCGGCACCGCTAAGCGACGAAGTGGACGTGGTTGTTCTGCACCCTCGCGTGTTGGAATGCCAGGGCACCAGCTGCGGTAGACCGAAACATAGGTACAGGTCAACACTGTGCTGTCTGAGATTTTTTCTAAGTTTTCCCAAGACTTTCCAGACGAATGTCGGCCAAGGTATACTATACTTTTGTACTATACGTATACTTTTGTGCTGTATAGAGCCGAGTGTCAGGACGGCCATATCCAAAGTAATTGAGAGACATGGAGAGGCGTGCGGCACCAACAATAAACATCTACACTCGAAACATCTACACTCCGCATACGATCCTCAAACAGTGCAACACATCCGAAGAACTGTTTGGCACAAAATGAGAAAACTATGAGTGAGGAAAATCTCTTTCGCAAAAATCTATTTTACTTCATGCGGAAGTTGTGCCCGGAAAAAGTAGGCCAAAAAAGGCGCAGGTTCACCTCCGACTTTGTCCAAATAATGCGATAAACACTAAACGTACATGAACCTGCGAAGGAGAAACGTACTTCAAGAGTACCAAACAAATTTCCTTATATTTTTGGTACCAAACGAATTTCCTAATAACTGGAAATCGCGTTTTCTGCAGAATCACTTTGTGAAGGGGCTTGTTGTAGAATACGCTACGGAAGTAAGTCAGCTGTCTGCACAGCTCCCCAATCTCCCTCTCTTGTCTATTGCCTGCGGAGCGACCTCATTGGTCCCTCTCCCAAATAAGGGGTCAACCTTCCAAGGTTGAGGAGCACCTGGGTTCATCTGTGGACCCACGCCCATCATCCGATACCCCATTATTGTTGCCTCGTGAGTGGACCTCATCACATTACTTCTCCAAACTTTACCATCTCCCCATTGTCGACAGACACACATTGTCGCAGCGTGTACACCATTTAGAAGCACCCCTTTGCATGGTGTGAATTCTTACACCAAAGTGGTTTGCGCCAGATGGCGAGATATTTACACCGAAAATGTGTAAATAATTTAATGTGCGACTGCAGAAAGGAATATCTAATAGGGACGTGCATGGTCGCAGGATATAACGACTGAAACAGGGTCGTGGACTCCACCGCGAGACAGTGAAAGGTGGTGGTGATGGAATTAACTGCTTGCAGTAGAGACAAATTATGGGAAGACGCTGCGGGTCAATGAACAACTTGTCCCTTCAACATAACAACTTCCTATGTCCAATCTTTTCAACTATTTATGAGCGTTGCAACATAAATTATAGGGCGCATCTACGAAAGAACCGAACACAATTCTTGAGCGCGATTTCCAATATCATCTACGGGGGATATTAAAGCGAGGCTCCTTCTGGTGCAAGGGATGTATGGTGTGGAAGCTCCGCAATACATCTAAAAGGCACACCGATAATCATGGTCCATTACAACGTGCACGCATTGTACTGCACGCCAGGGTATTAAAGAGACACGAATGTGAAAAACTCTCTCCTTGCGGGAATCAACGATGCCGTTACCTTGACAGCAACAAAAAATGAAGAGGGTTCATCCGTGGCGTCGTTCGTGATTTATGAGTTAAGCTCTTCCCCTTCTCGAGAGGCGCGGATGAGATGGCCAATCATTGCTGTAAATCGTTTGCGGAGACCAATGGGAGGCCTCTCCGCACTGTCGCGCCTCCCAAGAAGGAGAGAAGAGGGAAAGGATAAATTGCCCTTTCCTCGAATCACGAAATAGCTGCTCTTCGTATTGCTGTCAAGGCAGCGACTTCTTGCATTAAGGGGGCACTGAGATGCCCACACGAGTTCACTCCACATTACGTTACACGCTATGTTCATTTCGCACTCGTTGTCGTAATTCAAGGCTCTGATTTCGTTACGAAGCTACAATCAGAATTATACTGGACCCTTTCCCGCCTCGGCACTGAGCATTGAGCGTCGCTTCAGCTCGTACATCGGTGCTTACTCCATGCTCCGCGTGCACGCTCGTGCCACGCCATGGTGCAGTTCCGGCGAATAACACACTGCGACTTACGAAGCAGACTCGTGTTGCTGTCCAGAGGGCGCGAATATAATTGTTGTCACGAGAAAATCCGTGATTACTGTCGTGGGGTACAATTCGATCGATTGATATTGAAAAACGCAGCAATGCGCGTCATGCCTCACCTCAGTCAACACCGAATGTTGGTGGAAGGTAGAAACTGCGTCGTCTAACATTGAACAATGTTTACGTTGAACAAAATTTAAAATGGTAGCGCCGCATAATTTTAATGTTATTGTGGATCTACTGAATGTATTAAAAAAAAACAAATAACATAGACGTTATCCTGATGGTGAGTTAATGCCTAAAGCATGTCACTCACTTTCATGTTATTTGTGCATATATGCGACATGCGCTTCACTAGTGGCGCCACTAGCTATTGTGCAACAGCGCCCCTCGCGGAAAGCGCGTGCATAATCATGCTGTAGAGTGACGAGGCGAGTGTGTTGTGTTTGCGCTTAGGTATGGCTGAAATCTTCTATGGTGAATTTATTTGGCTTACATGTGTCAACACACTAAATAATAATTGTGAAATTTACGGGTAAGGGGGGTCTGCTGTATGGCTAGCTACATGGAGCACGTGCAGCCAGGTATAGGACTGCGGACAATTTTGAGCACCTCGGGTGCTCAGCAAAAATCCTACACGCTACTACCTGAGCTACCAAGTGCACCAAGGGCAGTGCACGAAATGTCAATCCACATCATGCAGTGTTCTGCATATTGGGCTTTTGTCACACTAATAATTCCAATTCGCTACACTAAAAGACTAAACAAAAATATTGCTTTAGCACAGGGCTAAGCAAATTCAACAGCACACAACACATGTGGAATATGTCGCCCATGTAGGGCACAAGTGTGACCAGAATTCGAGTATTACGTATATTTACGTATTTTCGTTTATATACGTATTATTACTTGTGATATATTGTACGCCAGGTCCTATGTCATCTTGACTAAATTCAGGTGCCCCACTAAGAAGGTTGACATGACTAACGGCGTTCATTGACGGTCCATGCGTCTGCACGTATCCCCGGAAATTTTTGTCACTGAGAATCACATGGGCTTTTTGCACATGCTTCAGGAAGTCAGAGTTCACAATGATGTAGAAATACGTATGTAGCCCGGCGACCGTACGTACGTTTTCGAAATGAATGGTAACATGCCTCCTGCCCTTCGATGCCTCTTGTCAGCCGCGTCCACGTCGTGATCTGATTGGCGGTATGCATCAGGAAAGGCCGTGGAAATATAAAAAGGGCTGTTTGCAAAATCGCTCGTCTTGTTACCGACGCACTGCATGCGACAGTTCTCTTCGTTGGTACCTACTTTTCACTTGGCTGCAACACGCGTTTATTGTACTCACCTCATCGTAAAATAAAATGTGCCGCACATTGTTTATTTCTACGCGTAGATGAACTTATTCAATTCAATGAACTGTTGTGATCCAACGTTCTCTCCTATCCTTCCCGTGTGATTTTCCGAGAAACGGATAAATGGTGGATAAATGGTAAATGGATAAACGAGGCATGGATATCATGGTGTTGTTTGTTGTGCCTAAATGCAGCAATAGTTGCCTCTCGACGACCATCGCTTAGGATTTTCGTCTTCCATGGCACAACACACGAAGAATTCGACAAACAGAGAATGCAGTAGATGTGACAGCTAAGGAGCCAGTGAAACAGAAGAGAGCTATCGCCACCGCGACAGCGGATATATGCGCGCTGCCGCCACAGCGTGGCGCTCGCGTCGCTCCAAAGCTGTAGCGCAGCTCGACTATAATCTAATTAAATTTAGAAACGTCACCCTTATCATTTTGACTCAGACACGAGCAGAGCTCTCCAACTTGCGGAACCAAAGCAAGCAATATATAGTGTCTGATATCTGCTTGCCCATATGCCTTGCACGTGGAAAGATTTCCCCACGTAAGCTTTGGAGCATCTTGACAACAAAATGTGTGGTACAGGTATGCAGGTACAGATCTCGTCAACCTTAATAATAACACCAGAAAATACATCGTCTCGTTCCCGAGCGCGATTACAGCAACCGTTGAGGCCATGAGGAAATCTTAATTGGACACAATTATTCTGTTAGTTTAGAGCATTGATTTTGTACATTTAACGTTCCCCCAGTGCCCCAAAGGTGGCTGTTATCGCGCTCGGAAATGAGACAATTTTTTCCGGTGTTATTATTAAGGTTGACGAGAGCTGTACATTAAAAACCCTGTACCATGTTCAGACATATCCTAGTGACACCTTGCGAGGTCTTCTTCACTTGTTTTGCTGCCCACTTAGTACTGCGTGTGTCGCTAATACATATCAAGTACCCGTACAGAATATATTGGGAAGAGGTAGCGAAAGAAAACGTAGAAGAACTGATATCTGAGAACACTTAGGAAATGCTGTATCAACATAAAGGTAACAGTGAAGAACGTAGAAATTGCGATACGTAACGACTGTTGATTCTACATGCATTCGCGCGGTCATTTTCTATGTAGAACCGTGAAGGTTAGCATAGCTTCCACAATGCAGTTGTATACCTTATCGTATTTCAACGTTGATTCCTCGTATACTTATTGACTGGGACATGTACAGAGCACGACGACAAGACCCGTTCCAAATCCACGCAGACACGATAGGTATGCGCGAGCTTCTCCTGTTGTCTGATTGGATGACGCCTAGCTTTGCTTCTTGAGGAATTCAGTGGTTGCCGCCAAGACGGCTCTCTTTTCAATGAGTTTTTCTTCGAAACGCTAGTGCTGTGTGAACTAATTTCGCTTGCATCATACTAAATAAAACACGAACTTTCATGTGAAAACAAGTTGTTTTTGCATTTTAGTGCCCCTTTAAGCGAGGATAATTTTTTTTTTGCAATTTAGCGCCTCTTTATTGAGAACATACAAAATTTTGTATATGAAAAATTTGAAAAATAATGAGAAAATATAATCAACAACTTTATTTTGGCTTTGGAGAGTGGGGAGGTTCATCGCCACAGGCGATACTCTACCCCATTGCTGCTGGAAATGTGGGGAATAAAATAACGAGTCCCGACACAATAACGATCGAAGTCCGATGAGAAAATATTAAGCACATCAAACGATAGAAATCGTGTTTGTACATGTCGTAGTTTTCGAGATACAAAGCCGTATACAGTCTAAGGAAAAAAAAAAGAGAGAGAGAGAGAGTAATTTTAGTCCTTTCGGGAACTAAATACATTGCCACAAAGATCAGTCCTTTACGGAGTAAATGCAAGGGACTAAATGAATGTCACAGAGTGGAGACTGCATTTCACGCTCTGTTCTAAGAGTACCATGTGCATGAATTAAAATAATTTTAATTAAACCGTCGACCGTGATATGTCGAGTGATATAAAGTCTTGCGACATGCATAGGGCACTTCCTCCACTTTTCCTCTGTGTGAGTGGGAGTTAGCTAAGTTATATAGTCGTATTCCATCAAATTCACAAAGAGCACATATTTACGTAGACTGTTGCATTCAGGAGACCATTTGCAGTCCTGGGGAGTAAATCTCGGGGTTAAGGGAGTAAAATGAGGAGTAATTGCAGTCTAGGGGACTAGAAGCTGCAATTACTCCTCATGTTACTCCTTTTTTTTCCCCGTAGAGTGATAAAAAGTTCAGTTGCGAGCTTTGACGTCAGACGGACGAGATCCTCGGATATTCCCATTGGTTTTAGTAAGCGCGTCACCTCACCCGCGGCTGCCTCACTGGCGGAGATGCCTGTCACAGCCGGATGGGTCCCTGTATTCGCGGTGGAGATTTTCTATGTGTTTCTTAAGCCCCTCGCTGCAAAAAATGGAATGCAGGTTCCCATCGACGTAAAAAATCGTATTTCACGTACGTCTCTCGTGCATAATAAGGTTCGAAGTCCTATGCTGTCCAAAAATGTCTAAAGAGCTTCGAGGGTACAGCGTGAAGGGGCTCATTATTTGATTACCCCCTTTCGCCATCAGCAATGGGGTAGAGTATCGCCCCTGGCGATGAAACTTCCCATTCGTCATCTCAAAAATAAAGTTATTGTTGTTATCGTGCATACATAGGGCCGAGTGTCACACCACCTTTAATATGTTAAGGATGCCGCATCTCCATAAGGTATATGCGCGTATGGCCGACTGCAATCAGCCACCTTAACAACAAGATGCACTACATGAAAATGTGTCACAACTTTACATTCTGCATTGTATGCATGGAGCATTGCTCCGAAAGTTGAACACTATTCAAGTGTATGGTAAAACTCTAATAACTCCGCAAAAAGTCAATACGTGCCGACGCCAATCCTAGACCTCCCTGATTTCAAGTCAGGGATGTTAGCAATTACACCACATCGGCATAACTCTCCCCTCTGAGTGCCTCAAGAAGGGGGACGGACAGAGTGACACGTCTTTTCTATCCACTCTTACACCTTCACTAATTCATTCATCCGTGCAAGTATCTCGCATCTGTCTGCGACAGCCGGGCTTAGGCTCTAGCACACTGAACTTCTTTCACGTGGCAAATCTAGACTACAACGAGTCGGTGTCACACAACGTTTCATTCGCGCAATGAGAGAACACTCCGCGTTTCTTGTTGTTTTGCGGAGCTTTCGCTTTCTCGTATTCGGTTGGCGTCTCCGCAGCAGCTACCCCGCGTTGAATCTCCTCTCCAGGAGCCATGCGAGAAACCAGCCATACCGTTTCAGTCGGGCTTGCGGGGTTTCGTCGCCGGAACGTTAGCAAGGCTTGAGAATTCTTTGGACAAAGCGAAGGGGCTCTTCGAAGCGCGTTGAATGCCGAGTGTTCCTAGACGTCGTCGACTACCACAACTACACGACTGAACCACCGGAGCGGCGTCTGGCGGCGATTCCTTTGCACTTCGCATTCACTGCGGTTGTATGCATTGCCTTGTCTGTGTAACTCTACGCTTCCGTTTTAAAATTACTATTCACACAGTCCTACTTCATAGACAGTAATTATTAAAGGCCGTACGCTGTTCGATCTTCAAAATAGAATCTTTAGAAGATTCTTCCGCACGAATACAGTTATCCTTGGACGCAGCTAGACTGTGGTGTAGTGCAGTTTATATCATCCAATATTGGCGTAATGTTGACACACGACAGTGTTGCAAAAGTATTCCCTATTTCCTGACCCCTGTTCCAACAAATCGTACAGACCAGGAGCTTTCGATATACAGGGTGTCCACCGTAACTATGGAAGTAATTTTTAAAAATAGAAAAATCACTTTTCCCAGTTTTAAGCAATGGCAATGTGCTCTGCGCCTTGAGGGCAAGGTAAGCTTGTGTGTCCATGCATTAATTAACTTTCGTTAATTAACTTTTTAATTATCAAAGAGAGGAGATTGACCCAATGAGAACATCGAATCCATTGGGGTCACTGCTAACATTACCGTTTTCAGAACAAAAATCGAAACAGTTATAGCGCGAGGAAAGGGCCTGGAAATAGGGCGATCTGGTGGTCATATTTCGACGTCCAAGTAGAAGCGCTCCCGTTTTCCTTTCTTCTGTATGCGGGGGAGAGAAAACGCTGTCGCAGCGGGGAACAGATTGCTGCGACAGCGTTTCCCTCTCCAGCATACAGAAGAAAGGAAAACGGGAGCGCTTCTACTTGAGCGTCAAAAAATGACCACCAGATCGCCTTATTTCCAGGCCCTTTCCTCGCACTATAACTGTCTCGATTTTTGTCCTGAAAACGGTAATGATGCCAGTGACCCCAAGGGATTCGATGTTCTCTTTGGGGCAATATCCTATCTTTGATAATCAAAAAGTTAATTAACGAAAGTTAATGAATGCATCGACACATAAGCTTGCCTGTGCCCTCTTAAGATTGACGTAGAGTACATCGCCATTGGTTAAAACTAGGAAAAGTGGTTTTTCTATTTTTAAAAATTACTTCTATAGTTACGGTGGACACCCTGTATGTTGTACGCATATTCCCGCTTGATAACAAATGTTTTGCGACAAATGCAGCAAATGAACAAAACCGTCAGACACTTAAAAGCTGAGAAAAACTGCGGTGTAATTCTGCCATCGCTGAAAACGTCTTTCTCGAAGCCACCACACAGGCAGACAAGTCGCACGCATTTCAAAGCGGCCAATTCCGCCTCATCGAGACCAGCCCTGCATTCCACGACCACGTTGCATTCGTGACACCAAAATGCTATCCCATTCCAAAGATTTCCTTTAATGCATGTATACACTAAGAAAAAGCTGGCTGGGAGAGCACGGAACCGTTGAGGGAGGAAAGCACGTTTTAAGCGAACGCACCGGCGTGGAAATCAGGATACGAGGAAAGGGAATCGATTGGGAGGGGAACCCCCCCCCCCTCGGGTTGTTTTTCTTAAACTTAAGATTCTGATATGGTAACTGTGATGCACGCAATGACGATTGCGTTCAGTGCACCACGAAACTTTGCTTTAGCTGCACGCCAGAACAAGCAGACACGCACGCTCCCGGACAGCGAGATCAGCTGCTTCCTAAAAACCTGCGCAAAAAGAGGACTATTATTACGAAAACTATTATTGTTTCCTAATTGTCCAATTCGCTTTATTGCAGACTAAAGAAACAGAACCAATTCTTGCCTAGAAGGCTTGTGGGATGGGGGACTGACAGACAAATGGCAAGCAATAACGCTGAAAACATCAAAAGAAAAAGTAAGCATAAAATACCGAGAGATAAATTATACAGCAGTGATGTTACCAACAAAAGGCAAGAAAATAAAAACCATAGGTTATGCAGGAAAAGGTAAACAGCTAATTGATCATAACCATCGAATGTAAGCTGATATAACACGTATCTGACACTATACTTATGGATGTAAGATTTATGGAATCAGGCGGAATAAAGAATAATAATAACAACAACAATTTATTTACGAACGACTTGGTGGGAACTTCAGACAAAAATCTGCTATTTGAAAAAGCTTCACGAAAAGCGAGTGCATTGTCTGCCCTTACAGAATACACTCAGAGTAGACGGGACATGAATTTAATTTTGTAAGCATTCCTCTAGCACAACCCTGGAAATTTCACAGCGCACCACGATAATTTTCGTTTACGAACCTAACTTGTCTGCATGCGTATAAATAGCAGTAGCCGTGTGAAATGGAGTTCCACCAGTACACATCTCAAATGAAATTCCTACGCAAACCCGTGGAACGCTAGAAAGCGTACGGCAACAAACGCATAGGCAAGAACCGACGAAAACGTTAAAGTGAAGCCATCGGATAGCTCCCGTCGCAACTCTGTTCCAAAGATATCGAAGGTGCACGAAGTTGTAACAGGTCTGCACGATTGCCGGCACACAGATCCCGAGAGATATCGTAAAGACAGGAACCGTTGAAGTTGAGTGAAAAAGAGCCTCCGGGGAAAGAAATTTGCACTACGGTACAACGGCGGAACACAGTAGAGCAAGAGAGAGAGAGAGAGAGAAAAAGAACCAGTAATAAAAAAAGACGACGACGCGCGTATAACTCGAGAAAGGAAACAGGCTCAAACAAGACGCCAACTCCCTCCTTACAATTTCTTCTCGTCTCGTATATTGCTGATCGCGCAAACATAAAAAATACCCTAAAGAGGCGCTAACTTGTAGGATCTCTAAACTGTGTAGTATTCCGAGACAGCCCATGCATAAGTAAGGGCCCGCCGGGAGTGAGCTTCGAAGCAGGTCCTGGAGTTCAGGTGTATAGAAGGGGTGCCGGCAAAGTGGCCTCTCGGGGGTCGTCCGACAGAGTCAGGTGAAAAACCTACTCAGAAAAAATGGGTAAGCATGAAGAGGAGCCGCTGCAGTGAAGGACATAAACGACGATGGATTTCATGGGACGCTCGGAGGTGTCAATGTGTCTGCTCTGTGAGAATGCGCACCACATTATACGAGTAGTCGTTAACGACTTTCTCAAAAGGACCACGTTGGAAGAGGAATTTTATTAGCCTTCTACATTTTCAGAGGGAGCTTCTTTCCTCCTAACAAAAGCAGAGATGGAACTTGCTATAGCTTAAATATAAATTACAATGGAGGAGCACACAATTCTTGTAATGACCAGACAAAAACGGCATTTGTCCGAACAATCGAGAAAAAAATAAAAAGATTCGGGCATCAGCGCAAAGCAAACAGCCAACAACTTGCGTGGTTAAACCCTGCAAGGCAGGTCCAGTGAAACAAAAAGAAAAAAGACTCAGTTTTTGCGTTGTCGCCGATGGGTCGGTCGCTTACGAAAGCTTTACGACTTCTGAGTCTTATGTTCTCAAAACAGGAGAATGAAAATGGGGACGCAGGACATGGGGACAGCTTTCGAGACACAAAGCTCACGTCAGCGAAAACGATTCTGCTCTTTTTATATTTTCTCCGAATATCCCCCCTCCACGGTGAGTCCGCGGGACAACGATTTCCTGCGCATTGATCCGGGCAGAAATCCCAGAAAGTGCGCGAAGACCACCACAAAGAAACTTGCTTAGTCGAGTTCGTTCCTGCGACGGCTGCGAATCAGATAACCAGCGGCCAGTAATTCGAGTGGGCGACATTATACGCAAAGTGACGTCTGCGACCGAGTGTGGCGCTTAGCCTGACTTTACGACCGAAGGCGGCATTGCAGACGACAGGTCACTATCGAACAACCAAAACGAGAAAAGAAAAATAATGGACGGAAAAAGAGCGCAACTAAAGAGGCACTCTAAAGAGCAAACATTTCTTCTCGTGGAATAAAAGATACCGTTACCTTTACATCAACACAAAAGCAACGATATTCATCCGTTGCGTCGTTCGCGATTTATGAGCGAAAGAAGCTGCAATTTATGCTTTCTCTCTCGCGCTCGTTTTCCTTCTCAAAAAGACCATCCTTCTGTCGACTCTCGCACATCACAACCACGCTGCCAGAGGCTCAGACAGCGCAGTCGAAGGATACATGAGAGATAAAACTGAGAAATTAGTTGGACGAACTGGACACGGCAACTCCGAATGCTGCTCATTAGCCCAGGATTACGTTTTCCTTGTGATCATTCGCGTGCCTCTCAATGATTGCGCCGGAACGATTGGAAAAGGAACACGCAGAGGACGTCTCTCACTCTACGACATGGGCTGGGTTTCGATTCCAGGAACTTTTTACAACGTTTCTTATGACACTTTTAGAAATCCCAGTACGACGTACAGTCAAATTAGTTGGCACTTTCTCTACAGCTCCCACTTGGCAGTCGTAAAGAACGTTTTAATGCACAGGGTGCCTTTTTTTCTGAAGCGGCAGAGATCTTTTTTAATAAAAAAATATTACGAGAGCGGCACAGATGCCGTTTTTACTTGGGATTTTTACGGCGGTTCGGACAGTCTGTGCAACAGAGTATGTATAGCTACTGAGCGACTAATTCATTATTCTAAACCAAAGTTAATTAATAAACTTTCCTATTAGAGGTTTTCCGGCACACGTTAGATCTGGAAAAATTTGAAGCAATCATTAAACCCCATTTTTGTAAAATCACGAAACAAACACGTACTTTGTGTTCACCGCCAGATTTTGTCATACAAATCAGCCGGAACCAAAACCCAGCGAGCGCCATAAGGACAACCCCTTATCACACGAGAGGCAGCTTGTCGAGCTAGCTAAGTGGGCGTTGTGTTTCGGTTTCAGTCGATTTTTAAGGCAAAATCTGTCCACCTCAACCACCCTCTAGCGCTCGTTTAAATACATTGACTCTAAATAATTCTAAGCTAATCTGGGATTTAAAAGCTTCATTTGTCGTATCGCTGCCGAAAAGCGGTTCCAGTCCACAATTTTTTTTCTTATTCCGTGCTAGCGCCGTGAAGCAACCGTGGCTATGAAATGCGTACGGACGTTGGTCAGACGGAGAGAGGACAGCAGGAAGGAGTGGAGGACAGGGGGATGGTATGCGTCGACATTCATTGCAGACATTCGTCTGCAAAATCTGCCGGAAAACCCACGGCAAATCCTTAGCACAGCCGCTGTAGGATTCGACCCCTCCACCCCGTAGTCCACAGCAGGACCTTGGAATAACGACCTCTTATCCAGCCTAACATGCCCGTGGTGCCACAAAAAGTGGAAAATATGTCGACCGTTCTGAGCATGACAGCATGAACGTTCCATCAAATAATGAGTCCCCAAGCGTGTCATTTGAGAGCCCCACAATAAGCACATGACATAAAAATTGGATATGACACCAAATCACAGCTCACAAGTGTCTTCAAAAGTCGAGTCCCTCCTTTCACTTTTTTCTAGGCGATTTGTTGGAATAAAAACACTGTTGAAACGACACACAAACGAACAAACGATGTGTATACCAAGAAACCCCCGTGAGAATTTGCGCCCAGAGTGTGCATCGTTTGTGTTGTCTGCGCCCAGCGACTCCAGAAGAGCAAGGAGATATGGTCGTCTCGATCGTTGTGGATCCTCATTAGTATAAAGCCGGATCGATGGCGGCGACGCATAGATTCTCCCTTCGCTGACCCTCAGCAATCAGTCGTCATTCCTGGAAGAAACCTCGCCGTTGGCCAACAGCCAGACAGGGAATGAAGAGGTGTAAGCTTGGAGAAGTTTCCATTCATCTATTCGGATCTATTACGCGAAACTTTCTGCATAAGGCAACGGATAGATCGTGCCGAGGTAGCCGTGCGAATAAAAACCGAGGTAAGGATGGAACGGACATAGCGATGATGACATCCTAGCGGTTTGCAGTACTTGGTGAATGGGGGGGATAGGTATATGTTTCTTCGAAAAAAATGAGCGAAACAAGGGGAAAAGGCGAGAAGCTAGTCAAACGCAAAGAAAATGGAGAAAAGGGAACGAATGGAAAGATAAGAAGGATTAACAAAAGAAATGGAGAAGAGAGGGAGGGGAAAAAAAGTCCGCAGGTGATTTATCAACGACTCAGCCTAATTTGTCACGTATGTGGTCCACTTATTCAGAAGCTCTTCATAAATGTTCTGTGCCTCTCAGGAAGTGGAGTGACTGCTTTTGTCGCATTCCACTTCTGGGTGTGCTGCACAGGGCCGAGTAATGCCGCCAAAGAAACGAGAGATATGTAGGGCTCGGTAAGATGATCACGTGTTACCTAGAGTCACTAAATACTCTCTAGTGTTTCCCATAAAACTGACCTCCTTCTGGAGCCTAATATTCCACGTTTGCGGAGTGGCTCCCTTCGAACAGCTTGCGGCGGCTACGGAACATGATTTTCTCTTGCAGGCAGCTATTTCGCCACGATTATTTTCATCCTTTTTTTTTTTCTTTTTGCGCGGACGGTCTCAACGGTTGCGACGCCCCGTTGTTCAAATGCAGCTGAGCCAAAGTCTAAAAAGACAGTGTTGGGGACTCTGTCTGCCTGTTGCGTGCACGCGCTTGTGTGTGTGTCTTTCTCTCTTTCTTTTTTATTTTTTTGTCAACTTCGAGTCTCAAGTTTTATAGTCACGTATTCGGGTCTCCAGCTCGCTTGCTTCTTAGCAATTATCTCTGTGGGTTAACTGGTTCTGGCAACAGGGCACTGGTTCTAAGTCTCGCCCTGTCCAGCTCTTGTGTCTGTTTTGTGTCCGAGACGGTGTCCGCTTCAAGCTCGAGGTGATAATAAGGTAATTAGAATAGATTTACACGTAAGGTGTGTCAGGCTATTTCTTTGGCGACAGGAGAGAACTGCGGATAATTTCGACCACTTGGGCGCTCCTTTGAAGTGCGCCGGAAATCTCCGATACACGGTGCTGGAAGCAATGTTTACCTCACCTACACTGCCATCGTCATCGGCAGGGTTCGAGCCCGGCCGATCCATCTCGAGCTCACTAAGCCAACAAGGTGATGTTGCCCACAACTTCCATCGATCAACCATCTCACTTCTTTGCTCTTTCTCGTTTCATCATGGCACAGTTGAAAGTGTACTTTACGACACAGGGCTCTGAACTTCAAAGGAGGCGGCGACCAAGTCTCGCACCAAGAGAAAAGAGAATGTCATATTAACATAACTTTACGAAAGATAAATAGACCAAACACCCTTGCATGCTTCAAAAACGCAAATGACCAGCGACATGTTAAGAGAGCGTCGAGCGTTCCGCCCAGCACACGGAATGCAAGACGCAATACAGCGAGCAAATACAGCCATACAGCAATGCAGCGCAATACAGCAATACCTCGCCAAACGCATCGGTATGCGGGCTGTTCGCGGCGTTCCATCTTGTTGCGTCGATAAAATATTCACGTCGGTACGCTGCAACGAGGAAGAAAGGAAGTCATACTCTGCCAATGCATTGCTACAAACGTAAATAACTGAACCGCATATCACCACTGCATGAAGGAACAGAGGCAATGATGCCGCATTCGAATGAGTGCCTCTATAAGAATCAATGTGGGAGAAAACATCACTGCAACGATGCACGACGAAGGAAAACCTGGGACGCTTTAATCAAACTGTAATGTCCTCTGGGGAGCATGCGTTTACACAAAGAGGCACACAGTTTTGAGAACGGTATAAGGACAATAACAGTAACGATCGGGCTTATTTATTTCTTAGTTGAGGATGGCAGCAACGTCGCCAGTGGCTTCGGGGGTCATCGATAAGCGCAGCTTCGAGTCGGTGTATCGTTCAGCATTTTTATGAGGTGAAAAGGCACGGTCAATTAACACAGAAATGGAAACGGGTGTTGTCGATACTAAGTAATGAAGTTGACAAATGCTGTTTCGGTTCTGACGCTTCCTTTGGTTTGCAACAGATCGGCGGAATTAGCTTCTACGGCTTAAACTGGCTTCAGGCACGTTTGCACGAGGCAGCAGGACGATACAAGCCACGTACGTAAGCCTGTGTATCTGTTGTCACGCTGCAGCGTTCCTTGTCTCGATGATGGTCAACTTAAGTTTTGCTGCACAAGGACACGTCCGTTCCATCCTCTCGTAGTGGGCTGGTGGAAGGAAGGCACCCAGTTTAGACCCCGTGCATTCGTTAGTTAACGCATTTCGTGTTCGCAAAGAAGGTTCAACCCGTCCTAACAGCTTGTCAACATACGCATGATCGCAACAGCTTTTTCGTTTACCATGATGTAGGTGGCAGAGACGTTTGATGTATGGAAGCACTAAATGACCGCGTGGAACTTGAGGATCCACATTATGCGAGAAAGCCCTGGGCAATATATTCTGGTAGCGCTGACATTTATCAGTGACAAAGGAGCACGCAGCGGGCTGCAAGACTGGGGCCACAGTTTGCCATTACGTTAAGTGTCACTACAGGCTAAAAATTATACCTATTTTATTTCGTATTAGGGAAGGTGCGGCAAGATGAGACAGAAATTTGCAATTGAATATGGAATTTTTATTTTCGTGTTAAAAAAAAAACTAGCCGTAGGCACATTCTCAGGGGTCTAGAGCTTCTCATCTGTAAATCAGAACGGACGTAGCCAGTTCTAAAACAAACACAGAACAATAAATTCAAAAATGCAGATTGTCTCGTCTTGCTCCAACCCTCGAGGCAAGACGAAACATCGCGTGGGGTAAGATGAGACACGCCGTGGTAGTGAACTATACAAATTAGTTTTTGCAATCCAAGCACCTGCACAGCCCCCTTGAGCCCACCGCCCACATGATGTGCAATAAAACCACACAGAACCCGGTGCTATTTCCCTCCACCGTCCTTTGCAAACAAGGCACCGCCAGTTTGGTGTGTCGCTTTTAAGTGCGCTTCTGCTTTGCTGGAAATACCCTTGGAAACAGGAAAATTTGCTGGAAAATCCTAAGCAATAGAAAAAAAAAAAGGAATCTCTGAGGAACAGGCATAAAGTCACCTGGTTGTTGACTTATCAGTTTCTAAATTACATTAAATTTAAATTGCATTAAGTTGTCACGTCTTGCCCCGTGCATATCATCGGACGCAATAATTTTTCAGTTAAACACTGGATAACCAAGAGTGCCAATATTTTGCATATATCTAGATGAATGAATTAAGAAATAGGACGTGGACTTACATTGACAGAATAAGCCTGGGACACATTCGCGCCTTTTTTGCGGGTCTTTACATTTCAGAAAGAAGTAACCGATTTTTTTCTCTTCAACGCAAATATCAATCCGGACGGTTCTCAAGTGCAATAAAGCGGACATGCAGAGCCACCTACGAATAAAGTTTCAAGCGCATGGAGCAACGCGTCTCTGAGACAGGCGGCGTCGAGCAAAAAATGTCGCATCTTGCCCCGTGTCTCATCTTGCTACACCTTACCCAGTAAATGAACCTCGCTCAAGGACTCGGAAAAAAAAATGTACATGCCGTCAGTAAGCAGTATACACTTGCACAAATTTTCGGAAGGAACCGCAAAACTTAATAGTTTCGCATTCTCCTAGCAGGGATGGGCATAAATACATTTTTTGAGTATTTAAATATAAATACAAAATACTTTGTTGAAAGGGGTATTTAAATACTCTTCATAAATACTTTTTAATATTAGTATTTAAATACAAAATATAAATACAGTATTTAAATACCGTAACTACTGCCATAAATACTTCGAGGAAGATGGCATCTGGGATTACAGAAATAATGATGATCATCATGACGAATCAGCAAGCAATAGTAACATTTATTTGTTAGACTATCACGACGATTTTAATATTTGAAGTTTCTCGAAGACTGCATCTTTGAGGCATCTTCTGTTCAGTTGTACGATCAGTTTCGCAAAGGAGAAAAGCATCTCCACAGGTGCATCTACAACAAGGTAATTGAGTAGATGCGACCGTTGTCTGCAACAACAGTGAAAAACTCCCCATCTAGAATGGTTGTCACATGCGTATGCTGCGCAAGTAAGGTATAACTGTGCCCCAGACTCGCCCTTCTTCGCGAAAGGTCAAATGCAGGGAAATTTTAGGGTAGGAGTCAGTATATACTGCATTTAGGGGTATTTATAAAGTATTTACAAGAATAAATACCCGAAAATTGGTATTTAAATATAACTATAAATAAATTTTTCTAGTCTGTATTTAAATACAAAATATAAATACATGTATTTATATTTTAAATAGTATTTTAATTACAACGTATTTAAATATTGCCCATCCCTGTCTCCTAGGGTAGGTGGGGTAGGGTAGGTCTCCCAGCAACAACGCACGCATCCCCCCCACCCCCCCAATGCATTGGAAGGTTGCAAGCATCTGTGGTGAAGAGACGGAAAGCGAGCTTCGAGGAGCAATGTTGCCAGGCGGATCGCATATTGCGTACCTTGCGACGTCACACTTCTCAACATTACAGATACACGTGTGAGATACGTAAAAAGTATTTTCGGAGAATACAATGTGGGACGCGTAGATTGCACGAACGCACAACCCAAGTTTTGCTTTCTGAAGTGAACGGTTTTGTACGAGTTAATTTAAACCAAGGACGACAGTACGAAGCCCTGGCAATACAAGCAGCTTTCCATGGTTGATTAAACACTCACTGTTCAGTACAAATCAAGCACACAACGGGGAAGTTGTAGGTGAACCAAAAGGTGTCCAACGAATTAGTGTACGAGAAACATTGATCGAATCGTCCGCGTGTTCTGGAACTTTAAACACTAAGGGCCCAAACGAGGCACAGCCAACCACGTAGCGAAACCTACTTGACTTCAGCATGTTTTTTATAATCGTCACTCAAGAAACTGTAAAGCTGCATATCATGCACGAAAGAGCTAGAAAAAACGAATTCTTTATCACCATCACGAGCTAGAAGAGTTTTGTATGTACGCTGCTGATAAACAAAAAAAAAACAAAACAAAAAAAAAAAGATTGTGCGGGGTCGCGGAAGGTGGTTAGTAGACACATCAGGGCGACATTCATACATACCAGAAATGACAGGAAATCTGTATGGTATGAGCGCTCGAAAAAGGATTCGCACAGCTACTGTGTTCCTTCCACTTTATTTTATTCCATGTGAGCGCCGCGAAGCAACTGTGGCTATACAGGGTGTCCCAGAAAACGTGTCATTGAATTATAATAAAAAAACTACACCACCTAGAATCACGCGGTCAACGGCATGTTCTTACTACGTTTTTGCCACCTCCTGAGGTGAATGTAGTGTAACGCAAGCTTAATTATGTAAATTTTTGTGAACTGAAGTCGGAAATTTGCCAAGTAAAGGTTTTTACCCCACCAATGTGAAGAGCGTGTCTAATTTACTCAAATTAATGATAATTGACAGGGATATTCAGGGGCTATCCCATCAGAAAAAATAGCCGAACATCATGCTCTACGGAGCTAGCGCGCGACAAATTTTTCAGCGCAATCCTCGCCAGTCCGACGAAAGGAGGGTGGAAACCCAGCCCACACCTGCAACGAAGAAAGAGATAACACAGGTATGGCTTATCGCGTCCGACTTTCCCCGGGATCGCACTTTCCCTCTCCCAATTTCAGGAACTGTCACTTTTTCTACTATCAATCTGTGAGCTGGGTTTGGCACCTCCTTTCGTCGGACTGAGAGCGATTGCGCTCAAAAAGTCGTCGCGCGTTATGGTTCGGTGCTACGGAAAGCATGATGTTCGGCTATTTTTTCCGATGGGATGGCTCGTGAGTATCACTGTCAATTATCATGAACTTGAGTGAATTCGGCACGCTCTTCATATTGGTGGGGTAAAAAAGTTACCTTTACTTTGCAAATTTCCGAGTTCAGTTCGCAAATCTTTACATAATTAAACTTACGATACATGACATTCACCTCAGGAGTTGGCAAAAACCTAGTAAGAACAAATGCCGTCGACCGCATGATTCTAGGTGGCGTAGTTTTTTTCTTATAATTCAATGACACGTTTTCTGGGACACCCTGTATGAGCGGCGTACGGACATAGAGAGACGGAGAGAGGACAGCAGGAAGGAGTGGGGGAGAGAGGGACGTTAGTATGCGTCATGGGTCGACTTCAGGAGGAACTGTGCCAACGTCCATCTGGAAAGTTTGCCGGAAACACACAGGGAAAACATTAGACAGCACAGCCGGTGGTAGGATAAAAAGCTGCCACCTCCGTGTGTTTAGCATGACCACCAACGAGCGAATGCTGCACCCACTCGGCTATGCCCGCTGGTGTTTCTTTCTAATCCATTTTTCATTCAGGAGCACCGTGAAGCGATTTCGTATCTTCGATGAAAGGGCAGTTATCAACGATTTCAGCAACTTCACACGTCATCCAACCATCGTCAGAGGCATTCCGCTTTCCGTAGAGATGCCAGGTACCTCATAATTTGCCAGTACTTTCATTTGCCGCAGTGAAAAAAAAAAAGCAAAGAAATGATAAAAATAATACTGTGAAGCCGGAAAAGGACGTGGAAGTTTTGAATCATCCACTAGGTGGGGAAGCTTCAGAAAATTCAGTTTGTCACTTCTGACCAAGCAGATTCCGCGCGTTGGAACAAACCGAAAAAAGAGAGAGAGAGAGAGAGACAGAGAGAGAGAAAGAGTGGCCCACGTATTTTACCGAAAACAATCGTTCCCCGCTGGAGAATGCCGGGAAATGGAGCAATGCACGTGCGAGCACAGGAATCTCCCATATTTACCCGACCAATCAAGAAGGGCCCCGGGCTCTTCTCCAAACAAGGCGGGTTAAACGAAGGGAAAATACAAATGCCAAAAGCAAACAACAGAAGGACCAACAAGACCCTCGAGAGCGCCTTTCCATCCTTCAACGCTGACGAGGGAGCATACCAGTCGGGAATAAAGGAAACACTTCTAGAAACCCACTCGTGCACCCTAGCCCTGCCATTCCGTTACGAATTTCATCGGCATTTTGTTACTCAAACCGTTATTGAAACAGCTAATTGATGATCTTTTGAACGATGCCTATCAAGCCAGGCATGCGCAAGAGCCCTGCATAAAACACCTAACATGGTAACAAACGCCAAGAAACACGGACGGACAGAAACGCGTCCTCTGTCCGTCCGTGTTTCTTCGCGTTACCATGTTACTAAACCAGCACGCCCTACATCTTCTCGCACTTCTGCATAAAACACGCACGAAACGACTGGGCCAAGTCACAGTACGTCCATTAGCCTTGAATAAGTACACATGGGCCTAAAGAACTGGGTGCCGCTGGCATGTTCGTTGCATGGAAAGTTCTACTGCGACCAGGAGTGATGATGCCGCTGTCCGCTGGGACGAGGATTACGGCGGAGAAAGCTCCATTCCAGCAGCTGCTGGCAACCATAAGCAGCGGTGTCCTTATAAGCCAATGACAGGAAGGCAGAGGCAGGCACAGGACGACGACGACTCGGGGAGCGCCGTCTACAATCTAGCCCCACTTCATCGACCACTTGAACTGAGCCCCAGACGTCCTGTCTGGAAGGACTTCAGCTCGCCCTTCGCCGCAGGCATTGTGCAGTTACAGATTACGAAAACGTTCAGTGTGGTAAGCCAGACACAGATTTTCACTGTTAGGCTAAATTGTTTGCGCATTGTTTGCTAGCTTTCGTCCCGTTCCTTCCATAAACTACCCCAACGTTTCCCCTGACTTCTTGCGTTGTCGTATTCTTTTCTCTCTCTCTCTCTTTTTTTTTTTTTTTAGAGGTCATCACACCGGGTCATATGATGTCGATGCTGATGGGAACGTCTGCACGACAGAAGGATGTGACCTGCCTGTTCAAATCACGCCGCTGTCTGCCTTTTTCGACGACTGCCATATTTCTACTGTGATGTGACCTGCGCCCTATACAGAGCTCCATGGTCTTCAGCAGTACCAGTCCACCTTTCGGAGACTGCAAAATAGTGTGGACCATACTTAGTCGGTGCTGTCGAAGAAGGCGCCGGTGTTTGCCGGTGGACCGTTAGTCCTCGAACAGCTTGTGACGCAGAAAGCTGAATGTGTGCTTCAGTCCTTCAGTAGTTCTAAGCAGTCTAACAGAAAGCAGAAGGTGCTTGAAGTAGGCTTGCCGGCACACTTGCCTGGAAGGCCTCGCCTAACACGAGACCATAGCGCCTGTATAGCACTATGCAGCTGAAAACAACACGCTTGCTCGTATAAAGGTCTCTTTTTTTCTCGGCATTTCACTTCCATTTTAAATTCTCCTTCATAAATTTTCACTCCCCGCGAAAAGGGGGAGGTCTCAAAATCGGTTGAACTGTAATTTAAACCGCGTATTATTCAGAGCCTTTCCTCGTAGTATAGAAATAGAAACAAGTAGGCTGAATAAACAAAACGTGTCATTTACACGGCCCATTTTATTCCATATATAAATATCACCTTCAAACAAAGAAACAACAACGAATACGGAATGTACGGAGCCAATGAAATATCGCTTCCAAGGGGGGTAAATCTTAACCGGGACGAAACATTCTTCAAGCATCATGCTGCGTTACACCACGGCATTCGCTGCCACTTAAGGATGGAAATATTCACGGCAAGACGCGGACATTTTACGACGGGCAGAATATTCAATCGAGTCAGTCAGGAAACAAATAAGCACAAATGCTCTGCAGGGGCGACTAAAAGAGCACCGTGCACGTTCTTCGAAAAACATGCGCACTCTTAAGTGCTGGTATAACAAAAAAGTTAAAATTTTGGTTGTTTGGGCGTGTCTGTCTTTTCAAACTGCACTCAACGTTTTGAAATTGTAAAAAGAAATGTAGGCACAGAATTTTCCCCTCTCTCTGCCCAGTCCATGCCCGCACAATTGCATCTGTTCAGTTTTTTTTTAATTATTATTCTTTATTAGTGCCACGAAGCAACTGTGGCTATGAGCAGCGTACATACGAGGGCGGGTGTACAGAGGATAGCAGGAAGAAGCGTGGAACAGGGGGTTAGTATGCGTCCTGGGCTCACTTCAAAGGGAACCCTGCCGACATTCGTCTGGGTGGGAAGTCCACCGGAAAACCCAGGCAAAATCCCAGACAGCACAGCCGGTGCAGGGATTCTAACCCGCATCACCTCCCAGACACGGCGTGGAAAGCAGTCATCCTAGCCACACTGTGCCAAGGGAACTGGTATCTTTTCATGTTATCTCGTGCTCTATAAACGCGGTGTGACCACTTTGAGGAGAGGTGACTATCACGAAAGCCCACAGTAAAGAATCCCCAATCGGCACAGTCTATAATGCCGGTACTGCCTAGAACACGCGCGCGGACTTCCAGTCAACGAACTTGCACTAACCTATAGGTCTCACGGGAAGAGAAAAGAAGAGACGACAAACATACATAGCTCCAGAAATTTTGGATCTGAAAAGTGGTTTTGTCGTCTCTTCCTTTCGTCTGCGTCCTTGCTGCTCACTTCACGCAGTGAATACCTATACGGAAACAGTAAAGTGGCCTATAAGACCACTTTACTGTTTACAAACAAGACGCGCCATCTGCGCATGCGCGGGGTTGGTGTGGGCAAAACACACTGAATGCAGCCGTGCGAATGCTTTCCGCAAGTGCGACATCGGCTATGTTGCACTGCTACATCGCTCTCGACTGTCTCCTTCCACAATACCGGAAATAATTTAGAGCTCTGAAGGAATCAGAAATTGTTGCTACAAGACGAAGTTGTTTATGAACGGTACACAGCTTGACGATCCCTTTGCGCTGCACATCGACAACTGGACAGCCCAGCCGCAAAACATGCCGCCGATCACAATCTCATTGTAGTTTATGTAATATTTTCGCCCAGTCAGTTCACTGCTGATGCTGTGCAAGCGTACAAGTCACTGGAAGCACACATTTACTTCAACTTAGAGAAGCTGTTTGATCGGGGCTTTTCTGAAAAGAGAGCTGCTTTGCTATACCGTGCACCGATTCATGTTTACGTCGTTTATATGTACACAGGTATCGTGAGGGAATCTCACAAAGACGATGTAAGGAAATCTTTCCGTATAACTGATCAAAACGATTCAAACACGCAAAAACGATTCACAATCACACGATTTCCTCGTTCTGTGTTGCGCGGAGACTGATGAAAAGTGATTTCGCCACCCTTTCCCCATCGAGCTGTGTACCCGAAGGATAATCGGCTTTGAAGCATGTCCACTTTGCATGAAAACGATCACTCCAATCACTCCAATTGAATGCTGTTTTGCCCACACTAAGCAGACGATCTGCTGACTGCAGCGCCACCGCAAGAGTGTGACGTCAGGCGTCTATATACTGGTCTATACAGTCACAATAGGTCTCCCCTAACTAGAACTAACCAACGCCGCTTCGTTTTGTGCTGCTCCAGCGAGTCAGCTATGCTAAGGCTAAGCGTCGCTAAAATGTGCATTGCATTCGCTGAAACGACTTCGACGGACATCAAAAACACGCGAAGCTGACACGTTGCTCAGTGACATATTATTTTGAACCACGGTCGTTCTCACGCGATGGTGATAGGGTGTATTCACATGACGTCGAACGAACGCGTTTGGCCGCCATGGTGGTTTTCGGCGCAGTTGCCGAGATTATCCAGCTTTTGCTCGAAAACGAAGCTATGGTGAACTATAAGGAAGCTTAGAATGGTGTTTTGAAATACGGTCGCGTCCATCTTCTTCTCTTAAGTGGATGTTTACTGGACACTGTGGTGACTTCATATGTCGCCTGTAGCTCCATTTCTTGTTGGTGGTATAGGTGGTGATATCCACAGAAAAGTCTTTAGCATGACGTGTCACTCTTGAGTGAACGACACGTGGCACTTTTGGTTTTGGGTCTCGTGTTTTGAGTCCAGGTTTAAAAGCGCGATGCTTTCTCCGCACTCTTTTGCAATTTAGAGCAGGGCCATTTACTTAGCAGCTTACAAAAACTGAAGGGGCGCGAGCCGAGCTTGCTTAGGGCAACTGTTAGGGCTGTGCATTGGATGATCACGTGGAGCGTATCTTCCCGTGTCTTACATGTTGCGTATAGTGGCGATGCTGACCTCCACATTCGGTATAGAGTCGCCTGAATGTAGAGTTGTCCCAGGCCAATTCTGTGGACGGCTGTTTGGATAGACCTATGATGATTTCGAGGGATGATACCATTTAGTTACGGATCGATGTGGGATAGGTAGTCGGACGGTCTGAGGTTCCTCTTCCAATGGTGTATTTTGTACTGGTGTCGTTGGGCTGTCCGCTTTCGGGTATATGATTTGGCGTCAGCTTTTGTGAAAGAAATTCCACTGAGGGTTCTCTTGGCGAGCTCTTCTCTGGCTGTTTCGTCCGCGGTCTCGTTCCCTTGAATTCCACAGTGGGAAGGAACCCACTGAAAGGCTACACTGTGTCCTGCTTGGTTGACGTCGGTGACAATAGTAAGGATTTTGTATACGAGTTGTGTGTCACTCCCTAGATACTTCCCAAAGACACTTCGTCATTGCTGTTCTCACGTTTTCTTTTACGAAGACCATGGTTGCCGCATTGAAAAATCGCGCAGTTTGTCATCTTTCAATGCCGCTACCACGAAAAGTGACTACCAGTGGGAGGAGTTTACGTGCATGCCATGTCACAATGTGACGTAGGTGAACGCACTCTATACAAAGGCAGGAGCGAGAAAGACGGACAGACAAGAAACGAGTACGACACATTGACCTCGCAGATATAAGCGCTTTGATATTCAATTTTATATTTTGGAATTGTAGTTTTTGAGATGTGGGATTTTGAACTCTGGAATATCGTAGCATGCCCCTTTAGGCGGAGATCTGCAGAAGTGAAAGTGACGACTGTGTTACTCGTTTTGTTTGAATAATAGCCGTTGGGGTAGATAAGGCACAAGCAGTGAGATGGTGCCTTTTCTTAAACTGACGCTATTCAATTGAAGTATGCAACTGACAGTTGTGAGATTTGTGTTGTGTTCGTCCTTCTATATGTTTAATTGTCTCATCTACTACGTTATCCCTTCTGCCGAGACGTATAGCACGATCGCTTCGATAGAAGTCACCCGTCTCCAATCCCACTTACCACAAGTGTCACGACCTAATCTAAGGGGTCTTCCCGGTGACCACCTTCTCGGTGGAAAGACTTAAAGCCGCAATCGATATCTTCGTCAATTATTGACACAAATTGCTGACAGGGCCGGAAGAAACAGCGTTTATCCATTTACTGCGTGACAAGATGCCCGAAACGAGAGAAATATAAGGCTAAAGAGAATAGTGAGTTTCAGCATCGTACGCTATCCCTTACGTACGCAAAGCTATAGGGTACGATGCACTAAAGCCCTCCAAGGACGCAACAGGTCGGTCCGCGCATTAACATTGTCACCCGAGCGCTTTTTAACCTGCGGTGACGCAATCCACTGTAACAAGCCCCTGACGCAATCACAAGCTGTCAGATACCCACATCAGGCTTATCAAATAACCAGCTAAGTTGTCTTACTTCAGCATCCTTTTGGCGCTATTCTCGGGAGGAAGAATAAGTAAAATATATATTTTACTTATTCTTAGGTTAGATTAGGTTGGGTTAGGTTAGGTTAAGGTATCGTAATTCGGCGCATATAACAGCAGCATTTGGCTTCCATGCCCCTCCTGCGCGCTTTATGCGACGGTGCGCACTATTCGTAGTATTTTCCGCCGGTGCACCGAACCTTGATTCATAGCTTGCGGGTCCGAACCAGGCCGAGGACGTCAGTAACTTCGTGGAAAGGTACGAGTTAGTTATGCCCCTGTCACACGGGCGAGACACAGGGGCAAGACAGAGGGCCCTGGACATGTGAAAAGTGCCACCAAGTGCGTATAACCTATCAGGAACAGAGACCATTGGATCTAACGCTATTTGAGAAGTTGACAGTTTGTACGCTTGGTGGAGCTACACGCTGCTTAATGGACATCGGTTTGAATGATCATTGAAGACTGCCCGTCTGACACACGCGCGCGTTTTCTAACAGTGGGCTCGTTGTAGCAGAACGTGGACTTAGGATAGGATTCACAACCATAACTAGAACAAGGTGTCGCTGTTCTCAACTTTCCAATCGAGTTTGCCCGTCCAAGTCATTAGTTTAAATTGATGTAACTGAAATAAGCAGAGGTGGCAACCTTCGTTTCAGGCAGCTTTGTTGGCAGCTGTTTCGGACAGTTCCAGGCAGAAAACAAAACGACCTAAAGATCGTGCCTATACACCCGTGCACCGACAGCACGTGCAGACGGGAGCACTGAACTTGGTTAAATGTCTGAACGAAACTTCGACGAAAACCGCAATTTCAAAGGGGGAAAAAACAGCTCTTACGAAAGTAAGAAAACGATATTAAATAGAAGAAAGTTCAACATGCTCGCATCAAAACCCTGTCCATGAGAGAAAATGATTTCCCTAGGAAAATATTAAAAAAAATAATTTTAAGCTAATGTTCTAAACGTGTCAGCCAGGTTGCTAGCGAGATAAAGTGACCGTGCTTCGCCGCTTACCCGTAAAACCGCAATGATGATATGCGGCGCAAAAGACTCGCTCGGTTTGCATCAGGGGCGTCGCTGCCACATATATTGCAAGACGCAACACCCGCATATTTTATTATAATGTGGCCTCGAGATGCATTTTTCTTCTGGTATGTTGCACGAGGCACGCGCGGGAGGACGAGACGAGCAGCTTCAAAAAGGAACTCGGTTCACAGCAGTACTGGGCAGCAACTATGTTACGTGTAACTTGTATTAGTAACTATAGTTACTTTTCTACGAAAGTAGTTTGTAACTGCAACAAGTTAGCACTTTGGGCAAATACTGTAAAATGTAACTGTAGTTAAGTTACTCGGGTAGTGCCATATTTTCCGCGCATTACTTTCCTAACATCGCTTTGTCATGCTTTAGAACGCTATAGCGACTTAGCGAGGAATCATGAACACGAGCTGAACTGGAGATTCCATGTTGAGTGACCTGATTTGTATAGCGAGATTTCGGCGACGGATATTTCACGGCACGCGCGATATTTCAGGATTGTCAAAAAATAGAATGCAGGGGGTCATTCCATGCCAAACGTCCCAGAGGTTGACGCTCGACCCTCGTCGATTTTGTTATAAAAATTCGCCGCCAAAATTATAGAAATATCGAAATTGTTTTCATGCCGCGGTAAGGGAGAAGTGTCCATCTACCTATCTGAGGGTCGCAAATATTCTGGTTACTCGCCATATGTATCCTAAAGGAGGTGCGAAAAATGCTTCGAGGAGCAAAGTTTCGCATTTTTTCTGGACTACATCGCTAGAAGCAAAGAGACAAAACTATTTTTAACATTGTGATACGTATGGATACTACAAGCCAAAAAAGTTTCGTTGAGAGGCTAAACACAATAATATGAGAAAAAAAATACGCGAAGATGCAACTTTGGCGAAAATACGGCAACTTTAACATGAAATGACAAAAATGATGGAACGCAGAAAGAAGTACATTGAAAGCTGGAAGAAAGTATCATGCCCAAAGAACACAAGGAGTAAGTTTTAAAAAAAGTATATATTTTTATAGCAGTTCAATTCAGTTTCAGTTGTTCAGAAGTTCAGTTTTTAAGTTGAAGGTGGACAAGGGAAGTACCTTCTGATTTGGTTGACTTGACCTTATTGACATGGTTTCACTCACAACGTGTCTATGACTTGACACTTCTTTGCACCTTTCCCCGTTATAGGACCCTGTGACTGCATGAGAGGAATGACGAAACGCCTAGCAGCAAAAGCAAGCTTGCAACGGTCCTTCAAATAGTTGATTCTGCGGGTGGGTCAACCGATAGTGTAAAAACGATATGGGTTTCGCAACAGTTTGTAACTGAGACGAGACAGTTCCTTGAAGAGAAGTTACCAAAGTACAGTGTCCGTTGCCGGCACACGCACCTGCCACTGCTTTGAACCAGTGAGCCCATTGGAGGCTTATGTGTTTGTGTCGTTCATGTTAGTAGCCTCCCTCGGCTAATTCTCGTTGTTTACGTCGTATACTGTATTCGACGTACGTACACACAAGACATCGCCTGTTGGAGGCTTACGTGTCTGTGTCATCCATGATTGTAGACTGCCTCGGCGAATTCTCGTTGTTTACGTCGTACGTTCTCACGTCACGTCACGTACTCATCACACTTCGTATCATCATATCATATCATCACACATCATACTGACTGCTCGTAGCAGACGACACCGACCCGGGGCCCCACGCAGAATTGAAGATACCGTTCGTTATCGGTATTATTTGGAGATGACGCGCTCCAAATGTCATGTGGCGGCACGTTAAAACTCCCAAGCAGCACAATGTACTGAAAGTCGAGTGCAATAGGGGTGGACGGTATGTGTATTATCAATGTTCTTTAGTTTCAGGAGTCCGTTCAAGGCCTTCCGCCTACCCGTCCACCTCTATTTCACTCGACTTTCAGTACATTTTGCTGCTTGGGCTGTTCCACTAGGCTGTGATTTCAAAGAAACGACACTACTGTTCATCACGCAAAAGCTCGTGACGAATCACAGCGAATCCCATACATGCACTTATCGCGCGGTACGGAATAACGAATAGACGAATAGTTGAGCATCGCGCCCCTGGTGCACCTTCGATGCGCTGCCGCCGAGAGCATGAGCGCGTTGTTACGGTAGCGCGTGCTGTCTGCGCCGTACCCGAACTTCAAAAATTATTTTCTCCGCAATAAAAAAGTATCCTTCTTTAAAACTTATACCCCTATCAGATGTACTAATTTAGTGTCACTTATTTGAAGTGCACTCCGTCCTGTAATGTCACTTTCACTAGGCTCCTGCTACACGGCATAAGTAAGTGTCACTATAGCTCACCATAGTGTCACTAAGCAGTCATGGTGATGACGATGGGCGAGCTTGAACTCCCACCTAACATCGGGGAGTGCGCCATGCTTTCTTGGTAAAATCATTTTTCTTACGTCCAGAAACATTTCATAAAGATTTTCTTCGCAGTTGAAGTCGATTGAACGTCATAAATATAATTGTTGCGAACCAACACAAGTATATTTATTTGACAAATTTTCAATCTTCGTCTTCACCTCTTTGGTGGTGTTTACTATGTCTTGCGCGTGCAACTGGCCCGCGATGTCAGCATACACTTTCCCGTTTCGCTTGGTCCTCCCATGTTCTGATAGCATAGGTTTCTATCTGAGACCACGATGCCCTGTCTTTTTTGTCTTCCATTATTCAGTGCTTCACTGCGAGTATTTCGCGATTTCGCCGGTAACACTTAACCACCGTGCAATGTCAACAAATATGGCTGCCGCGAAGTGGATTACGAACTCTACTGGGCAGTCTGTGAACGAGAGTACCAGTAAATCACGCCAAAAATCCTTAACGTCTTTCTTATACAAATCAGCGCTGTCTTAACAAATTTGTCCAAAAATAAATTTCGATTGGGTTGTTTCTTTCCTTTTCCAAAAATAACCTTTTTGTTACGCAATCCCTGCCGTGGAGGCTACGTACTTGATTGTCGCAGGCAAAGTGAAGTGAGTTTGGCGAACTCACTTAATCGTAAGTGTACTTTGCATTTAGTGTCACTAAAAGATGCCGTGTGACTCCGAAAGAATGACACTTACTGCAAGTGCACTCGCTGAAAGTGACACTAAATTAGTACGTCTGACAGGGGTATTACTCCTTGTGTTCTTTCGGCATGATACTTTCTTCCAGCTTTCACTATGTACTTCTTTCTGCGTTCCACCATTTTTGCTATTTCAGGTTAAAGTTGCCGTATTTTCGCAAAAGTTGCATCTTCGCGTATTTTTTTTTCTCATATTATTGTGTTTAGCCTCTCAACGAAACTTTTTTGGCTTGCAGTATCCATATGTATCTCAATGTTAAAAATAGTTTTGTCTCTTTACTTCTAGCGATGTAGTCCAGAACAAATGCGAAAATTTGCTTCTCGAAGCATTTTTCGCACCCCCTTTAGGATACATATGGTGAGTAACCAGAATATTTGCGACCCTCAGATAGGTCGATGGGCACTTCTCCCTTATCGCGGCATGAAAACAATTGCGATATTTCTCTAATTTTGGCAGCGGCACGCGTAGACTGCAGGGGTGGTCAGAGGCTGAACCCGTAACTTTAAACAGACACTGAGGGACAACTATTTTGCGATGGCAGCTAAAACATTGTTTTAGTGGTTTTCCCCAAGCAATGGATCAGTATGAATTCTTATAACAAAATCGACGAGGGTCGAGCGTCACCTCTGGGACGTTTGGCATGGAATGACCCGCCTGTCAACGAGGATAGTCTCTCGTTCTGCTATCTCGCTTTTGCCCGGAGTTCCCTAATTAAACAGTTAAGTGATCAATTTTAGGTAAAAATGTTAGTTATGGTGCACACGTAGCTTTTTTACAAGAATCTGTAATGGATAACAAAATACCCGGAATAAAAAAATATTACACGAATTGTAACTGTTCATTTAGTACAAGTTATACAATTGCAATATGAAAACGTTATAGTTACTAATTTTAGAAAGTACTTAGACGCAGTAATTATTTGCTCTAAAAGTAACTAGTTACAATAAGTTAGTCACTTGCAACTAATTACTTCACACATCTGGTTGAGTAATTCGCCTCCAAACTCTTGAACTGTGCCACGGATCGCACTGTAGTCTACAGAAAGCACATGTTCTCGTATCAGGTGCACAAAAGCCATGCGACAAAGCGAGTGCTACGTGCCAGCTTCCCATATCATTCCCCGTTGGTAAAGCGATCGCATATGAAACAACATTTGGACCGAAGGCGTCGAATAAAGATGTACAACAGACGGCGCAGTGTCAATACAGCGCTGGTCAATGCAACACATGGTGGACACAGAGGTGTGCGAGGTGACATTTTGGGCGAAGTTGAAAAAGAGACGTTCAAGGCGCGCCTGTTGTGCCACAAATAGCACAGACGCGTACAATTGCTAAAGCGTGGGGAGGCTAAGAATATCGTTGTGAACATGTCCGCTAGGGTTGGTGGGACGTAAGACACAGACCCTTAGAGTCGGCTAAACAACAACAACAATTTTATTTTGAGATGATGAATGGGGAGTTTCAGGGGCGATACGCTACCCCAATGCTAGTGGTGATGTGGGGAATGAAATAATGAGCCCCTTCACAATAAGGATCGAAGTCGCTTCGAAAAGAGCTTTGAAGGCAAAGCGTTCGTGGGCTGGATTTGGCCAGGGACCAAGCAATTTCGATAGAGAGAGTCTACCAGGTTATCAAAGTATGAGCTGAAAACTAACGCAAAAGCGGGAGTTGCTGACTTAAATGTTTTATTTGTTCTTTGGGCCTCCGCAATTTACGACCAGGATATATATAGAACCATGATATGGATTCCTGCCGCCGCCTGGCCTATTCGACGACTGCCATGTTTCGGTCTCTCATGTGTACCTTGAGGCTTGGTTGTATTTGTTAGTCTGTGTGTTCCAGCCCCAGAATATAACTTTCCACGACGTTTATCAGGTTATACCGCGGCTAGTACGGATACGCAACCGATCCGTAAATCTATGTTCTAAAAGTTTGCCAAATGTATATAGGCAGAGCTACTTCTACTTCTACCGTGAGCATATAATGAGCCGAAGCTGCCCGTGAGATATGCCTCACGTGCAGCCACGGAGCTTCGGCTCTACTCCAAAATCCCCTGTCGGCTTTCCGAATCCGAAAATCTAAACCGGGAGTTATAATAACAAATACCCGCGTATAACGTCGTAACGTGAATACACTGCACATTTTAGACACGACTATCCTCACGTCTAGATATATGCAGCGTCGCACGAAAGTGATCCCGTATGTAAATCAAAAGCTGAATCAGCTCTGAAAGCGTGTCCGCAATTGGAGAGGCCATATATAAATTCGTTTAACGCAGGGAGCTAACGCTGTGCGATTATTGCGAAGTAAAGCCAACAGGCCGCTGCATAACGAGACACGTATAATCTCGGAAGCCGCACGTAACATTATTCAAAGTGCGTCCGACAGCTCTTCTGGAGCGGTGAGCAAACACATTTATACTCCGTGCCTCCGTCATTTATAACGGGCAAGCGAGGCAACGTCCAAAATGTATGCAGATAGGACACGGCCAGCCTAATTAATCACAAACAGGGTGAGTTGCAAACGAGCTCCCCCAGCCCTTGCTTTTGCCAACATATCAAAGACCTGAACGCTCGGCTATACTTATACGGGCAGGCATATCCATCTAATACCGCATAGCGCCGCCAAGACATTATGGAAACTCGGGAAAATGCCGGGCCTCCGAATGGCTGATCTTAAGATTGATGTTAACGGAGAGCTTTATTCCGCTTTTATTCCGCGTGCCATTCGAACTTCTACGAGGGTGGTTCAATAGTAGCCTAAAATAATTTATTGACGAACAATGAAAATTAATATTCTGGGAAACAATGTATCATTTTTCTATGTAGTCCCCCTCTTATTCAATGGAGATTAGGTGCCTGTATGCCAGCAGAGAAGTCGTTGCAACCATTGTACCGCTTCTTTCACATATTCGTCGGATATGCACCTTGAGGCGGCCAGAGATATTGTCGTCCGACGTCGTATAAGGTCAGGCGAATATCGGGGACGTTGAAGGCAATTAAAATCGAAGATCGTAAATGGTTGAAGTACAGTCATATACGAGACGTATGCGGGAGGGCTTGGAGAAAAACCCCCTTGTTGAGCAGTCCACGGCGTTTTGTTACGGGGTTTAGAACTGTGAAGTTCAAATAATGAACGGGAAGAAGGCCGAAGGCTATATATTTCCCAACCCAACGGCAGCCCGCTGAAAACGAAAAGTGATATTTGTCTGCAATATAGACTCCTGTCATGCGGATACATATTAGGAATTTAACGTGCTATCAGGTAAAAAATCGAAAAGAAAAAGAGAATCGAAAGCAACATTTCTTTCAAAGACAAACACACACAGAGAAATATAATGCAGCATTCGTCAAAACACAAATCCGTGAAGTGCAACCCCGGAAATTCACCAGATGGATTTACACATTCGCTTCGTATATTCACCGCCTAAGGCGTTGAGCACCTCGTAATGGAAAATGGACGGGGAACGAAAACAGTGTTTCCAACGGCTGTACAGCTGCAGTTGAGTTCCGACGCATAATGTGGCTGCCGTTTCTAGGCGACAGATGTTAGGCATCATGAAGCCTAGGAGGAGCCACAGTGGGATGCGCATTTCTGGCATTCCCCTCAAGATATCAGGGGCAATCCATTGGTTTCTGCCGAATCCCCGCAAACGGAATTCCGACACATTCCCTCGCAGCAAATGAAGTCATCGCATATATTATCTCCCACAAGAGGAAATACCACAACGAAGGAGACATTCGCGAGCCCAAGGTGGCTGGTGCTATTTACAATCACATATTTATGTTGCTTCCGTCATTCAGTTCCATCAGGCGATATGCCCGTCGTGGGATGCTGGCTCGTTTCCTTTGTACGAAAACACATCTTTATTACGCAAGCAAACGCTAACGTGATCCTGTAAAGAAAACTCAGACTTTTGTTTGAAATTACTTACTCACGTCTGAGCTCGCTATTTCAAAAATTATTGTGCTCCAGTTAATTCCGTCTATTAGTCGATTAGAAGCATATTCGATTAACCAATACTGAAACCGTTAACAGCAGCAAGTTATATAGAGCACGCGTGAAAATTTGATACCGTATTACATTTTAGATGTGAAAAACACGTACCAGACAGGACACACACACACAAGATGGGACGCAAAGACGAAAGACGTTTCAAAGACGATATCTATCAAGATGCAATTGAACCGTGTTTTGAAGCGCTATTGGAAGCGTCCACTTATTGTTCCTACAGGAGGTTTGTTGTCGGTTCTTCGGGTACGCAAAATACCCTGCCATTATACAGGGTGTTTCAATAACCATGTTAAAAAAAAATGAATCCGAAAATTACGCTACGGAAAAATATGTAGTCAAGGTATTTTTCTGTAGGCAGCTTTTGCCACGTACTCAACTCTATTGAATTTCATTCTTTTCTTTTTTTCTTTGCCAGACAGGTAAAGCGCATATCGGATTTACCCCATTAGATTACAACATACGTTGCCTACTACAATGATAATAGGTGAAAAAAAAAGAGAGAAAGAAAAAAGTGGGGAAAACTGTCGTTCCAAGGAACGCAAGTCGTTGGCCGCTCGTATACCCCGTCAAGCAACAATTCATTTCATTTTATTATCTCACAGGTACTTGTAACGTACATTACCTGAGAAAGGCTGAATAAAGAGTGCATAAATGAAAGAACCAGTAAGAGATAATTGGAAAATAATAATAGCATATAATACTAGTAATAGGTAGAAACAATAACAAGAAAGTAACAATAACAATTGAATGGCATTCCCAGCGAATGACATTCGTTATGAATGTCAATCGTTTATATTGCATGAGCTACACGAAGAAAAAGAATGTTGATGATGATGATGACTCGTATTTTTTGGCGCAGCGGTAACTACGACCACAAAAGAAAAAGGATGTCATTCGCAAATGATGTTACTGTCTTGCGATGTCACTGCCACTGATGATGGATTAATTGCGAATTCAATTGGGAGAGCAATTTTCGCACCCCGCCCCCGCCCCCCCCCCGGGGGAGGATTCCCGCGTGTTCCCGGCGCGGTCGCTTGGGTTTGCTTTGTCAATGGGATGCTAGCCTTCAAGGTACGATTCGCGCTCTGTGCATAGTGCGTACTTTCTCCGGCTTGCTTTAGCCACGTGAGCTTCAGCAAACTCTCGGAATCGCACAATATAATTACCCATAGCGGGACGCGGAGTGTTTGCGCGTTACGCACGACTACCTGCGCGACACACGACAAGAGTAAACAGAAAAGTAAAGAAAGCTCGAACATCACGGCTTCACTTATCGCGTGCATGCCTTCTCTTTTCTGTCGTGTTCCGCTGGCTTTGACCCAAGCAAATCGCTGTGTCACAAACTACTTCTCCTTGGAGCAAATTTTCCCCCCCAGCTCCACCAATGGAACATTCAACGCATGCCCCCCCCCCCCCCTGCCAATGGAACAGTTTTTGCTCCTTCCCGGGACAAAACTTTGACCTAGCCCTGCCAATGGAATGCGCCATAAGACATCAGGGCCGAACATATGAAGCTATATATACGGGTGCATCCGTGATATTGTTATTTATGCTTCTCGAAGCTAGCAAACATTAAATTATTTCAGAAACGTTGCGTTTCGGACGACGCTCAGTTGGCTTAGTATCACCAGCCAAGGCAAGTAAGAAGTCTATCTGGACCACACTTGGCAACATGGCGGCTGGGAGCGAGGGTAATTTTCTGAAAAACGGTGATAAGCCTTCGTTCCTTCGTGTCAAAAGTTATTAAATTCGTGATAAAATATTGTAATACAACTTTTTATTCGTATTTCATTTCTCTTAACTGTTTATCGTTGTTCTTTTTGCTGCCTCTCCACTGACGAGCGTACGCAGTTGATGCGAGAGTGCGAGAGGGAAAAGCGGATGAGGTGCTCGAGCTCATTCGCTGGGCGAATACCAATCGCATGTAACGCCATTTGGTTTCACCGTGTGACACGGAACGAATGTCATTCAGTGCGAATGTCATTCGCGGGGCATGACATTCAATTTGCCGTTTGACAGGGGTATTAGTTGACCGTATGTAACAGTAACAAACGTAAACTCAGCAAGTGACAATCACACACAAAAGAAAGAAGGAAGGAACAGACGACAGGACTGCGGTACTCTGAACTGAAACATGTGGCTGTTAACCGTTGTTCACGAGGAACAAGGGAAATTCACGAAGTTTATTTGATAAAGATAAAATGGTCTGTGAGCGTCCCTTCTGTAAGCTCTTCCCAAGCAGCACAATGTACTGAAAGTCAAGTGCAATAGGGCTGGACGGGTAGGCGGAAGGCCTTGAACACACTCGTGAAACTAAAGAACATCGATAAGGCACATACCGTCCACCCCTATTGCACTCGACTTTCAGTACATTGTGCTGCTTGGGTTGTTCTTAGGTGATAAGCAAGATTAGATATCTTTTCGTTCTCGCAAATTTCTGTCTGTGAGTCACTGATGACGGAATAGCAAAACTGGTAGTCAGAGTAAGCGTCACAATGAACTTTCATTTGAGAATACGTAGCCCTGTCATCCGCTCCCTCTTTCTTTTGTGTGTGCGTGCGTTTTACGTTTGTTACAACGACATACCAACTACCCTGCTTGAGTACCTTAGTCAATTAGTCCGTATGTACCCACATCTACATGTAACACAATCGAACAGCACAATATACATGCGGCAATTATGCGCAAACTATGCATGTAGCGACGATAAGTGGAGTACGCGTGCGCGGCCTCGGTGCCGTCTTCCCACTCATATGCACTGTTGTATCGGGAGTCTCTATAGAGCTTCCTTCACCAAGATTGTGAAGAATCTCATTATTCGAGGCAAGTCTCCTCAACTCTCTTCCCCCTCCTTTTTTTTTTTCTGCGCTATCCGTACGGGACTTGAAACATCAGCCAGCGTTCACAAAGCCTCGATACTCCAACGAGGAGTCACGCGTCGTCAAGAGCGACTTACGAAAGCCTGCTCTCTTTCAACACATATTCTCCGCCAGAACCGTAGGCGCCCCTAAGACCATCCATTTAATGGTGGTATCTTGGCGTCCCGGAGAAACTCCAATGGAGACGCCATTCAAATGTCCCCTCCCTGTGATGGATAGCCACGGGAAAGAGGACGGGAACACTCGATCTCACGTCCGAAGAGAGTTCACAGGCTCCATGGGAGGGGTACTAACCTCGCTGAATTAGGAAAAATGGTTTTGGAACTTCCCCAGTGCATACGTGATAGAAAGCGAAGACATTCTGCGGTTTGCTCGCATTTGCCGCTCAGCGCACAACGCATAATATGCGCGAATCTGACAGAATGGTTAAATGATATGTGGCGCGTGTGCTCCTATTGTAGTTACGAGATAATTAATATTTACTTGACGCCTGGATCACATCAACGTTTGGGGGGGGGGGGACGACAACGCCCGTTATGCGCGAGTTCAAGATTGTCGTGGGTTCTAATTGTGAAATCGCAGGTATCGCGAGATATCGTTATGTTTGGAGTCACGTGACAGCGGGGGCCGTTAGGTAGGTCTGATTCTTTAATTCTTTTTTGAGGAAGGTTATGACCGCGGGTGGTCGCGGAGACCGAGAGGCGGAAGTGATGCATTCAATGCGTCGTGACTATCGCCAATCTGAAAATCGGAGGCTTGGACAATTAAGCCAACGAGAACCGGGATGGACGATATAGTTACAAGACGGGGTGTACAAGAAGCGGTGCTTTACATGATTTGGAATGATATGGACAGCCGCCTCAGACTTGACCGTAAGGCGCATGCGCGCATCCTTTGCAGACGCCAGCGCCACGTAGCGCTAGCCTCTGGGCTTGAGACTCGCCCGAAACATAGGTCCGGGACCGGTTTGAAGGAATTTCAGGCAAACAGCACCTCATGACAACGGCTCGGTATGCTCGGTTCGGCGGCTATCGCACCTAGGCCCGGTTTCACCAACGCTGGTTATCTTTAAACCCAGAACAAGGGCTGCTAAAACTTTCAAACTCAAATCTTTCTTACAAACGTTAGTTGGTGACACAATGAATGCTTCAGTGACAATAACTCCCGTTAGTAAAGCAGAGTTAAGCGTTAATTCAAGGTAAGGGACCGTTGATCTCGGTTCAAGTATTAATCGGCGTTGGTGAAACCTGCCCTAGTCAGTTAGTCTCTGCTTTGCACTTACGCTCAGCAAGAGCACTGCTACATACGCGTCCCGAAGTGGTCTCAAACCCAGCAGCGAATGCACCGCTGCGCTGGCTTCTGCGCAGGCCACGGTTACGGTTAACTCTGACGGCGGCTGTATGTCGTTGTCGTCATATAGCCACCATAGTTCGTCTGCTACAAGGAGCATTCCGATACATTTATTTCTTTAACTGCAATGGAAAATTCGAGAAGCGCCAAATTATATCAGTTTTTCAAAGTATTCGCCGTGCGCATCTAGACACCACTGCCATCTCTGTGGCAGTTCGTTGATGCCTTTGGCGTAGAAAGAAAGGGCTGCTGTCGTAGCCATAGCAGGACATCTTTCTGGAGGGCTGCATCTGTGTGGAACCTCTTTCCTCCAAGGCGCTCTTTAAGGGGCCCAAACAAATGGTCATCGCTTGGGGCTAAATCCAGGCTGTAAGGGGGCTAAATCTCCACGCGCATTTCGGCAAGGGTTGCTATCGTCAAATTCGCCGTGTGAGGCCGGGCATTGTCATGAAGAAGAATGACCGTTCTGGACAACATCCCAGGCCCTCTCTTGCGAAATGAGTTTCGCAGGCACCCTTTATCAACGTGGAGCAGTACTGGGCATTAATCGTGACCCATTGCTCCATGAAGTCCATCTGGATGACACACCGCATGTCCCAGAAGACGGTTCCTATGGACTTCCCAGCAGACTGCTGCATCTCGCTTTTCTTTGGCGGCGGCGAAGCTCTATGTTGCTATTGCATGCTGCGTCTCTGGGGTGAAATGATGCAGCGGGTTTCATCACATGTGATGATGACTGATTGCGAAAAATCGTCCCCCTCGAATTGAAACCGGTTCAGCAGCTGCTCAGAGATTGCCATGCGCGCTCCCTTCTGGTCACAAGTCAGGTGTCGGGGAACCCACCTTGCGCAGACTTTGCGGAACAGTAAGTGTCCGTGAATGATTGCCTCCACACTGCCGACACTAATATTACGCTGGGCTGCAATGTCCAGAACTGTAATCCCCGGTACTCGAAGATGGCTTGCTCAACGCGTGCGATGTTGACTGGTGTGACTGTTGTCGGACTAACGTGTCCATGTGGTTCATTCGTCACCATAACCCCACCTTCGCCAAACTGTCTGCACCATTCGTACACTCTTCCTCCTGACATCGTTTGTTCCCCATGCTATGCCTGTAATATATGCAAAATCTCAACTGGTTTGACGTTCACCTTCACAAAGAACCGGTCAACCTTGAACGACCCTTGTATACTTGCTGCGCTAGCGCACACATGCTCGTTCTCTAAACATTTGATCGGTTTCGAATTGGTTTGGGAAGTCACGTAATGACGCATACACGCAAACTAGCGCCAAATCCTTCGCCCCAAGCGGGGACCGCCAAAACTACTACTACGCGTTGGGTGTGTAGTAGTAGGTCGCGGTAGTTACAGCCTTTCATGTGATGTGATCCCCGTCTGCCGAACGGTCTGCCGAATGCTGTACTAGAGATTTCACCAACATACAAATCATGTCCAACTCCGTGTGGCTACTTACCCGACAACCTTCACAGCGCGCCACAGAGGACCCGTTTGCACACTCATTCTTCACTCTACTCCATAATGTAGGAAACTGATCTTCCCTGTCGTATCGCAGAAGTCTGTATCGTCTTCCGCTAACGATGGGCTTATGCTCCCTCTTCGTAAGAGACCTTCCCGATATAGTCAGCACTTTTTTTATGGCTTGCGCTCTGGAAGCAGGTTGCGATGCAATATTGGAAGTGCAATAATAACAGTCTCGCACTTGAGCAGCAACACCTGCAACTGACGCCCCGCCATCAGGGAAGAGAATCGAAGGTTAAAAATGAGAAACAAAGAAAGAAGTTTCTTCGGCCCCGCATAGGGAACATTCTGGAAACGCCGTCGCTGCGAGCAAAAACTAATTTGTCACTGGCGCGCTGTCACTAAGTCATCGCGTGTCGTCGTAGGCGTTTTTTTAAATATTATTTTGCAGTAAGTATTTAGTTCGACTTTTTTAAAGAAAAAAGACTCGTATGCCATGTTTCCTTTTGCTAGGTTACCCTTTGCGGGGAAGCACCATGGAAGAGGAATGCCCCTCGGACTTCATATAAGCTGTTGCGACGACCTGACGGAGGAGCATGATCGACAGGCGAGAACCATGTGGCCCAGTACATGTATGCATGCATGTGCAAGCGCACCCTAGATAACTTTGAGCGAGGTCCATAGTTTAGAAACTACTATGAAAATCACGTTCCACGAAGGGGTACGTGCAGATTTACGTACTCTAACGATAACAGCAGGCATATCTATCAGCATGACGGAAAGTAGCCAAACGGAGTCTTCGGCTTAACCCTTCTTCGTCTGCTTTCTGAAATATGCTTCGGGTGCTCGTATCACCTCCGAGAATCTACGAGTATATCCTTTCAAACTTTTTTTCACGTTTGGAAACAAGAAAATATAGTCCGACTGAGCAATATCTGGCGAGTACGGCGTATGTTCGATGCATTCAATCACAAGTCCTTCATCGGGACCTGCATTGTCTTGCCTGCTTTGTAAGCCGGTGCTTTTTTCTGCAAAAGGAGACCGCCTTTCCGTAGCTTCCCGCCCCGTTTTTCATTCAAAGCCTCCTTTAACCGGCAGAGCAAGCTACAGTAGTACGCTGCATTAACTTCTGCACTGTTCTTCTGTTACACACATTACTCTTCTGGAGATAGTCAGTCATCAAAACGCTTCCTAGCACCAGAAAACCGTGGCCATGACCTTTTCCGCTGATCGTTGGGTCTTGAATTTCTTCAGCCTCGGGGGGAACCCGAGTGCCACCATTCCATGGACTGTTGTTTTGCCTGAGGATCACTGCGATGGAACCACGTTTCATAAACTGTAACGAGTCGCTCAAGAAAAGTGCCGCTTGAACGCTCAAAATGCTGCAAAAACAACTTGGAGGCGTCCATTCGGCGTTGTTTCTCATCGGCATTCAAACATTTCGGCACCCACTTGGCTGACAGCGTCTGCACACCCAACTCTTCATGAATTACAACCAAATGCCTTCTCTGGATATGCCTAATCTCGCCGCAATTGTTTAAGCATAGACGAGCCGGGCTGCCAAAATGAAGTCATGGACACAATCAACAATTTCGAGCGTTACCAGTGGCATGGCCGAGTGAGTTATGGTGTTCAGCTCGTTGGTGGTAGCGAAGGTCGTGCTGAGGATTGGGAGGTGCTGGGTTCGAATCCTACCACCGGCTGTACTGTCTGATGTTCTCCCTGGTGTAAACAACGAGAATTGGCCCCTGGGTTTTCCGAAGACTTTACAGACGAATGTCGGCGCACAGTTCCCCCTGAAGCCAGACCAGGAGGCATGCTAACCCCCCTGTCCCCCACTCCTTTCTGCTGGCTTCTCTCCATCTGTCCACATCTGTACGCTGTTCATAGCCACAGTTGCTTCTCGGCGCGAACACGGAATAAAAAAATCGAGTATTGGCACCGTTGGAGCACTTCCTGATCTTCCGTGCGAAACTCCTCACGCTGAGAGTTGGCACACGACTTCTTCATGGTTGATTACGATGAGCACTCGTCACTTAAAGGGACTGTAAAGCAGCAGGCATACAATTTTAGACTGCCTGCTCATTTGACAGCCGGTGTGCTCAGTATACAAACGCCACCAATTTCGTTCAAATCCACATCGTAGTTTATTTAGAAAATTCAGATTTAATATTACGGGCAACCCTGTGTATAAGAACCGACAAGAACTCCGCAGTTCCCGTCATGTAGGGCTGCGAACATAAACATGCCAATACCAATGGGAGCGTACAGCCACATCTGTGGACCGCTACCATCACCACGCCGGCTTGACGGACGTGGTGCATTTTTGCGTAGGTGACTCTCATCACTCATGGTGATTCTGCTGACAGTTTGTTACTCATTTCCACGATGTACGAATGTTCTTGCATTTTGAGAGAATATGTGTCAGGAAGTACCTCGTTTGAACAAACTTTTCAAAGAAAGTTCATGAAGCCGGCTACGTAGCCCACGACTTAGCCCATAGAGGGTTGGAGCCATGTAACACTGTTGCTCGACGAATAGGTGATTGTTTCCCAACAGGCATCGCCATGCGTCTTTTCACTGCAGTTTCAGTCGTTATTAAAAAAATATTTAGTTTTCTGTCGCGCATAAAATTTGCAGTGTGGGATTCTTTCGGAATAAGCTTCGAAATACTGCTGACAATATCAACAGCTGCTTTACTCACTCACAGCGATCACAGATAAGTATCTCTGAGTTTTGAGAGGGACTTCCGGACAGTCCGAAACTTAACCTTTGAAAATTTCACTCTTGTACTATACATGGTTCGGTTGGTAGCCTGAGCAGAAATGGAAGCTTCGAGTTACAAACCTACAATTTTTCTTCTTCATCTCGCGCTTCGTGTCTACGAGGACGAGATCGCGTTCATATATCTGGAACTGGGGCGGGGCCGAGAACTTTTCAGCACGCCCTCGCACATCAGTAAATAAGATCGTAAGAAAGAGTTCCCGAACGAGCACCCGCTCTTACGTTTATTCACAAAGTGCAACTTGATATAACCTCAACACGTTAACTCGAATTACCTTGTTACCTTCTTGATTACCTGGTAGAAGCCTGTTATCAACGATGCCCTGGTATTTTGATGACAGCGCGATGTCGGCTTGGGTACCTTAGTACACTATTAGCCTGACTAGCAATCGGAGAGGTGTGAGTTTGATTCCCGGCACTCGATAGCTTGTCGTAAACTGCCGTTCTTTGACCCGAACTATAAAACAGTTTCCTGTTTCTTTTGGATGGTGCGAGCGATATTATTTCCCACACATCTCCTGAACAAACGCTGTGCGCCAAACCGCTGACCTATTTTCATGTAGCGTCGAACTTTTCGGGTAAAAGACCCGCTTCCGTCAGACAGCTACGCTCCCAATTAATTTTCGTCCGGGTCATGTTAAACACGATTTTTCTCCGAATTAACTTCCGACTTTGCAGTCCCAGTGCACCACTGGAACACACAGACATTACGGCTAACAGCGCCATTCGCGACATAATTGCAAGTAGTACGTCCGAAACAAATGCAACTATCGGTACACAGCACTAGAACTTCTGTTTACATTAACCCGAAAGCAATATGAATACAATAGTGTTCGATTTTACTCGGTGGCATCATTCAGGGGGCTCTTTTTTTTTTTTTTTACCTACGGCTGCCCGCAGCCCCTCTCCCGGGGCAATTCCATTAAAGATCCGGTATAGATGAGAGGGCAACCGAGTGGGGGTCGAACCCACGCCCTCCGATTTCCCGTCGACCGATGGGTGTAGCCACAAACGCCGCTGCTGGTTGCCTTTTCATCAATCGTCGTTCATTAATAGATATATGCAACAGGGCGTTCCGAGGCTTAAGGGTTGTTTTCGTCCTATGTTCTATTGGCCTCAACTAAAGTACGCACGTGCATCAAATTCGTAAAACAACAGAACTACGCGTACCGTGGATGCGACAGTGTTTGTGTTCTCTATGCACACCAGACTCACCGTGTACTCGCACGAGCGATGTTCCTTGACGAACATTCTAGTGGAAGAAAAAGTAAGAAAAAAAACTGTTCACGGGATGGCGCACGAATACCGGGTGTAGCGTAATGCGCACATAGCAGATGACACCATCGGCCCTGTCGTATGCTAGAGAATATCTTGCGGCTGAGGCAGGATATTCGCCGTGATTAGAACAGCACGAAGAGACATGACGTTGAGCAGAAAGCTATGACGTTCTGGAGCATTCTGGAAAATGTCACTCGTGTGAATCGTATGAATACACGGCTAGTCAACCTCGTTGGATATTTGTTTATTTATTTGTAATACCCTCAAGGTAGAAACTCTACAGGGGGGAGTGGATTAGTATAAGATATCAAAAAGAAAGATAGATGAAATATCTTGCTAACTGATCTATGCAAACAACAACAACTAAATAACGATGATGAGGTGATGATGCGAGATGTTACCTATGCAAAGAAACAGTTATGCAATACACGAAAAATATTCAAGTAATACATCATTGTTTAGTGCAAACAATACTACAAATAGAGGAAGGAAGGCGATTCATCCTGTCCGAAAAATAAACGAATTGGCGAAAATGTTCGTCATGGCTGAGGGTACAAAAACTCGGAGTGTGATCCACTCTTACTGAGATATAGTGCGAAGGGGATAGGAATTCCTGTTTGAGTACATGGTTATGAAAATATATCTTGTGAAAGAGCGAAACACTCGCACTCTTACGCCGGGATGTTTGAAGGGAATGTCTTACGCCGGGATGTTAATGTTTGAAGGGAATTTACTGCCTCAATAACGTCACGCTGGCTGTCCGACGGTAGTTATTGAAAATGAAACGCGCCGCACGGCTCTGTACCTGTTCAACAGCGTTAATAAGTGCTGAGTGACTAGGGTGCCATACAACATGCAGACGCATACTCAAGGTCAGGTCTAACTAGGGATTTATAGATGAGTAATTTTAAGTTACTGGGGGGAGGCGCGATAGAGGTTACGTTTTAGGTAGCCGAGAGAGCGATTAGCTTTGTGAATAACGCAGTCTACATGCTACATCTGCAACATATTCAGTTGATTCATTCAACGCGACTTTGGTGCAGACATGAGTCCAACATTTGATCGTCTCTGAAGCAGCTTAGAGAACGTGACACTTTACTCGATACAATCTTTTAGGTCCGCCTCATTGATCTCGTTCCACTCGTATTATGCGAAATCAAGGTTATTGTTGCTTCGAGTTTGCTTTAAACTGACACTGCGCGCGGAACGTATATAATACGGCAACGGTTGAAACTGGCGTGCGCGCTAGTTTGTCGAATAAAAACAGCCGGAGCCACAGAGAGACTAAGCCGCCTCTACAGAGTCGTAAGCAGAGCTAAATTAATCATTCGTTCATTTTCCAAACGCAACTTACTTCCGGTCCATTAAATTTGTGACACGGGGGAGTTGCTCCCAGTGCAGTGGTCGGTGGAGCAGTTAGAATCTTCGCCCCGGGCTCATTGGGACTGTGGCACAAACCCCTCGTAAATAACGTCCATAACTTGCTCTTCCGAGGCTACACGAAAAAAAGAAAAAGTGAACGGGACGAGGCGTGTTGGACAAAAAACGGAAACCGGGAGGCAACCAGTTGTTTCCGCGCCATTTGCTCCGGAAACGGAAGAGGCGCGTAATTTCGTTAGGCCCACGGCTCCCACATAGTACTGGCGCTGGTCCCTCAGCCAAATTCTCTGCTCGATCCTTTTTCTTCCTTTCAGGGCGGCAACGCATCAGAGCCGTTCGCGCTCTCGTTATCAAGCTCGACCCCACCATGAGATAGGAATGCAAATGCAGAAGGACACGCCCGTTAAAGAGTATAGTAAATACCTTGAGGACCCCAAATAAGTGCCTGTACACTGTGCGGCAGAACCGAACCGAAATCGGAGCTCACGCATGCGGCATCCACCGTGCCGCAGGTACCACTACGGACTGAAAAAATTATATTCTTTTTACTTTGCCAAAGAAGCCGCAAAACGTCATAGTTTCGGATTCTCCCAGGGTATACACGCGTGACGTCACCACGACCTTGGGCATCCTGTCTCCTCAGTGCCGTGTATTAAAAGGGAGTCTGGTCATTAGGGGAAGCCTAAAAGAGAGACTCGTCCTGTCAATCAAACTTGAACGTTTTTCATGGGCTGGTGCTTTCTATGGGGGCCGGCACGACACCAAAATTTGGCGGTGTAGCTTGGAACGGCGAAGCAAGAATATCTTGACAATTTTCGCAACAACAATCGCAAAAGTGGCCGCGAAATCCATGATGTTGGTGGGTAGCTAGCGAATATCTGTTCCAATCCTATCCAATCCAGTTTCCCGAAAATGGCGGCACCCAGTAAATACGGGTGAAATATAGCATCGGATAGCCTGGAATAATACCGAACTTTATTTCGGCTGGTGATTGGCCAGATAGCTCAAAGAGTGGGTGGAGCTTCAGGTATAGGCAGGTCCCATCAATGACCAGACTCCATTTTTTATATGCGGCTCTGTTTCTCCTATAGCAAATGGCTCTCCGTCCCACGTTGGAAGACCGCAAGCAGCAGTGATGAGGAGACGGAAGTTGAGCTCCAGCTCTTTGCTCTTGTTTCCCGCATTGCAAACCGTGAATAAGCAAGCATTCATGCATTCAAGGAACAAAGTTGCCGGACGCCTGGGTAGGTTGGGCATCTCATGATGTTATGCCACTCAAAAACAGAAATTAGCTCTATGATACTTCCATGTCACATAGAGGAACAACATTTGGGGAGAATTCAGTGTGAGAGACGTATATTACAAATGGCATAAATGGTAGGATTCTCGTTTATTCACACGAGCGACATTCCCCACAGCGGAAGATGCGAAAAACGTCATAGCTTTCTGCTGTCACGTGGGCGCTCAACGTCATGTACACTGCTAACCGCAGGAAATATCCTGCGACACAGCCACAGGACGATATAGCAGACGACAGGAGAAGACGCTGACGGTGTCGCCTGCTAAGTGCGCCACTCCCGATATTCCGGCCCCGTGTGAATGCTCCACATAACAGGCTGTGAGCAGTGTTTTCGCTTTTTCTTCCGCTAAAGCTTCCGTGAGGATGTCGCTCGTGTACAATGGTAGGATACTGAAAACACCAGATTTAATCCGTAGCGGCGCCTGAAATACCGGTAGGACACTCTTATCGAAATACGCCCAGCGTATGCGCCTGTGGGCGTGCCACGGAGCGATTTTTCTAATAATCCGTCAAAATGTGCGAAAGAGAGAAAAGGGAACACCAGAACTGCAGCGACAGACCCCAACGGGAATAACGCAAAAGCGAAGAAACCTTTTCTTTGTCTGGTTCCGAAAACTACAATCAATCGGCTGTTTCAACCATGTCACGAGCAATTCCTCGATATCCACTGTAATCAATGTCTCTTGTTCATGGAAAGGGTGAGCAGCATAGAATGGCCGTGCATCCAATGGGGCCACCCGAGCCAGTCATAAAGATCCGGATCGAACCGACTCCATTATCATCCCACGGCGAAGTTAGCGTTCATAAAACCTGCACTGCGGGCGATATTTAAGAAGCACAAAAGCAGAACTGGAACACAATATTCCACCAGCTGAGCATCGCGCGCCTTATTCTGTGGTGACGAAAGCTGAGCTGTACAAAGCTTTCGTCGATAATTCGTCAAACCATCTTGTCTCCCCTTTCTTTAGTCACGAAGTTAAACTAGCATGGAAGAACTAAAAAAGAAAAACATGCCTTGAGGAGCAGAAATGATGATTACAAGCCCTGGAATAGATGTCCGAAGAAAAAAGACTGCAAGCCGCTTGACAATTCATATCTTCTGCCCAATAGTGGGGAGCGCGCCTTCTGTTTCCTTTCGTAGTTGTATTTTTGCGTCGCCCGTCCTGCGTCTCGACCCCGCCATGCTCGCTAGCAGACGATCCTCGGCAGCCAATAAAAAGCGCTCCACTGACTTACACTTGACACGAGAAGCAGCTGAGGGTACTCTTGGAAACTAATTTTCTCAGGAAATTCACACTGACCAAAGGGAACGTTTTGTGTGGCATCTCCTGGATGTAGTATGTCCATATCACACGCTAAAAATACATATTGTTACGCGAATGAGGAAGAGATCCGAGGAGAAGGGCACGGACACGGGCTCCGCATGAAGCCGCACAGGAAACTCCAGCCATGATGCTCACCGGGCGGAACTTGCGCCTCCCCAATGACATAGCCCTTGGTGCATGTGTCTGTCTTTTTAGCTCCCCGGCACTGGGGTTTTAACGCTTTCAATCGTGATTCTAGCCCTTGGTCCAACGCCGGATGCTGAAATTCCCATCTACCTTCAGAGCCTGCGCTCCCGCTTGGAAACGGTGCTCACCTACAACAGGCATTCACGCGCATGAAAACTCGTTACGACCTGAGAGCGTCAGATGCAGGTTTCTCAGAAGGCCAGTCGGTGTGGATCTACAACCCTGTCCGAAAACGCGACTTTGTCCAAAGCTTCAGCGGCCCTGGCATGGACCCTACGTCCTAACGAAGCGTCTGAACGACGTTGTGTACCGCGTCAGGCGTTCTGGACGTTCCCGGCCTATTGTCGTCCACGTTCACCGCCTAGCCCCGTATCGTGAACACTTGGATTCCCCAGACCCACATCAACTCTCGTCGGAACATCCGGGTCAATCTCAAGAGGAAGGGGGAAGGGGGTGGGGCAGTGTTACGGGAATGAGGAAGAGGTCCGAGGAGAAGGGCGCGGACACTTCGACTTCTTCGGGATAGAACTAACTGAAGTTAAGGGATCGGAACCTGGTAACAATATGTTCGATATGCGCTACCCTAAACCGGTCTCGACGCTTCGTCCATACTCCAAATAAATGTAAAAGACAACTGATACAAACCTGCATGCCAAAGTTTACAGTAGACGCGTAGGAAATCGGCACGAAACTCATCCGGCTCTAGGCGTCTCCGCCAGTGAGAGAGGTCATGTGCTTTGGCTACCAATGGCAATGGCCGTTGCTCTCGTTCCTCTCACGTCAGAACTTGACTCGCACGCTGTGGTCGAGGGTTTGTACCCAGCCAAGTACGACGCGTAGAAAAATGGTTTTCCCTCAATACTCTGGCGTGCAGTACAAAGTGTCCATCACGTGAGCAACATCGCTGGACCGTGGTACGAATACTGTGAAGTGTTGGAGATGGACCAGACGAAGCGAATATGGTTCTCATTGAGCCGCCAATGCAGATGGATATTCACAACTTGTAGGACGCGTGCCTTCGCTTATCTCACGTCTGCGAGGAACGACGAACCGGAAATGGGCAAAGCTCACTTCCGGCCCCCTCCAACGGTACTTCCGCTTCTTAAAGTCGGGAGCTGCGGAAGCCATCGATCCTTTCAGCATCACGAGGAACAAGTTTGGGAGTGCCGTAAAAAGGGGTGAGAAACGGCCTTTTGCAGGACGGAAGGACGACTACGATTGCCTTCTTTTATGGCTTCTTTCTTTTTCTTTTTTTTTTTGCGAATGACGCAAAAGGACCAAGCCGAGAACAGTGACTGCGCCAAGAATTGAAAGCCACGTTACTGGACGATACAAGACGTTGCTTACTGTTCACATTTTCCTCCCACGCAGTTATCCTCGTAAACGAACTCGCGACATAAATTTCGCAGCGTTAACTCGAACATAAACTTTCGTGTGAAGCAATAAGAGAGGCAGATGCCCAATATGCCGGAGTATATAGAGGTTTTCCTTTTCTTTTTCGACCAGCGGCATGGCCGAGTGGGCTAAGGCGTCCGCTCGTTGGTGGTGACCAAGGTCGTGCTGAAGACTGGGAGGTGGTGGATTCGAATCCTACCGCCGGCTGTGCTGTCTGAGGTTTTCCCTGGGTTTTCCGAAGACTTTCCAGATGAATGTCGGCACAGTTCCCCCTGACGCCCAGGACGCATACTAACCCCCGTGTCCCGCACTCCTTCCTGCTATCCTCTCTCCGTCTGTCCACATTTGTGCGTCGCTCATAGCCACAGTTGCTTTGCAGCGCTAACACCCAATCAAAAAAAAAAAAAAAATATATTTTTCGAAAATGCAGCGGAGCAATTTTTTTCCTCGTAAAAAAATTGTCTCGTTCTACACGGGACAAGGTGGCAGTGACAATGTGACCAAAAATTTACCGCCAACGATGGGCCAACGCTACTGCATTTCAATCCATTAGCACAATGCCCAAAGATGCGGCCTTTCTTTTCGTACAAGAGAGAACTGACGTTCTGAGGCTGGAACAACATAGAAATGACAAATACATACAAAGCCTCAATTGGTAGAGCCCTGGACCGGCAATTCAGAATGTTCGAGTCCTACAGCTGGCTAACCTTTTCATTGACTTTCTTCTTTCATCGTTTCTTTTCGTGCTTGTCCGGTGCGCTTGTAGCTTGAGAAGTGTCTATTCGCTGGTCCCTTTTTGCGACGTTTTCGATGGGACCAAGTTCACCTTACTTGGCCATAAAAACTTCTCTCTTTCGGAGGTCGACCTACATTCCGCATTATACGATATTCGCGGGCGGGCAGCCATAGCGGAACCGGTAGCGGCGTGGGTCGACTTTCGAGTCTGCGAGTGCAGTCGTAATGAACTTGTAGTCAGTGTTCGTCTCTACTAACGACCGAGTACCGCTATCATAATAAGACGCTTCCTCGTACCCTTACAACACGTGCCGTGCATAGTTATGGGGCGAGGCTTACGCCAGCGAAACGGGCTCATCCTCCGACCAAACTAATTCCAAACTCCTTGGCGGAGACCCGCCTAAAACCCAATTTTCTAGGCGGCCAAATTATGCAAATACCTGCGCGGCTCCGACTAACTCCTTTTTCCAGCGCTAACACGTGAACCGCTGCGGGGGATCCCGCATAAATTACGACGACGCCCGCGTTAACGTAACGGGCTAAAATTAAAGCTACGCTCCAATAGCCTGCACGCTCGGACAGAAGGAACCGACACCCAGAAGGGAGGCAATAAAGCTACGAATGTTTGCTCAGCGACGAGGCTTTCCATGATCCAACTGTTACGTCGAAACTGCGCTTCTACTCCTCAGACTTTGGTCGATCGATGCTTCACCCCGTAAGCAGGTTAGAAACTCTTTCGCCGATGTCTACTGTTATCGGGAAGGACGATGCATCAATGAGCCAGCACGAAAGTGGGGAAAGTTCACTCACCGATATGTAGGGTTCAGGATCTTGGGATTAATTCGAAGGCTTCCGTAAAACGTATACGCCGGCAAAATTTTTAGTTATATCCGGATTTAACCGAAGGACTTGGACTTCGGGGGTGCACTAACCAAGAACTCGGCAGTCACATATCGTAATCTACATTCTAAAATAGAATGACGTTAACACATTCAATGACTACCAGCGCAGATGGTGATGCAGTCATCACTCCTGACTACAGGAGAGAGCCCTACGCCTTTCTGTGATGAGTAACATAAATGCGATGTGACACAAAATTACGTACGTGTCCCATCTTCAACAAAATTTCAAGCTGCTCATTATCTTCTCGATTACGTCACTTCACATCCGAATTTCGGATAATGAGTCATTTATATCGAGTAATCAGCCGAAAACACCGAATTACCAGAAAATAAAAAACCCGAATAACCACCCTCTGAATTTCCCACACGGTCAACTCGGAAAACAAGGAACCCTGTCAATATGTCGTACACCAGTGGTTCCCAAACTGTGGGTCGCGAAGCGGCCCACAAATTTTAAAAAATCTCGGGCCGTGCGCACTATTCTGCGTTACCAGGAAGCCCGTGGTAGCAGATCTGGAGGTTTCTCATAAACGCGCTTGCATGCGGGGCACGCGACGCTTTCGATGCATCGCACAGCCTCGCTTTCAGGTCTGCTTTCAGTTGTGCACGAGGGCCAAAATCTATGTCGTGAGGTCCACTCACACCCCCTAAAAGCCACAGCGGCTGCGTCTATCGCGGCATGCACGTACACCCCGCCTTCACTGACGTCTGCTCGCCAAAAACCTAAGAAAACCGTTTCGCGTGCGTTGTCGGCAGGGTGTCGAACCGGAAACGAACCGAACCGAAAGCAGGAGCTGAACCGTAATTTTTTCACGAACCCGAACCGGAACTGAACCGCTATATTTTCACCAGCCCGGAACCAAACCTGAATCGGAACTAATGAAAAATAGTGTTCGAACCGGTTCCAGAAACGATTCAGGGCTCTTCTGTTTCACCTTTGGACGCGAATGTCCTCTGCTCTACCTAGGCACGTATACGCTTATGACGACACCACGATGAGTCGGCGACACTGCTTGGCAGATTTCATATTACAGCTCCACTTAGCGAGGGATGTCGCCAGTGCAAACTCACCAGTTCTTGAAATTCTGCCAAACACTTGGAACTTAGTTACCCTCAAGTATTGTCCTACTTCGCAATCTTTTACTTGCGCTTCCTCTTTAGTCGCTTAATCACGTAGACAATTTAGCAATACCAACAAAAATTGTGTAGCAAATCACACTGTTAGGGGCGGGCACGAAGTACCAAACGCTGCTACTCGTAGTGTTTTTCCATTGTCCTCTAAAGAGGGGTCCCTGAGTGTGATATCAAGCAAGAATTAACCCAGGTGAAAAATGTCTGCAATCTCAAATGGTTTATGAAACAATTTCCACTTTAAACCACTTACGTACAAAGTGGTTCACAGTGGTTTCAAGTGGAATTTCTTTCGTAAACCACTTGTAACTGCAAAAATTTTCACATGAGAAGCGAATCGCTAAATATTGACCATAAACACCAAGATTCACTCATTTAGGTGACTAGCATATTACCTTTACAATGCTACCAATAACCATATGTCGACATTGAAATACCGTCAATGGAAAGCGTTCTTGTTTTTAACGTATGTCGCGGAGCCTTGCACATGCGGAGGCGGTAGCTACCACTGAGACATCGCCAACGCCGGCAATTCAGTAGACGCCGGAGCAACCAACAAACGCAGGCTGGGGGACCCCGGAAAGAAACGCGTTGACGGAACAAACACGAAAGGCATTAAGATGTTACTGGGTTCCTCAGTTATTAAAATATGCCCCTGTAAAGGAGGTGAAAAGCTGTCATCGCTGCTGAGGTCATTCTTTGGTTATCGGTTACAGCTCGTCAAAAACAAATATGTTGCGATTTCTTAAGAACAAGTTGTGTTGTGATCGTTCAGACGCTGAAGGAAGGCTTCACCACAAAATCAAGGTAACCTCACTTGTGACTCTGTTTATACAACAGTATATTATTTTGTTCTGTAAGGCCAGGAAGACGTATAAAATTGTGAAGCAGGCGCTCTCACGCGCGACAGTACAACCGTTTATATATAACGTGATGGCATTGATTAATGTTTTCCCATTTCTTCTTTTTTCGTTTAGATGCCACTCTCAGGTCCACCATTCGATAACACGATACACTGGTGTTTTTCTAGAGGATCTCGCATCATGTTCCCTACACTTTAGCGTATTTTCGGGGAGTGCAAATGCTTCCCTCACAATACACTGCAGACTTGTGCCCGTTACTCGAAAAATGTAATTGATTACCGTTACCGTTACTTGTGCGGAAAAAGTAATGGATTACCATTACCAATTACTCGACTTCAAATGCAATTGAGTAACGAGTAGAAAAGTAACGCGTTACTTCGGTCGTTACTCTGCATTCACGCAAATTATAACCGTCCTTGTGTGCCTCAGAACAAAAAAGGTTCAACAGCGGAACAGCTGAAATAACAAGACAAACAAAAACACGTAGGACAAGGAGATCTGACTGTACGCCCGGGAAGACGTTGACCCGACTGTGGAAGGGCATTGCGTGGAACTTCCCCATGACTCACTAAACCCCCAAAGCTTCAGGTACCATCACACTGGTGTAGGGAGAGAGACTCTGAAATTCCAGAGCGTTATTACAGTGATCTCCGCCTACTATAGTAGAACAGCCCAACAAAGGCTGATGGCACCAGGGGCTTGACTTGGGGCAGAACATCTGAAAGATAAGCTAATCTCTGCCGGAAAAGTAATCAATTACTGAGTAATCGATTACTCAGAAATGTAATTGATTACTCGAAAAATTACTTTGACACTAAAGTAACTGATTACTCGAAACGTTACTCAAAAAGGTAATTGATTACGAGTAACGCAATTACTAGTAACGCGTTACGCACAAGTCTGCAATACAGTAGCTGAACCGTTATGAACCCGTATGAACCGGTTCGAACCGTTATACTTTGCGCTGCGGAACTGAACCGGAACCGAACTGAAACGTCTAAACTTGAACCCGAACCGAACACGTATTTTTTTCGGTTCGACACCCTGTCGGTATCGTCGGTGAGCGAAGCATGCCGTTGTGCAACAAGTCGTTGTGCAAGACTTTTTGGCCCAGGGACCTCGCTCTCAATGTAGCTCCAATGAAATGTCAGTGTATCGTTGTGGGTACCGTTCATGCGCTGAGATCGGAAGACCTCCGGCATCGCGACGAGAGAAACCGGGGGGTCTCTATTTTTATGGGTCGCGGGGCGCCGAAGTTTGGGCGCCGAAGAAGACCACTGCAGTACACTGTTGAAAATCGTCTTGGCGTCTTTCTCAATGCATACTTACTCCCCCGATACGCTCGTGACAATTGCTTCATTATGGTCCATCATATAGCTGCGGCAATGAAACACGAGGACTAACACAAACACTGAAACATATTAACTAACATTAACAGCGTATGGGTTTGACATCTCATTCCATTCTCACATCTCTGCCATTCTTTAATCCCCTAAATCACGCCGGGCCTAAATCACGCTTCAAAGCTTCAAATCACTCACGACGGGCGTAAAAGGAGAATTAACCTACTTAAAGGGAGACTCCGGGACAATCCGAAACTATTATAATGACTGTGTAAATAAGTACGATACATATTTTCCGAAATGAGAAATAAAGTTGGTTTGGCAGCCGGGGGCTCCTTAGTTGCCAAAGGAGCTAGGAAGCTCAAAACGAAACCGAAACTTCTGAAGGTTCCCTCTCCTACCTCCTGTACCCTGCGTGACGTCTCGGTAGTCTCGTGTGGGCCACCTGCTGTTTTTCGGGCACGGGCTTTGCAACTTCTTCGTGCCTCGTGGATGACCAGTCATCTGCTTCCTCGATTTCGTTCTAAAATATTCACCAGTGGTACAAGCAAAACCTACAGAAAGCCGTACACGAGGAATACCGGTGGCATACCGGTGAGATGAAGCTCAGTGTTGCTGGACTGCTTTTCCGTGGTGGCCTAATCACTCAAAGAAAAATATTTATTTTCTTATTATCTGTGCCACTTGGGGATGAGAAATTGTATTCACTAAAATATCATATACGGAACGGATTGATGTCGCACTGTTACCTCAACACGTTTTTGGTGCGGAGTCTCCCTTTAAAGCACAGCTAGGGCATACCCAGGTATTCTTCATCCCCTATCGCGTGAACCTGTTGCAACCGGAAGCGTAGATGAACTGCTTCCGGGACAAGATAGTGCGTGACGCACAACTTCCGCTCGGTTTACGGATGCTATGGGCCCTGCATCTGGCGTCAGGAACGGAGATCTCCATCGTGTTTGCGCACGCAAAAGAGTATTTAAAGGGACAAAGTGCAAAAATTTCTGCTCGCGAAATGAAAGATGCCATTAACTTTCATACGTTAATACAAAATGAACGAGATTCATCCGTCGCGTCGTTCGTGCGGAGAAAGATAGAGTTCTACGTTAAAAAAAAAAAAAAAGAAACACACAAGAGTCTTACCCTTGCTCACTGAGCCGTCTCTGGAGGGACAATTGTCACATAACCGGCGCATAAAGCTAAGGTTACTGGATGTCAAGAGCAAACACCAATAACTTTATTTAGATGATTGCTGGTGATTCGTCAGGAATTTGTTGAACAAAGAGTCGGAGGCAAGCGAGCTCGCAATAGATCTGTAGGTAACATTTCCCTGGATGCTATGAGGAGAAAACACGCAGGCAAGCACGAAGAAAGACGAGACTCAAGGGGTTTCCGACAAGAATTTTTCCGAGCGGTACGAACTGCTTATGTACGCCGTTTTTCGCGGGAAGAGTCAAAAGAAGTCTGCCTTATGCTAAGACTTCTTTGCGAGGAAAGGGGAATACACGAGAAGACGAGGGAAAAGGTCGCTGAGCTGCGAAAATTCGTTACCTTGAAAGCAGACACTCCCAAAGCCCTCTCGTGGCTGTGAGGCGCACGAAATCTTCATCAGAGCTTTATACTGTCTCTCTCTTGTCAAGTGTCAAGATGAAACGCGTGGGCAAGGGCCGAAGAGATTTCCTGAAAGCTTCAAATTTCTTGAAATTGGCAAAAAAAAACACAACGGCATCTGTGCGTGAAAGCTTCTTTTTCTTTTTTTCTTTTAAAGGCGTGATTACGAAAGTGCCCAGTATTTCTTAAATTTCTTACCATGAGAGACTCGAGACAACAGGTTTGATGGTTATAACGCGAAAGTGCGACGCGACGAAAATTATGGCCAGATTTGTTTTGTTAAACCACAAACCACACACACACACACACACACACAAAAAAAAAAGAAACACGTTTTTCGGACGCTGCACAGAACCCAGTTCTTATAAAGCAGAAAAGAATGCTTCATTGCATGCTTCACAAGGGCTGGGACTTTTCATCTTAAAACGAGTGAAAAAATAAATAAATAAAGTGAAAATCCGCTCTGCACGAGCATATTTCGCCCTGGTGCCCCACAAATAAAACACCGCAGACGCATAGGCAAGTCGGTCGAGAAGCTTGATGAAATTCGGCCTAAAGCTTATGCACAGCATCAGTGTTACTTGAGGAGCTCTTATTAGTACCACAGAGTTAACATGCCCTTGATACCAATGCGGAGCAGTCGCACGTCAAACCTGTTCTACGGAGCCCAAGTATCGCCGCGTACAACCTGTATCAATAGTGAGTTTTAGTGCTTCTACGCTATCGCCTTTACGTATGTAAGGGATACCTTTGGTTGTACTGCACACGCGCAGTGCGCAGAACCACCACGCTGTCCCTTACGTACACAAAGGCAATAGCGTACGATGCACTAAAACTTTCCAATGTCATTTCATTACACAAAAAAATATCACGTTCGGACAGCGAGTACGCTCAAGAAAGCAGTTTCTCGGATGATGACCAAGTGTTGCATGCAGCTTGGACTCACTAACAACTGTCAACGTACAACTCGTTCAACGCAACTCCTATACTTAGATTGTTGTTGTTTTTTTATTTATTTTTTATTTTTAAATTCCGCGTTAGCACCGCGAAGCAACTGTGGCTATGAGCGGCGTACAGACGTGGACAGATGGAGAGAGGATAGCAGGAAGGAGTGGGGGACAGGGGCGTTAGTATGCGTCCTGGGCCGACTTCAGGGGGAACTGTGCCGACATTCGTCTGGAAAGTCTTCGGAAAACCCAGGGAAAACCTCAGACAGCACAGCCGGTGACAGGATTCGAACCCGTGTCACCTCCCAGTCTCGGCGTGGAAAGCGATCATCCTAACCACTATGCCACGGGAGCTGGTTTAGATTGTTGTGGACAATAGTGTTACAACAGTGTGTCCACAGCGACGTCCATGGACGCAAGTGGACTGATCTTTGTGGTATTGCGCAAGTGGACTCACTGCATCACCTTTGGGCGAGAGCATGCAGTACGCCTCCCGCGCGGGCGCCGCTGTGCAAGTATTTCGAAGATGACGTCATCGCCTACAGGAACCACATGTGCAGTCCATGCCTGAGACACTGGATACCTGTTTCCTCTTTCTGTAACTCCCTTTCTGTGACAGACGCTCGGACGCTGGAAACTAGTGTCGCCAGACCAAGAACGTAATCGACGCCCTATGTTAAGAAGCATCGCGCGCAAGTGGTAAGGCATATAAAGCCAGATCATTTTCTTCAATATCCATTCCTTCATAGAGAAGCCGGCAGGAGTAAAGGAAGAGGCCTTTGTACGGCATAACAGAACGTTTTGAGTATGTATGTTGATCTTTTTGGTGCCACCTCTGTCGTGAAACTTGGATCACGGGCCACATCCACAGAAATTCCTACATCTATTCAGCATAACCCGATGCTATAACTGCGGCACCCGCTATGTGTACACATGTATAGAAATTCCCACGTCTATTCAGCGTAATACGATGCTATAACTGCGCCACCCGCTTTAACGATGACACCCTCTAGGCAAAATCACATCTTGGAAGGAGAAAAAATAATAAATAAAAAAGCAGGAGGCGCTAAAGCGTAGCATAGATGTACTCCAAGTGTACTCTGCCGAAACGGTGTTCACTCACTACCGGCCTCATCAGCATTTTCCTCGGCGTCTCTTTGGCCGGCTTATTTAAACAGCCAGTCACCTTTTTTCCTTTTTCCCCTCGCGCGTAATCTTTCTTTTTCTAGCGCCCCGGCGCAACACGGTTCATTAATTTTGTTCAGAAGCCAATCTCAGAGAGTGTCCCTACTGACAAACATAAAACACGCCTACAGACGGTTAAGAAAAAAGAAAGCCTAGTTAAGAGAGAAAATAAAAAGGAAGTCCGAGATACTTAGCATTCGACACGCGAACAAAAGAGAGAGTGAAATAAAAGTGTAGGAGAAAAAGAGAGCTCAATATCGTGACTCCGACGCGCTTATCTGGCAAGGGAAGAAACAAGACAGCGGAGGGAGAACAATACTTGCAAGGAACGTGCGCTGCTTCCAGAGAGAAAATTGGACGTCCCCATATTAATGGTCATTTCTCTAGACGACTGGAATGTCCTAAAGTGAACACAGGGAGGAAGGCCTCTGGAGAATCAGCCCCCGATTATTACACGCTCGTGAAAGCATTCTGTATCCTAGAGGAGATATTGCATCTCGAATGCAGCTATATCGACAGCACAGCGGTATCTTAAAATAGTTTTCCTAACCAATGACAGAGAGTGTTAGTATACAGTTGATGTCACGGCCTTCCAAGTGTCCTATCTACCGCACTAAATCAACAAATAAGATTCTGAGACACGTTCGCTGCAATTGGTTCCGGTATGTACGATATCTTCACGGTAGGCTACTGCGTCTACCGCACACTATCAACAGGCTTGCGTAAGGGATAGCTTTGGGTGTACTGCGCACGCGCAAAACATAAAGAGCGCTTCGCGCAGTGCGCAGAAGAATATTGTTACAACAGTGTGTCCACAGTGACGTCCATCTATACAAGTGGACTGACCCTGACGGCCTGACCTTTGGACGAGAGCCTGCAGAACGCCTCCCGCGCATGTGCCGCTGCACAAGTATTTCTAGGATGACGTCATCGCCGATAGGAACCACTAGGTTTTGCTGCACTTGTGCAGTCCATGCCTCAGGCACTGGATACCTGTTTCCTCTTTCTGTAACTCCCTTTCTGTGACAGACTATCAACAGATAAGATTCTGAATCACGCTCTCTGTCATTGGTTCCGGTAGGCACGGTAAGTTAACGGTGACGTTTCTCTTACGTACGGAAAGGCGATAGCGTTGGTGGTTCTGCGCACGCGCAAACCACAGAGAGCTTCGCGCAGTGCGCAGAAACACCACGCTATTCCTTACGTACGCAAAGGCGATAGCGTACATAAGGGATAGCGTTGCTGGTCCTGCGCAGTCGCAAAACATAAAGAGAGACGATGAAAGAAGAAAGTCACTGAAAAGGTTAGCCAGCTGTAGGACTCGAACCCACATCTTCTGTATTGCCGGTCCAGGGCTCTACCAACTGAGCTAAGCTAACACGCCTTCTCAGCGACTTCCAAGGGTGCGTGCAATTTGAGGCTTTGCATGTATTTATCCTTTCTATGTTGTTCCACCCTCAGAATATCAGTTCTCTCTTGGTCATAAAGAGAGCTTCGCGCAGTGCGCAGAACCACCACGCTATTTCTTACGTACGCAAAGGCGATAGCGTACATAAGGGATAGCGTTCCTGGTCCTGCGCAGTCGCAAAACATAAAGGGAGCTTCGCGCAGTGCGCAGAACCACCACGCTATTTGTTACGTACGCAAAGGCGGTAGCGTACGATGCACTAAAACTCACTAATAGCGAGTGTTTGCAGAGCAGGTATAGGGTGAGCCAAGCCCAAGATGGCAGTAGAACACTCAAAACAATGACACTGAAGCTTTCTTAGTTTAATATGGATTAATATGTACAGCTTGGGACAAAAGTTCACGGAGCACGGCACTGCCGCATTTCTTCATCGGAGTGGTCCCCTGCCAGCAACCAGAAAGAAATCGAATAAGAAACGGATGACTGGCTAGTCTATCCATCGCTCAGTATGAGTGTCCGCTCTTGTTTGCTTCTACGATGTTACTCCAATGGAGAAATGTGACACCATGGTGTTCCGTAAACTTTTGTCCCGAGTTGTACAAGCTTTCGTGTGGTGGACCACGCTTCATCAGGTACAGGATGAAATGGTGAACTCACACAAGTATACATGGACACGAAATAGAAGGAGAGAGATACCGGGATAGAGGGTAAAAATTGCGAGAGTTGAAAAAATTCACTGGACGATTACGATAGTCGATAATGCGAAATTCGAGCGCAGCTGTTGAAGTTGAGTTATACACCACTGTTTTTATTTTCCACACATAGTACTTTCTTCAGGTAGCACTCCTATCCCAGTTCGTGAAGTCATTGTCCAGGTTGGTGAGGTACAGGCCGGTTATGTCTGTAGCGCGACTCAGTGCCACATATACCTACTTTTGCGATAACGCTTGACATAGGAGAACACGATTTTTTCATACGTACGATTTTGCGGCCGCCACGGTTACAGTCGCGAGTTTGGAGTCAAGCTCACCGGACCAGATGCGTTCCGGCTTCCCAAGCGTACCCTCAATTCTTCGCTTTCCTCCTCGCGCCCTCTTCCCTCTCGCCGTACGCTTCCCCGATGCTTTCCTCCTCACGCTCTCCCGTACTTTCATCCTTCGTTTCGCTCCTTGTTCGCTCTGCCGGTTACAACGCCGACGCCCTCAACGCAGGGACGGGCGCCTAAAGGCTGGTTCACACTGCCACGTTCGCGCTTACGGGCTACGGGTTGCGCTTACGTAGTACTCATCTCGTTGCATTACATCCCCCCCCCCCCCATCGTTGCATCGTTCACATTACTACGTTTCGGCGCTCCGTTCCTCCAATGAGGAGCGGCCTCCTAGAGCGCCATCCTTCCGAAGAAAAGTGATATAGAGCCACAGAGTAGCATGGCGTCCAGCGTCGAGCACCCCGGTGCCGGCTGCTTTGGAAGACAATCAGACATTCCTTGACGATGTTCTTAACTGTTAACTGTTAATGTTCTTAACTTAACGCCATCGTTGACAGTGCAACGTACAACTCGCTACTTCGGACAGATTCATTGAGTAAAGATATCACCTGACAGACCCACTGCTATGCTAATTATTGTCGTCCATGAGTTTTCTTTTTCCGTGGCATCCCTGTAGTCGCTTCTTTTGCTATTGTATAGCCAGGGAAACTTCTCAACTAGGAGAGAGCTTCTAAGACATCCAATGTTTCCGCCATCTTTGCAAGGAGACGCGCGAGACAAAACGCTTGCGCGGCATTCGAACTTTTCTGCCATCCTATTGGCCAGTGCGCTCACGGTTACGGAGTTTGCGGGAGAAAAGCTGAAGTTGCTTCAACTCCTTGCGGAACGAGTGCCGTCTCTTCGTCGTCAGGGCAACCCCCACCGTAAGCGCCCGTAACCCGTAGACGCAAGCGTAAACGTGACAGTGTGAACCAGCCTTAAGAGCTGCGCTCTACTAACAAGGGCGCTTCTTCCTCCCATCTGTACTACGCTTCTTGTCTGCTTAAACTCTTTCGATTCAAAACAAAAACAAAATCGTAAGACATCCTAGTCGGCCTCTGCTTTGTTTTACTCAGCGCTAACCATTGAATGAATCAGGTATCAGGCGTCATATTCGCTTCTTCACAGATGGCAACGTTGTTTTCTTTTGAATAGTGAGTGTTACCGAAGTACCGTATCCACCGCACTTAATCAACAGATAAGTCAGCGTAGACAAGCGGAACTCCGAATCCACGTTATCAATGGTCTACCAACACTCACTAAGACCTGTTTCCAGTGGCGTCACTATAGGGTATGCGTCACCCGGCGCGGAGGCTCTTTACGTCACTCCCCCCCCCCCCCCTAACGTATCCCTCTCCGTACCAGGCGGTATACGATAAATAACAATATTACACCACACGCAGAAAAAAATCAGGTGCTCGCAGAGGGCTCCTCACGTTGTTTTTTGCGTCATCGCGCCGCAGAGAAGGGCAGGAAGCGGCGGTACTGGTGCGACGCGTCACCCCTTTCCGTCGCGTCACCAGATGCAGACAGCACCCGCCGCACCCCCATAAGGAAGCCGCTGCCTATTTCACAGGAACGTTTTTCTCGGTCGTGTTTTTGACGGAGCCAAAACCGGCCCATTGGAACCTACGGGGCTCGAATGCACTTTAGGTTCTATTTTTGAAGCAAACAGACGACAAACGCATCGTGCATGACTCAGAATCTTATCAGTTGATTGGGTGCGGTTAGACACGGTTCGAAAGCCACGTGACCAATGGTCTACTAACACTATTACCGACGGTTACTTTGTAAAACTGCCTATTGTACTCAGTATCAGTGGTCACCGAATACACTTTTCTTCTCATCTTTTTCAGCGCAAAAGAAAGAAGAAAAAAAGTTAGCAGTTCCAATTGGGGGTATCACTGCTTCAGATGGAGTCGCGAGTTCAAAGTTAGTGATGGTTACACAAAGTTGTGTACCGTTTCTTAGTGATTAAAGGGACTATCGCATCCGGAAAGGTGAGTATGAGACTGATACGGTAATGTTCGGCATGGCTTCACAGTCCACTTGGCCATGTTTCTCTTCCGAAAACAGCGTACTTATTAAATAAGCGAGTTTTAAAGATTCACACTCCCTCTGCAGCTAAGCCAGAATGACGTAAGCCGGGCACACCAATGGGAGCGCAGCGCAGGTGATTGTCTTCGGGGTCGTCTGCTTCGCGTTCGCACCGTATATACTAAGTGAAAAGACTTCGGTAAATACATTTCGCTACACTGCAGCACTCAGACGAGACGAAAGTGGATTAAAACAAGGAAACAAACGTATCTGCATATGTCTCTTTGTTTTAACCCCCCTTTGTCCCGTTTGAGTGCTGCAGCTTGGCGACGTGAACTATCATCAACCACCCCTTCTACCTCCCGTTGATCTCGGTAAATACGCCGACTTTCGCTTACCAGTGCGAGTTCTGACACGACCATGTTCCGTGGATACACGGCGTTACTTAGAGTCACTAAATAGGGAGCAGAGTAGCGCCACTGAGCCACGCCGACGAGCGAGACCGCCATCTTGGGTCAAGCGCTGCTGCGTCGCCTAGCAATGGGACGCCAATTTCCCCCTTCTCCGCTGGGAGAACAGCGCGCAGTCGAGCCTGCTCGCGACCGAGGAAACCGGTTTTGGATGGACGAGACTCAACATGGACGCCCCGTCCTTGGAAGGAGAAACCACGTGACACGATCGGTCCAATCGCGGACACCGGACGGCGGCTCCGGCGCGGAAAAGGAATGCGATACTCTGTACCCCTATTTAGTGACTCTAGTGTTACTCACCTGGCTGTACAGACACGTACGACGCTAACCAGAAACAACATTCCACAAGCCGATCTCAGACCTTTCCGAGACCTGCAGACGCCACCGCTCCCGCCTGCCGGTCGGACGTCAAGGTCTTTCTGCCGCTCCCTGATTGGCGCTGCCCAAGTGACGTCTCCAGAGAGGAAATTCCGGAACGCTCTCAACATTCGTCGTCTGCGCTTGCCATGCATTACATATTGCATAGAAGCAACTCCACTAATTCGCGAGGGATTGTCGGTGTCATTATCGGTGATGAACGAGGAGTAAAATGGCACTGTAGTTTCGGAATCGACAGTGACCGATACGATAGTCCCTTTAAGGATGATGCATACGTTCAGGTTTCGTGCCGAGCCCAGCGGACCGGCGTATTCGGGCAGTATCCAAATGCAAGGTGCCACAACTAACAAACGAGGTTTATACTTTTATCCATTCAAGCGTTCCAATGCGGATAAATAGTCTAAATAAAAAGATGGGAATTAGGATTAAATAAAATGGACGCTTTAAATAGTACCACTCGGAGTCAGTAATATTTGATTTCATTATCGTGCGTCTATTAAAACGGTGTAAGCGCTCATAACTTTTTGCGTGACTTCCCTCCCACGAAGCCCATCTCGTGCGAGCCGCCCAGGGAGCTCCACGTCCTATATTACCAACAACGAGTTCCAGAATCTTAGCCGCTTCGGGAGATTTCGTCGAGGAGGTTCGACTGAAAGCGGCGCATCTCGCGGGCCTGCGTCAGCCGTTACACATGTTCCACGTTTCTTTTCATCGAGAGCCGGCGCATAATCCTCGTTTATCATTTTATTTTTGACACGCTTCTCTTTTATTTTTAGCGTACTGCCGTTGCGCAGCAGAAGCCACGCTTCTGGAAACGTACGGTACATTACCACAGACAGTTCATTTTAATATGAGTGTGGCGGAAGCCACTTGCCACATCAGTGTTCCGCGCTGTAACACTTCCGTTAATGTCACACGCCGAAGACGTGCGTATGGTCCGATCCCGCGCGCATATTTTTACACCCCCTTTTCATGTCGCCCTATCTTATCGTAAATGCGCCGGACGAATTTCATTAGAGGACTCTCAATATTTCATAAGTCAAGTTTGCTTAAGCAGTAGCGAGCTAATAGAAACGCCATACATTTTCAACGTGAGAGAACGCCATATATCCTGCGAGCGAACGCGAGACGCAAGAAAAACGCCGAAAGATAGCCGAACAATCCGTAGAGCGCGAAACCTGGTAATGGACGGCATATATGTGAGGGATCAGCCGGGACAAAAGGCCGAGAGAGAAGCCGCTCCCTCCGCTGACGATAAAACGGTCAACCATAAATCAAGATCTCGCAGCCCGACAACTGCTACGAGGCGAGATTAGGCTGGACCCCGGAAAGGCTTCTTGGCGCACTTCATGGAGACTTGGAGCACCTCCTGTTCGGCGACAATGCACGTTTTGTGTTTCTGCGCCAAATTCGATATCGTTCATTTTCACCCAGCCGAGTTTATGGACAGCCGTAAAATCCCGCCTCGGAACATTTTAGAGGTTAGTAAGCACCCGAATGTGGGTTCGATTAAAAGTAACGATGTATGCGACGAATACTGGATAGAAAAGCCTTTCAGCCGTGCGCAAAAGAGGAATGTTCTTCGCTTCCAAACGTAGCAAGGAAGGTGAAGAAGTGGGTGTAATTACAGCGACGTCTGAACTGTTCGTTCTTGTGTGGTTCTTTGCGGTCCGCCTGCTGAACCTGTTACATATTATTTTGTACTCAAAGCAATAGCTTCTTCATCCTGTAGGTCTATCATGAGCCCATTCATTCAAAAAGTAGAAAAAATAAGGAAAAAACTGTTTTACGTCATGTAGTTGCCGAATACATGTCCGTGCAAGACTCTGAGGAAACAATGAGTGATTTTAGCCCTTCTGGGGACTAGCTGCATTACCACAACTATCAGCCGTTTTCGGGAAGCTTATAGGGACCGTTTACATTGCTGGGGAGCAAATTCGAGGGTTAGGGGACTGAACTTGGATGTCAGTGCAATCTAGAAGACTAGAAACTGCTCCCGAATTTGCTCTCTCTCTCTCTTTTCTTTTTTTCCCCTTAGATGATGCCGTGTCATTCCCTCATCTTTTCGTTTGAACGACGCGAAAGACAAGTCGATACTCCACATCTTACTCCCTTCCGCCGCGAACAGCGGCCGGTGTGATACCGATGTCTCCTCGTCAAAGTCCACGTTGCAACATTTTTGTTTCCGACACCCCAAACGACGTTGCAATGAAATGCAGTCATTATGCACGAGTGCAAGCGCGGAGAATTCGACCTCTCGAGCGGTATGTACTCGTCCGAAGCGAGTAGGGTGCTGCGGGGAAAATGCGCCCTCTTTGACGGCAATTCCCAGCCACCAACCCACTTAGAAGCACCGCAAATTCGCTCAATTCCCGAGGAGCAACCGACGCTCAACTTGTGGCGTTGCGCGGAAAACAAGCGAAGCCACGCCGTGCCCGCGAAAAGATAGACAGACGTTAGAGAGTCATCGACGAAATACGCTTACAAATAATGTGAGTCCTGCATCGTGCAGCTGATAATCTTTTGAATCAGCAATGTATCACCGTCCGACGTGAGGGTGACGTCGTTATGTAAGTGGTAAGCGTGGATGAAGGACACGTTGCTCATGACACTACGAAGATCATTAACCTTCGAACTTCATTTCTGGTTTCAAGGACGATGGCAGTTTCTCAGACAAGAAGCGACTGGATGAACTTTGGTAGGATCTCCAGAACCGCAAATAATGCGCATTCTAATGTCAAGTCACCGCCAATAACTAGAAAATAAGCCCCCCCCCCCCCCCCCCTTAACAACCTGACCGTGTCTTCCCCGATATTATTTTCCCCGTACTGCGGAAATGCTTGGCGAAAAAGAGAGAAAAAACTTCTTCCGCTCCGGGAAGCAACGTGGTACGGAAGAAAGAGTCGGCAACGAAAGGAGGGGACTTTTTAATATCGCGGCTGCTAGAAGGGATTGCCTTTCATATATCAGCGACGGAGATGCCGAGAAGGTTCATTTCCATGGAAAGAAAAAGACGACATAAATTTATTTATTCGCTGCGGCATCGGACAATGGGAGGTGACCTCGGGGCAACCGTAGGATCGCGGCGGAGTGCGTAACGGACCGAGTGAATCCGCACTGGTGCACCTATATTAAAGCAGAGTACATTCTACAAATAGGGAGTGAAAACAGTCAAAGCGTGTGACCGTCCGTAGCGGTCTCCTGTGAAGCGTGCTTTCGCCGCACTGGCGCAGTGTGCGCAGGAGAAGCCCCCGAAGCAATATGTTTCTCCTTGGCTTTCTTAGCGAGCGGACGTAATGTTGCCGCGCTGTTCTAATGGCGCGTAATAATAGTGAAGCGCGCTCTCGGGGTCTGCTCGTATACACACCTCGAGCAGACGGTGATACCGTGCAATTCAAAATAAAAAGGGCCGAAGCAGAGTGACAAAAATGACGGCGACTAAATGAAGAGGTAAGTGCGTTCATGCGAGCAGGTTGGATTTGGGTCATCATACAGAGCCTTAGTACATCGTACGCTACCGCCTTTGCGTACGTAAGGGATAGCGTTGATGGTTCTGCGCTCTGCGCGAAGCTCTCTTTTCTGTTCGCAAAACAATCAACGCTATCTCTTACGTACGCAAACACGATAGCGTACAATTCACAAAAGTTCACTAATAATTCACGGCGTTAGCTGTGGACGAGACAGATTTTTTTTAAGTTCCGCGAAGCAACTGTGGCTATGAGCGGCGTACACACGTGGACAGGAAAAGAGAGGACAACAGGAATGCGTGGGGGGACAGAGGGGTTGGTATGTGTCCTGGGCCCACTTCAGGGGGAACTGTGCCTACATTCGTCTGGAAAGTCTGCCGGAAAACCCGGGAAAAAAACTGAGACAGCACAGCCGGTGTCGTGATTCGGACCGACGTCACCTCCCAGTCTCGGTGTGGAAGGCGATCATCTTAACGCGCTACGTCATACGAGACAGAGATAAACGGAGTTCATAAGCACCTAACAACAAAGTTTATTTCTTCCCGCTCCACTTCTATCTGTGCCACACTGTGACCCTGTCCCGATCTTGACAGCACATGTTAAAGGGCAACTAAAGTGTAAAAATTCTCGCCAATTTGCGCTTTCCTTCTTCCGTCCTTCTTAAGAGACGTGGCTAGGCATTGCGGGGACCAATGGGAGGCCTCTCCGCATTCTCGCGCCTCTTGAGAAGGAGGACAGAGGGAAAGCTCAAGTTGCGATTTCCTTCGCATTTGAATCACGAGTGACGCAGCGGATGAATCGGCTCGTTCATTCTGTATGGCTGCCAATGTAGGGCATCTTTCACTCCACGACAATTTTTTGTTTTACAATTTAGTGACCCTTTAGAAATGCAATCTCTCTTTCGTCAATTCTACCAATGGGAAGCTGATACAACTCGAGCTTTTTCGATAATGCCGCCTATCTGCTATTACCCCTCACCCCTCTCTTCTATCTTTATAGTCGAGGCACATCGTTTCTGATAATAGAGCCTCACACGTGCAGGTCTTTACATGGGTGCTCACCGGCGTAAACTGATTATTAGTTACAGCATGAAGATGAAGGGACTGAGGCCTCAGTCTTTGTACAGTACACGGCTTATTCAGCGATTATAAGCCCGTTTTCTGCATCAACAGCACAAACATCCCCGAAGCATAAGCCGCACAGGACCGAACACTCCTTCAGTCACGAAGAGAAAAGTTGAAGTTAAAAAGATAATCCAGTCTAATTCCATAGGCATTGGCTTTGTCTTTCATGACTTAACCGCGTATAGACCACGACAGAATGTATCTGTTTTGTTCCTACATACTTTCGGTAGTCTACCTTACCGCATGGATGCGTATGTTAAGCGAAACTACAAAAACTACAAATATTTTCAACAAAATCGTCAATTTAACGAAAGCAAGTTTGCAACAACAACGAAAAGAAAAAAAAGACAGCAAAGCGAAACTTCGCAAGAATACGCAGCGCGAATTCGATTGCGAAAATCGACGCGTCAAAAACGGCACCAATTGGTGCAAACAGAAAACCGTCGCAACCGACGTCTTTCCCTCCAAAACATTCAATGATGCGGCAAAAATCAGCCCTGACAGGGAGTCGTAGGAGAATTAAGTATGAGCAGCAGCAGCAGCGCCTATACGAGCGAGGAATTGTCGGCTCCATTTCGAATCTGATAAATTACGAGAACGTCGCCACTATTTTACGACTCAACGCTTCCGACAAAACTTGGACTGAGCGCATTTTTTCTCGCTCTCTTTTGCCTCAACTTCTTTCGCGCGACAACTCGAGCGACAAACTTCCGTCGCCCGAAACGGACGACGGTATTTCTCGAAAGCTCTTTGTAGGCTAAACTTTCTTTTATTTACACCTATTTCAACGTCCTTCCCGAGCACCGAACGCCAAGCAAAAAGAGAACCGTATATTGGTCTAGGTGGCGCCAGATTGCAGTGCACCGATCGAAAGAAGGTTGTCGGCCCCACTTTCTACTTCGACGACGACAACGCAAACGGAGGACGCGTGCGGAAAAACAAATAAAATAAGGGCTGATAGGGATGCAACACTCATCGCCCAACGCCCGACGACAGTTCCTACGCGTCGACAAAAAAGGAGGGAAAGAAATGAGAATGGAGCGCTTCGACTAAAACAAAAGTGAGAGAATCAAAGATGGTTGCGATAGAAACAAAATGGCAGCGGTGCTGAGGAAGGATGTCATCTGTTATGACGGCTGTAGATTGGACGCGTTTCTTGCCGGAGGAAAAGAAAGGCTACTTATGTCGCGTCTTTCGGATCAATATTCCTTTTAATGCCGCCACGAGCGTCAATTTATGAGACGGTGTTTGTGGAATTAGGGATCGTGGATAGCATCTAGCTAGTTTGTGAGCATCGACAGGAACAATATTCGCTCGGTAGTCTCTCTACGCACCCACGTTGAAGATGAAAAAAGTAGGCAGCTACTTAGCGATGAAATCCGCGTCTTACAAGGAGACATCTCTAAAGAGGGCACGGAAATCGAAAGCAGACGACATGTAACGTCTGCGTTTCCAAAGCTCCAAATAGCGAAGATCGTTACCACCAGTATAGATAATCAATCAGCTTATGGGGGCCTGCTACTGCTCTCCGCATTTTGAGACGAATGCTCGTGCGTATTGATACTCGCGCCCTCTTGGCAATGGTGGTAACAATCGCGCCGTCTGCTACGATAACTGCCGCTGAGACTCCAAGCGCAGTGCGTTTATTGACGTAGAACATCTACCCGTTACGGCTTCGTGTAGGGTGAAATTCATTAGATCAACGCAACTAACTTCATCTTAATGAACCATTAATTTTAATTAGAAAATTCTTACAATTAAATTAAATTAGCGCTAAATTAGCGCTAGAAGTAAATGACACGCCCGAAAAATCGCGGGAAAATCCCTGGGCTTCAATCCACGGGAGAGGTACGCAGTTGTTTCCCGCATAACCCCCCCCCCCACACACACACACACACACACCAGAGATGAAAATCCAGATAAAGTCCTTAGCGTGCCCCTCATAATTTTGTCTTCCACCACAGCCGTCGCCTCTGTTGATCGGGAAAGCGGTACAGCTTCCCGGAACTTGTGAAGTGATTCCAGCACCGGGGAGCACAGTAGCCATAGCATTGTGCTGTACCACACAGCGATGGAGTGAAAATGGCGGCTCTGCGACCAACGGCGCCCCTGCAAAGAGGCCGTGACATCGAGACACTCTCGCGGATGCCTTTGTACAATGACTAAAAAGAGGGCCTTCTTCGAAGGAGCGTTCGAGACAATCACCATGTCAGAAAATACAAAACCGTACCAAAGCGGCTCTTCTGTGACGGCACCTGAAGGGACTTGGCAAATGAATGAGTACCCGGATCACGTCCGCAACGAAAGCAAAGCAGCCGCTATGTATGCATTGCGCGATATCGAGCGCTCGGTCAACACTCTTCCTCCTCACCTGTAAAGGGGAGAACCCCCGTGATATTTACAGTCAACGAATGTCGCTGGCGAACGTAAAGAAGATATCGGCTTACAGAAAGCTCGCAAAAGTTAACAACTCCTTTGTAACATAAAGCGTCGGGAAAGCGGGTGAAATGAAAGTCGACAAAGCTGTTCGCGGGAAGACGGGCGTTTTAATTGGCTTTCCACGTCGAATGCAATATCCCCGGGGGGGAAAGAACCCGCTCGTAAAGTATTGAACTGCAGCCACAACGGCAGGGAAGGTTTCGTGCAGCACGCCATTTGCAGCCACTGCTGGTTGCGGTTTGATTCTTTCATGGAAGTGGCACGGGAACAGTTTCAGCTTTCCTGTTCTCCTCGGAAAGAGATGTAAAGCGATTACGAAGAAGAAAAAGAGAACGTTTTCGCTGTCTATGTTCAAAAGTACCGCTACACGCACTTCGAAATGCTTGTGCGGGGTGGCATCAACACATGTGCGATTGGAATAGTAGTATTAGGCGCAACTCCAATATTTTGGTTGCGCCGAGATTACCACAATTAATCCAACTACAATTAATGGTAGTAGGAAGATAACTGCTGCTATATGATTACGAAGGCTGCTGAAAGGTTCTCGGCCGGACAAGGAAGAACGCGGCCTAGAAATATACCCCTGCCACACGGGCACGAAAAAAATAAATAAATAGAAATAATAATAACGACATTGGTGCGGATGGGCTAAGTCTTACTGTCATTCGTGCCGTGCTATACGGAGATATTTAATGGCATTCCTCTGAGTGACATTTTCCGCGTAATGAAATCGACACAACTCATTCGCCCATGAAATGTGTACCCTCGCTCCCGTTGTCTGAACACAAAAGCAATTTGAAACTTCCATAAAGCCACTCTTTACTGCGCGCCACGCAATTAATAATTCATAAATTACACGAAAACAAGCATTATTTTTGGCAAAATGCCTGGCGTTGTTAATGATAGCTTTGTTTGTAAAGTTGCCTTTGGCGTTGACTGCCACCTGACAGGCAAGATGACAACAGTTTTCCGACATAGTATACAGACCATCGATTATGAAATAAAGCAAATTTTCTCATTTTGTGGGATATTATGGGCATTTTCAATCTCTTTGAAGACGTTTACGCTCTTAAGCATCGCGTGTTTTACGCGGCTAGTGGGAAACCCGCATAGACATCGTCGCGTTTAATGCCATTCCAATCTGACGTGTATCCCGACTATAGAAAGAAATAGCATTTGGGACCCGACTGACGTGACACGCTAATGGCATTTTTTTCCCCCTTGTGGCACGGGTATTATACACCCTTATTACAATTCGACATGTGCACCTTGGGACATCGTTCGTCCTGAAGCTTCTTTAGCGATTGAACAAAGAAATCCGACATCCGCTCTCCGAAATATGCTACGGCTGCTCTCATCACCTCCCGAGAATCTTTCCTTTGAAACTTTTTTTCAGTCCGATGGGGCAAGATCCGGCGAGTACGGTGGATGTTCAATGCATTCAAATCGCAAGTTCTACAGAACCTGCATTGTCTCCCTCTCTTTGTGAGCCGGTGCATTGTTCTGCAAAAGGGGATCGCCCTTCCGTATCTTTCTGCCCAGTTTTTTTCTTTCAATGCCTCCTTTAACCGGCAGAGCAAGCTACCCGCTATGCTGCATTAGCTGTTTCACCCTTCTGAAGATAGTTATGAAAACATCTTCCTTGTTCCAGGAAACCGTGGTCATGACCTTTCCCGCTGATCGTTGTGTCTCGAATCTCTTCGACCTCCGGAGAACCCATGTCCATGGACTCTTGTTTTGTGTCAGGATCATAGTGATGCAAACATGTTTCATCAAGTGCAACAAGTCGCTCAACAAAAGAGTCACTGGAACGCTCAAAATGCTGCAAAACCATCTAGGACCATGTTTTAGGAAAAAATGAGGTCATGGACACAATCAGCAATTTCGGTGAGAGACCTTTGGAGGTCTCTCTGATCTCCCGGCGTCTTCGGTGTCAAAATCCCCGTGATGAAAGTTGGCACACCACTTCTTCACGGATGAGTATGATGGGCACTCGTCACTTAATGTTAGCGTCGTGCACTCATAGGTTTCCCTCTGAGTTTTCTTCTTCACGAAAAGGAGCTTCATGAAAGTCCCGAGTTCAACCTTGCTGTACATGGTTCTGTTGATAGCCAGAGTAAAAATGAACGCGTCGCTTTGCAAACCTACAAATTATCTTCTTCGTCTCGCTCTTTGTGTCTACGATGACGAGATCGCGCTAGTATATCTGGAAGTGAGTCGGGCCAACACCACCTGGATAGAGAAAGCCTGCTTACTCGTCGACGTTACGTAACAACTAATAGTCAGCCAATCAGGATCGTGTTTTCAACGGCGGCAGCCAACCACGAACGTGCTTTCACCGGTCGTGGCCATGAAGACAAACCACCGTCGTCTGCGAGTGGTGATGGGAAAACTTGGAAATAAAGCGCAAAACGGCCCCAATCTTTTTCAAAACTTATTTTCTGGAAAGCGTGTTGCACTTTTTGTCTAAATATTCAGGTCTGCAGGTTCCAAGTAAGCTGCAATCATTTGCGGGTTCTTGAATTCGCAGAACGGCGAATTGCAGTAGCAGACGAATTCTGACTATATATGTCCACGTAGCGAAGGAGGGAGAGGAGGCCTTCTGTATCTAGGTGGCGTTACGGCCGAGAACTCTTCAGCACGCCCTCTAGTGTACCAGGCTCCTTGAAACGATACTGTTTGTCTGAATCCCATTCTGTATGACGCCTTAGCGGAATAAGCGGGGAGAGATTGAAAGAAAAGCGGAGAAGAGATGGAATGGGGCATCAATAAATGCGTCGGATCTAAAATCTTCGTGTTCTTTTTTATGTTTTAATCTCTATATTTTGATACGTCGGACAGGATGCTTGACATGCGGAAAGTGGTAGAGTAATCCATTGTGAGGACCTGCGAAGTTGAGCAGGTGCTGGCGTTCCAACTACCCGGACATCTGTGCGCGCAAGAGCTAAACGAAATTCGCTTAAGGACGAAAAGGCAGAATGATTACATGTGTCCGACTACGAAGAACCAGCATGATACATGAGACTGGAATGTCGTCAGACGCAGACGTCAAGGCCACGATAGCCGAAGTTATTCAAAGACAGTAACAACTAAAGGGGGCGCACAAACGGTGACCAGAAGCTGGGACTTGAGCTACTGAAGCCAGGCTGAGACAGGTGGCAACACCGTGGCTCAATTTTTAAGAATATGCTTATTCGCAAGTGCAAATAATTACTAGGTGAAGTGCGTATGTAAGAATATGCGGCTGTTCCTAACGGGTATAGCAAAGAAGTGGAACATTTACGAAGCTATCCCGACCGCACGCAAAGAAGTGGAAGATGACCCAGACGACCTTGCTACAGGTGTACGCGGAACCGACCGTGGAATGAAACGCAAGGAATTTCTCAGAAGTATCCGGGAATATTACGTGCAGGTAAATATCCGTAAGCCTAACACACGTGGAGGTGCTCGGTTGATAATGTACATCATAAAAGCAGCACAAGAGACGAAAACACGGGAGAACTTCACAGGACAACTGCTTACTTACAACTAAAGACGTTTACTAAGGCACAAGGTTTTTAAAAAGGAGGGAAAGTTTATCGAAATGTGCTACGTCATACACATGCATCCGAACTGTAGCAGTCAGGCAGCTTCTTGCTCACGTGGACTTCAGAGCCTCGTCTCTTGTGCTTTTTTAATGATGTACCGCTACCAACTACCCCACGTCGCAAGTGTAGTCCACATAATGTGCCAAGGGAGCAAGGTGAAGTGAATCAAACAGGAGTTGTAGGTATTACGAGCACAAGTCCTTCGATGGTATGGATCAACATTAGCATCATCAATGAGCAAAGTGTTGAAAGAGTACGACATTTTCAAATTATGAACAAACGCAGGCGTGTAAACGGCGTGCGCTGATAACACCACAGGAGGTTTCCCGGTGGTTGTTTCCACAAAGGAGTGCTTTTTATTTTGGCCGCGCTGCGTTTTGCAGCGCAAATAACATGGGATCCTGCGAAAGAAGGACGGGACCTGCACCACGTGCGCGAGGCCTCCGTTCCGCACACCTTTCAAAAATGAAAGAACGTATCGGAGAATGAGGGAAGGAGGAGGGTACGTCGTGACATAGCCTATTATCCTGCCATGTGACTCGTGACGTAGACAGGCGCAGCTCAAGCGGGTATAAGCAGTGCGTGATCTGAGGAAAGAAACAAGGAAGAAAGGCACCGGGACTTTCCAATATTACGCGAGGACCGTGTCGGTCGTCCGCGGCTGCTTTCTCAGACCGTTTTTGTAAATTCCAATGCGCGGTGACAATGCACCGCACAGCGAAAGTATTTTGCATGGTGACTCCTGATGGACAGCTTTTCACGAATGAGACAGTGCGTCGAGCCACGTTAAAGTGGGACTCCGCAACAAAATCACCACGAAGGTTGTGGTATATCCGTAACCTCTCGGATGTCAGGAACAAAAATATGATGTCTGTACAAAACATCTCGTTCCAAAACTGCGCAGATTTTATTCAAACGAATTCATACCGAAGCGAGCGCTTCGCCTCTGTGAAGCGAGAGGGCACTGAAAACAACACACTGCTGACATCATCCGGCAAGGGAGAATGCAGGTTTCGAAGCAGACGACAATGCTGGGTGTCGTCACGGTATCCTCCTCCTGAGGAACCACCGTAGTATGGAGCTCTGTTTTCTGCCCTTCGCATTTCGGTTTCGGTTTGCTAATGTCATCATTTACGAATTAATTACTCGCGCAAAATAAATGCGAATTTGCGTATTCGCTATCGAGGGGGTGGTTCGTGTTCGGTATGATGATCACCTAATTTTTTTCGAACCCTCGCGAAGCCTCCCTCTAAGTGTCACCTCACGTTTAGATGCACAACCGACTTCCATGTGGACGGACGAATTCTCCAGCGTGGGTACAGAAGATTACGAATGAGTGACTTCCACCCTTTCCGTTCTAAGGCACCTTGCGTGGAGCGATGTTCAAGGAGGAAATCTGCATGGACAGCAAGTCGCAAACGGCCAATCCCACAGCACCATTCGAAAGTCGATCGTCAAAATAATGAGTCGTCGAAGCCTATCGAACAAAACCATTTCTGCAGTTCGGAGTGACGCGCTGGTGGACGCTGAGTTGGCACATTAAAGGTCGAACGCAAGAGGGATAGAGCAATCAAAATGGCCGAGTCCTTCGGGGACAACACGAGAGAGTCACTGAAGCGGTCATATCTGCGCCAAGACTTTGGAAGAGGATTAAGCGGTCTCATTTCGCGGTTCGCTGCGCGCTTGAATAAGGGGATTAGAGCTCGGCCGATCGAGCACCGCTTTATCGGACGCCGCTCCCTCCACAGCAACTGGGACGGGAAGCAGACTAACTGCACTTCCTCCATGAAAAGAAAAAAACTCCCTTCGACCGGGTACAGATATGGCTACCCGTGAAGAGTAGGCAGCCAACTTGCAAGCTAATAAAGTTTCGGTGCAGCGCCAGCTGGTGGCAGGTGAAATATTCTCGTGGCATAGAACACGAGGATTCGTGAAGAACGCCGCAGGGTGATATAATAACTGGGAGCAGATTTACGCGTAAGGTGCGTCAGGGTAGGACTGCTGATAACTTGGACCATTTGGGACAGTTTAACGAGCGCAGGGAATCTCAGATCGACACATGGTGCCGGAGGCAACATTTATCTCCCCGACCTTGCTACCTTCCTCGGCCGATATCGAACTCGCGATCTAGGGCTCAGCAAGCCAACACGCTACCGACTAAGACACCGAGCATTTGATGTCTTTAATACCTGTAGGATTACGATTATGCAAAAATCTGACTCGTCTTACGTACACGCTGAATAGTCACACCGCTAAATGACATCAGATATTGGAAGCATTGGACAGCTACAGAGGTTATGCGGAGTTTATGGAAACTGGTGGCGTTAATTTTAGAACCTGCTACACATAGAAATGTGAAGGAAGTGGCCGAATACAGTTTACGGTCCTCTCGCGACAACAAAATCTAGCGATGCTGAGTTCAATGAGAGCAGCGAAGCAGCCAAATAATCACTGTTCCATGATGTACAGCGTACTACACAACATGTTCGAGCTGCATAGTTCTTTTATAAATACAGGGGACGAATGACACTGCACCAACTTTTTGTCATACGGAAAGACTTGCCCTACAGGTAATTTCTTTCTGACGACTTTTGTTCCATTCTCTCTATAAGGTCGAGAAATGAAAGAGAGAGAAAAGAGCACAGAAGGGATTCACCTTGCTGGCATGGTTCCCACTGAATTTTTGAACTAAAATTCGAGGTTCTTTCAAGGACATTTTAAGGCTCCGCCGTCATTTTGCCTGGGACGAAAAACACAGTTTACGACCAGAGCTTCAATATTTCACAAAAATATAACCTGTAGGTATCGCACAACAAAATACACGGGGAATGTGCAATAGCGATCCGTTCACAAGCTTGACTGACGACTCCTGAGTGTTAAAGATCATCGCATAGAAAGGAAAGTTGATTAATCATCTCACCTAATGGCTTCGAAACTATAGTTCCGACCCCGAAAAAGCGGAATTTGCACTGGCAGCACCACGAGAATAAGGAAAATATGCAAAATCGAGGGTTTTCAAGGACTGTGGAAAATCCCAGGGTTTTCCAGACCTTGACAACAACATTTCGAATTCCAGGGTATTCAATGGTTTCAAGTACCAGTGGGAACCATGGACATGGACAGTCTGGCGACTTCACTAGGCTTCCAAACTTGTGATGACTATGATGACTCGTGATGACTTTCCTGCTATGTCTCACATGAAAAATAAATATGTAAAAAAAAAGTATTACTAGTTGATGAATACTTTATGGACGCATATGAAATGCTGCAAAACCGACTTGTTTACGCACGATAGTTGCTGACGAAGTTACGCCCAGGGTGTCGAACCGAAACGTTTTTCGTTCCGGTTACATCATAAACGATCCGGTACCGGTTCTGCTCCGGAGCAAAAAAAATAACGGTTCATACCGGTTTTTAACCGGTTCCGCTTCTGCTGGGAATATTCATCCCCACAAAAAAATCAATGTTACAAAATGTAAACCCGTTTATTCCGCATACATGGTATTTAATATTAATAGACAGCTGTGAAATTGGTAGCTCCTGGTTCCTGTAGGTTACTGTCTGTTCAAATGGGCTTTCTCCTTTCTTGAAGCACATGCTACAAACAGACTTGTTTGTCGTGATGTCATACGTAAAGTGCTTTCTTGCTGGGTTGGAGCGATCGCGTCCCATCCGAATGTCTGTTGCTACTGTCTAGCCAGCAAGCACCACCGCACGAGAACGACGCAAATCGAGGAACACCTTCACTCACAAACGCGCTCGACGGCTCCGTTTTATTTTCTTCGTGTCCTGTCCACAAAAGAGTTGCCACTTCGCACGGGCTTGCCCTCGCGTATACGTAAATGTATTCAACTTAGCTGCTCTCAAACAAGGGACGCGTTGCGCGACATTACCGATAAACAAGCCGTTATGCGCCCCCTTGGGTCGCTGTGTAGTTGAGGAGAGTTTGCGGGGATCAAATTAAAACGAACACTACGGCACATTGCTAGAGAGTCACATGTACCTCTAAGTCTGTGTGCATGCGCGAACGATAAACCATTACAAAGGGAGCCTAAGGGTCATAGTATACCGACATATATTCCACCGTAACCGTAACCCTCGTATAGTATCCATGACATGACTTCAGAGCACACGACGTCTGTTTCATTCGTCTATCCGTAGTCCAAACCGGCGAAGGTTTTCTTGGACCGAAAACCGTTAAATATATTTTTCGGTTTCCCTCCTGAGTGAAAAAAACGTATACGGTTTCGATTCCGTTCCGGTTCGCACCAAAATAGCGGTTTTTTTTTTTCGGTTCCGGTTTTCGGTTCGCTCCGACACCCTGGTTACGCCGTCCAGTTCAATGTAGGCGGCTTACCTACGGCGGGTGAGGAGCCTCTGATATACTGCCTATTCGCAATCGTGTGTTATGCAAAGACAAGATGAAACGATACCGTCGGTACAGAGCTAAAAGATGTTAGCCACTTGTTTAACAGCATATGAGATATGTCTGAAAAACGGAAGTGGAGATAGAAGCAAACTGACGTAGATGCGTTGAGAACACGTTGCGTGACGCGCTTGCCATTCAATACAAAAAATAAGAAAAAGAAACTCTCACCAAGCTTAAGAACATGACATACATGTTTCCGATAGCCTATACTACAATGTATTCGTTAGAAAAAAAAAAAGAAAAGAAAAAAGAAAACAAAGCTGTCACAGAATCCTCCCAAAGTACATTTACGCAGAGCTCAGCCTGTAGAGCGTGCTTTGCCTGCACGATAGAGCTCTGCTGCGGGAAAGATTAGCGAACGGCGCGTGCAGAATACAAACTGAGGGACTTATCCTTCGTAAGCGTCTACACGTCTGGGTGTTCTTCACTTGCTACCAATGTAAATCTGATATCTGTCAGACACGCCGACCTGGATGGAGGCCAGAGAGCTGGCCTCTTTGGCGCGCGAGATAATCAGCACGACACCGGCGGTAGAAGTTGAACGCACCTCGGTATGCGAGACTAATCTATCATTTGCGCAATCGAAGACCCCCCTCCCCTACCACGCAGTCATTAGAAGAGCATTAGTCTACCTCACCACGGGTCTTGGAGTATTGGAAGCACGTTAAGAAAATCTCCACAGCTGACACCTCTATAGTGCAGCGGCCAATCACTCTCACCAAAACGGTCCAGGCGAGCCCCGCAGTGGCAGTCACGAAACGACGCTTCTAGCCGCCCGCTAAAGTGCAGAACGTGCAGGATAACCGAAATAGCACGACAGATACCAAAGCCGCGCGTTGAAGATGTTGCGACCGTAATCCGACGGAAAAAGTTGCATCGAAACCCATCAACCAGCAACGGGTGAAGATCGATGTTAGCGGGATTCCTGCGTTAGGCCGATAGCTCCAATAACTCAGAAAGAAAGAGAACAAGGAAAGACTATCGCGAAGAAATCCTTAAGACAAATGTGCCTCCCATTCTCGAGGATTTCCGAAGCCTCAAGAAGCCGCTGCCAGCTGTACAACTGACGCCATGGATTCACTATTGCCAGCGGTGTAGCAACGCATGCCAAAGGCGGTCGGCAACAGTGGAGGGCGTACAACAGCTACCCGAGATAACTTTTTTCTCTATATATTTCTTACTATAATGAGGGGTGAAATCATTTCTCATCGCTGAACAGGAAAATTGATTTATATATACATATATTGCCTTTAATTGTGATACAATTATAGCGCAAACGTTAGTAGACAATAGAATGCCCGTCGGCACACGGATTTTCATTGGGCAACATCGGGTTCGCGTGTGATCCTTAAACGTGTTTGCAAGAGCCGTTTTCTGTGGGTGAAGATGATGAACGTTAGCAAATGGCGTTGAAGCCTACCCGCAGTTTGATGTTTGGAATGAAAGCGGGATGTTATCAGGCATGGAACCGGGGAACATCTTTTTTAGATTCCCCGATTCCCCAGGGCACGTCTCGCTATCCGGACCTGAAGGGAAAATTTGCGTAAGTGACGCCGAACACTGGCGGATCTTTTGAGTGTCAGATGAAAGGCGGATATGGTGTGAACAACGCATAAGGAACACAACGCAATAGTATTTTGATTTACCTGACAGGTCCATATATCCATTACCATACAGCGCGAGAGGTGAAAACAAAAACTGCTTTGATGAAAAGTTATTACTTTGAACATTAAAACACTGAGAAAAACACAACAAAGAATACTTCGAAACGCAAGGTAAGTTTGATTCGTGACACTCGAGGGGAGAGAGTCAATGGTGATGACAGCTCACAATTAAAAAGAAACAGCGTTCAAACCCACTGTTACGACTGACATCGTCAAGGCTCTCGTGAGGCCACGAGCACGGTACGAAGGGCCGCTGATCATTCTCATTCTGAAGCCTGCGCTTCCCCTAGCCATTGCCATTCTGTTTTCATTAACAAAAAAAAAAAGAAAAGAAAACGTCTGGAGGTGTCGTAATTTGGTCCATGGTCGGTCCTTGAAGGGGAATCGCAACACCTACACATTTCTTTATCCCTCAAAGTAACATCGAGTTTCGGTGAGTCTTCCTTGCGCATATCAATATTACGAATACTTCCGCTGTGACCTTTTGACACGGGGTGCACGGATCTGAACAAAAAGTGTGTGCAGGATAGATTGTCCACGACTTTCCACACAGACGAGAACGGGAGAAAAGTTCTCGACGTCCACTTGCACGCTCCTAGAAAAAAAATATCTCCAGAGAGCTCAGTGTCCTCATCTCTGATTGAAAACGACCCATCGAACAAACAATATGAGTCGATGAAAGCCGCCAAGACGCGTTGCTATGGGGACCGTCTCGAAAAAGGGCGACATCCCCCGAAGTCATACACTCCGGCAATCACACACTCATTGTGCCGATCAATATGTATGGCACCCCCCGATGAAAGCCAATATGGTCCGCGAGTACATCTCCCTAACACGGATTCCCATACTGGGAGGTGCTCGGCGAGCGAGACGGACCTTCGACTACTTTCTCTCTATATACACATCGAAGCAAACCCAATCACCATTATCACAGTAAAGGTGCTGTTGTTGTCACAGCCAGGACAAGAAGGACAAACAAACTGTTGCTAGGTTCGTCCCCAATTGCACGAACTTTGCTTTTTCCATAGTTTCAACTGTTGAACGACAAAGAAGCGGCCACATGATCCGCAACGCGACAACCTGTACTCTAAGACTTCGGAGGGTGCATACTTGCGTCGCCCCATCTCCGCAATCCGGTTAGCCCAATCAACGGGACAGTCGCCCATGGGTTATGCTGTCTTGAGAGTCTTCCATTCAGGAGAAGGATGGGAGTGTAGTGTGTCGGACAACAGACGGAAGGAGGTCACTAAGAGAACGTTTTGTTGACGACGCTGCATGTAATATGCATGAGACGCGCTGAATAATCATGAGAGAGGGCGAGCTATAGCACAACCGGGGCAGATTATTAAAAGCAGTCAGTTGGTTTCTGCAACCTGGGTAGTGTGGTCTCCTTTCCTTCGCGTTGCTGACACTTATCCTATAGAATTGGATTCTTCAATATGTAATGGTATTACGTTGCACCATCCACTGACAACGCCACCATTGTAGCGAGCCCTATTATTGATTTATTATCAGTACCCGACTGCTCCACAAGACGGGAGTGTGTAGGAGGGGAATACATAGGAAGACACAAAGCTGGCACATTTGAGCAACTTAAAAAACGAAAGAAGGTAAAGGACGTAAACCACAAACCCAAGTACCAACAATGATCATGCAAAAATAAAATCATACAAAGCATGTGGAAAGGTGTCACTAGAACAAAAGAGAACAAGGTCACGTGGAAGATTGCTCCATCGAGGTATAGTCTTTTTAGGCACGAATTTTTAAAAATAGTTTCCAAAATGGCAAGGCTGAATTTTAAGCTTGTGGTCTAGGCGATCAGAAATAAAATTAGGTGGTGATGGGTAATTGTTAGGAGGAATGCTAAATAAATCTAGATAAATGTCCCGGAGAAGTTTTAAACGGACCTGCATTCTGCGTCTTTCTACTGGGGCCCATCCCGGCGTGCTTTTTAAATAAGAACGCCGCATACAAGGAGAACAATTGGTTGTAACGAGTCTTGCAGCTCGGTTTTGTATTACGGCAGAGAAGTGAAGTGTATTCGGTACAAGCTTTCTCCTCCTACCCCCAGCTGTGCTGTCTGAGGTTTTCCTTGGGTTTTCCGAAGACTTTCCAGACGAATGTCGGCACAGTTCCCAATGAAGTCAGCCCAGGACGCATACTAACCCCCCCTGTCCCCTACTCCTTCCTGCTGTCCTCTCTCCATCTGTCCACATCTCTACGCCGTTCATAGCCACAGTTGCTTCGCGGCGCTAACACGGAATTAAAACAACAACAAGCTTTCTCCAGAGGAATCGGCCTCCTGGTCTGGTGTAATACATGAAGGCCTAGGTATGATACTCAGTTGGTCTACAGTGTAACTTGACTTCTAATCACACCCGAGCAAGAGAGTATCGTACACACAGCAGGAGTTTACAACCACAACACAACCACACATGAGCGTTGCAGGGGATCATATTATTATGGTGACATCTGAGTATAACTTATAACGACCTGTGAGTAAAGAGCGCACAGTTTTCACGAGTGACAATCGATATTCATGAGAGGGCAACGGCTCCCTTGCCCCCTTCTCGGAACGCACCTGCAACCACGAAAAAAATGAGATATACTACATACTAGCTGTGTGGAGCGGAACTTCATCGACGGTAGTTTCATTTCGTCAAACTCCTTACCAATGAACTGTAAACGCGTAGCTGAACGTTCTACGTCCGACGCAATTGGAGTATGTGAAAAAACTGGGGAAATCAGTTTTTTTTTTTTTTCCTTTGTTACGTCATTATGCTGAGACGTCGAAAGGAACAACAAACACAAGCACAAATAAAGAAAAAGTTAAACAAAACAAAATGATTTATGTCTACTTGTCGTTAGGATGCAGTTCGGGGAGCCGTATGCGGGGTGCGGTGGGTGTGATGTTCGGGTAGGGTCGAGTCTTTTTCTTTATATATATTTTTTTTGTGCGTGTGTGTGTGTGGTGGAGGGGGGTTCATTATGGGAGTAGCAGAATGTGTCAGGCGACAAATTTTATCGTGTGTGTGCGTGTTTTTTTTTTCTTCCTCAAATCAAATCAACTTTTGTTTTGTGTTTCTTCATCAACTTGTCTTTGTAGGCGTTACGTATCTGTGTTAGTCTCTATGTCAGACATATCTGTTTTTCTCTTTCTACGTGTGCCATCGTAGACGAAGTAACTGGGAAGTGCAGAGGGAAAATGAGGTCGGAAATAAAACGTCCAGGTGGTCCTTTGACAGGACGGGAGTGTGTACGCAGCCCCGTATTCATTGTTTTTTATCTGGAGATACTAATGGCGTTGTACAGCTGTCTTAGCAATTGCATTTTACGCGGATATCCGATTGCTGGCTGCAATCGTCTTCTATGTTCTGTCCATTACATATGCGATTCATTCAAGTTAGGCTGCTCGCCGTAGAAACGGGCAATAAAGAAAATATAAACGAAAAAGAGCATCGCTTCGCCGTCCACATAAAATGCGCCTTACAAATTCAACTGTTTGCTTTACAGAAGGAGGTGCACGGGGGTGTATTAATTGTACGCCGCTGCACCACCGACGGCTGAATGGGGCTACCCGGGATACGAAAGAAAAGGAGCTCCTTGCAGCATAAGAGCCCTGTAAAGGAATTAACAGACTCCGCGAGAAACTATTTATCACGCTTTCTGAACAAAGCCGCTCGAAAGAGGTGCAAATTCTATTTTCTTCCTCCGTGATAAATGGATGACATTAGCAGCCAACCCCCTCACTCGTTCGAAAACAAGAGCCGTATAGAACCAGGTATTTCGTCGCGCCTTACGGGGAAGCAAGCTCGGCGTAGAAACGTCTTTTCAGTGTACACACAGAGACAACCGTGTGCGACAACTGTACGAAGAAATGCGATGCAAGTACAGTTGGGACGATCAAGTATAAACGAGTGATTTGCGAAGTTACGTCGAAGAAGTGACGCGCGGAGTACGCGGTTAACGGTCTCCATGTGTATTCCCTATGCGTATCACACAACATTTTGCGGTCTCGTTATTGAACATTAAAAGCGTTTGTTTTCTTTCACGTGAAATGAAAGTCGCTGCATTTACGAAGGCAACCATATTTTTATCAACGCAGAACGTAAGAAAAAAGAAATGAAACGTGTTTACCAAAGGACGCGAGCCAATATTTGGTTCAACTTTCTTAGGCAGGCGACGAGAGGAGGTTTCAACCTCTCGGTCAGGAAATGCCTTTTCCCGCGGGCAGTGGCTTCTTGAATTTTCAATCTGCAATGCTTGCCGAACAGAATCGATCACAGGCCCGCTACGGGAAAAAGAAGAAAAAGAGAGAACATAATCGATCACGGGTACTTTAGGACAAACCCCCTCGCGAGGGAGAAGCAGCGGGAGAGGGCTACGTACACATGCAGTGCCATTTCATTTCCAAGCGAGAATGAAACCTAAAGTTAAAAAGAAAAATAAGTGGCCTTTAAGGGAGCAGCTCTTATTTTCCGCAGCGTCGCCAGAGATCTGGCGCGCGAAGTTTGCTTCCCCCGGCGGAGTAAGTAGAAAGGGAAAAAAGAAGCGTCAATGAAATGAGAGAGGCCACCGGGACGGCTCATTTCCTCCGCGAAAGAGCGCATCCAACAAATGCCTATACTTCCCGATATGGAAACGACAGTAATTTTCGGCCTGTGCCAGAGAACGCTCTCGGGAGGGCGTCTTCGCGGGGTTACAATAGGAATCCTAGCAGTAAGAACACGATTTATTTATTTTTTCTCCTTTTTTCTTTTTTGTTGACTACGGAATGAGCACAGTGGCAACGTGACACAACAAGGTCTATGTTTTCGTTGCGAGAGTTTGCTCGATCGGCATCTCGATAGACCACGATAGATGCTATGACGTCCGACGAAACGAATGCAAACCAGTGAACGAGAACTCACGGTGATGCCAAAGCATCCAAGACGTCGGGACGGCCATTTCACGTCGGCACGACCACTCGGGCTAGCGATCTATAGCGGTGGTTCTCAAACGCACAAAAATTCTGTATCTTATTGCATCTTCCTAGTTTCCTCGATAATATTGTTTGTGGCGAGTAACCTTACCGCCAGATAGACCTTCCAGTAACACGCGCACCCAGGAGCCATCATGACATACCATCGAGGCGTTCTTGGCGAGGGTCCTGTCCGTTTACATGGACGGATATATGTCGACTGAAGGCCCCAGTCAACTGATCGTTAAGGTAGACCGGCGATGGTTTACATGACTGTCGACTAAGGCGCCAGCTCTGCAGGATTTCATTTTCGACTGGAACGCCACTCTAGAAACATTGCGCACAATTTTGTCAGCGTGTGAATTATTTTACTTCTCAAATACTTTTGTAGCCTTTCGGCGTCGATCAGACGGAGTGCGTGCAAGGACCGAACGCTACATTCCCTACCGGTTGAGAACTCCTGACCCATAAGAGAGCGCCACTGTCGCTAGCGGACTGGTCGTTATGATGTGTAAGTCCCGAATTCGAGAAGTATAATGTGATGACCTTGTATCTCAGTAGGACATCACGAGTTAGTGTCACTCTCATCACAGTAATCGAGGATTACGAGGATATGAGAGACGCATCCTATACCAAGTCAGGTTTCCCGTAATACAAAACCCCAGGGGTGTGCTGCGCGCCAACCTAACGAAGCCGAGCTAGGAGAAGGTTGCTTAAATGCCCCTCAAAAGAAAAAGAGAGTAAACAAAAGATGAATTAATAATTTGCCAATAAAATTATTAATTACGAAAGAAAGCTGTCAAGGAAGGTTGGGAGAATTTAAGTGTGAGATTAGATGACGAGGCAGTCGTAGCAGAGAATGAGGGGAACAGTTTTAGAGCTGCGATGCTTTCACGGCATCGTTAAATTTTCTTACAAAGTGATGCACCACAAACCCCTCTACACATACAGTATAAAATCACGCGTGACAGCAAAATACGCGAAAAGCCTGTTCCATTACGCCAACGTGCTCTGTCAGTCCGTCTGCTGGCATCTCATTAGCCATGTTAATTTTTCCGTTGTGCTGTGGAAGGGGAGATATGACTCGGCACTTGTGACTGCCGCTCACTTATCTATAACACTCAGCTCATCGTTAGCCCACTCACTCTCTCCCCCGCTCTCCGATTGGCCACTCACTCCCTGCTCAGCTCACTCGCCACATGAATTATGAGTGAGGTTTGCCGAGGTGTGGATATAGGTACACTTTACTTTTCTTCCACCCTTTAGAAGAAGCACAACTACTGACTGCGAATTCCTTGCGCTGTTGTTCTTGTAAATTTAATACGAGCAATGCAAATGTGTCATTGTTCCTGCATTCCCTTCGCTCCGGACGGATCCGGGACAACCTCAAACATTTTCCTATGCAGATGCCGCCTGATTAAAAAGATCCCACGACGCACGCGAAACAGAAGATGCGGACTAATCGAGACGACACCCTTCAAAACTCATTAGGCTCCGCAGTAAAAAAAGCCAATTACAGGCACGTCCGGAGACCACGGCTGCTGTCAGTCGCAGAAACGGGGTGGTCCATACTGCAGCAGCGTGGCTCATGTCGGCGGGTAAATAAACGCTACACAGAAAGAAAAAAAAACGAAGTTAGGGGCGGCAGATATCTCGGAGAGCCTGCAGGCTGCTGGAGGAAGATGTATAAAAATAAAACGACGCCCTTTTCACGCGTCGATGATGCATGAAAGAGTTATAACTCCCATGGGATCGGAGTGTGAGGTACGTCAGAAGACCACTCCGATTGCTTCGTTGAGAGCTGATCGAACCAAATCTTTCCAGTTCTTCTGCAAGGCAGAACAGAAGGCTGGAGACATACAGTGAATGCGAGCAAAAAAACAATGACAACCTAACTTACATGAAACCACTCTTTCTCTTCATGGACAGCACCCATAGCGACAGGAACTCTGCCTTACCCATGCACATCCGAGCGACATTCCCCAGAATACTCAAACAGAAGATGTGAAAAACGTCATGAATTTTCATGCGCTGCTAATCATGAGGAATATCCTGCGACTGCAAGATATGCCGTAGCAGACGACTGGAAAAGACGCGGACGGTGTCGCCCGCTAAGTGCACAGTACACCATGGACCGTCGATATTCCGGCACCTTGCGAATGCTCAATATAACACGCGGCGGAGCTTCTGCGTCGTGAGCTGCGTCTTTTTCGTTTTATTCCGCTAGAACATTTCGTCCTGTCTTCCCATTTCGCCTAATGCTTTTTAGCGGATTATCTCGCCATCCCTTAGCAGGTTCACCGACCTCGAACTCCAGGAGGTCCCATCTGGCATGCTGATCCGTGTCACGTGAGGAAAGAAGGCAATCCCCAGTCACTTATGCATCTTCACACAACTTTACGACCTTGTTGGTTTTATTCAACCATAGCCTCGCGTTATTGCATTTTTTAGTTATTCCTGAAAAGTAAATGTTAGAAATTCGTTATTCTATATCGAGAAAACAAAGTTCATTACGCATCTCCACATAAAAACTTTATCCCTTTGCTAGTTCTATTCAAGCGTGCTGCCAAAAGTCATTTAGCCTGTTATATTTCCTATCTACGTGCTAAACCAATGAGGTCTGCCACAGGCGACGTGCACAGGGACCACGTCACGGCCATCTGGTTGGTCACGGCGTACCCTTCGTCATGCCTTCGTGTTCCCTCCGCTCTTTTCACGAGTGGAGTATTCTTTCTTTCTCTTTCGTTCTGGTTTTATTTTATTTTTTTATTTTTCTTCTTTTTTTTTATTTTTGAAGTGAGCAAAAATCCAAAAATCTTCCTCTCTTTTTTCCTTCATTCCAAGTCCAATTCCATCAGCCGCACGAAAGGCCTTGTGTCAATGCTAGAGATTTTGCATCGTAGTGGCAGCTCCATTTCCGTGTCCAGTCTGTAGGGGAACTTATCCGTTTTTTACGTTAAAAATTCATCCATCCATTCATTCACGAATCAACGAAAACGTTTTACTCGATAATAATCGATTCAGTTTATTATTACTGGTATCGCACACACCTTCGTTTGCGAACGTAGACGGCCCTTGTTTCGGATAACGTGAGCTTGTCGTCGGACGAGTGCATTCATTACTTGCAGCCGTCACTATCGGGGCCGGGCGTGTAAGTAACGCCCACTTGCCAACAGTCCTGTTTCGCCTAATGAGATTGCACGGATGTCCCATTTCGCCTAACGCCTCTCCGCCTCTTTAATCCGGATTAGGCAAAATGGGAATAGGCCAACTCGTGTGAATACACGGCATATCCACCACAGTTTGTACACCGGTCGGCGAATTCTAGACCGCTAGTCCGGGGCTTAACGATATCTTACAAAACTCTTTTTGCCTTACTCAAAGCACCAACAAGCCCAAATGGCCTTCCCTATTAAAACCCTTTAACTGCGATTCATGCGTGCACTTGAGCAGTGCCGGGACTGGAAGTTATTGGAAGTGGTATTGGAAGCAGGCACACCACTCGAGAACCATAAACGTAGCTACGTTGGCATGGATCCTCCGGGATTAGTTTTCGCGAAGTGGATTTTTGTTGGATATGCATCGTCGTAGTTCAGTTCAGTTCAGTTCAGCGTTTCAGTGTGAGATTTCTGTCATTAGAAGTTCAGTTGTCATGTCTGTCATGCTTATCCTCAACTCTGCTAACCGGAAAATTCGTTATCCGACCCGCGAGGACGGGACTTGCTAGCATTGCCACAAGCGTACATAGAGACATAATAGGTAGTAAGTAAACATCCATGTAGAATAGCAGCCAAGCTAGACACCAAGACAATAATGTACACACTGTGTGTCTATGTCTACCCTGTGTCTGTGTGCACCCTTTTGTCTTCGTGTCTAGCTTGGCTGCTATTCAACATCGTTGCTAACATTGGTTTTTTATCCGGTTATCCTGAATTCGTTACCCGTACACGGATCTGAGGTACCGTAAACAATGTTCCAGAACCATTTTCGGGAGTTTTAGTAAATCGCTTTCGCTCAAACGGTTCGTGAACGGTAAACGTGTCCACGGCCTCATCCTTAGCATTTCCTGATTTTGGCATGTCCCCGAGGAACGTCGCCCCTTGCGTAAGACTTCTGTGCCACCCTTTTATCACTTAATGGTCAGAGGTCAGCCATTGGCGACTGTGTGGACAGCAGAATTGACGACTACCGATAACAGCAAGAGCTGTACGATTTCTACAACGCACAAAAGTTCGATACGCGACCGTCGGCTAAGCAAACCATGTGAAACTATATCTAGCCTTCAAGCCTGGGCTACCGAAGCACTGGCCGTTGATGTAAGCCCACAGCCTATATAGGACTTTCTGCGGAAAAAAAATGTACATTTCTATTATTTAAAAAAATAACGTTTGCTAGAGGGCGATGTTTTCTCTCTGTCGTTTCTTTTTTTTTTTTTTTCTTCCCTGGAGTAATAAACCGGCTTTATGGAACTGAATGTGTTCCCACACTTGGTTTGCTTATCCGGACGATATAGAGCGTGGGTACCAAGGCGTCCGGATAAGCGAAAAATGACTGTATCTCCATTAGCACATACAACTTGCCAGAAGCAGCGCCGAGGGAATTAAGGGCGAACATGGAAGCACAACTGTGTGATGCAGCGGCCCACGCGACATCAATGCCAATCAGTCGCTATTTATTCCTTTCCTGAGCGAACTTTCTAAAGCGGATCTAGTTGTCGCAACCCAATCGTTCGCTGCGAAGGCCACTTGACGAAAATCTCTCTAACGACGTGAATTGGAAGACGTCTGTCCATTGCCCGCCGACTGCTTTGACGACTTTCCTCCGACAAAGCTCATTACACGTTCCTTCGCAGACGAAAAGAATACGTCTAGCCAACGAGGTCTCCTTCTGGTCATTTAGTAATGACGGCTACTTTAGAAATAGGCGATGTGGTAAGGTTTTCAGAGCTTGGGTAAATGCGTACGTTATTAAATATGTGTTGATTGTGGCGAATTAATACCCTTTAACGAGACCATAAAGGCTCATTTATAAGCGCAGTCGGTAGATGACAGAACAATACATCATCGGGAGAGTTTGAGCGTCGTTACTGTAAACTTCCTTCGTTCACGTTCATGGTTGGATGATCCGTCTCTCGCAAATGACAAAATTTTTGAGAGAAAACAGAAACAAGGTCAATAAAAGTGCCCGCGACTTGGTGGCTTCTACTTTATAAGAACTTCCGTTCTTGGCTTCGAGATATTAAAGTGCATGTTCATCATTGATGGATGCCCTTCATCCGTATTCTCCATAAGGTTGTTGCCGACCCTCAATGGGTACAATACAACAGCATTGTCATGAAACACGTACAACGTGTGTGTTTTGCTGCTTGTAAGGTGCAATGTGGCGACATTTAAAGTCGCTAGAAATCCTGCCTCCTCTGTCCACCAGGAGTCACCATGCAAAATATTTTCGCTCTGCGGTGCGTTATAGCTGTGCAATCGAATTTACAAACGACAGTCGGAGAAAGCGGCCACGGACGGCAGCACGTCTGACACGATTCTCGCGTGACGTGGAGAAGGATCCGTGCCTTGTTTGTTTTTTCTTCGCAGCTCACGCGCTGCTTATTCGCGATTCCAGCGAAGCCGTGGCCACCTGGCGACGATTTCGGAAAGCTGCGAGTGGAGGTCCGGCAGCGGGTCCGGACACAGGGAAGCGGTACGGCGATACACGTTTCTCTTGCTTATGGACAGAATGCCGGCAGCAAAGAATGTATCGACATCGAAAAGAGGAATGTTGCACTACTAATTTATTCTCAGCCTGTTGAAAATGCCCCACGCTTTCTTTCGTTTCCCTAATCAAGAAGAACGGAACGGATGTCCCATGTGTCGACCGAGTTTCCGGACCAACTCTGTTACCACGATACTATCTTAATATTCATCTTAATAATACCAAACCAGGAACCCGCATTTCTTTGTCGTGTTGATATATATGCATTTTCAGACCCCAGGCAAAGTAAACAACATCACCGTACTAATGCGGTGTAGACAAGCATCCACTATGGATGTTCTCTGGGATTGAAAGCTTCTGTCTAGTGCCGCACACGTATCCACGAATGACTCACAAAGATAAAAATATCACACCAAGTTGTACGTAAATACAGAGAGCGGTAGAGAAAACGAATACTTCACTTTGCCAGAGCGTCTCTTCCAGCGCTCAGATGTTCACCGCACAGCATAATGCATGTTAAATAGCTGCACATGTATGCTGCAAGTAAAGACAATGTGTCAGATATACGCGTGTACGCCAAGGGTTTTCAAAATATGTATTGTTCACGTATACCTTTGACATACAGTCACAGAGTTCTGAAAACATCAGGGTCAGAGCTAACGTCATATGAACACGCTATCTTCACCACACGAAACAAAGAAAATAAGTGTTATCTTGAGCTGTTGCAAATGCCCATGTGAACGTTAACTTGTGCATTACAATTTTATGATTACTTCTCTATGTTCCGACAAAAAGTATCAATTAGTAGAGACACTACACTTCCAACGGAGCTGTTGTTCCCTTGATTGCAACACTCACACGTAAATACGAGGGACTATCCGAAGGAGAAACTCAAACATGGTATTGCTTGCAGACTAGTAATTCACATTCGAAAACACATGAAATGTCACTCTTCTTGGAAACATGTCCCTGCTTTGCCTTTCTTAAATTCTAAAATGCCTCCTTTGTTCACTCGACTCCCGACGTTTGTAAACAATCTTCGAGGATGGGAACTTTTTGCCTACTTTTCTGAGTTGAACTGCACAGTATGATTTGACCAGTTAATTCCTTTTTCATGAAACATGCCCATTTGTGGGTATTAAAAACTGAAACAGATGAACATAATTAGGCCGACACCTTGCCGACTACGCTTGCTTCGCTCGGGAGACCTCCTTTCGTCCGCCATCTTGGAAGTTCGCGGCGCCACCTATAGTTCACTGAAATTGCGAATACATGCTTGAGCTGTGCCGCTGAACGTCACTGGCCACGTGAGGAGAGTAGAATACGTCACGACGTCCTCGCTCTGCGATGCGCTCTTATCACGAGGAGAACAATTTTTCAAAGGTATGCGGAACAAACTGACCTCCATGGGAACAAAGCCCTCGCGCTCGCTCTGTAGGTCACCTGCGCTCATCGTTAATTATTTTATTCGTTGGAGTTGGAGAACACTCTGCACCGAAAAATGAAAAATATCACCCAAATACCAATGTCCATAATACCCAAAATAGGCAATAAAATGCGAAAATAAGCACGTTAATCTGATACGCTCTTCGGCTTTCTGGATGTTTCAGAACGCTCCATCGATGAAAACTTGCGCGTTTAAAGGCTACGGTACCATACAAGCCTTGACGTCTGGCACATGAATGCTGAGGCAGTCGGGAACCACGCTATATCGAATAATACTTTTAGTTTCCCGCCCTCAAAGATCTTGAAAGGCCCAGAGAGGCTTAATCTTTGGATCAAATGTACGCAAAAAAAAAAAAAGAACAAAAGGCGCAAACACGCCGTAACGAAAAGCAAAATGCAGCACTCAGTACGAGCCTGAAAGCGCACTCGTACCTGGGCCATTCCCCGCCAAGTGATCCAGAGGTGCCGCTCGAGCCCCCCCCCCCCCCCCTAGAATTTTATGTGAATTTTTTTAGTGGTTCCTTATGACTCCGAAAGCAACAGAACATTGGTCTTTTCTAACGAAATTGAAATTTATGGGGTGCAGAGCCCCTCAAAGATGCAGTGCTTGGCGAAAACCTATGTCGTTTTAAGCTAGCATTACGGGCCACATAAGGCACGGGGCATGTTGAACTGCGTCGTATTTGATAGGGGAGAGTTCATTTTACTGTATGTAAGCAGTTTTCACTATCGCAATGGACGGGCTCGACCTTTGTGGCGTGCACGAAATTTGCAAAGTTTGTGCAAGTTTACCAATTTTTTTGCAATATAAAATTCTGGAATTTCTTCAAAATTTTTTGTCATATAGCCCCCATGCTGTACTTTGAACACAAAAATATACAACACCGCTGATGCACTGTAAGCCGCAGTAAAAAATCAGGAACTTGTAAAAATTCGACAAAACGCACATTTTTTACCGAAAAAATCGGTGTGAGGAGGTCGGGATAGAAGCGTGATCAAGGTGTCACTCGATGCAGCGTCTTCCTAGCAAGACGTAGCAAAAAAATCTCAGAGGTAATTTTTGTTAAACTCAAATAACAATTTTTTAATTGAAGGTAACTTCGCAAACGTGTATGCGCGCTGCGGCGCAGCGTACCGAATGTACAACTGGGCGGGTCACTCACAAAACACTAGACGGAAAGAAAACACTAAGCAGTCGCATTATTGAAGAGCAAATTGAAGATCTAAGCCAAGGAACAAGCCGAAAAGTCCCAGATCTCACTGAAGTCATTCTTTAGGTCTTGCTTATACACTAAAGTGTCTTCACATGGCAAGCAGTATAAATGTGCATGTCCTCGTACCCTCACCCATGTTTCTCTGCCCCGTATGCAAGATGACTATGAAAGAAACGTTAGACCTGACCTGAATAACACAGTACATGTATCATAGCTATGTACACAACAGAAATGCCCGGAAGGAGCTTATCCGGTATCGAAAGTGATAGCGTCCGTGACTGGCAAAATTTTCTCTTATACCTACATCTCAACTGTTGGCGCACAAAGCGAAAACATCGTACATCACAGCTATTAAGTAAGTTTTATATACGTGCAAGAGGAGTGGACAGCTAAAGAGATCTGTTTCCAATACTGAAATGAGTTAACATGCACATGCAAAAAAAATGAAAGGAACCATACCAGGAACTTACTGGTTAAAGCATTCTCCGCTTGTGTTCAGTGTAGGCAGTATTTGACCACTGTTCATGTCGTGACTATCTCTACTCATGTCAACGACTCGACTGACGGATGCCGCACGGCCAGAAATCAACCATGTACTATGAAACCTGAATGGATCCCTATCTCCTTGTCTTTACTTATCTCTTACTTACCACCACCGCGAGCTGGCTACAAGTTTCGTTAGAGAGCAAGACGGTCGTCGGGTCTCGAAGGAGGCAAACACGTGTTTGCTACCGTTATTTGCTCTTCAATAATGCGACTGCCTATAGTGTTTTCTTTCCGTCTAGTGTTTTGTGAGTGACCCGCTCAGTTGTACATTCGGTACACTGCGCCGCAGCGCGCATACACGTTTGCGAAGTTACCTTCAATTAAAAAAATTATTATTTGAATTTGACAAAAAGTACCTCTGAGATTTTTTTTGCTACGTTTTGCTGGGAAGACGGTGCATCGAATGACACCTTGATCACGCTTCTACCCCGACCTCCTCACACCGAATTTTTCGGTCAAAAATGTGCATTTTGTCGAATTTTTACAACTTCCCGATTTTTTACTGCGGCTTACAGTGCACCGGCAGGGTTGGATTTTTTTGTGTTGAAACAGCAGTACAGGGGCTACATGACAAAAATTTTGAAGAAGAAATTCTAAAATTTTATACTACAAAAAATTGGTAAACTTGCACAAACTTTGCAAATTTCGTGCAGGCCACAAGAGTGGAGCCAGTCGAGTGCGATGGTGAAAATTGCTTACATACCGTAACATGGACTTTCCCCTATCAAATAAGACGCTTTTTAACGTGCTCCGTGCCTTACGTGGGCCGTTATACCTGCTTAAACCGACATAGGTTTTCGCCAAGCACTGCATCTTCGAGGGGCTCTGCACCCTAGAAATTTTAATTTCGTTAGAAAAGACCAATGTTCTGTTGCTTTCGGATTCATAAGGAACCGCCAAAAAAATCCATGTAAAATTCTGGGAGGGGGGGGGGGGGGTCGAGCGGCACCTCTGGATCACTTGACGTGGAATATGGCCCACCTGTTAAAAGAAGTCTCCTATGGCGTCAAGAAATGTTAAAAAAGGCTACAATTCGATAGAGTACATAAAAAGGCAGGCAACCCCGAAAGTGTCGTATTTAGGCGTTTCTAAGCATTTATAGTCAAATGCCTAAAAATCCGGGCCCTACTAATTAACCACCCAGCTTCGCGTGTTTTCGTTGTCTGTCTAATCGTTTTAGCGACCGTTAGGCTTAGCAGGGTGTTCGCCGAAAGAAAGAGTATTTAAAACTGTCAGTATGGCTGACAAAGGGGAGAAGTGACCAAGAGTGACTTTGTCTTCTGGCGGGGACAGTTGAAGGAGAAAGATTGTTAAAAGGAACGCCACTGCTGTCGTTTACAATATTTATTATACAAATATTTTAATATATAAATTTTCGTTCTCTGCTAGCGAATCTGTCCAGACCGGCTTCCTGAATCATTGCTGTATAAGAGAGAACTGTTTGTTATATCTCCTGAATATAAAACGGACTGCGCCTTTCTGTGAAAACTCATTTATGAGTCCAAGTTAGGTATGGGCATTATCCCCCAGGAGGGGTTCCGCGTGCGACTGTGAACTTCGGCCAGTTTGTTTTCAGTCGGGGAACAGCATTTAGATCAGGTCATTTCGAGGCACACCTGTTTCAGCGGCGCCTAAAACAGCTGGAGTAGTTATCGTACGCTCCGTAGTATCCTGTACTTATCGTACGTTCGAACCTTCCAGGCGGACCTGACGTCGTGGTCCCGGAATACCGTAGGACAACCGACACGAGGTCGACACCATCAACGCTTCCAGCCAATCCCAGATGGTGAGCAGTCTATAACGTCACTAACAGTGTTGGTGGTAGCCAAGGTCGCGCTGAACACTGGGAGGTGGTGGGTTCGAATCCTACCATCGACTGTACTGTCTGAGGTTTTCCCTGGGTTTTTCGAAGACTTTCCAGACGAATGTCGGGGCAGTTCCCCCTGAAGTCGTCACAGGACGCATACTAACCCCCTGTCCCCCACTCCTTCCTGCTGTCCTCTCTCCATTTGTTCACACCTGTACGCCGCTTATACTCACAGTTGCTTCGCGGAGCTAACACGAAATTTAAAAAAAAGTAACGCAGTTAAGCAAGAACAGACAATACGGAATTTCGAAGACCTTTCGGGCAAACCATAAAATGATTTATATCTCCATCTCGTGCGTGGGACGTTACATAGCTTAAAGGACCATTAAAAGTAAGACACTCACATATACAAAGATGTACGATGGAGTACTCGTAAGAAAGTTCGGATATGATTACCATTGAATTCTGCATGGCTATCGAAATGGGAGATGCAGATAATAGGGTACGAGACACATAATGACGAGGTTTTACTAACGGTCTTTGCTGTACAGGTGGAGCATTGCTAAGCAACAGGATGAGCACGGCCACTTAATGCGCAAGAATGGCGCTCGTGTTGCGAGAGGTTCATCACGAAAAGGTTAAGCTGGCTACACTGTAATAGCACTCGCGGAAAAGTACCGGCCACGAATGTCCCTTCTCGCCAGAGTGGGCATCCTGAACAAACATCCTAGCTACCTAAACTATACTAACAATAACTGACGAAGTACTACTAATCCGAGGCAATGAGAATGTATGATAATGCAAAGGAAGTACCTGCAGCCAATTAAAATCACGATAACTACGCAACGAAAGCCCTATTTTCCCGAAATAATGATTATACTCGGGATAACCCAGCACGAAAAGCTGCCGACAAACACCTCGAGATACCGGCTCCGTAATGGGTGTGTATTCTAAGGACTTGGAGGAACAAGCTGGAGTGGACATTGACAAGACGAGACTAACACACAAACGGCCAAACACACCATTAAAGCCTCCATCGACTGAGAACAAAGAAATAAGAAAGTGCGTCCTACGTCACGTTCCTCCTCGCTTACTGTTGACCTCAGAAAAGTTCTGCGGAGGGCAAAATGGAAACACCAGCATAGGTGGGCATTTTCCTGCGGCCTCACTTATCCTCACATCACGAAGCACATACTTTATTGGCCTCACCTACCCTCACCAAACTTTCTTCACCAGTAACTAAACCTCAGTAGCCCTGACCCTCACATTCCATTTTAAATTTTGCCCTCACAAACCTCACCTCAGGGCATCGGGATCCCGAGGGGCCTCACCATCCTCATCCTCACATGCCTTCACCTCATGAGGCTATTCACAACCTGCATGGCCTCACGTATCTTCACTTCATGAGGGTCCTCATCCTCACGTGTCCTGACCTCATGAGGGCCCTCATGTCCTCACGGCGCCTCACGTACTTTCGCCTAATGAGGACCCACATGGCCTCACGAGTCCTCATCCTCACGTCCCCCCACCTCATGAGGGCCCTCATGGCCTCACGTACCTTCACCTCATGAGGACCCTCATGGCCTCACGACCCCTCATCCTCACGAGCACTCGCCCTGAATACCCTCATGGCCTGACGTGTCTTCAAGTCACTAGGAGGCCCACATGGAGCCCCAGAAGAACTTTCCGTCATATTCACATGAGACGTCGGCGTAGACGAACTACTGTGTCGGTAGTCGGTACTAATGATACTGCGCGGCATTAAACTGTTTATAGGGTTTGGTGGGGTGCTTGGATAAATTTGTTAACAGTTGTTACTGTCACAGTGAGGTTTAACGTTTGTGTTTGGCATCAGCAAAGAGGAGCCCGAACCCATCACCTCATCCCTGAGGCCCCTCACGAAAGGCCTCACGGCCTCATCCGTGAGGCTCCTCACGGAATACGTTGTACCCTCACGTATTGATGGCCTCACGACTGTCCTCGTGAGGAACATTCAGCGTGGTCTGGCCTCACTCACCCTCACCTCATTGTCGTGAGGTGAGGGTGAGGCGTCTTCATGAGGGTCCTCATGAGTGAGGACGCCCAGCTATGCACCACAGGCATGATTTTACAGGCATGTAGTATTTTACAGCAACAGAATTTTCCGGGCTTCGTTCGCCTTTTGTAGTCATCCCAATGTATCAGGATTTCCCACAGAGCCGTTCTTGCAGTTTTCAGAGGCAGCTTATACTGCTACTTCCAGCGATGTTCGCACATACTAACTTCGCCCGCAATGTTCCAATATGTACTAATGAGACGACAGTTTCCTCCGAATACATAGGGCTCGTGCTTCCACGACCCCCGTGCCATACACGCGTAACTGACCGGAAGTGCCGCAATTATCTCATTTATCGGCATCGCATCTCAAAAGGAAGTGAGGTCGTTTGCGTCGTTCCAAACAGGAACGCGTCCGTTATCTCTCACGCCCAGTTTATCATTGCGCATTTTCCCCCAAACAGGCGCATCCGGCGGAGGAACGAAGATATACGAGGCTGTTTGGCCCTGCTATACATTTTGGGCTACAGGCAGAGATAAGGGCATAATAGAGACACCAACAAGGTGTTGAAAAGCCAGGGAGAACCCTTGCACGAGCGGCTGTTATCTTATCTCGTGGCGCCATCGCTAAAACCAGGGGCGCTTTTAAAGGCCAGGAAAGCCAGAGTTCCGCATGTTTCGTTGGCAGATACGGGGAAACAAAGACAGCCGTTCATTGGAGTTACTTATCCGTAGCACGCGAATTTGCTAAAGCAGACGAGTCCGATAAGGTATGCACAGTACGGGGATGCCGAAGGATTGGAGAGATTTCTTTTTCGCGTCGATGGATGATTGTAACGACTAAAAAGACAGGGTGAATCCAAGTGCGCGCAAAACTGATAAAGAAACGGGACCAGAAAGAAAGAGATATGAGATACGACAAGGCTGCTGAACAACTTCGTGTGGGCGAAACATAGAAGGCTTTACGGATGGAGGCCGGAACACAAGCTGAAAGCCAGACGCGTTCCTATTTGATAAAATGTGGTTGAGCATGCTCGTTCTTGCCAGTTGGTACGAATGTCATTTCAAGGGTGACGAAGGGTAACGATGATTTCAGGCACGTCGGTGGACGGACCATCTTTTTTCTTTTTACACTAGAACACTCACAGCTACTGCCTCGGACTTGCCCGAAACAATCGTACGCATGCTTAATTTCGCTAAATACAGCGTAGCTAAAGTAATATTTCCGCCAGACATTACATCTGTAGCGGGCCGTGGACAACGACGACGATGGCCACGCGCCTGAAGCACCTGCCTCAGTTCCACCGGCGCGGCCATGGAGATAGGCCACCGTCATCGCCTCTCCGTGGCATACCATCATCGCCGGTCGGGACTCGTGTAGGGGAAGAGTCTAGTTATACTTCTTGTGACAGTAGTGGTCGAGGCGTTGTACTCTAAACCTAAGTAAAATAGCGATTATTCAGTTGAAAGTATTTTCTGCATGATTTTAAAAGCAAACAAGTAAGAAATCCGAGTGACACCCTGCGATTCTAGACAGAAGGTAAATCCGGAACATACAAAATCCGACAACGAAGAACTTATTTAGCGGAAAGTGCTACTACTGACAGGCAGCTTCAATCTGGTGGGGTCCGCTCATTTCGTCGAACTCCAACATACGTAATAAGTTATCCTCGCACATCCGAGATGTTCACTTGATGGAATTAACCAAGGTATTTTAATTTATGTCGATAGAAACAGCTGCCTAGTACAAATACCGTAAAAACGTACAGAAATGAAATGAAACGTACAGGGGCACACTCGGAAGTACCTAACTGGATAAGTGTACGTTTGTCATTGTAAGACATCTTTTTTTTTTTAACTCGGACAGCGAAAGTCGCAACGACTGCGGAAGTCTGCGTTTTTCTTTCTTTTTTTTTTTTATAGTAATGAGGTACTATGGTATGTAAAGACGGTACATAAATAGTTGACACCTTAGGCGTCCGTTTCGTTATCCAGAAATAACGTGACCAGCTTGGCATAATCTTTAGAGCTACCGACCTCTTAGTGTCAATATTATCATCGACGAGATGCACATGCCGAGTAAACTGCTTCACGTGGATGACGGTAACCAATAATATTTCATCAGAGGATAAAGGAAACCTAGCTGCAATTATCCGTTCGAATAAAGTTTTCATCAGGGTACTAGACTGATCCTAGAAACGAACTGAATGCTCCTGACAGTTTGAGGAAACGGCCGTCAACCAGTTGAAAACGCGTTCGATGTCCTGCAAATCCTCAAATGAGCTTCTGCAGAGTAGCTATATAATGTCGTGTGTAATACAAATGGGAGAAATCGGGTGCCTTTATCATTCATACCACCATGTATGCTTGTGCCCCTATCTCGCTGCATTTCCAAGAACAGGAAGCGTGTAATCAGTCGTCGTCCGCCTATCTAATCTTGTACGCGAAGGAGGACCAGATTCTGCATTATATCCAGTCAGCCACATCGATGTCCGGGCTGTCAAAGAGTAAGAGTAAGAGAGAGAGCGATCCAAACTGAAGCTGATGCGCACGGTACGTCCTTCCTGCAATATTGTGCCCCTTCTTCCATTTCAGCGAAGCGAATCGCGCACTTGTGAGACCACTGTCTGACGAGACTAAATGACGCTCCATAATAGACCGTGCTGGAAGTAATATTCTCAAAGTTGCACTCTAGAATGTCAGTGTACGCGGCTTGTTAAAAATGGCATTGTTTACGAAACACGACAGTTGGAGAGCATGCCTCCTCGCTAGATGACCAGTTAAGTCGTAGAAGTGGTCCACTGTCGTTCGCATCACATCAGACCTACTCTCAGGAATCTGTGTCTTGTCTTCTCTCTGTGGAGACAAGACAGGACCTGTCTAGACAAGGCACGAGACTGTCTGGTCTCTCGCATGTAAGAAAACGCCGTCGAATGTACACCAGCTCTCTTCTCTCTTACACACAACATACACGCAGTCTCTTAATCAATCTATTAATCATGGTATTGCTGACACTTAAAATCCCGTTAACTTTACATGGTCGAAAACATACCTCGTGCATATTTGTTGACTGTTCATAGAATAATGTGTGGCGTCAGATATGATAGGAAACCTTAAGACACTAGAGAGTGAGTATTACGCAAGCATACACAAAAGCGTTAAGTAAGCAAAAAAATGGCGTGGCTCACACTGCGTCGCACGCAACGGAGTTTTTGCGCCCAGCGTACGTACGCTATTTTTCAGATTTCGATTGCGTACGCTTGGGCGTTCGCGTATACTACCAAGTAGACCTTATGCAGTTTTTACTAGTACGTGTCACTGTTCGTTTCAAAGTGCTTCAGGTTGTTAACTGCTAATGCGTAGAGTACGCAAACGTCTACTAAAACTCGCTAATATGAACACTCTTCCAGACTGTCGGCACCCAATGGTAGTTGTGCACGAGGTGGAGCTCCGTGAACCGGGCCTACGCGATGAGGTGTCGCACCCTGCAGCCAGGTACCATCACCCACAGGGAACCCTGGGAAGCTTTGGGGGAGGCTCACTCCCCCGAAACAGGCCCACGGCGCCTGCCTACCAGGTGGAAGATGACCTGCCCGACTACGCCGAGGCAGGGCCACCACCACCGCTGGCCCTCATCGACCGGGGGCATCCGTACCTTTGCCCCGGGAGTTCGAGGACCACGGACGAGACGTCGTCCTCGAGTCCATTGGAGAAGCGTGATCGCTTCACTGCTCTGAGTGCACTCTTTGCCTTGGTGTCTCTGGCCAGTTACACGGCTGACGTGGGCTCCGACGCTGTTGTGTGTTACCTGCTCTACCTGGAGGGCAACCTATGGTGGTTCGGCCTTACGCTGGCTGTCACCGTCATCCCAGCCGTCACCGTGAACGCTTTCAGTCTTCGTTGGTACATGCACGACGACAGGGAGAGTCGCTCCAAGGACGGCGTACTTATTAGGCCAAAGATGTCAGCATTCGACTGGGCACTAAGGATTCTCTTTCACTTGCTCTTTCTTGGCCCTGCCATCAGGTGAGCTATTTATGTACATTCATTTCAATCCTGCCTTTTACAAGCTGCGTAGTACAGTAAAGTTATAGCTCAATATGCGTGGTAGCTCAATATATTTTCACGTATTTTGTCGTTTTTACGGCGTGCAAGTTTCACACTGGTTCCAGAGCATCGTCCTACTGGGCTAGTTATATGTGCTTCATTTGTATACGAGCTTTATATCAGACAGGTATCAAGATACACCTTCGCGGGGGGTTCAAATCCTTCTGATCTACACTCAACAAGGCCCGTTTACATAAAAGTTGAGTGCGGGTCTGTAACTCAATATCCCTGACAGTGCATTCAGCGCCCGCTCGGCACACGTGCAGAAACCACACAGTGCCAAACCTATTGATGTTTGATGTTTTTTGGCGCAACCACATCGCAGCCCAAGCTATTGAGAATGAGCAGTGAACTCGTACCTAAACCTAATGCAAACGGGTCGAGATCGCCTTCCTTTAAAGTCGAAAGACCTGGGCCACACAGACATGTGAGACACGTCACGCTGCATGGAGACGGACCCCTCACTCTCCCCCTACATCGCAGCGCCGATTCAGTAGGGAGGTTTAGCAGATTGGAAGGTCTTTACGATAACGATTCCGAAAACGTGATAAGGCACCACCCTGATTCCTTTGAAGTGGCTCACATCACGTTGCTGATCTTTGATTTGACAGCTTCGTTTATCGTATAGTTTTCCTATAGAGCGCTTCCAATGCGCTAAAACTCCCTAATGTGTGCTTCTTCGTAATTCCGCGTTAGCGCACGTAGCAAATGCGGATATGAGCGATGTACAAATATGGACAGATGGAGAGGTCAGGAAGGAGCGGTGAACAGGGGTCGGTGCGCGTCCTGGGTCGACTTCAGGGGGAACTGTGTCGACATTCGCCTTGAAAGCCTGCCGATAAAGCAAGGGAGAACCTTAAATAGAACAGCCCGCACGTCCTTTGCTACCACCCACGAGCGGAGGTTGTTGCCCACTCGGCCATGCCGCTTGTCGCTCAGTGTCCGCTAAAGGGGTTGGGACACTTTCATAGATGTGGTTCATGGACACATTGTACTGTTCGCCAGAATATTGAGGAAAAAAGTATTATTCTTCTACATGTCGTACTTAGCGAGGTACAAGCCCTCGAACACACTCCCAAGCAAAGCGCAGACGTCACGAGCTCAGAGTTGCGTCCATCCCCATTGGCACCCGTAAGCACGTGACTTCTCGTGTGCTGCCTCACTGGCAGCGGCGAGGGCTGTGACGTCAAAGCCGCATGAGTTTCTGTATTCGCGGTGCCCATTTTCTCCGCTTCTATTACCCTCTTCGCTGTGAAACTTTCAACGCATGTTCACATGGGTGAAAAGAACCGTCTTTTACGTTTATCTGCGATAACGTGGGATGACCTGTCGCAACCTCTTTAAGATTAGCTATACCACTTGCCATGAACGGCGCCTTCATTTCCATGTTCCTCCTGCAGGTTACTACTCGCGTTGGCAGAATTAAGCGGATACCCCATTATAATTACACGCGTCCCTAAGATTCTTCAGTAACGAAGGAAAGGCCACGTCAGTGCGATTTCTTTAGCTATGTACAGCAGATTCCAATTAAACTGCCTCGGCCGACGTGATCACGGCGCCTCTTCACATGCAGAGAATTATAGTGTTCATTAGCGATCTTCGCGTCAAGCATCGTGAATCCTAACGATGAAATTATTAGCGTCAGTCGTTGGAGTTCGTATCCCTTATCTTTAGTACGAAAAGGGCCTTGCAGTCATCATTCGTCTCTAACTTTTCCATTTTCTTAATCTTGGCATTTCGTTATTTTTGATAACTTTATTTATTTGGTTTGAACCAGAAACTTAGTTGAAATTTACTTAGTTTGAAACAAAAAGCATCTGTTCGTTGGTGGCACCAAGGTCGTGCTGAAGACTGGGAGGTGGTGGGTTCGCATCCTACAACCGACTGTGCCGTCCAAGTTTTTCCCTGGATTTTCCGGCAGACTCTCCGGACGAATGTCAGCACGATACCCCTTGAAGGCGGTCCACGACGCATACTAGCCCCCCTGTCCCCGACACCTTCCTGCTGTCCTCTCTCCATCTGTCTACGTCTGTACGCCGCTGATAGCCACAGTTGTTTCGCGGCGCTAAGGCGGGATTAAAAAAATAGTTTGAGTCAAGCATGAACAATTTTTCCAACTGAGAAACTGCTGTAGAAAATAGGTGAAAAGGAAAGCCGTCCAGCAACTGGTGCAATGGGTATGGGGAAACATTCCCGTGTGTCCTTACTCGAAAGCCTTGCCGAAAGCGTACTTTGTGGTTATAACGTGCTCTGCCGGTCACACAGTACCAAACCCGCCACGACGGATTACTAGCTCGAGGTACCCGCGCATCCGCGCTACGTCGTGGCTTTCGGGTAGAAATATAACGTCCTGAAATCCGCGCGGACGAAGTGCGAACAAAACCACGCACCTCTGCGGTTCGCGCGCTTATCCGCCTTTTATCCGAAAATGTGCATTAGCGTCTTTGCCGACGTCCCCCAGGTGGAGCCACAATTGACGAAAGGATCGCAAATGGCGTCGAGGTGTCTTTCCATTTTGTGCCTTCCATTTTATTGGACGATCGTGGATGACACAATGTTCCCGAGTGGTTTGCATGTTGAAAAGTGAAAACGTCTTTGTAAGATTTTTTTCCTGCAAATACAATGACTGCGGCTATACTCAATATCCGCGCGGCTGTGGATACGCCTATGCCAACTAGAGCGGTTGCGGATCCTACATTCGCGTATACTGCGGATGTGGATACTGTCAATGTTACCGCGCTCACCTCTATTAATAACCAATCAAAATTTAGACTGCAACACTAAGCTTAAAATCACAAGTACAGGATCGGAACAGTGTTCTTCCAATAATTACACACTTTCTTTGAGTAGCAGTTCCCAATTTTCCTGTGCTGTTCAGTGAATATCTGTTGGTTTCTTTTTCGTTCCCTCGAAACACTCCCATAATGCGCGTAGCATGCCGTGACCCCGCGGAATTCATTTCGATTAATAACCTTCTCCGGTTGTGCCATTTTCACTGTCCGACTTCTCTCCAAGACGAAAACGACGGAGCGGAAATGATTTTGACTCGGAGGAGCAAAAAGAGTGACGGAGATTAGTCCATTTCCGTCACATCTCGAAAGATAATTGCGAACGGATGACCCAATCCTCATTACTGAATCACAGAGGGCATCAAAATTACAAAATCACGCTCACAATTATTGGGCTTTTTTGCGCTGAAGCGCAATCGAGAGTTACAAAATGCGTGACGGGTGCCGGTCAATACAGTTTTTACGATGCATGATGGAGTTGAGTCAAAAATGTTCTTATTAGTTGAACGGGAAGCCATGTTGGCACTTACGTTGCAACTCGACACATCAATTTGAAAGCTCTTTGAGTCCAACGAGCACGTTGCATCACAAACACCGTGCTGCAAGTGGAAATTTAATCAATACACCAGTGCTGTAGTTCTAGGCACTTTCTCTCACATATCGGAAAGGACACTGAAATTCCTCAACGTTTCTATTTCGCAATGCTGACGCGGGAAAAGATCCCTGGAGCGGAAATCGACCGTCTTCGTGTGATTCTAAACAGCCGTCAGCCGGACAGTTTGCTCTCCACTAAAAGCTGCCGGCAGAAGGAAACCATTGGGCGTGATTTTTAGTCTTTCCCTTAATCTGACCTAATGGTAGGTTATGGCTTCAAAAACAATCTTTAGTACTCAGTGTAGGCCAAAAATATATCTGCTCACTAAGCAAGAGCTTCGTGTGGCATATAATAAGCTGTTTTCGGTTCTTGGAGGAAATACCAGGGGCGTTCAAGTCAAACTGGGACTTTTCATTTTTCGCAAAAGTAAAATGAACTTACAGGCGAGAAATTTGTTTTATTTTTCAACGTAATCTCCAGCTGCACTAATGCACTTGTCCCAGCGTTTCACGAGGGCTTGGATGCCAGCAGCGTGTAGAAATCCTTACCGGCGCGCAGCAGCCATGACCGGACCGCATTCTTGACCTCGTCGTCGCAGCTGAAGTGGCGGCCCCCAAGGAACGCCTTCAGTGGTCCGAAGAGATGGAAATCGCTGGGGGCGAGGTCTGGACTGTAAGAAGGATATGGCAGCAACTCCCAGCCAAGTTCCTGTTGGGTGCGTGTCGTGATATGCGCGGTATGTGGGCGTGCATTGTCCTGTAGGAGGAGGACTCCTTTGGTGATGAGGCCCGGCCGCTCTTGCTTCAGCGCCTTATGCACATCCCTGAGAACCTGGCAGTAATACGCACTATTCGCCTCGAGATCGAACAGCGTCGCCACCATGCGGCTGCTGCGTGAGCTGCCTTTAGTGGGGATGCGCGGCTTGAGCCGGTGCTTTCGCTGTGGTCATCGCGCTCGAAAACGTGCTTGGAAGGCTCAATTTCTGGACATTTGTGCTTTTAAAATCACTTCAAAATGAGTGAAAATGACTTGGTGGAAAACTTTCTGAACTTTTCTAGTTCTCTGCACCAGCGTGCTTAGCAGGGAAGAAAACTACAGAACGTGCATATGTTCCAGTATGCGGATTCCACTCGGCTTTTGCTATATTATATTTGTCACTGCGGTTCTGTGTGTCAAAAATGTACCAAGAGCTAAGGTCAATGTTGTAACTGTTTTTTTTTATTATAAGTATAAAACTATGTCACAGTTATTTATAGAATGGTTTCTGTGCTAGCTGTTCTAAGTTACTTCACAATGCTCAGTTAGGATATTCTGCACGCGCTAGACACAAGTTGTATCGAATGTATTAATATATGGAATATATGAATGCATGAATATATATATTTATGACACGGGTGTTTCTAAATGTGTGAATTTCAAGCTTTCATCTCATTTCATCTAACCGTATGACAGACTAGACTTTTATCTTTCACATACGTAATCATTGGAACGCACGCATTCACCACCCCTGAACGTAATATGTAAAACACGTGTTTTTTGGGGGTATGAAGCACGTGTGCAACAGCGTGTTTCAGAATATATACCGGCCGCTGGAACCAAAAACTTAGTTTATATGTAGTTATTACCTGACCGGTAGCACCCCAAAGTCAAGTCCACCACAAAGGTGTGGTCATCTCGTAACATATTTTAGCACCATTGAGTGAATGCCCGCCCAGGAGACGAATCAAACCTCGAACCTCTCCCGTACTCGCTCGACGCAAAATTGCAAAAATTGTAGCGAGGGGCTTCAATACTTATTGGGCTATTCTGCCCTTATGCTACATTCTTTCACGTTTGTACATTTAGATTCATTGTTATTGTTGATTAGTACATTATACATTTAGATCAGTGTAGACAGGAATTTTGAGCGAGACTTTTTTTTTAAATCCTTGTTGTCTCGACGTAAGATAAAAAGGTACAGGGAAAGACAGCAATACACAAGCCACGAATAAATATTCGAGAGAGAGCGGCAAAAGACAAACAAAACCACGCTTGGAACAAAGGAGGCAGTGTTCCTTCAAAAGCACACAGGATATTTTCTTTTCACAACTTCGCGACTTAAGCGTTTCGCAGTGCAGCAATATTTGTCAACTTCACACCTTATCAGCGTTCTAAGTATCGCATTTCAACACATCCGCAATATGTGAGGCACTGACAGCAGCATTTCATCCAGAAACACTGCGGTATCTGCGTAGAAAAGCCAGAGCCCGCTGCGTCCGATCATGCCGTATCCCCACTAGGGCATCGGTCGCAGCGCCACCTACAGTTCGATCTCGAGGCGAATTGATGGTGGTACCACTCGGCAGAACAATGCCAGCCTTGCCGCAGAAAACCGTGGAAAAACGTTGGATGTTCTCAGGAACTCTGACACTGGGCTCTGAGCCGCCCCGGCCGGGATCGTCCTGCACTGATGTACGGCCGTCTCGGAACCGTTTGCACCACTCAAGTGTATCGTGGCCATACTGAGCCTGAAGACTTCTGTGAATTTCAGATGACTTTACGCCTTCATTCACGAGAAACTTCATGACAATTCGCTGTTCGATGTGCGCGCTCACCTCGTTGTCGACCATCTTGTCCAGCATGTGTCTTCTGTTTTGCACAAACTTTGGACCACCACGTGATGAACGCGGAGGCCTGTCGCGTGTGAAAATGACGAAAAAGAAGTAGCGCGAGCCATTTGTACACTCAGGAGACAGAAAGTATCGGTTTGACTTGGACACCCCTCGTACTTTTAAATATTTCAAACACATTGGTCAGTTCTTGCCGCGGTTGCTACTTTCGGGGCATTCTTATCGACTTTTTAGGTTTTTGAACTGACAACTATGGTCAAAGGTCTGGCACCGCCGTCTGGTTTACCCGTTTCCACTTGTATTTGACAGTCACGTGTAGAGACCACAGGCAAATTTCGTTCGACTGTACCGCGTTGCCTTGGATATAAAGAAAGTAAACCACGTGTTCGCATGCGGTGCACACCTATCGTAAGTGTTTGCCTATGTACCGCCGCCGTCACACTTAACCGTAACGCCATAGCGCGTTGCTCGCAAGGACGCCAGCGCCGCCGTGTGCTGTGTTTGAGACAAGGTTCTTCCAGCGCGCATTTAGCACTGCTAGTGGCTACAGGGAGTGCACAGTACAGTTTTCATGAAGTGGACTATCATCAATCAATCAACGAATGCTTCCCATTCTGCCACCTTGCTTTTGCCGAAAAGCCCCCGATTAAACGGTTAATGAATTTTAGGCGACTAGTAGTTACTACTCTGTTCGAGAGGATGCTGCCTGGCGGTATAAGTCAACTGCGAAATTCGCATCTACGCTGCTCTCATAGCACTGTTGTTTATTTCTTTATTTATTATTATTCTGATGCACCTAAAAAAACACCCTGTATAGTAGTCTTCAAACATTTTCTCTTCACAGGAAACTTTACTATACGGTCCTGAGGGTAAAATAAATAAGTTTCGAACTTCAATCCCCTTCCTTCCACCTGTCAAGTTCTTCGGCTGCCGATGCCCCATCGAGGCTTTCCAAAAAGAAAAAAAGAAAACGTTATATGTAGTTGCCTCACGCGGCTGCTTTTGAATAGTAGCTGGGTCATTCCAGGCCAAATCATCCAAAGGTCCTGCTCGACCCCCCTCAGTTTTGGTTCCAAAAATTATCATGCGCTCCTTACTGCAAATAAAGGTATTTTCCCGAGTTTTACGGCACTGTGTTGAAACGCTGTCGATTTATGCGGTGTCAAATTTCGTCAGAATCACGAAAACAGTGTTGCGAAAAAAGTGACCTATCCAGCAGGGTTTTGCGTCTAGGTGGACGTTAGTGACATAGAATGAAAGAGCGTGGTCCTAACATTTTGCCAATATCAAGTTCTTCCCTCGTGTTTCATTTTCGGCCAGCGAAACAGAGCTGCTTTTTGGCGCTATTTCTTACAACTTTGCGCCTTGCTAAGGGCACTTTTTACACAAGCTGGAAGGGTCAAAAAAATTCAGCGTGTTCTGGACCTTTCGTACTTCAAAATCACACATTTTGAAGGCCGATCACATAATACTTTTTGCTACATTTAATCCCAACTGTCGTACTTTTGGCAAAGTCAGCCGTTTTCAACGCCATTTTTGAAAATGAAGCGTTCGGCCGAGAAAAATCCAAATAGATGGAGATGACAGATCAATATCTATACTAAAGCATATAAAAAAATTGAGAAGGTACTTTTTGATAAGGGCGAGAAAATAATTTTTATATCCCACCCACTCTACACATAGTTACGCTGAGGGGCGCACGGGTGGGTCGCGAGGCTTGGTTCGGCGAATAACGTTTTTTCGTGTGGTGAAGTTTTCCTATCCGTTATGGAGGACCAGAACGGACATTATTTGCAGCTAAATCACATCTATGCTACTACCGCATGTTCATGTGGTGCTTGCTAATCTATCCACACTGAACAGCTGGCTGCTGATGCTCAACCAAGCAGGCTAGAATGATAAAAATAGTCTATTTCCAATTCAGACAGTCTACATATTTTATTTTCGCGATTCTAACAGTTTGTAGTAAGAACAAAAAATGCCCACATAAATGAAAGCACAAATGTTTCATTATTATTTCATATTTTATTTTCAACCGTTAAAAAGCAAAGGCGACTATTGGTAGGGTACCTCATTAAAAGTGACCACTACAACTTCCTCTGTACGGCAAAAAGATAGGTCTTGAACGCTGCTCCGAATGAAGTCTCCGTGCGTCTCATGCACTTTCATACCGCAGTCCTTCATTTTGCACGCGCGTATTTGCCGACGATTAGTCGTGAGCATTTGTCACATTATTCACTGGCACATTGTGTGAGTTTTGCCTTCACTTAGTTTAGTTAAATATACGCTGAAGTGTAGGTTCTAGAAAACCATAGCGAAAGAAAACCACGACTCGGGGTTCGTTATGATTACCTAAGGTATTGTGGAGATCCAGAAGTGCCTCCTGACGTTCCTACTTCGGCCATGATTCAACAACAACGACTTTAGCAAGAAACATGGAGCAATAACAACCTTTTTGGTAACCCGGCATGCATCACATGTGCGAAAGACGACCATAATCAGCTGAGCACGGATGAGCTCTCTCCTAAGCCGATTTCAAGTTCATGAGTTAAAGGTTGCGTGGATGTACGAGCGCGGCCGGCCACCATGCTTTACGTTTTGGACGCTACAATGCAGCAAAAGCCATCCGCTTACAACGTGAACTGCGTTGCTATTAACCATAAGAAATGCGCATTTGAGGGGATAGCATGATTTGCTCATAATATTCCTTGTGAGTGTGAAATCATCACTGTCGGTTCTCATGACTACCACTTCAAAACGCCGCGAATGAAAGACTCTGCAAACACCTACTAACAATACATACTAATGCACTGATAACAATAAAATCTACACAGTTTACTAACAAAAGGGCTGGGAAAAAAGGGAGCATGCTCATATCCAGCCGCAGGACGCGGCTTGTGAAACCTGGGCACGCGATCTGTTCAACATGTGATTTTGAAGTATGAAAGGTCCAGAATATGCTGATTTTTTTTTTTTTTTTTTTTTGCCCTTCCAGCTTTTGGCTTCCAGCTTTTTCCATTAGCAAGGCGTAAATTAGTAAGAAATAGCGCCAAAAAGCAGCTCTGTTTCGCTTGCCGAAAATGGAACACGAGGGAAGAACTTGATATTGGCATAATGTTAGGGCCATGCTCTTTCATTCTATGCCACTAAAGTCCGCCAAGACGCAAAACCCTGCTGGATAGGTCACTTTTTCGCAACATGGTTTTCGTGATTCTGACGAACTTTGACATCGCCTAAATCGACAGCGGTTCAACATAGAGCCGTAAAACTCGGGAAGATATCTTTATTTGCAGTAAGGAGTCCATGATAATTTTTTGAACCAAAATTGCAGGGGATCGAGCGCGACCTTTGTTTGATTTGGCCTGGAATGACCCAGATGCATTCCTTTTGAAAGCTGTGTTGTTTTCGGAACTATATACAGGATGAGCCATAAATACCGGTCGGCAACAGGCAAAGGAAAGGTGTACGCCTCACAATCGTTACTTTTATGAAGGTGCATTTCATTATCCAGCCCTCGATGTGCCATTCTTCTGAATGCGACTATAGGCTTTTCTCAGTAACTAGTTAGATGTAGCTACGTTACTTCCTATGTGACTGCAGCCGAGCACGGCTGCGAGTGAGATAGCCTGCTAAGCGAGCAAACAGAGTTGCTGTCGGGACCGTGTAAGTCGGCACTTTTCTAGAAATATTTTCAACATCACATCCCCATGGTGGGACTTACAGCCCATCACAACGCATCAACGGCAAAACCCATCAACATCATAAATCATCATTCGACATCAACTTCATATGACATGACATTGCAGCCCAACACTCAACATGTGTAGTGAATGATGTCCATGATGGCCGTCATGAGTGAACTTACTGACCTATGGCCGGGACACAGTCCCAAACGCAGAGTGCAGCACCTGACTGCGCTGACGTCGTCGATGGTCATGCAGTCGCAAGTTCCGGTTAAGTCTGACGGCGCGGCGGCTACACAAGAACCTGTATTTCTTTTTCTTTTTGCAATTTCTAAAGAAGCCTCCTAAAATGAACTTACCGCGTTTTCGGAGAACTTTTAACCCTCCAGTAGATAGGAACAGGACAAGCGACGTACGCTGCAGATCCAGTTCCTCGTTTGCTTAATGAATACCGATCTGAGGCCTTTCTCAAGGGGCCTAACTGGCCTATTAATAATACCTCTGAATGGAGAGCTCCAGCTCGAACCCCCCCCCCCGCCTATTTTTTTCTTGTCTGATCAACAAAATTATCGCTTACGGCGCCGCGAATTCAGCCGCTATATTCATCACTGAAAAATCAAAACAGGTATTTTGTTGTTTCAAATGCAAACCACGGCAAGGAAGAGCAAGCAATGGGCCGTGTGCAAACGCTAACGTCCGTCAACCTCCAGTTTGGATTGGCCACTTAGGTTAATGAATCGCATCACTGTGAAGTATACAGGGTGTTTCACGAAGGTTCCACAGCTAAATAATTCGTAAACAGATGGCGCTATCGAAATGCTTTCTTTTGAGTGAGCAACCACGAGACATCGACGAAGAACTGAGCAGTGAGCGGCTCATTTGCACACGCTCAGTAATTAAATAAAATTCCTAACTTTTAAATTTTACTTCAGACGCTTTCGGAACTTGTTTTACCGATCGGAACCCTTCAGCGAAAAATGCTCCAGAAAAAAAATTAAAAATAAAAAACGTGTCGACACTTTGTGATTTTTACAGTAATTAATTGGTTTCGGTTTACATATTTCTTGCGCGAAGCAGCGTACCAATGCGCTTTTTCGCTCATCTATCCGGCAGCCATTTACGTGTTCATCCACCCGTTTCACACACGGGGGTGACGGAAGATAAGGAACCGCGCGTGCGTTTATCCTGATGGTGACGAATGCAGCGAAACGACTCTTCTGTCTCTTTCTTATTTTCCGGCGGTCAACCAGGCGGATGAACCCGTAATGGACTTTTTTCACACTTGCGTCGTATCTTAGCGGCTGTCCAGCGAAACTTGCTGGTGCCATCTATTGAAGATGCAGGCACCCCTTTCCGGCGCCATAAGGGTGACAGAGCATGCGCAGAAGCGTTGTGAAAAAGGTTCATTGGTAGCCGGACAGCTGGGCGAAAGAGCGAATTTGTACGCTGCTCCGCGCAAGAAATATGAAAACCGAAACCAATTAATTACTCTAAAAATCACTAAGTGTCAATGCGGGTTTTTCGTGGGATACCGATCGTCCAAGGTACCGATCGGTAAAACAGAGGTTCCGAAAGCGTGCGAAGTAAAATTTAAAAGTTTAATTTAAAAAATGAGCCACTCACCGCTCAGTTCCTTGCTGATGCCTCAAGGAGGATGACTAAAAAGAAAGCTTTTCGACAGCAGCACCTGTTTACGAATTATTCAGTCGGAGGGCTTCATGAAACACCCGGTATATCCTGGGAAGGCAATGGCACGAAAGCATACCCGAGGGTGTGTCATACCGGGAACGCAACTACTAATTTCCATAGCGGGCTTCTGGGCAAACATGATCGAGAACGCAATTGCTTCCAACTTCTCGAGCTACAAGGAATGGTATAACAATCCTAAAATATGGAAATGCCTTTTCCAAATGTATTGCTTCTAACCGTGTAACGTACAATATTCTGCGGAGTTATTGAAAATGCAACCAAGAATGGAAGGACTCGAAAAAAGAAAATGCCGGGACGAGTACAAATTAGGATTACAAGCACTGGGACACATATATACAGTAGTCGCACAAAAAGGAAGAGTGTAGCGCGCTATCCTGGTGCGCAGGAGAGCTTTCGATGTCGCGGGTCAGAAAAGCTCCTGCCATTGGCTGCCAGTCTGCGACGTCATGTCTTCTGTCCAATAGTGAGACACGCGCCTTCTTTCTCTTTGTTATCTTTGACCGGTCGCCTTGCTCCCACCAGCTCCCGTGGCCTAGTGGCTAATGGCATTCCACGCAGAGACTGGGAAGTGATCCGGGTTCCAATCCAGGCGCCCGCTACGCTGTCTAGGTGTTTTCCCTGGGTTTTCCTCAGCCGCTTTGAGACAAATGTCGGCACAGTTCCCTGTGAAGTCGGCCCTGGACGCACGATAGTCGTCACATTGCCCGCATGAGGGCGACCGACTACGGCAAGCAGTTCCATCATCCGCCTTGTTCGCGCGCCGTAGTAGACGATTCTCGACAGCCAATAAAAGTGGTCGGGTGGTCTTACGTCACACCACGCCGGAAGGACAGATCGCCACCGCTGCCGTGCACTCTTATAGCCTAACTTTCTCATAAAATACGCGTTCCGCAAAGAAAATATTGTTGCATGACAGGGAGCATGTTCATATCACGCAGTTAAAAACCTATGCTCGATGTGCATTTCACGCTCTTCAATGAAGAGAACTGCATGGCATAGAACAACTAAAACCAATCGATAAAGTTGTAAATTATAATGCATGCATGCACAAAACCTCAAGTTTCTTCCGCCTTTTCTTTTTTACACCTCGCCTATCATATAAGGTTCGAAAATGTACTCGACATACTTATAATAGTGACAAGTGGCACTGAATAAATTCTTCGAAACAAGCTCGCGTCGCAAAGCAGTTAGCACCGAAGTTTGGCTGACGTTAAAAAAATATCCAATTTCAGTTTTCGAATAACGGACAGAAATTAAAATCCGATTTCTTCGAATTTGATTTTGGTAAGAGTTTTAGTTTACGACACAACAAAGAATCGCATACCGGGGGACGCATAAGTATCTCAAAGATGTAACGCACTTTCCAGTGCATAACGCGCTCGTAAAACATTCAGGCATTTTTGTTTCGTGTGCTTTTACAGAACTTTTATAATAAAACACCGAGAGCTAGCTAGATGCGGATTTCACAGGTGGATGATGCCGCCAGGCGGACATCGTGCCGGAAAGCGCATGCAACTACTGGACGGCGAGATAGCAGAATTGGAGCCGGCCATTAATTATATCCACACTCTTCTTTTTTTTTTAAGTATCCTGAAACCAGCACGTACTTTGAGACATAAATGGCGAAATTTTGCTATGCAATGAGCCAAAAGCGAAACCACGCCCTTCTCGAGCTCGAAAGGAGTGACGGGCGTTCGCGCTGGAGGGCCACGTGTTTTGTAGCGACGGAGCTGATCTGACGGTCAGATACACAGTTTTCCGGCCCGGATAAGCCGAAGGTCACTTCGTTTCTGCGATAGAGCAGGTTGGCGATTTGTATTTCAAGGTACAGCTCGCATCAGACTTAACTTGAACGCCATTCCAGCCTGCGGACCCTTGTGGTGCTTAGTAGACATAACGGCGGAGGATGTTTTGGTCATCTATTTACAGTTAAAGGGGTTACCCTCGTTATGAAGGCGATGTTTTCTGCTAGGCAGTGCCAGGGTGGCTATTTTTCTGCTTCGCAGGCTGGAGCGGTGTTCAAGTTAACTTTGACGCGAGCCGTACGTGCCCGTTTCGGGATTTTTAAAATAAATGGCGGGTTCAAATAATGACTGCCTCCAATTCTGCAGTCTCGCACTTTCCCGAAACCGTTTAAATAAGAAGTTAATGAATTTTATATAATTAGTCGTCCAGTAGTTAGATGCGCTTTCTCACAGGATGTCCTACTGCCCGCGTAACCCGCCCGCAAAAATAGCGTCAGTGCTGCTCTTATAACTTTTTTTTAAGAAGTTATTTTTTAAAAACCACCCTGTATACTCACAAGTGTCCGTAAGAGGTAGTGCGCGTTACGTACGGGAGTTTTCCTGGAAGCTCCTAAAAGGGGGTAACCTCTTCGGGAAAGGTGGCAAAAGTGGCTGATAGACAGTCGGCACGAGTACAGGAAGAGCAGGCATCGCGAGCCGACGTAGCGAAATGAGAAGCATGGGAAGTCGTCCAGGTGCATTCCACGAGGCTAACGTTGTTGACGAGTGGGAGAAGGCGGAAATCTACGCTGACTCTGCTGGCTCGGAGTAAACACTGTAATAGTAAATACTCATACTCGACGCAAGGGCTTTGATTACTTGTGGACGGCAGTATAGAGTCTATGCAGCTTCTGCGCACTATTAACGTTGGTATTTTCACGTACGTGGTGGGCCTTATGCATACGGCGGAGGCACGTTACACAAGGGACATTTTCCCAATTTCGCTCATTTTAGGGGGCGCGCGTTATGCATCCACCGGGAAATACGTGCATGTGAGTAGGCGAACTTGAAGGCAGCGCGGGCTCACAAAACACGAAAAACCTTTTCAAGGAAAAACCCAGGCCGCTAACTCAGTATATATCCACAAAACAGAAATAATCCATTGCTCTATGACAATAAAGAACGCCCGTTCACGTGTTCACCTTCTCAGAAAGCCGCGAGGGGTGTACAATTCGCGACCAACAAATCTCGAACCCAAACTGCTCACGCTAAAACGGATGTCCTCACAAGGATGAATGAACCACTCGTATATCCGACAACGGTGACAGCGCATAGACAAAGTAAGATCATCCGTCAAATGACGACTTTCTGCTGTGTCGAAAGTCAGCGCTCCTTGCAAACAAGCTGTACGCAACATATCGTACAAACGCCGCAAAATACTGATTTACTTGTGAACAGTGCATTTATAACAGCTGAAGCACGTCGACTGTTTCTGTATAAAAAACAAACGTGTTATTTTGCGATCTCCGTGTTCACTCTAAAAATACTTCCGATTAGGTATCCCACTATAAAAGCACTATCCGACGTCGATTCTTGTTGACTCGCGTGTGAACAAGCACCGCGCCACCAGTGACACTTTGGTACATGTAGACCATTACGTCGCTTCCGGTCAAGAGATCCATCGAGTCAGGAGATCCAACCGGTCACGTGACAAGCAAGTCAGGAGATCCAACCAGTCAAAGCGTCATACTGGTCAGGATTCCCGACAGAAAAGAAAGTCTATCCCTTACCATGTTCATTGCAGAACGATTGCGCTGTACGTAGTATTAAGTTACGAAGTAATATGCCCGGTAACAGTGAAGACTTTTCGGTGTTTTCTCTCTTCTTACCACACACGCACAAAAAAAAAAAGTAAGCGAGAAAATCCTGAGGTTATGCTGTACGTTACGGCGGCGAGTCCCCCTTTTGCCTTTGCACGTTTATATCCATTGCCCCTAGCGCCGTACCCGTAACACGCTATGCCAGAACGGATGCTTGTTACCAAGAATATTGAGCTCAACCTACAAAGAATCGTAGGCCGCAGGGCTTAAAACTTACCCTTGTCGCGTTATTTTCATTGGCCCCCACCCTTATCACGTTATTCTATTCTTTTACTGACCGTGCGGGAAAATACCGTCTGACTGTGCTTTCCAATCAACATTGACCTGTCACGTTCATTGACCTCCCGGTATACCCAAAATGCAGGGTGATACTGCTGGACTCAGAGTTGTCTTACGTTTGTGTCCATTGGCGCAGCCGTCCCCACGTTATGCCGGAACTGAAGTTTGTTACCGATAATAATGGGCCCAGCCGCAAAGTGCTTTGTCTTTGTCCTTTTGTGGACGGGGGGAAAAATTACGGGAAAACTTGATACGGAAAACACACACACAAAAAAAAAAAAAACAGATGTTCGGGCATATGAAGCTATCCTTCGTACCCTGAGAGAGTCCACGATCAGACGGTTCCACCATGTAGAACGTCTGTCCACAACAGCGACTTGGCTCTTCAACTACGAGCCTGCTGTGATACGAGAAGTGTTTGAAACAGCAGTCGGCCCACCCAACGTGAGTGTACGTAGCCCACGCTATCTGTAGAAATAATCTCTAACACGAAGCGTTGTGAAAAAAAATGACAGCACTCCTAAAAATCCTGTGTTACAAACAGGTTGATCTTACAATGCAACCACCTGTTTTTAACACAAACGACATAAGAGAACTGTCGGCTTTTCTTTGACTGCACTATGTGTTACAAAGTAAGTAGAGAGAGAGAGAGAGAGAGACATGATGACGATGATATGGGGATGTAAAGGAAGTAACTAAGTCAATAAAAATGAGATATTGATTTGCCACCTGCATTTGTATTCTATTTATACCGCACGTAAAACGAGTCCCTCGTATTTCGATACGAGTAATTTCTGCTTAGCGATGTTAAACGACGTAACACAAAGGGGTCAAAAGATCCAGGCCTGACGAACCCTCAGACGAGTCAAGAGATCGAACCGGGTCAAGAGATGCAACCGAGTCAAGAGATCCATCGTGGATCTCTTGACTCGATGGATCTCTTGACCCGTTGGGTCTCTTGACGTGGAATCCCATTACGTCATGCATGTATCGCACGCGAGAGTATTGAGGAAAAAATAATTTTTGTACGAGACAGTGATACTACTCCCAAAATGTAATTTGGAGCAATTTTAGAACCATCGAAATATGTATTTTGGAGCACTTTTGAGCACCCAAATATTTTCGGGCTACTGGCTACGAGCGGCGTACAAACGTGGTCAGATGGAGAGTGGACAGCAGGAAGGAGTAGGAGACGGGAGGTTGTATGCGTCCAACATCCGTCTGGAAAGTCTGCGGGAAAACCTGACAGCATAGCCGGTGACCCATCACTTTCCTCACCACTGCCACCTAAACAACCTTCTGTATTGAAGTTTGACTGAAAGGTATTTTTAATGTCGCCGAGGTGCCACGAAAAACACAGTGGAAGGGTAGTGCCAAACAAGTTCCGCCAGGGGCCCTATTCTCGTCAAAGTAATCGACCTTGATTACTATGTGTCTCGTCTGTCACGCCTTCTTCACGTAACGACTACAGGCAAAGACACAAAGTAATCGAGGTGGATTACTTTGACGAGAATAGGGCCCCAGATCACTCTACAAACTGCATTGTAGCAGCGACGCGCATCGCTATTCCTAACTCCCGTCAGTGATCGTTCCGGTGGCACGTGTATGAAGAATGACTACTGACTGGCAATCTTGCTCCGCCATTACGTGCGGCGAATGCGATCGACGTTCTCAAGAGGGAATCCGGATATCATTCCACAAACCAGCGTATGTACATACCGCCGACATTGCTCCAGCCTTGCCAACCGGAATGAAACACGAGCTCTGCTTCCATAGTCTCGCGAAAAGAGTAGCAGACAAAGACTCTTCCAGGTGAAGCCGCACGTCGGTCACATGGTGGATATGAACTTTGTGTCGATAAGCTGTCTCATATTCACCCACGCGTGGACGGTGGCATCCGCAGCAAACTTTGACGGCGTGATGCGCCGCAAGCTGTCGCAGAAACTCTCGTGTACGTCGGGTGTCTTGAAAACAAAACTCTCCTTCGGCTCATCCGTCACTCGCACTCAATAGTGGCAGGGCGTCAGCTTGCGCGCTGCTAAAGCTTCGTTATAACGAACGCGGAGAGATTACTCTGGCGGCAGCAGCGGCTGAATATTCTCACCAAGTCACATACGGCATTCAATATGGAGGGAGAAATGCCAAGCATTAATTGAGAAGAAAGCCCATCTGGGAGAGTTTGATTTAGCGCTCTATATTAGCGTAGAATGATGGACTTCGGGGATATGTATTGACTTGGCAATACTTCTGCTGAATGAGGAGATCGTTATCACGTCACGATAAAGTCAATTATCGCTGCTAGATCGTCGCTGTAGCGCGAGTATTCTCCACGGAATATCTAGTAGAAGAAAATGCAACAAAACTGCTCACGGGGAAGAAGTTCCGCACAAGTTCGCGGGGACGAAGTTATGTTGTACAGGAATATCAGGCGCGGCGTACTGGATACCTATAGCAGACGACAGCGTCTGCATCTCTCCCTGTCGTCTGCTACGGAATATCTACGCCGCAGCATCCTCCGCACGGTCAGCGATGCACGAAAAGACATTACGTTTAACGGTCGCTAAAAGCTATGACGATTTTTCGCATCTGTCGCTGGAGTATTCTGGGAAATGTTGCCCTTGGCAATACACGAACAGGGGCATACTGTTTTATAGCATCTTTCCACAGGGACCTAAAACGTGCACCTCGTTTTCTAGATATCTTGATCTCTTGGTATACGGATTGAAGAGCCGTTCCCGGGAGAAACGGCAGAGGCAGCGTCAGCAGCAGTGGCACCTGACTCCCGTGAGACTGGAGCAACCCCGTGCGCAACAGGTCGACTACTACCTGCTCATGATCCACGAGGACAGAGACACCGCACTGCTAGCCCTCCTTGAGAGCTTCATGCAGTCGGCTCCGCAGCTCGTCCTGCAGCTCTACATCCTCGCCCAGCGATTCGACCACCAGGTGCCCCCACCAAAGCAACCCTTCACAGGTAACTCAAGAATAACTATGAACGTTTCGTTTTACTGGGATATTTATAATGGGCGTCAATTACGACGAGGACCAAGCGCGAAACAGGAGTATACTGCAAAGTTTAGACTGAGAGCTGGGTCTGTTGCTACACAATTAGAATTTGTCTATACGCCAGAGTAGTAAACAAGAATATGTGCATTGAATCATGCACTACTTGAACGTGCAGTTAAATACAAAGTCTATTAAAAATATTCAACATGTTCAGCCAATCTTAAAGATATTCATATAGCCTTTCGGGGTTTAGGATTTTTCTTCCAGTTTTTAAAATTTGTTGCGGACGTGTTGTGCTAGAACTTTGGATTTGGGCTATAAAGGTGTTGTAGATGGCAATAAACAACCTGTCATCGTGTACCAAGCACATCACTGAAAAGTTAGTTTCAATGCGGCACACCATAACGCAATGACGCATACAATACCTAACAATGAAAACTACTGGAAATGCTATGAAACATTCTCAATAAAACGATTACTTCTAAACAAGCTCCCAAGCGTATACGGTTTACCACCTCTGACCTCCTCTACTGACCTCTAAATTTAGTCTGCTACGCATCTCGCAAAAGAGGGCAAAAATGGTGACTACTATTGGCCTCTCGGATGAACTCTCCAGAATTTGCAGCATGACGCGCAACCATTACCCCCAATCCAAAGACAGAGCCCTGGCGCGCGACAGTAGTTTCTCAACATCGACAGGTCGCTATATACAGAGCAAAAAGAGCACGTCGCCTACGACCTACCTTGGAAGAACTTTCATTTTCCTTATTTCCTTTTTTTTTTTTTTTCGCTGTGGTTGAAACTGCCGATGCAAGAGCAGTTTGTCAAAAGACTCAGACGCCCTTCGCTATTTTTGTCCGCTCATTAAGTGGTGCAAAAATCAATTCCCTATTCTCGGGATAATAAAAACATCATCACTCGACACTGGGCTCCAATTAAAATTGCGTTTTCCGCACGAAGTTGGCGGTGATAAGAAGTCAGTTCTCCCTCGTTAACGGTGGGAACTTGTTCTTGCAGTCTACCAAGTAATAAACTACCTCGTCAATGCATTACGGAAACAGCCATCCATTAGGCTTCTTTAATTACGAGGGCAATAAATTGCTTCCATATTCAAGGTAAGTTTTACGAGGCAACGCAGCAGAAATGGAAAAGGGATTTAAAAGGCTTACGTGAGGCTGTTTCTGTGCTGGGCACACTATCGGAACTTTGGATGCTAATTATCTAATATGCATTAATTAACTTCGTGCAAATGAAGAAACCCTACGTGGAAGCCCGTGAGCACTACGCATCTATAATTATTCCATCAATATTTCTTGCATCCACTGTTAGAAAGGCACTCAACGTTAGTATTTTGTTGATATATCCTTCATTTATAAAGACACATCTTCATCACAAATTTTCTGGACCACACAGTGTTTTAGGAATGAATAGTAGAACCTGATCATCACGTGCCTATTTGAAAAAGTGCTACTATCCTATTGCACAGTGCTCACTTTTGTGACGAGTAAAAAAGAAAAATATGTCGAACATTGTGGCGGGGAGAAAAATACTATATGGGTGTGCAAGCGAGAGATACAGGTGCCAAGCACCAGAACTTTTCCAGCCGTAGTGTACTATTGTGGTGATGGTTCGACAATTGGCACAAAAGCAGCTACGCGATGCTGCGTCAAACGAAACGAGAAAACTAAATGGAAAAATTCGTCAAATATTAGAAGTGGCACCAGAGGAAATTTCTGCGTTCTACTGCCCCTTTAAAGAAGCAACGAAGTGACATTTAGCTGGAAACCCCGCTTGACTCATCAAGCACTCTAACAGGAGACACCATCCAGTTGCTTCTTCTTCTTCTTTTCTTTTTTCAATTTTTTGTGCCGCACATACGATTTTTGCGATTACATTTTCAAAACTGCCCTAAGAAAGCTGCCATGAGTGGTGCGGCGCAACGTTGGAGCTCCGGCCCTGTCACCTGGTGCGACGTAATCAGGTCTGTGACGTAGCATCAGCGTGGGGAGCAGACAGGAGGTCTCATTTCATGGAAAATTCGTACGCTACGAACCACGAGCACCAGGAAATAAAGCCTGATTGCTACGACAACAGTTAAGAGTCAGCCAATCACGATCGTGCTTTCGGCGGTCGTAGCTATAGAGACGTGCCACCATGAGCCGCATGAGCACCCACTGGCAGCCACAGAAAGCCTGTGTTTGAAATCGTCTGCGACGCTTTGCTAAGTTCCTGACTCCATATGTCTACGTGCGAAGGAGTGAGAGGAGCCATTAAAGTAGCATAGAAGTCATTCTCAACACCCGGTTTTCTTTCTGTAAAACTGTTAAAGGGACCATGAAATGATTTTCGCGAATTCCGAGTACTCTGCCCGAAACGGTCCTCATGGTCTCTCACTATCGTTCCTACATCGACTTTTAATCATATTCAGTGCACCGGGGGCGCAGTTACCGCGCAAAAATAATGGGGCGTGACTGCCGGATACATGCCTTCGAAGCTGGCTTACGTCGTCGCCATCCAGTCCTCTCAGCCAACTGTGGACGACCGAGAGGACACACCCCGCGGGACCACGTGGGTGCATGGTTTCGGTTGGGACAACGAGGTCGTATATCTGCCGTCCAAAGTAGTCATATAGCGAAACGCAAACTGTCAGCAATGGAGAAAGAGATTATGCGACACACACAGCGTCTATAGGAATCGTTCCGTAGGCAGCAGCTCATAAAAGGCCACCGACAGACATTTTCTGACGCCGAAGAAGTTCAGAGAGGAAAACGTGCTCAGAAACTACCGGAACCATGCTGACAGTCAACGGTTAAGTTACGCTTCTGGTAGGATTATGTGTCAATGATTAGATACAATCTTATCTCCAGGTCAAATTAAAACATATTTTATGGCGAAGTTTGCAATTTGCTCGCAAAAGCCCGTCCGCGAATCGGCACCATCCTCTGTGTATGATGTCACGGCCATTTCGCCTCGGAGGAGGGTCGTAGCTAGAGCCCTGCGCGGATGAGATTTTTTTGGCATCCGCATCCGACCCGCACCGCGCACACGTTATCCGCGTCCGATCCGCATCCGCAGCATACACAACCATTTACATCCACATCCGATCCGGTGAGCAAGACGCACCACCGCATCCGATCCGCAAAATCCGCACGTTTCAAAGGACGCGTAAACACCGCAGGAAGCATATGTTGGTATAATTTCTAATGCTTCCATGCTGCCACTGAAGTACTCACGACGACAAGCAAAGGTAAACCTTTCAACAAACGCGATATGGAGAGACTTCTGCAACGCGTGGAACGCTACCTCGCCGGTGCTCGCGTGGTTCGAGATGCCAGAATGCCTCCTCTCCCGTCTTGGCCGTGCATGGTCAAAGGTGAACCCAGCATGCGCTGGCTGTCGGCGCGCAATACAAATAAATTGCAGGTCGAAAAATTAGAGCACGCGGTACATCCGCATCCGATCCGCTACTGATCCGCTGCTTTCACATCCGCGTCCGATCCGCATCCGACCTCGAGCCATCAGCATCCGATCCGCACACCGCAGGAAGTGCTAAATTTTCATCCGAATCCGCAAGTATCTTGCGGATATCCGCTTCCATCCGCGGATGGTGCAGGGCTCTAGTAGCAGCTGCCGTTCACGGCCGTGGTTAACATGGAATATTTTCGCTATTTGAACGATTTTCAACATCATATTTCACAGAGTGAATGCTTTAGTACAGAGGAACTAATTGAAAATGATCGAAGTCTTGTCATATATCCTTTCATGGTCCCTTTAAGTAGGCCAGTAAAATGCACCATGAGAAGTAATTCACCCCACAGAGCCATAATTATCGCAAAAAGCGACCGTACGCAATAGTGGTGGAGAGCAGTATATACCAGCCTGTGACCTTGCGCTGACGCTACAGTCCGCGCCCGCTGATTGGTTCAGAGTATCGTCTGCGTGTGAGTTGTTCAGGGCTCTGAAGGGTTTTTCCTGGGTTTTCCTCAGACGCTTTAAGACATATGTCGGCACAGTTCCCTTAGAAGTCGGCCCAGGACGCATATTTCCCCAGGGCGTCAGTCGTGACGTTGCCCACCTCTGTGAGGCCCACAACGGCGAGCCCTTTCACCATCACCACCATCAAGGCTCTGAAGAAGCATTGCACACAGGGAAATTGCGGCGGGACAATGAAATCCTCCACGGTCAACCTTTCAACTCCTAATCTCCCCCTAGGGCAGTGATTCCCAAACTGTGGGTCGCGACCCCCATGGGGGTTACGCACCTCGACTTTAGTTGCACGGCCAGATCGTCTCGCGCACGCGCCAGCCAGCGTATCGCGCAATTAACGAGAAGGAGCGCCTGGCGCTAGAGTGATGGACGACGAATGCGACAGACATCGAGGAGTATTTCGTCCACGCTAGATAGAACGGAAGACGACTCGATATGGGGGAATCGCGACATTCGATTCCCAAGAGATCACCGCGGATATCTCGGAATAAATCGCGACAAGGCAGAATCGCGATGTTCGATTCCGGGGAGATCGCCGCGGATATCTCGGAATAAAATTGTTAAGTGTAGGTTAAGTGCCTGGTTACAATTTTCCGCCGCGTACTGAACGCACCCCCTCAATGGCACAATGTTTTTGGGCAAAAAATGTGTCTTATATGCGAATAAATACGGGTAAATGGTGACGGTGACACTAGTCGTTTCTGTAATATGGTTTCTATATCCCAGTATGATTTGTTGCAAAATGTGTCATTGCTCTGCTGTGGAGAATTAGCTTCGAATGACTGTATAAGCATGCTGCCGCAACACAGCTTTTGTGAAGCAGGTACAAAACATATATTCAGTAAGCAAATGCTATGTTTGTTTCAGTGGTGGCCCAACTGGCATCGGTGGGCAGCTCCCTGCTGGAACTGTCGTGGTCCCTCGCCAGTTACCACCGTGCTTTGCGGCGGTCTGTCCCAGACAAGCAAAACATGACACGTCTGGGCTCTGCACTCCAGTTCTTGTGGCGGCTCAGCACAGTTGGCGCCCGTGTGCTGTCCCTTGCCCTCTTTGCTTCAGAGTACCACTACTGGCTGTTTCCTGTGTGCATCGGCCATTGGGGCGTCATGACCGTCTGGGTGATGCACCAGGGCACTCGTTTCTGCGACACTGACTCTGGCCAGCCTAGACCCTGTGAGGAATACCTCTTCAACATGCTCATCGGTGCCATCTACCTCTTCTGTTTCCTCAACGTCAAGGACGAACCAACACGATACAAGTACACCGCGTATTATGTTGTGGTCTTTGTCGAGAACGCATCCCTCATTGTGCTGTGGTACCTGCGGGTAGATCCAACGCTCTGGTACAGGCTCCCAGCACTGATAGCTGTGTTGGTCAGTTTCACGTGTGGTATCCTTATCATGCTCACCTACTACCGCTTCTTCCATCCAAACGGGCGGTTACCGCTTTATAATCCCATCGCCAGGTGCTGCTGATGGGCTAGCCAGAGTCTTTCAAGCTTCCTGGGGAACCCTGTTGTGTCCATGCACAGAGAAGAATTGGCTCTACCACAGAGCACTCATCCTCATCACTCGTGAGATGTCAAAAACATTTCCTGCTATCCGAGAGACTTGATTGTGGCAGCAGCATCGTACGCTCCCGACAGCAATACGTGACCCCCACAGTCACTCTTCTAGTCATGGACCTCTGTCTCTATGTAGCAGCAAGAAAGTGTTTGAAAGATAGTGTCATCTCGTTGAAATCAACATTTTGTAGTGATCAAATCAAATTGCCACAAAGTTTCTGTACTGACATGCCAACTGCCATTGTTTCTTCACGTAGGAAGTGTCATATTTTCACATTTTTCCCGTCCCATGACGCAAACATTTCACCTCCACAGTGCCCCTGGTGAACCAGGCAAGCACATCTTTCAACCTTTACTGCGAGACTCTAACAGTGAAGCAGATAAGTTTGATGATATGATATTACTTAGAAAGTGTTGATACAAAATGAGTTCCTTGCTAACAGAGATAATGTTCTTGTGATTTCTTTTTCTTTGCACGAGGCAGAAACGTGTGATGAATGTAGTGGTCCATAAGTAGAGCAGAACATGGTTGTACACATTTAAGAAACGTAGATGCTACAGCCACCCTCAGTAGTCAATACAACATTGACAGCTGGTGCAAGCATAGTTTGCCCCTTTTGGGTGACAAGTAAAAGCCCATAAGATGTGAGCATACTGTAGAGAGCGCCAACGTTTGGTGGCATTTCTTTTTTTCGGAAATAATGTCACATTGGGGCTGCCCAGTGACAGGCTGCCGACAATCCGGCTAGTATTTCTCTGCCCAGAGAAAGCCTTGTGAGAAACAAATATGCAATGAATGTCCCTGCTTCCTAGTGTGTCCCCGAGACTATTTTTCTGGCTTGCTTCTTGTTCCGCTTTGTTACGCCACGAAAGATGCACCCAAGATAAAATAAAGGACTCGCAAAACTTGTTGCTTTCACTAGTCTCACTCTTCAATGGCACACCTCAAAGAGAATGACGTCAGCCATTTTGATTATGTAGCCGTAGGAACTGAATCATTTGGTGCAGTACATGGCTTCACCGCATTCCTACCATCAAGTCGTGTTTGGTCTCAGTGAGGATAAACTCAGTTCATCACTGATCACTCAACTGATTTCTGGCTTTAGAAAACCAGTGCAACAAAGAATAATAATAATAATAATTGGGTGTTTACGTCGCGAGACAACTGAGCTCATGAGCGACACCACAGCGGTCGGTATGTGGATTGCTTTTGCCCACCTGAGGCTTCTTTAACGTGCGATGAAAGCTCACCACACGGTACCACGTCTTTACCGTCTCTCGTGGAAGACGGCATGTCTAAGCAACTTGTACACCGCCACCAAGTTGCTGGCGTCCTCGGACGGGTTCCAACCCGCGATCTTGGGATCAGAAGGCGAACATGCTACCGACTGAGACACCGAGGCTGGTAGTGCAACAAACGATGAAAGATGAAAGTCACTGAAAAGGTTAGCCAGTTGTAGGACTCGAACCCACATCTTCTGGGTTGCCGGTCCAGGGCTCTACCAATTGAGCTAAGCTAACACGCCATCTCAGCGACTTCCAGCGTGCGTCATCTGAAGGGACAAACCAGCCACTCTCTCTCACTCATCCTCCTTTCACTCCTACATTTTTGCTCACTCATACACACATTCATACGACGGGATCGACGCAGCCGGCAACTGTTGAACATGGAAGAACTGATATTCTGAAGCTGGAACAACATAGAAGGGACAAATACATACAAAGCTTCAATTTGCCTAAGAAATTAACGATGAAAGATGGAAGTCACTGAAAAGGTTAGGTACTGTAGGTACTGTAAGGTACTGTAGGACTCGAACCCACATCTTCTGGATTGCCTCAGAACATCAGTTCTTTCATGTTCAACAGTTGCCGCTTGCGTCGATCCCGTCGTATGAATGTGTGTATGAGTGAGCAAAAATGTAGGAGTGAAAGGAGGATGAGTGAGAGAGAGTGGCTGGTTTGTCCCTTCAGATGACGCACCCTGGAAGTCGCTGAGAAGGCGTGTTAGCTTAGCTCAATTGGTAGAGCCCAGGACCGGCAATCCAGAAGATGTGGGTTCGAGTCCTACAGCTGGCTAACCTTTTCAGTGACTTTCATCTTTCATCGTTAATTTCTTAGGCAAATTGAGGCTTTGTATGTATTTGTCCCTTCTATGTTGTTCCAGGCTCAGAACATCAGTTCTTTCAGTGCAACAAAGACACACAGAAACACTGTCTTTGCTGTAAGCATAGCCCACTACTTTCATATATCACTCTAGGGCCCTAGAGTTAAACTTGGGTGCAGTATAAGGTAAGCACACATTCTCAGGGGCGTCAGAGGGTGGGGGCACAGGGAGCGTCCCCCCCCCCCCCGAGTTTTCACTAAGGGGCTCTGCCCCACCTGAACTTTCGCTCTGAGGGTCCCATTTTTCATCTGTACGTGTCGTCCGATACAGACTCTATTGTGACATTACCCTATGTGATACTGCATGTGCGGACCTGCTGCGTGAAGAGAAGCGACACGCCGTATTGAGTAACCTTGCTCATGGCGAATTCCGGTGGTCAGTTCCTAGAAACTTTTTTCGCCAGATCCTGCCTGTTGTCTCCAGTTTTGCCAGATCTCACATAATCATGTGGCACCTTCCAAGCACTAGAAATTTGCAGCTAGCACTTTTTTCACCAAGCCTCGATACAACCAGGCAGCGGGTCGCCCAACTATATCCGGTGTTGTCACATCCGCACTGCAAGGGTGGCGAGGGCCTGCACTGGCCTGCCCGACGAAGTTCACGTGGGTTAGCAGACGACTAAACCCGAAGACGAGCAATTGTGATTCCCCTAGCGTGATCCAAGCAGCTAAAACCGCTAGATTCCTGGCACTCATGTTTGGGTGGCAACGGTCACGTGATCCAGAGCGGGAGCCGACCTAGCAATATCCGAGCGCTAGGCTGTGTTGCCATGAAATGACCACCGAACTCGCCATCAGGCAATACTGGAAAGAACAATCAGGAACACGCACATTTCGCTCCAGCAAATGAGTAAACATTCGAGGTGAGAAAATGAAACACTTATCATGCTGCTGTGCATGATGACTTGTGTAGCATACCTGCTGTCTTTGCCTGAGCCATGGCCAGGACACTCGGCAGAGCCTTTTTAGTTGAACAATATAATGACACCCTTTGCAGACGAAACCATTCCGCTTTTGACGAGAACAAAAACTAAAAATAAAGGAACACGCCACCATTCGCTTACTTCTATTTGTCTTGTCGCACGTAATAAGACAATCAACCAATATTTCAGTTTGTGCTGCTCAAATGCCTATTTCTTTTTCGCCTCAGGTAATCAAGAACACGAGGCAGCATTCACATACGTGTTACTACCCCACAGTCCTTGGACTGCATGGACGAGTTGTTTCTAATAAGCACATAAATGGCTCCTCTAGGTTAGGTTAGGTTGGGTTAGAGCTAGCCCCCCACCACCCCCACCTGCTGTGAGGGATTTCCGACGTCCCTGCACATTCTCCTCACAAGTGGTCAAGGTAGGTGTGATCTTCACGCACAATGTTGGCAAAAGCCTTGTTTATGTATTCAACCTGGATTCATGAATCCATATGTAAGTGCCCTCGGGGGTGCATAGGTTTTCATCTTGCCAATGACGACACGTAGAAACCAGAAACATAATCCTTTTTTGTTTTTGCACGATACCCCAACATGTTGCACAAGTGTTGTTATGCAGGAAAATGAATGCGTCTCAACTTCATGCTAAGTATCACAGCAAAAAGTAAGAAAAGGTAGTAGAACAGCTCACTGATGTGCAGTCAATATCTGCTCAATATCGCTAGCTATTACGTCTGCACGCCCCTCAGCCTGGAGTGCACTGGAAATTATTATAGGGACACACAGAAAGTCCTGTCCCTTACTAAACACACAAAAATCAGGCAGAAGGCTTAACCCACAACCAACAGTTGTAGCATATGTTCCCTTTCACACGCTCCTCCCCTTCTACATTTTGAAATGAAAACAGGGTATCATCTGTTCTTTAGCATGGTAAGCCCATCATAAACATTTAGTCCTGGCACCTCATGTCCCCAATACCCTAAAGTTTCCACAGGAACAAAACTAACATAGCATGAGCAATGGTTTGACAACACCATGACGCATGTGGTTGCACTGTCTGAGTTATCCCACATACAGGCTTATAATCACTGCATACCAGAATGTTTGTATTTGTACTATTCCATGTAGCATACACACCATGCATTTTGTACAGCAGTTTTCTTTGAGAAAGCACAAATTATAAAATGAAATAGACACGTAAATATATGCCAGAATGTTCATCCTCCAAACTTATATGACCTTCATGTCTCTGGACTATAAGGCGTATGAGGTGTATTTTCTCCTTTGAAACGACAAATGCAAGATATGTGTTGTTAAAATTAGCCAGTAAAGTAGCGAGAGATTTCTGAAAAATGTATGTGTATAATCTTCAGTTTGTGCCCAAAATAGAATAGATCCTGCAATCAAGTTGTACAATGTGGTCTTCCAGCACTTTGGGAATGAAGTACCATTCAAACAAATAAGCACCACCAGACGTATAACTGTTTAACTACAGCGACAACAAGAGTAACCGAGAAATTCAATAAAATTTTTAACATTGTGTTCATCAGAATTGTGCATAAGGCAGCAAGGTGCATTAGAAATACTATGCAGTAATTAACATTTATTTATAGTATGCATTCTGATTAGGTAAGTCAAGCAACAAACCAAAACATCCATAGAACCACTGTCATGTAGGTAGGGGCAGTATAGAAATCAGTTTTGTTGAGGCGCCCAAGCCTTCATATTCTGTGCCTTCAAAAATGAGCAACAGAGGTGTCATGGGATGTGTGGCCTCTGCATGGTACACTGACCAGTACTTTCGGACCTTCGCTGGTTAAGTCATTAAGTGATGCAGTCCAACTTTTCCCAGGAAATTTCTACTCTTGGGTGCATTTAGATAGATTTAGGAATGTGTCCAGCGGCATAGATTTTTGGAACATGTGCATAACACATGTAGTGTATGAATAACCAAACAGAACACCCCAGCAAACATTCTTATTTCAATATTTTCGCAGCTCACACGTATGAAAGTGCATTATATCCATTCTGTTTGGACCACATATTTGCTAGGGACAGGGAAACACATCATGACTCATGAGGTCGCACTGGTAACCTCAGTATGTCCTGTCAACTAACTCCTGACATGGTACGAAATCCCACTGGCCTTTGTCCAAACATATCTCCGGTGATTTCCATATTTCCATGTGACTCCACTATGTTCAAGTTACTTTTATTTTGTAATGCCTTACCATTAGTCCACCACTCACCGCATCGCTTTGGAAAGTAATGCATAACATTACTCGTTACATCTTTGAATAACTAGTGTGATTACTTTCATTAAACAATGTCATTACTTTAGCATTACATTAACCCAGAAATCTCTAACACAGACTTCTGTGGTGTTTGAACTGCGTATTATAAAGAGACATGATAAAACTTTTACTTTGTTACACATTACAGGTGATCGTAATTAGAGTTTATGCTAAATCGATACGTATGAATAAGTTGCTCAAACCCAAATGCAAACTCTAAATGAGCAATCACGGGTACAGTTAATTGCAGCATAGAAGGAGTTGGTGTTCAAAGACCCCACTTGGTCTGTCCTTCTTGATGTGGCAAAGGTGGCTAGGAAAAACCAGCTTGGAGATTTGTGGCTGTACTAGGTACGATTCGTAACTGGTGGCCTTAGACAGTGTGTGAACTTCCAAACCAAGTGATGGGCAATGCAATTATGCATTACTCGGCCAAAATGTAACGGTAATGCAACAGCATTACTCATTTCTGTGATGCAACACATTACCCGTAATGTGTTAGTCACCATCTCTGTCGGTGATTCCCCCTCCTCAAATACTTTTAGCATTCAAGTGTTCATACCAAGGCCCCTTAAGCTCAGAAGTCACTGCTCCCAAAAGTGTTTTAACAGAAGTAGTGAAATACGTAGGACACCATCATGTTTCTTGCAGCCATGTCAGCCCGACAGGAAATTCTGGCATACACATGACCTAGTTTTACTTCATCTTCAGATGTGTTGGGTACAGTCTTTGTGAAAAACATGTTGTAAAAATCCAGCAAAGGCCATTGCATGTACAGTAGCCGACCGATTTTCTGAACTTGGCGGTGACCGGAAAAAAGTCCAAATAATACAGCAGTTTGAAAAATCCAACGATCACTAAATTGGAGTTTATTTCACCTCAGCTGCACTAAAGAAGTCTGTAATTATGCCCTCCAGCATGTGGCACCTGCGTGTGACGATATATGCTTGCATTTGCGTGATCGTCACGTGTTGATTGTAGCGAGAACACGCCAAAAGCTAGTGAACAGTGACAACATGCCCAAACAGAAACTTAACAAGCATCCAGACACCCAAAAGTGCCGCTGGTGCAGGCTTCGAAAGCTGCGGCTCTCGGTACGGATCAAAAGTTTTAGAGCAGTCTCACTGAGGATTCCAATTACCAATCCAATCCAAGCGCACAATTCAAAATGGTGGTTTCGAAGTTGCCACCGCAGTAACCGAATAGTCGTATCGGTGTGCATCCGCAAGCGTTCTAGTCCAGAAAATCATGCTTTCGGACTTGGATCTGACAGAAAAAACAGTAGGAAAAATGTATAAATCCAATGGTAAAAATTGTATAAATTCAACGGTTCCCTGTGGAAGTCTGAATAATCAGTCGGCTACTGTATATAATGTAAGAGAAATTTTACACCATGCATCGCTTTGCAAGGCAATCAAGAGCAGATTAATGTTGCTACTCTGAATGCACTAAAATCCAGCCTTAGACATAACTGCCCCACTAGACCTTCATAATGACTGGGATGCCTATGCAAGCTGCACGAAAACTGCTGGCAAGCAGCAAGCTGGCTGAATTTGTCAATTTTGTGAAGCTGGCACAAAACATGAAAAATGTGCTGCACTTACCCTGTGTTCTCTGGATCGATGCTGGAGAAGATGCCAGATTCCCATGTTGGCACCACAGCTCCTTTTACAGCCGGGTCTGTCTGTTCTGTCGCTGAAGCATCTTTGAAGCTTGAGGGAAGATTACTGAGGAGTAAACAGGGGGAGAGAGATGCTTTATTATCATATTCTCTATGACCCATGAAACTTGTAGAAAAACAAAACATTGCTTGCACTTGCAGGAAGTATACCAAAGCAGACATTTCTTAGTCGTAGTCATGTGACCCGACATCGTTTATACAGTACACTGGACTGTTTCTCAGCCCACAATGTGGAAGAACAAGCAGACAAGCCTTTGGGATCTGATTCTAAGACTGAAACAGCAACAACTACTACTTTATTTCAAAGTGATGAATAGAACAGACTTTCTTGGGAAACAACCCAGCATTTGTAAACAGTGAGACATTGCAGAAATGAAAGTGCCTTTTTCTTCGGAGGTAACAATATCTTAGTCTTCACTAGAAACCTAGGCTGCATCCAAACAAACACATATTGCCTGTGTAAGTGTGAAAAGACGGGGCTAAGGGGCTCGCTATTTTATTCCCCACATTCCCACCAGCAATGGGGTAGAGTATCACCTGTGGAGATGAACCTCCCCACTCTCCAAAGCCAAAATAAAGTTGTTTGTTTGACGGGCAAGTTGGTAGGGCCCCACGGTTGAATAAAAGACACACAAAAGCAGGCAGACAGACAGCACAGCAGGAGGAAAGAAAAGGAGAGAAGGGAAGTGGCACATAAGTCTCTTGGGAAGAGAAGTTCATCCTTGGAGAGGCCGGCAGAAGCATTGCTAATGCAATGCGAGCCCTGTTGGTTAATCTTGAAGGTCCACAAGATTTCCCTGGCATGCAGCTCATTGTTTTGGCTTATGATGTTGGTGTCACTTGACAGGACATCGCACCCCACACTGCTCAACATGGTGCTTCACAGCTTCAGGTACAGTTCAGCTGAACTGTTTAGGGTTCCATTGTACTTGTGGAGATGGTCTTTCACACACCGGCCAGTCTGACCCCAATGTTTATTGGGGTCAGCCTTGCATGCTGTTGGAATCTCATACACAATATCCTTTGCATGCTCTCGATGTTGGTGGTGGTGCTAAATGTCACAAAGGAGTGAACCAGGCCCATTTAGTTGTTTGGACAAGCCAAGCAATTTTGTCTTACCACAAGACAACACATCGGTAGTAAAGCTGGCAGCGACCTGTTTTAGTCTGTGGCTATGTGCATATACTCTACAACTCCTACAGGTCAACAAAGCCCACAAATCTAAAGATGTCAATGAATTGCTGGGCGGGCACATGATGCCTCCATGTCACAGCGAAGTGCACCCGTATGTTTCAAAACTGTTGCTTGTACTGTGATCATGTTGCGAACATGCCTGTCAGAGACAGCATACTTTGAGCATATTTGTATGCTTTTAAAGAGTACCAAAATAGGTAGTACAAATGCCAGGAAAACAGGCAGAGGCATATCTAGTGTATGGCAAGTGGGGGCACGATTACATGACGGGAAGAAATAAAACTGAAAGAGACGTTGCCAAAGACGATGAAAACATGAGAGGAGGGAGGTCGTACTTCATGAGACTGAGCCTGAAGACAAGTGAACTAGCAGTGATCAAAGAGCACGACACTGGACTTCTGAAGCAAGTTAAAACTAAATCTTTTGCATTTGAGGGCCCCCATGGGTGAAGTCATACTCTGCAATCTTGCTTTCCTTAGTGTAGAAATACATCTTTGATCACGTCTCAGACCAATTTGCTGCAGTGAAAACTAGGAAGGTTAAGTTGTAATTTCCTCATAGTGCCTTTACTGATTCTTAATGATAGTTTAGATTGATGTTTTGAGTTATTTACATTGTTAATTATATTATTTACAAGCTTGACTCATATCTGTTATTTGGTGATATGATAAGGTGATAAAGTTACAAGGTGATGTGATAAAGTTATCTAATTAATAGGTGTCAGGCGCAGTGTCAGACAGTGGTGCAATTTCACTGCTTGCCATTGGCCACTGATCTTCCTAGATATGCCACTGAAAACAGGTGGGTCGGCTTCCAAGTCTGCCTGGCATCTGCCATCTTCTCTTTATTCTGAACAGGAACATGGGAGAGACCCTTATGCAAGAACCTACCAACACACTTTTACCAATACTGCAGTAGAGGAGATGGTCAGGTAATCCTTCTTTGCCATTGTAATGGTAGTGGTAAGGCAATCCAGCCCATACAAACTGCCTAGTTCTAATGTCCTCTGTTTAGCCAATTTTAGTAAGGAACTCTCCATGATGTGTAAGCAATGAAGCTCAGATTATGCAACAGCTATTAAACTGCCTCTAGATCCAGGACAACAAATCCTGCTTCCTTGTCTGCTTCAACCAAAACGCAACCTTTCTCTGAAAAGTCTTTCGCTATTTAGGCGGGGTCTTCAGGAACGCAACGGCTCCCATTTGTGACAGTGACCTACAGAACAAAAGAGGCCTTTGAAATTTCGCACAGTATTATGGCAACCTCATGGATGATCGTGAGATGTGCACCAGGTATCTAGGAGGACTTCAGGATTAACCAAGCGAACCAGTGTGGTATTAGCCATCCGTCTGGTTAGCCAGCCACTACAATGACGAATTTCGCTTCAACCTCCTCCCACCTCTCTCCCACCTTCGCCTTACTAATACTTGTAGAGTGCCATAAATCTCTGTTGCCAGCCTGAGCTCTCGGTGTGTTGTCCGTTCTGTTTTGTGTGTGCCTTTATTCAATTATATTTCCTGTATGCAGATTCTTTTTTACTACCTACCATAATGACGGGCAATTTAGAGTAATTGGATAATGGCAGTTGAAGAAAAGGTACCAGCAGTGAGATTCGGAACCACACCCTCCAGAAATCTCAGGGTGTGAACTCAAATCCCACTGCTGGTGCCTCTTCTTCAACTGCCATGACTATTCAGTTGAAGCTAGTTTGTTTGTTTTGGTTTTTTTATGGCACAAGGGCAACTATTGGCCAAAGAGTGCCATCACACTATTCAGTTGAAGTGTGCAACTGGGTGTTGTGAGGCTAGTGCTGTGTTCATCCTTGTATGTTTAATTGCCTCATCTACTACGTTCAATTACAGCAGACCCTCGTTATAACAAAGTCGTCGGGACCGGAAAAAAAATTATATATAAGCGGTATTTCGATAAAAGCGGGAGCACCATAAATACTGTGTGATTTGACCAAAATTGCGTGGGAGCGCGTTAAAACAAGTATGTACCTAATTTCAAGAAGACAATGAGGAAAGCAGTCTTACAAACCTTTACTCTGGTGAGAAAAACATAGTAATCTCATACTGCCAGGTGATCTTGCTGGGCAGCAACAGCGAGTCTTCCAGTTTCTTGAGGCACTGCATAAGGGTGCAGTCACCCTAACCACATTTGACTTTGTTGCGCAAAAAAACGAGGTCTATTACGGGTTTCCGCCGTCAACGGAATTTCCCGTGGTCCGTCCTCCAAGTCTTCGTTTTGAATTTCCGCACCCAACACGATGCCGACGATTTCCTCATCCACGGTGGCACCAACAATGGGCACGTCCGCATCCACAAGCGCGAAAGAATCGAATACCCTGGCCCATGGGTTGTAGGACAGACGTCGTGTTCGCTGGCAAGAACTCCGAAGTGATAGCCTTCAAATGTTCAATTTTGCCATGACCGGGGCAGTTGTTGACGACACACAGGACATTGTGCCGTGCAGCAGCAAACTTGCGATTCAGAAGCCCCACGTCGTCTTCAAAAATGGCAGCTGTCATCCATGTGCACTTGTTGCTTCTATAGATGCAATCCTTCGGCATAGTAGTGTTTCGAAAGGAGCGCCACTTTTCTCTCTTGCCTACTATCAGCAAGGCGAGCTTATCTTCCCCGGTAACATTTCCCTTGGCGTTTCGACCGTTCATCCTTTTCTACTTGGCAGATGAAAACGACTTTCTGTTCCAAAGTCAAACACCTCTGTACAGACTTCGGTGGCGTCATGTCAAAAAGCTATGGACGCATCACATGGTCGGAGAGGTGGACATGTGGACGTGCACGACCGCTCTCGCTCTCCTTCACGCTGCCCGTCGTTTTCTGTTCTCGAGTGTTCTGGAGGGAAACTGCGAGAAGCGCATCTTGCCGTCTAGCGTGACTAAGTCGTGGATTGTTGCTGACGGTGGGACTCTGCATCAAGGAGCTCCCGAGTCTTGTGTTTTCGTACTATGCTGAGTTGGCTCGCGGTTAACTTAAAATAAAGCGGTTCATACATTTAAATACATGGTAAATAGGCGGTAAATACATGCATTTCGATTGAGACCTGGTGAAACTACGAAATAAGCAATAATCCGTAAAAAGCGATTTCGTTCTAACGAGGGACTACTGTATACAGTAATTTCACAGCCAAGAGGGCCGACTTACTGGAATGGCTGGCGGCGGCCAAACTGCCGATGATCAGAAGAATTGACATGCAAAGGGGTAGCCCTGTCAGCAGCAGAAATCTCTTGAGCCAGGGGAAGGGGGGCCACCAGGGGGGTGGATCCACTATGCTGGCACATGCCCTGAACAAACTCCTCAAAGCTTATCTTCCCATCACGGTCACAGTCTAACGTGTCAAACAGCTGACAAATTGTCTGCAACAAAAAACAAACAAACAGGTGTTGTCATTGCACCCCTCAGTAGCAGCAGTGAACAAGCCATGCATATGCTATGTTGTCACTACCATTTGCCTTTTATTTTGTGTAAGCAATGGGGGTTATACTTCACATTACATAGAGGATGCTGGAGCTTTAGAATATATTGATCTCTACAACTATAAACTGATTTTGAGACTGAAAATCTTGGACTAAATTTCATTTAGCAACTAGCTACCATATTAACCCGTACATAATGAGATAAAATGGCGTAGATACAGGCTAGCTGGTGGACGAACTCCATAATGAAGGTTCCTGAGCAATGGGCAGGAGACTGAGAAAACGCAACACGAAGAACTTCGTGTAGTGTTTTATTTGTCTTCTGCCCATTGCTCAGGAACCTTCAATATGGACATAATGAGAAACGCCTGCATAACCTCATGCAACCCTCAGGCATGATATTTGTAATCATTAAGCACTTTACCGTGTCCACTTTCTATGTCCTGGTACATCTGTTCAGCATAGCACACCTGCAACCTTTTCTCAGGTAGGTAAGGGTGCATCTCATGCTATGGCTGCGTTAAACTTCACAATTGCACCTAACATGCTGTAGGGGCACCTTCTAATATTTGTCTCTAGTATGTCTCCATAAAATGAACCCTTGAAAAGCACACACGTACAAGGGGCGTTCAAGTCAAACCGGGACTTTCTGTCTCCTGAGTGTACAAATGGTTCGCGCTACTTCTTTTTCGTCATTTTCGCACGCGACAGGTCTCCACGTTCACCACGTGGTGGTCCAAAGTTTGTGCAAAACAGAAGACACGTGCTGGACAAGATGGCCGACAACGAGGTGAGCGCGCACATCGAACAGCGACTGGTCATGAAGTTTCTCGTGAATGAAGGCGTAAAGTCATCTGAAATTCACAGAAGACTTCAGGCTCAGTATGGCCACGATACACTTAGCCGCAGCGCAGCGCGTGAGTGGTGCAAACGGTTCCGAGACGGTCGTACATCAGTGCAGGACGATTCTGGCCGGGGCGGCTCAGAGCCCAGTGTCAGAGTTCCTGAGAACATCCAACTTGTGGAGCGCTTGATCCTCAAGGACTGACGGATAACATGTCTCGAAAGACGGACCGTTCTGTGGGAACGTTGAACACTATCATTCATGAACACCTTCAGTTTCGGAAAGCCAGGCCTCATCACCAAAGAAGTCCTCCTCCTACAGGACAATGCATCTCACGACAGGCACCTTACAGGAACTTGGCTGGGAGTTGCTGCCACATCCCCCTTACAGTCCAGACCTCGCCCCAAGCAATTTCCATCTCTTCGGGCCACTGAAGGCGTTCCTTGGGGGCCGCCACTTCAGCTGCGACGACGAGGTCAAGAATGCGGTCCAATCATGGCTGCTACGCGCCGGTAAGGATTTCTACGCTGCTGGCATCCAGGCCTTCATGAAAGGCTGGGACAAGTGTATTAGTGCAGCTGGAGATTACGTTGAAAAATAAAACTAATTTCTCGCCTGTAAGTTCATTTTACTTTTGCGAAAAAGGAAAAGTCCCGGTTTGACTTGAACACCCTCGTATCATGGACACATGTCATTTACCACACTTTTTGTGTTTTTAGCCTTTCTGATGTTAGAGGCTGCAATAAAGAGATAAACATTCAATCACTGGCAAGTCTACAATGAAGGTGGGGGGCGGGTCCATCGTCATCCCCTTCAAACATCCATCCTAATCTATTTTAAGTCCTCGCTGTTGCATCTCTGCATCATTAATCACTCTTTTTTTTTTAAGTAATCAATGCAGCTTTTGCAATTTTGTTAGAACGTTCCTCCAAGGTAAGGCTGGAATGATATGATTCACATATTTTTCCAAAAGCTGGCCCTCTTTTATGTCCTACACAGACACTCTAAGATACTTCCTGGGACTGCCACTGGCTGCAATGCTATTGATATTGTACTAATGTGAAATTGTACCTCATCATTCATTTCCATGCCTATGTGTTCACAGACACCAGCCAACTCTTCAACGTTGAGAAATCCATCACGGCCAACGTTCAACTTCTTCCAGATGCCTCGTAAATATTCATCTGGGTTTGTTTCGAGCAGAGTAAGACTGGATTCTGTTGACTCTGTGCCATTGCCAGAGGTATATGCCAGAGGGAACACCTCAGGACTTCCACATCCATCTGGAGTGGCATCCAAATTTGTTGCAGCCAATCTTAGATCAGGGGTTGCATGCTCAGGCACGGAGTTTTGGTTGGGCGTTGATTGGTCACTGACTGTTTGATCCTGAACAAAAAAAGAAAAATGTCACACTTGAAAAAATGTTCTTCAAACCAGTTATGGCAATGAAGTAAAAATGTGTACAAGCTTGATAACCTATGCCCAACATATGGATGCGTCCCAATAGAGATTAAGCAGGCCAAAAATAGCTATATCATGGAATTTGCAGAAATTGGGTAATTCACATTGCAACTGTCAAAATCTGTCATTTTTACATACTGTCCGTACCAGACCCACAATTGCAACTGCATTGATTTGCACAGTTCAATTCACTACACAGTACATTTTCTTTGTGTGCATGTGTGTTTAGAAAACCACAAAAATTAGGTATAAAAAATAACGCTGCGTACCAAAATACCAAGAATGACAACTTTATATTTGTGCTGCAAATTAGCCCCAGGAACAGCGTTGGGTAGTTATATTTATATCTTCGAAGGAGCTGCATGGTACGTAAAACACTGGCTCAGAAACCACAAGCACCTTTAATAAATAAGGGAAATTTTCACAGCATATGACATTTTTTATAGCATTCCTTGCACTCTATGGCTAGTGATTTCATGATCCCGAAGGATCTAGTATACTTGTTCTTCTTCAGTTATTTTCTTTCTACGTGGACTAAAGACTAGCAGCTTTTTTTTTTCTTTCATAATTTGCCATCACATCAGGTCATGATTCAACACAGGGAATGGTAACGCAAACAGAAATGATATACTACAGAAACTGAAGCCGGTGTAACAGTAATGGAAATGCATACCACATTACTTGATTACTGGAAGCAGAAACAGAAATGAAAATGACTAGCACTGCTGTTTGGTAACATTAATGGATTTTTACTGTGTTTTTTTTTATAGGATTCTATTCCCTGCGATACATGCCTTCAATACAATGCGAGAGCATGAAAAGTGCAGTATGGGATCTTCAGTATGCACACACTGCTCACTTGTCCCACTCTGCACACCACATGACGCAGATACATACAGAGAGATATCTACAGAACAGACACTGCAACATATCACGAGGATGTGACACTATGATTTTTTGTGTTTCTCCATGGTGCAGCAGTATTCTTTACTACTGATGGCATCTGTCTGCAGACACCACCTTGGCAGGAGGTCTGATTACACTCACACAGAACTGCTGGACTCAGAATTTCAGTATGGTACTCTATACAGGACCAGGATGTGTTTCTTCCGAATTTTTAAATCTCGGGAGATGTACGGTTCTCACCGAAGTGAAATTAATTGTGGTGTGTGTGTGTGTGCTTCGTTCATCTAGCCCAACAGGAATTAAAACAAAGAAACCAAGGACCCCCCTTACCATCTCCGCTTCACAACATTACAAGAGAAGCTCAAGTTTCTGGATAAGAAGGTTATCCATGCATCTAACCTAGTTTCATATGTCGCAGACACAAAGGAAGCAGCACAGTATATCCATGCAGCCTAGTTTATACTAGGCCGTGAAAGAGCCTCCAACAAGCTTCAATGATACTGTCAACAATGTTTCTTGCCAAAAACGTGCCTTTTGTAATGTGCAAGAGCTCTGAATACGCGTAGATACAGCACTGTTTAGGCACGCTGCCCGTAGGTTGCACTAAGAGCAGAAAACCCTTGGTTTTGAATGGTGTGATTCAAAATTCATGCAACAGCACTTCAAAACACCTTCAAGTTTTGAATACCAAAGCACTACTACTTTCGTTATTGCTTGCCTTTCATGCAGCTAGAGTACCGTAATATTCTCGGAAATCATAGAATCATTGGTTAACTGCCACTCTCTCTCGAAAAAAGGAATAATCATAATCCCCTGATCCCTTTTTTCGAAGCCCGCTATTTTTATATTTATCCCAGTCACCTCCTGACTCAGGGGTAGACAGCTACAGCCATGAGCAATACCAGAGTGGTTAGTCTGTGGATTTCCGTTGCCTAATTGAGGGATCTTTTAACGTGTGGCAAAACCTTAGCACACAACACACTCTGCTTAATAGAGGATGACATATATCTAGGCAAATAGTATTATGGCACCAAATTGCTGGTATCCTCGGTAGGGTTCAAACCTGCGACCTCAGGATCATTGGGGGAAGGCATTACCAACTAGACTTCATAGTCGCTCGCATAGTCATTTGCCCTCTGGGCCTCGAGGGTATATGTATAAATAAATAAAATAAATAAATAGTCCAGTATCCCACAAGTATAGCTGATAACAGAAGCATTAACTGATAATATGAACTGGTGAATCAAGCATCCTACTTAAGTTATCACGTGGCTCGTGCTCAATTTTGGAACAAGAATTCGAGGGTCTCTCAAGGACATTTTAAGGGTCGGTCATCATGTTGCCAAGGGATATACAACACGATTTACCACCAGGACTTCAATATTTCACAAAAATATTTATAGGCTACATGCATTACTTGACAGAACACATGGGAACTGTGCAATAGTGATCCATTCACAAACGTGACTGAGGACCCCCGAATGTTAAAGATAATAGGATAGAGAGGAAGGCTGATGAATCAGCAAAGGGGCCCGTTCATTTCTTCCACTTCTGGCTTCTGCTACTGACTTACTGCTGCAATGAGAGCCATCTCCTGTGGTTTCAAAACTATAGTTCTAACTCCGGATATGCGGAATTTGCACAGCAGCTCTGCGTGAATAAGAAAAAGATGCAAAATCAAGGGTTTACAAGGGACGTAGAAAATTCCAGGCATTTCCAGACCTCGAAAACAGCATTTTGAAATACCAGGGTATTCAAGGGTTTCAAGGACTAGTGGGAACCATGTTATCACCACTGACACTGGCCTCATGCTGCAATGCCCATTACATCATGTGGTCCTAAATTACGGATGTCAACTTTGGAAACTTACCTTAGTAATGCTCATTTGTTCATACGCCTTGCAATCTTCACCTGAAGACATGATATCATCCATCTCCCCGTCTGATGAGAGCACCATGTCCATGTCAGCCTGTGATGCAGGACGTGAACGCCTGCCATATTTCTTCTCACCAAGCACAAACTTTGGTGAGACTTCACGGCCTTCTGGAGAAGTCAAGGTTGCAATAAAACTTTTTATGAGGGTTCAAGAAGCTTTCAAGAGGGTTTAACAACACAAGCTACACTTTCATTTAACACATTTTAAACAAAAAACTAAAGCCTGAGCACAGTCAACAGCAGCAGAAATTACCTGCAAGTTCATTGGCATCTGCAGATTCCAGACGGACCTCGCTGTCGGATGCACCACTGGTAGCAGTGAACGTGCTCTCCAACACCACCTCCTCAACTTGAGTGAGAAGTGAAATGAACCCATCCTTAAGCTCATCGAAGCTTACCTGTCAGGACACAGAGTAACACCAATGTATCGCAAACAGACTGGGGTCAGTTCTATGGTATGTAACCATCACTGTCACTCACCGAGGTGCGCTTGCCGCAACCCAACAAGTGGTGCACCAGCAGAGATGCCTTGTGCTCTAGCTGCAGTTTCTTACACAGCAAGCGAAGCCCATCAGCATCCAACTTGCTTTTGCGTTTCACGTCGCAAGCTTCAAATATTTCCCGCAGCTGTGCAACACCATCTTGTTCATCTTCCATGTTGTGACACCTATGCACAAAGTAAACAGTGGAATGTATTGGATTTACTTTGGAACACACTTATGAGCACAGATCATTACCCACTGTTTTGAGAACATAATTAAGTAGCTTTTTCTGCACCCCCTAAGAGACACAGTCATTCAACTACACTAAAAACCTTACACATGATGAAATACCAGCAACTGAGAAACACCACTTAGTGGAGCAGTCCCAGCAGATATAAAACAAAAAGAAATGGGGAATGGTGTGGGTACTAAAATCAAATTTAGCAAATTATCAATATATTCTCTTTCGTTATTACAAAGTGAATGACCCTGTCTAAACATATTACTGAATACAGGATACTGAATGACTGACTGAGTTGAAGAATTTGAATTGTGATGAATTGGTATTTCTTTCACCATAATCTGTAATCAATCAATAAGCTCTGATTATTGGGTGAGCTGAGATCTTTATTGATGTTTGAACTGATTACTTGTGCAGCAGAAACTGAAATATATGGGGGAAAAGGGTTGTGGAGACGTTCTGCACACAGATGTTGCCATGTAGCCTGTACAATCGCAGATGATTTCGAACTGACAAAAAGAGAAGCTGCAGAGCAAAATGCGGGAACTTTGAAAACCCAAGGTCAGTGAACAGCATTGAATTACAGAACTTCATTATGAAGTTTGTAAACCAGTCTCAGGCGACCACTGGAAGCAAAAGAACATGAATTTTTTTTGTCATGTGTTAACATGCACTAGTTTTGTTATTTGCATTCGATGAGTGTCATTAATTAAATTTGGCAACTTTCTGTTCAGAAGATGGATGGTTATAGCTCTTGTGTTAGAGGTCTCGGGCTGCTAGAACAGTGACAATGAATAACCACAATACCACCCTGTCTCTCATGCACTTCCTATTAACTCCAATACACTGCGGATGTTTGGAAACCTCTCCGCAGCCTCGCGAATGAAAAGTACAAGGCCGTAAGTGTCAAACCTTGCTTGTATGGATTGTTCTTGGTGCAACAGTAATCTGACCAAGCAGAAACATCAGAAGTTTAAACAGTGAAAGGTATCAGCTTTGAAAGGCTGGCCTCAAAACAATGCTCCATTAGCTCACAGCGGATGTCAATCCGCTGGAGTGTGTCTGATGATGGACCCCCGCCCCCAACACTGATGAGGCTATGCGACTGAGCGTGAGCACTGAGGTCTGGGTGAGATCTCCCATGTGGATCAAGCAGAATGTGTGCAGATCTGATGACATTATGTCATGTAAGAATATCTACCCTTTGGGACCCGGTCATTGACAATTTTCCCATTGCCATGGCGATATTTTCGGTGTCAATGACTTCAGCGCGAGCTTTCGACCGAGCAAACGACGCTGAACAAATAGCGCTAACATGCGGAGATGTCACTCCCACCCAGCCTTCCCCCACAGAAACGAATGCACGGCTGACACGCGCATACCTTTGAACCTCTGAATAAATTAACTGACGGCAGAAAAGAAGGGAAACGGACAATGGGGGCGTGCGTTGGTAGCTTTCTCGAAACGCGCCCTCGTTCCCAAGGGCAACTTCCGTGCAATTCGGCAATTACATTCGTCTCCAGCAGCACGAGAACAGCTACGCAGCATATTGCTTCTTCTCTGTTTCAAGTCGGTCATAGCTTCTACAGAAGCATACAAACAACGCACTCGCCTCTCATAACCTCGCTTTTGCTCCGTTAACATATGAATAGAGCTTAAAATGCTGGCAGCATGGGCACCTTCTTTGGAAACTTCGTACACGTGCGTCTCTGCATGTGAAAGCTTTGCGGACTCCTAGCGTAGCTGCTTAAGCAAAACAGAGTGCTACGAGATTGAGACGAAAAATAATTCTCAAAATGTTTGTTGATTCAGACGTGTGCATGTTCCACCAGCGTGTTACATTGCGGGTAGCGTTATAAGTAGATTTAATCTCGGGGCACAACTATTTCTTCATTCATTGCGCTTTGGGAGATTGTAGGTCACGGAAACGTCACGACGCACGAACACGCTTACGTCCACGATCACATCACAGAATAAACGCACAGCGGCCAGTTCTCACAAAACGAGTATCACGAAAATCAAATCGTTACACGCTCAACAGTCAAATAGCGCATCCAGCTCACCGTAGTTTCCTATTTAACGTAGCAATAAATCTGTCGTCTCTGCACTGTCAACAACACATCAGAAGCCCTAGATGTGCTGGTCCATAGTTACAATAGATGTGGAAGGCAGTGCTGTCATCCGTGTTGATAATGCCTTGCACTTGAGTGACCACTGCACAACTAACTTCATAACCATACCGGAGCGGTCAGTGAAACATCGCCTCGGCACGAGTCAGCTGTTCTTCATTCCACACAGAAGGCACACACGTTCGACGTCTCCGAGAAAACAGTTGGCGCGGTCAGCAGCTTACATTTTGGCCCCAGGCTTTACTTTACGAAGCTCTTGAGCAGTGGGTAGCTTGCGCCATCTGTAGAGTAGCATTAAAGACTTCTTGCGACATCTCGTGACCAAGTGTTGTGCTGTTGTGTGTGTGTTTTCTTTTGTTCTCTTTATATCTTTTATTCTTTTATACCTTTCTTTTATATTTTCTAAATCTTCGCCTGTGGTGTTTTATCACCTGCCTTGATTCCACTGCTTGATTCAAAAAGGATTAGGCGAGACTGAACCTGAACCCACTGATCTCTATCTATAAAGGCTGGATGGCGCATGGGAGAGGGGCTCGAGGGGGAGAGGCGTGCATTCGGGCCGCCATGTTGGGAGGCCCTAAAGCGCAGTGTGCGCCCATAGAAAACAATGGGAGGCAACGGAGATTGTGAGTATTTATAGCGCTGCAGGCGTTGATCGTTGCTTGTCATCACACAATTTTGTAAGGTGCCAGTATACTGATGTATCCTAACAGTGTTTCACAGGTGTCCTGCCGTTCGATTCTTAATTATGTTACGTTTTGCATTCCGAAACTAGACCGTCACAGCAGTGCAGCGCTGGGGATTGCACTACAGTACGTTTCCCAGCCAATATTTCAACAAGAAACGATGTGAGGTTAACAACCACCATGTATGTAATATCCCGTGCTGCGTTCTGGACAAAAATTGTTCCATAAAGAACGGTCCGGGATGATATATACTCGCATGGCAGAAAGAGATCGTTCTGTAGAATCAGAGCCGTTGTTTTAGCCGTGTATCGGTTTCGTATGATTTATATCAAGCACCGCGGCAGAAAGTGTCTTTTAGTGAACAACTGCGGTGCTTTGCCTCACAAATATGGACACACCGAAGCAGCCCAAATACCCCAGACGACACAATGACGTCCATAGGACGTCCTATGGATATCTGTTTGGGAATACAGGATATCCATGGGATGTCCAAACATATCCGGCGGACATCCATGGGACATCCCGTTGTCTGCAAAAAGACGTCCTATGACCTTTCCTGGGGACATCCCGTGGGACAAGTCTGGGATATGGTCAGGCTTTGATCGGATATGCCATACCGTGCCTTCACGGTATCCAATATGCTTTAACACTAGCTGCAGCAAATAATTTTCACGTGATCAGAGCAGTTTCAAAGCTTTCATGGCTTCTTTATTTCAAGGAACTTCAAGTGATGTATAGCTACACAATGTTAAATACTACACAATATGCATAAAAAGAAAATGACATTTGACTTGGATGATAACAAAGCAGATAAGTGCTCAATGCATGAACGCATAAAAGCTCTAGAAAAGCTCTGCATCACACCTACATCTGAAGCTGCTGAGAGGTGAAATCAATTTGTAGTCTGCATATAGCAGTGACGAGCAGAAACTGTGTTCTCAGTCATTAAGCCCACAAGGGGTGCTTCGGAATTAATGGTGGCTGGATGGCTCACAGGGTCAGACCACACTTTGCCTTGTATGCAGGGAAAAGCCGAACGATTCTTGCGCCAGCAGTTAGAAATATTCATAACGCTAAACAAATAGTCGATATGCTTATTTGGACCGAAAATGGCATCCCTCTATCTAGAAAAGGCTCTGTAAATGTACACATGACATATGGAACTAAAGGATCATCACATTGGTGCTGTTATTTAACGTCACTACATCAATGGGCTGAAGCACCATTCAGCATAAATGAGTAAATAATGTCATCGCATTAATGCGCTGTAGCACCTAGCAAACGCCGTCATCACATAATTGGTTCGAAGCACCTCCTAGCAAAAATGAGCAAACACCACAAAGCCACTTCCGTGCAATACACATCAGATTCATGTAGAAATTCGTCATTTCAGTCGAGGTAAGTTGTACTACGAGCCTTCAAAAGTGCCTTCCACCTTTGTCATTTGAGCAAAACCATTTTTCACAATTCCTGATACAGATATTTGAGTCTTTAACTGAGCCGATGAACATTATTTGGCTACAATAATATGCACAAAAATACCAATCACTTCAAAGAGAACCTTATTTACTCCCTTCTGGACAGCGTGGTCGCGTAACAAACAACCCGAACAAGAAACATGTATCAGGAGTCCGATATGACAATGCGAGCCAAGTGCAGTCTTTACAAAATACATAGATGAATAAAATGAATAACGTCATCTATAGGGCACTTCACACTTCATTCTTCTGTAGTCTACAGTTGGCCTCGGCCAAGATGAAATGTAAGGAGCCCAGTTTGGGCGTTCAAGATAACACTACAAGAGCTGCAATAGCAGCTGTAAAATATAGCATGGAATTTCAAACATTCTGAGCAGTTCCGGATGACACAACATGCTCATGAATGAAATAAACGCACCATCATGTCTAGTAATCAGGTTGCGGAAAATAAGCAGAGGTGTAATTTGGCCTCTTTGGAGTTTGCTTGAAACAAGTGCAGTCTCCGAAGGGTCACATATGCAAGGAAAATTCCTGGTGTTTCTTTTTTGCTTTTTTTATGAACGTATACATAGAGGGCGCTTCACCTAAAGTGATTAACGATTCTATTGGCAACGTACCTGCAGGAGGATTGTGGCACTTTCTGCAATTACCTTCTGGAATCTTTTGCTGCCATTCTGGAAAGCTTTGGACAATTTTTAATTCAGGGATCTTTTCAATGAAAAACTTTGAGAATTGCCAAGCGATCCTACGAATAACCGCAGACGTAACGAAAACTATGCACAGTATAGTGACTGAAATAGTTGAAAAGTCTTAGCAAAAGTGCTGCTATAGCCCCACCTGCTTTATTGTTGCAAAAACCGTGCGCAAAATGTGCGGGAAGAGGAAGAAGTGTTCCCACCTTGATTTTTTTTCGTTTCTTTGTGCATCAAGGTCAAACCAGGGAAAAGAAAGGTAAAGCAAGAGGCGCGGATACTTCTTCCCTGCAACTAATCTGCTGGCTTTTTGCAACAATCAAGTCGGCAGGACTAAAGCATCACTTTTACTTTTTTCGACCGTTTCTGTTAATACTGCGCATAGGTTTTGTTGGGTCTGCGGTCATCCGAAGGCCACTTCATATTTCTGTTAAAAAATAGGGGTGTGCTTGGCAATTTTCTTAATTTGATTGAAAACATAAATTTCCGTCAATTAAAAATTGTCGAAAGCCGTCAGCAAAGCCAAAGTGTCTGCAAAAGTTGCCAGAGGGTAATTGCCAAAAATCCCACAATCCTATACGGCGTGTACGTCTACGGTTAGAATTTATCACGAGAGGTGAAACACCCTATATGTGCGGCCTTCTACGTTGCAAAGTTATATCTAGCTCTATTGTCGTCACCTTCCAATACACATGAACACGCAGACAACTCGAACAATATTCGAGTTGTCTTTACGTATTATTATTATTCACAATCAAGTTTATTATCCTCACCAAAAAGTTATTAACTATTTGTCACAATTATGGTCTGCTCCCGAGCTCTCTACACAGAATAAACTTTAAGATAATCCCACCTTCTGTTTCATGAGCTGAATTTTTTTTGTCCAACATTATACATTAACGAAAACCCATTAATATTGTCGATGTGTATTGCATGGAGATGACAATGGCATAACACTTTTCATTTTGAAGGCAACACCTGCATAGCCCTCAGTCTGGAGCCAAATATACAGAGGAAAGAAATGTGTATCTACCACACTCTCAGAGAATGCACATTTTTTTCTCTCGTGAAATCTAGGCTCAAAGCTAGGCCTGAAGAGTTTCGCACGGATTGGCCCAGCTGTCGCTGCTGTTCTGTGTAGTACTCCGAGCCCTTATCTTTTGTCGACGTCCTGTCATGAGGTTCTTTGGCGTGCCTCAGCCAGGACTTTATGTGCTGCTCTCCTTTACTGCGGGTCACGTCCTTGAGCAGCCGGTTTGGCATTACAGTGCCTATAATTAAAAACGTGACTTGGCTTCAGAAACACAGGTGACAAGTCAGATATACAGAATATGCAAACACATATTTTAATACTTACTGCAGCATGAATGCAAGGGTGTGGGAAAATGCTTATTACTGACAACAAATTGTTCAGCACTATAGCTGCACATGCATTCCTTATAGCAAAGTGGGACGGACTAAGTACTGTTCTTGTAGCCAGAACTGTAGTTAAAACTTACCATATCACTATTCGAGTCCAACTTAGACACATCGCAGTAAACCATGATGAGGGAGTTCACAAAAATGAATAGGACTGCATAAGAACTTATGGAATCTTACAAGAACTTACATCACAGCATAACAGGTCGCAGAACTTCATCGTCCCCTTGCCTCACTGTGAGCTGGAGGAGGTTGCTACTTTGTCCTTCATGAGCGCTCGTAAAATTCTCAGTTTCTCAGGTGAAACTGATTAGCAGGCCACGTCACTCATCTTTTCACGTAAATATGGGACCTCGAAGAGCAATTTTTTTCGCACCAGTCGCTGCTGCCCGGAGAAATGAACTTCTGTTAGAGAAATGTTCAAAGTCAAATTTCCTCCTCGCTCAAGTCTATTATCACGAAGTTGGAACACCAACTTGCCTTTCTGGTATCCTCAAATGTTAAAAGCTTTGGTTCTTCACCAGAAAATTCTACGGTGAAAGTGAAGAAACCCATCAGCCATCTCACACTTTTATCGACAACAAATATGTATAGGGAAGCTGAACAGACTAGTCACTTCTTTAGGCAATAGAACAGGCTACGCCCGAATCAGCCTGCCTATTAAACGAAATTACCCTAGAAGCAGACCTCGGTAACATCAGCGTTGGGAGATAACGAAATTAATGGCATTGTAAGTACTGTTAAATACCTTGATGCCGAAAATTTTGTGCTTCATTTGAGGAACACACAATGTGGAAATTTGTAAGCCTTAGTATTGAGACACAGAACTAAGCAAGTCATACCTGAATATGCTATGTTTCTTGATCGCACTGTTAGAAGCAGCGAAAAAGCTATAATTACTCTGTCCTGTGCGTCCTGGGTATGTTCTGCAATATTTGAGAGCGCACTCGCAACTTGATATTATGTATCAGTATCTTCACCCTGCTCACTGTTCGCACAGTAGTGCTAGCCGAGTCTGAGATGTCGAGCAAGCTGACGAAGGAGCGCGTTGAACAGCTGCTTTTCACACGTCAGTGGAAAATGCCATCGATCTTGTCATTTTGTCAACACAAAACACAAGGGGATCTGCACTACACGAACGCATGCACATAAGCACAAACGAAACAGCGCAACTTTCTATTTCACAACACAAATACAAACATTCGTAAACAATGCTTCCTGACTCATTACCTTCATACTTTTCACTCACCCATTGTGAAACTCAGATTCTTCTGCATTTACGTACACGCATGAACACCATAAACGGTCACCGCAACGAACGCCACAAAACAAATAACGGATTGGATTGGATCGGCCTTTAGTGCCCTGCGTTGACCGCTCGGGGTACCGACCATGGTTGCTGACTTTCTACTTCTTTTATGACGGAGCCAGCGAGCGCGGCAGTGTATTGCTGGACGGATGCGTGTGCGCGCATCGCGCGTTTGTTTTTTAGTGGTGGAAGCGGCGTCAGCTACACAAGTGAACACCACTTTGTGACCACGCAGATGCACACACATCCTCACACATCGTGTTGATTTGCAAATCTCCTCGAAGAAATGAGGTCGCGGAGTTGCGTTTTCATTGTAAAACGTAGCGATTGCGATTTAGGCGCCGTTTCAAATTTATGTCGCAGGTCCCATTGCGAGGGATACAGAAAATATTGCATGTCAAAAATTTAATAAACCAGGATCTAGATCGCGCTTAGCGCGTAGGTCCTGGCCGCATTGCCAGGCAGCGCTCGTCATGGGGTCATTCACATTGATGGGGCAAGTTGTTGTGCAGTATAATCAAAGGGGGGATATATATTTATTGAATGGTATAATCAAAGGATAATAAAGTACAGTACAACGTTTTGGGACTGCCGTGGAATTTTTCAGTAAGCGTGTCTAACTGCAGATATATGTCGTTTTTTTTTTCTGCTTCAGGCACAGCGTTATTTCAGACGATCAGATACACACTTATGCGATATTATTGGTAACCACAGTTCCGAAATTTCACCTGCTCAGGAAGCCAAATGAAGAAGGACAAAAATTATCCCGGCTAGACGCCTATGGGATATTCCGAGTCTTGTCCTGCTGAAACATGCGTGGGATATCCCCACAAAGTTTCAGCGGGACATTCTTATTTTTGGGACCTGATGGGAACGCCAGGACATCCGAGGGACTTTGCGTGTTGTCTGGGACGTTGTGAGCGTGATCTAATTGCTTCACGCAATTAGAACACGCTCGTTAGGACAGTTAATCAGGTAGTGATGTAAGCTTAATCAATTAAGTTACTTAAAAGTGGTAACACCTCCTTGAGACGCAGGATTTACCTCTTTTTGAAGTACAGCCCTTCTATGTTTGTTTGTTTCTTCCTTCATTTGTTGATTATTTGCAGGCGCGGTTGTGCCAAACTGAATGCCCTTCTCGAGTACTCACATGCTTTTGCTGAATACAACTGCAGCGTGAGCAACGCTGCTTAGGAACTGGGGCCTGCTATCCAGTGCTGACTTTGTCATGCTTGTTATGTGGAGCATGTTCGAAAAAATGCAGCTGCACATCTGAAACTCCAATGAGTATCATCGTCATCTAATAGAGAGCGTCGTAGCACCGTTGTGAGACCAGACACGCTTTCTGAATATCTTCTATGGCACCTTCCTCAGTTTGCACAATTTTGTTCAGCATCGAAGTCTCTCATAGGAACCACTTTGCATTTAGTTTAACTCCCATCTTAGATTTTGATGTGCAAGGGCCTTCTTGCACTACACACGTATGGTCTGCAACAGGATAATTGCAGCAGGACGATTTGGAGCTTGAAACAGTTGTGATTTTGTCATTTTGGCCCTCGTGTACCCAGTCTGTGAAACGTAAACAAAAAAAATCTAACACGATATGCTTTTGTAAAGAAGGTCACTGATGGTGAGTAAAGAGAATATACAAGTTCAAGTTTATTCAACATTTTATATCATACATTATATTATTCAACATTTTATATCAAGTATATACAACATCAAGTTTATTCAAGTTATTTCTTGCACTTATGCGTTTCAGGATACAATGAACGTGCAGGGAGGTCACAAAAGACTACATTTATTGTTTTATGACCTTGCTACAATGACAATATATATTTTAGGAATGACAATGGACAGGTACTCTCTCTAAATTTGTAGCACTCAATTTTAGGTTAGAATGAGCAATGAATAGCAACTTCCCTCCTGGTATTTTCTTATATATGATGAATTTTGAATTTAATGTGATCAAATATGTGTTAACATAATAGTATATATAAGAATATAATACGTGATAAATGAATGTGATCAACAGTAGATGTAAACAACACCAGTAGCCAGAGAAGTGCATTCTCAAGAAATAATTTTCTTATAGCATATATGTGCATGCCCTATTAACTGAAACAATTATCACGGTTCTCACGGTTTTAATTTCTGAGAGTGTACTGTAGAGACGGCTTACATCTACAACAGTTAATACAAGGCATTATATACTGTGAACGCCTTTAAAAATCCCACGTGACACATATGCCTTTACTTTCTGGAGGTGCTGTGGTAGTCAAAGTTTGTGGGCATTACGCAGGTTCTGCACCCATTTCTTGAGTATGTCGAGGCAGCTGTGAAGTAACCTGCATTGATGATGATTATTCCAATTTTTATGGTGCATCGACAACAAAGGAAATAATACATCAGAACATTGATTTGGGTGCAACCAGTTAAAAATGAATATGTTGTTTAATAAATGCATTGGACAAATGTTAAAACATCAGTTTAAAACATGGTTTACAATCCGTGTATCTTCTAAAAATTAAAAAGATGAAAAACTATTCAGAAAGAATATGGGGAACTCTTCTAAAAAGAATTATAATCTCTAATTATTATATTGCTGGGTGAAGGAGCCTAAAGTGTAAGGTGTATTTCTGATGTGAACATGTAAGAAAATATGCAAAACTGAGAGAGGCTAACCACCTTGCGTGCACTGAGGTTGTTCCTTCCTGTAAAGTAGAAACCAGTGGATGAGGAACGTGACACTTACCTGTACACCCAGCCGTATCACACTACACAGATTATTCACTGGGTAGCCCTCATGACGAAACCTGTATTGAGAGACCACTTTTGCCTTAAAAACTGCTTCAAATAGCGCGACACGCTACAAGCTGTATCGTAACAAGCTGACGATACAGCTCAGACAAAGGCGTTATTCAAGTCGCGCCACACCACCGTTACGTAGGATTCTTTGTCACAAATCAAACCAAGGCACAAAACAATACCAATACATGAAAAAAGGTGACAATCGTGGTCTCATTATGACGTAATACCGAACTTGCGCGTGAAGGTAATTCAAAGAAATGAATGTGGCACTTGCTTCCGCAGAGAACACCGTGTACCATGCTAGCAATGCATGCAAAAAAGCGCTCGAGTGCTCGCACATATATTGATGACAACACTACCTGTGTAGAGTAGCGTGTTCTTTCAAGCATATTATGCACTCAAACTGTATTTGCCGCCGGGTAAAATGCAAGTGTGCTCGATTGAACGTCGGAAGAGCGATAAAGCAACCTGCATCCAGTGCTCGTTTTGGACAAAAAAACACTTCATAATGGTCAAATAAATGTACAGAATGGACGCCTATTTATTCCTTGATGAAGAGTGACTCACCTGTATAAGTTTAGGCCCTGTAACCTTGCCAGTACGGTTGGTACGACCGTAATTGCAAGAAGTTGTCATGATCGCTGCGGCGGCTGTTGTGGGCACCGTAAGATGGCGGCCGGTTTCTTCACGCCCGCGCTCCCTATCCGCGATCCAGCCTTTTACAATCGAGATCAGTGCCTGAACCTGACTGAAATTCCTACTTTCCTACTTCTGTAATGTTGATAGCCTGGTCTCAGGTTTTCGTCTGAAGAATGAGTGTATTTCAAACCATAAGAAGATCGTAATTTTTTGTAAATGATGCCTTTCCTGAAGAATGCCATTTTAGCCGGCGACTTTACGGAAAGCCATAATCTAATCCAGTATCCGACTATCGGCCAGGCTGAGTCAGGTGTTCAATTTAAAGATTCGAAGCGTTGTTTTGTTTGCGTTGTGATCGGTTGTGATTGCAGTTGTGATCAAACGCTTCACATTTTCTGGTTTGTGAGCATAGCAGGTCAACCGCGTTCCATCTTTTTTGCTATGCGTGGCTCGTGAGTAACCGAACGATCAAGGCGAAGTGAGCTCACAGCTGGCCATGGTTCTGCACGTGGGCGCGTGTTGAAATTCTAGGGTCACTGCAAAGCTATACATTCCGACCTCTTCTATTGCTCGAATTTTCCTGTAAAGACACCGTTGTGTCCTTGAAGCAGGCAATGGAAAGAAAATTTTTCCTGCGACGTCATGGTCTCGACAACAAAGAAAACATGGCACCGGAGATTTTGAAGTCTTCGTCTACCAAGGCACGGTTTCTTTGCAATACGTTATACTTTGCGGCTGCTTTACTGTAGCATGTCATTCTGAGCGACTCTGTTTTGTTCTTTGTTCTATGCATTACAGCTGCCAAGCATTGAGGATTTTTCGATAATCAAGCCAATAAGCAAAGGTGCCTTCGGGTAAGAAGCTGTTGTACCAGTTTTATGCCTGTATTAAACAACTTTATTTTGAAGTTGATGATGAGGTATTTGTATTAAAGACGCGTTGACTTCATAGGAAGGTATTCCTTGCTCGTAAGCAAGGGAGAGATGGCCAGGTTTTTGCCGTCAAGGTCGTCAAAAAGTCCGAGATGGTTAACAAGAACATGGTAGACCAAGGTGAGATCATCACTGCTCGCATTAGAGACGTTCACATAAACGATTTTACTATCGTTTCGTACAGTCTTTGCGAGGACTTCACCACCAACATCCCTAAGACCCCAGAGACCTTGCAACACACTCCTGGGGGAAAGGGGCTCAACATGTTTCCTTCCTAGATTCTGTTTTGATAGGCACAAGGACTGCCTCTACTTGGTGTCACATACCTGCATGCAAGCAATATTTGACAACACAGTCTTCCCGAACTGAAGCTCACCGTGTGTACAAGATAGTTTGCGCGGTTATCTTAACAAATTATTGAAAGTGGCAGTGAACATGAATAGAATACTAACCACAGCAAAACCAAAATGCCAGTAAAAGAACACAGGCGAGCACTTTGAGAATGTGTTATATTTAGTGAGTGACTTTTTCGGGTTAAACCCAATTCCGCCCGATTATTCCCCCCGAACTGACCTTTGACCAGTTCGGGTTAAACCCGATTTCTCCCCGAATTCCAGTCACTATGAAATCCTCAAGTGACGCTTCCACTAAAGACGAACAAAGGTCGCCAAGTGTAGCACATGTAAGAATGGGTCACTTACGTTCCCAGCAATACACCCATGTGTGTCAACACTTTCTATGCCTTCCGGGATTACCGCTGGAAGGTCACGATCAGGTCACACAAAAAAACAACAAAGAAAAACAAAACAAAAAAGAGAGATTATAAAAGGACTTAATAGACAAGAGGAGAAACAATAACACCCGGAGGCACAATTATCGCCCGTTTTCTCCCCGAATTACAGATTTAAAAATAGCGCCCGATTTTTACCCCCGAATCTGAAAAAGGCATTTAATCCGAAAAAGTCACTCCATAGTTATATTCCACGAAGATCCCTCTTGGGCAAAACCAATGTTGATTCCTGATGCAAGAACCATTGCTTCCGCATTGGGGCTGAGCAAATATTTGGATTTTTCTAATACAGAAGCTAATAATTGTGTATTCAATCTAAATTCTGCATCGAATGTGGAATTCCATTTATGAGTTTTAAATTGAAGCACTATCTCTTCCAAATGAAATATATTGGAATAGTTCTGAAGATGCACTTGTTTGCCCCAAAATGCCAGAAGGTAGGTCATAAAACAAAGCATGCAAAGATACGCTCACATATGCTGCATGCCTGAATATAGGTGGCATATGTGTTCGGTTCAGTATTCACTTCGATTACATAAGTATTTGCTTATTTACTTATTTGCATGGTTTTTACGTATTTATTGGTATACATGTAGTAATTAGCTTCGCATTCATATTGGTTTTAAAATTACTATTTGCACAGCCCTATTCCTCATGCAACCAGAGCAACTGACATCTCGTTCTCCTCTCCAGTATTTGCAGAAAGGAATGCACTTGCTATGAGCCACAGCCCATTTATCGTGAAAATATTCTATTGCCTCCAGACGGTGCACAACATATACCTGGTAAGCATACTGTTTGTTCAATCATCAGATAGTGATTAGATGGGTTATCTTTTTCTTTGGTTTTCAGGTGATGGAATACATGATTGGAGGTGATGTCAAGTCTCTACTGCACGTGTACAATTGTTTTACGGAGCCCATGGCCACCTTCTATGCGGCGCAGGTTGCACTTGCTCTGCAATATTTGCATGGGCACGGCATTGTACATAGGTAAAACAGTAACCTGTATTAGCTGTCATCTATGGATAGGTAGACAGAAATAGCTTTAAAAAGAAGAGACTTATAGCTTGTATAGCTTAGATCATTCAGCGCCCATAGCTATCATGTGCCTCGTTTGTATGGTGTTGTAAAATGTGTCTTTGCTAGGGACCTGAAACCAGACAACATGCTAATTTCAAGTAGTGGCCACATCAAGCTTACCGACTTTGGCCTTTCCCAAGTCCAAGTGAAGAAAAGTGAGTTTTTACTAGACATTGTTTAATATCATTGCTGCGCACACTTCATGCTCGTAGCATATGTGCACCACAGAGGGTAAGTGTCAGGAAATGCTATAGACATTCATTCTACTGCATCCACAGATAAGAAATAATTGTGATATTGACATAGTTTTTCCAGTACAGCTTGCCATTATACCCTACTATTTGCATCAGGTCGCCCAGAAGTCTGCATGGCCGCCCCCAAACTTGGATGAACCCCCATTTTTAGGGCCTGACTTTTTCGGGTTTTATTTCTGGCCAGATTCGGGGGGTAAATATCGGGTGATATTTTTCATTTGAAAATTCGGGTGTATTCGGGTCAAATCCCGTTACGGCATATTCTGTCGTCAGAAATTCGGGTGTATTCGGGTGATTTTTTTTTTTTTAAATAAAAATTTGTCTTATCATGGAACTAATGTTTAGCAATGTTATCAAACTTTATTTCAATGCACGCTTACGAGTGTGCCACACGACCCGGATGTTTTCGGGTAGATTCGGGTTAAACCCGAATTTTACAGATTTCGTTCGGGGGGGTAAATATCGGGCGGATACGGGTTTAACCCCAAAAAGTCAGGCCCTACCCATTTTGTTATGCTGAGTTTTTAAAATTGTGGTTTTTGCCACTCTCTGGTGCACTTTACTTTGCCGTAGATATTGCCGGTTTGACGTTAGTCCCCTAGACAGACCTGCCAGGTCTTCCAGTCTACCCGGGAGACTCCTGGATAAATGCCTATAGTGTGAGTGACAGTGCAGCATCGTGAAAAAAAGAAAAATATGAGACCAGCACCAAATGTCATGATCAGCAAAACGTAACACTGTTAGATGCCAGTTGGCAAAATGTCTGCAAATTGAACCCACACCACAATTCATTGTTATATAATTGACTTGGTGTTGATGAGGCTTAAATGTTCACTGTTCACGATGTTCTTCATTGTTCACTCACCCTTTGCAATTTACTTAACATTATCACTTAGCACAAATTTACAGTGTCCAAAGACCTTGAGCCAATGTTTCACAAAAATGTGAAATATCAACATTGGATGAGCGAAGATGCAAGTTGTGTGTTACTGATCCCTCTGTGTAACACTACTTTTATACCAACATAATTTCTTGCTGTCTCCCCCTTATTGTCACTTTGCTGCCTGTACTGGTCGTTTCAAAATAGCAAAATGAAAGCATGTGAACGGAAATCTTGTGTTGTACAACAACTTTTTTGAGTTGTATGCTTGCAGTGAAGGCAGCAGGGACATGAAACTAGCCACTTGTATGTAAAATGTGTGGGATATGCATTGAACCAGCTATGACTGGTGCCTGCATCTCAACAGTAGTATGTAGAACGGAGCATTCATTGTTTGTAAACAGAGTTACATTTTTACACATCCATTTGGCAGTCCAACCTGCGGACATCGTGCAGACTCCCAACTGTGGAACACGACTTCTGGCTCGCACACCTGGGCAGCTTCTTTCTCTCACGTCGGGTCTCTATTTTGTAAGTAGCTGTTGTTCGTTGCTTTCATTGTTACAAGGTGTGCTATCTTGGCTGCAGAGTGGCAGGAAGGAAAGATGTCTACCGGACACCCCAGTGGGGATCTTGCAGCACGAGCAACTCATGTCGAGCCCTGCAAGAACGCCAGGTCGGCCTGTGAAGCGCTCCTTTCTGGAAGCTGCATCCCCACCTGCCCGTGTGTATTCTATTCTATTCTATAATACAGTAAACCCTCGTTATATTGAAGTCGACGCAAAAAAGATTCGATATACGCGGTATTTCGATAAAAGAGGAGACGCTTCAAAAACAGTAAATTCAGACCCAGGAAAATGCCATGTCATTGCGACAATATTTTTTTGACATACAAAAAGTGCGCAGTTGTGTACATCCACGTGGGAAGGAGCTTGCAAAACAATGCAGCTTCGTCAAGATTGTAGATGTCCCTGTCCGGGTACACTTCCAGAAGTTCCGCAAGCCGATTTCGTCACCAAGGTATCTTGCTTCATGGCACCACTTTCACATTTGACAGGTGTGCTTCGTACAGCATGCCGCTTTTTGAAGCTCTCGAGCCAGCCATTGCTGCATTTGAAGTTCGGGATGCCCAATTGCAATGTCTGAGCCTTTGCGGTGAGTGCGGGTCCGTGCACAGAGAGATCCGCAGCTCTGGCATTCTTCAATCACTCAAGTAGTGTGGCTTCCACCTCGGGATACTTAGAACCTCGGTCACGCTTGCTCTTGCTTGAGAAATTTTTCTCGAAACCATTGAAGACTTCCTGCTTGTTCTTGATGATCGTTGACAGTGTTGACACCGGTATGTTGAACTCCTTGGTGACAACAGACATTTTTCCACAGCACAGATGAACACTACCTTTTGCTTGAGGGTTAGACACTCCCACGGAGCCATCGTGTGTAAAAGGCCAACACTTAGAATATGAACCACGTGGGCCACACCAAACAAAACCATCCTCGGGGGAACCACCCATGTGTTAAGAGGGGATACCATATGCAGGGGCCCCATCTATTTTCTATGGGACAAACTTTGTACTCTCTTTCGGTAAATAATGAACCGATTTTCACGAGACTGGTCTTGTTCGATAGCATTCGGAAATGTGCTTTGTCGCTTCAAAAAAAATTATTTTTTTTTTCAATTCCTTTTTCTAAACACGTTACTGAAGTACAAAAAATTACCGAAGTTGGATACTCAAGCTTTGAAACGCTCTACTATAAAAACTAAGACTTATGCAGAAACTTTCTTGGAGCAGAAAAGTAAAAATCTTTCTAGAGCATTTTAATACCAGGATCATCCCCATCCGATTATTCATTCTCTTGATAGTATATCATAAAATAAGAGGGTATGTAACTTGCTGTATGATGGAAGCACTTTGCGCCTCCCTATAGCGCCATATTGCGGGCTAAGGGTGAGTAAAGAATCCCTCCGTCACACAGCAGCATAAATCCAACACCTAGATTTCCTTTCCTGCCAGGTTCCCTACTCCCTGTTGAATCAGAAGCCCTTGAAACAAAGCCCTTTTTGGGAAACTAGGAAAGGGGATGATAATAGCAACAAAAGGGTCTGCTGTGTTTGAGATAGTGTGGGTGTCTCACCTCTGGTTTTTCCAACCTGACCGGTATGACAATGCACATTTTGCGGCATGCTGGCCTGCGGCTATGTTGCATCAGCCTCTACTCTGGGCCCTATGTTTATATGTTGCTGACGTTGTAAGCATACAAGGTTTTAACTGCACTGAATATGAAAATGGGCACTGTTTTTTATTATAAGTTGCTCCAGTGCCGGGGTCTAGGAAAAAACATCCCCTGAGGAACATCCACTTTTGATACGTATGGACCTGTTGACTTTGTCGACTATTTACTACGGTGTGAATATACGAATTTTTCGAATACCGAAGCGAGTAGTCATATACTCTCTTCGATTTCCGAATCAAACATGGACTTATGGAAATACTATCAGCATTCGTTGTAATGAAATAAAATAGAACGCAAGACCGACTCACAGGGACGAAGTTTGGAGACTTTTTCTCTGTGTACCTGTTTTCGTCGTTCCTAATCTGGGTGTTTTACTGTCGTGAACTAGGCTCACCAGCGCACTTTTTTTTTCTTTGCACGGCAGAGATTCGGTAGCATACGCTATGCAAGATAGATAGATATTTTTTATTCAGGTTCTCATTTACACAGTGCCAAAATTTTACATGGGATATGGTCAAGAGCAATACCAATAAGCGCTAACATACAAAGTCAAGCAAGTTGGTCAACCTCAGCTTTTCCCTTCCCCCTAATGCACATAGAATGGTTTCGTTGGATCGCTCCCAAATAAGGTACCACAACAACTGCACATGAAGTCCACCCAGCCATAAAGCCACCATGAAGCCATAAAGCCATGAAGTCACCATAGTGTTATGCCCCCTTTGTGTAGTGTTGTGCTGCTTTCTGAGTGGACAGACACTTCGTCACACACTTTCTCCAACCTTCTTTTTGTCTCATGCACAGTGACGTACTCTCGTAGCATATTGTCTCTACTACCGCCGGTTGTGTCCATATATGTACTTTAAAAAAATTATAGACTTCTGTTTGAACGCTGGGGGAATACGACAGTCGACTCCAGGTGTAAGAAAAAAATGGTCCCTGGTTGTGTGGGGGGGAAAAATTGTCCTGCAGGCGCCTGCGCGGCCAAAAATACAGAGGCGTTATGAATAGCTTACGAAACACATCACAGCCGACTAAGGCCCAGTTTCACCAACGCTGGTTTTCGCAAAAGCATTTGGATTCAGCTATAATTGTTATAGCAGGTTTATTTTGTTTTGTAGGATTGTATTGAAGGGCATTTGTGTAAAGGTGTTTGTCTAAGCCTTAGCATGTGGTTGACTAATCTTGACAGGCATGGCAAGGCGAGCGAAACGACTGCAATTGGATCTTGGAAGTCCTTGCTCTGGTAGGCCAAATTCTCCACTAGAACCAGAGGATGACCCATTTGAAGAGGTGTCTGACCTCGGCAAGAACGGTTTTCGAGGGAGTGCTTCATCGTCTTTGGTAGGCATCATACCACTGAAAGCAGAACTGTGATAATAACTGAAGTGTTAAAATATCTTCATTAAATCACAGTGCTATACTGTGTGTGTGTATAAGATAACAGTAATATTTATTGAATCTCAACCATATCTCGCACCATCAATTACATAAGGTAGGCTGAATTTTAGAATGATTAGAGTGCTAGAGCATGCTGATCACACATCCTGCATGTAGCTGGGGCTTGGTTGAGACTGTCATACTCGAAGTGCAGTCCATTTCACTCATTTAACCAAAATGACAAAGTATTTTTTTATTCAGAATGCATATTCTGGAAACATGAACTCAGAATTGTTTCTGGTGTGGTCTTCCCAGAATTACTCCCTCCTCCACAAAAAAACATCGACAAGCATTTGGCGCAAACCCTATGTTGGATACTTCAGTACTTCATAGATAGTACTTGAGTTACCATAACTAACCCATAACAAGGGGCGGGGACACAGCTATGGATGCGGATCCAGTGCCTCTGCATCCACCTAAGACTGACAATGGCACCACCACCATGTTTGGATGGATTGCAACACTTCCTAGCTGGCTCAGCTGATAGCGTGTTCGCCTGCTGATCCCAAGGTTGCGACTTCAAACCCATCCGAGGATGCCATCAACTTGGTGGCAGGGAACACGTTGCTTTGACAGACGCTGTATTCAGCGACGGACATTAGATACAGTGTGCCATATGTTGATATTTCAGGTGGGCAAAGCTTATCCACAGACCGGCCAGTGTGGCGCCATTCATGATCACCGTTGTCTCGTGACATAAAGCCACAAATTATTATACAGTTCATCTTAAGTTATGCTGGGTAAACGTTACAGGTGGTTATTGGTGCCTGCGGCATCTACAAACCTACATTCCAAGCTCTACAGCAAAGGTGGTAATAGACACATAGAAAGTCGACACCGCAAACACCAAAAGTCATCCAGGTCTCGCGTCGCTGCAGGCATCTCCACTAGAGAGGAAGCGTGGGAGGGGTCACATGCTTTCAAGAGCCAATATGAGTGGCCGTAGCTCTCACTCCTCTGATGTCATAGTTTGAGGCAGAAGTTTCTTGGGGGTGTATATCTTGTCAAGTACGACACATGGAAAAGTAATCCTCTTTTTTTTTTCTTCTTCTTTTTTTTTTTTTCTTCCTTTTTTTTTTTCCTTCCTTCCTTTTTTTCTTTTTTTCTGTCAGTACTCTGGCATGCAGAGTATAATGCATCCATGATACAGTTGGCCGCATCTCTCAACGAAACGAAATTGTGGACACTAACCACAGGATGTGTTCTGCGTACGCGTATAGCTCGGTCTCTGGGACAAAAAAAATCTATCACAAAGTTTTTGTTCATCGGTTTGCATATCAGGACCAACTGTTATATCCTATGTTTGCCATGCTTCTAAGCTGCCGTACTTTGTCACATTTCTAACTCATTAGTGGAGCACTGGGTTAATTGTTTCTAGACCCAAGATATCCTAGTAAAAGTGGATATGAAGTGGTCAAATTAGGCACAGAAAGGTAGTCTCGGGGAAATACGTATGAATTCAGGCCCTCGGTTTTCCACGAAATTCCGCGGGATTCAATTAATCGTGGAATCCTTTGTTTGGCACAAAATTTCACGGAATCCCTTATTTTTAGGGGTGTGCGGATATTCCAGTTATCCAATTCGAATCAAATGTAAATCACTCGAAGTATTCGATTCGCGAATCGAATACCCAGTATTCGGGTTTCCGGATACTCTACTATGTACATTCGCCGAATGCGAACGACACCTCCCGAAAGTGGGCTTCACCTGACGCTTCCCTGCATGAGGTGAAGCCTGCTCTACAAAATTGAAACCGGCTATAAGAAATTATTCAGACAAACACAGACAGATTGTAGTTTAGCTTAAGATAACGTTAGCCCAAGTTTATTGTGCATACTTCGCCTGAGGAAGGGGCGGCGTCCCTCCCGTGTGCACTTTAGCGGTGGCAGTGGGGGATTTTGATTTCATGTATGGGAGGCTGCTTTCAAAAAGTCCTAAATAATGCCTACAACCCAGGAACAAAAAAAGGGTGTCCTAAAGATGTAACTTCCCCAGGGCATGTATTGTAAACTCCTTCCTGTATTGTTCCTATAAACTCTGTAGATGCTGAAAGGTCTTTCAGCAGGTATAAAACGATTGCAGGCGACAGACTTGCCTCAGAGGAGAACACAAGATATGAATGATGTATGTAATGCTGAGCCACGACAGTGCTTGAATCAATAAGTTTATAAAAAAATTTTGTTCACGCATTATCCAAGAAAATGAAGTGTTTCCCATTTCAAGCAGCCGTTGACTGCTTGCCGCGGAAAATCGCGAAATTTACAAGTCGGTGCCACGGAATTTTGAATTTGCCGCAGCAGAAAACTGAGGGCCTTATGTATGGTTATTGTTCTGACTATTCAGGGTTGTTACTCCGGAAATGCTGTGGTTCACTTGATGCTACTTCATCTACATTTGCTTATGTGAAGTAATTTATATTACTTGAAAGTACTAGCAAAGAATGTTTTGTTGCGATACGTCGGGGTCTACCGGATGATATGAAAAGTACATTCACACAACACAGAAGGTGTAGAAATGCTCTGAGTACAGTGCAGGCTCAGAAGAGTAAGGATATACAGTGAGAGCTTCGGTCACCACATCTCCAAATCTGATTTAATTACTGTGCGTGCAAGTTTATCCTGGTGCACAACAGGAGTAGGTTACCGAAAGGATGACAAGATTAGGAACGAGGTCCATTATTTAGTACCTACCTTGGCTTAAGCGGAAAAAAGAGAGAGAGAGAGAGAACAGGAGAGCCAGTAACAGATACGTCTTAATTGAAACAGATACGTATTTGTCGGTCATTTTGTGTTTGTCGCATAATTGCTTTACATTTGTTTTTTCAACAGCTTCGCTTAGCTATGTCTGTTTTGTTTTGTTTTTTTCGCGTGGAAAATATTTTCACATTGTTCGGTGGAATTCCCTCAAAGTGATTCACGGGTACTTAAGGTTGTCATAGACATTGGAGTTGCAAGGTCAAAGCTATACTAATGCAGTATTTGCATGTCATTACTTGTGCCACAAATCAAAGGTATCTGCCAATATACTACAGACCGTACCATACTGAAACAATAATATACATACAGAAAAATGTTCAGCTTCAATGCTCAACTGTGGACATACTGTGGGAGTGTAATTGCAATTTTTTTGAGGAGACATGCAAAAAATGTGTGAAATAGTTCCATGCAAAAAAGGGCGTCAAGGACACATTTCTTTGGCGAGGTGCACAGGCAGTAAAAGCAAGATAGAGCCTTTAAATGGCTAAAGACTAATGTAATTCACAGAAAGCTAAGATTATTCACTCAGGTTTGAACAGAGGGTTGAGAAGAGGTCAAATGGAGTTGGACTCTTGGGAAATCTGTCATAATAGTCAAAGTTGTCGTAGGCTGTCATTGGCCTCTGTGTCATAGGTGGACCTGAAAGGCCTAGTGCTTTGTTTATTAATTAAAAAGCCACAACACGTAGTAAAAGGAAAAGAAGCATTCGTGTAATGCCTCACATAATTCTGCACCCCGCTCTGGTGTTCTGTTCACCCTCCCACTTTCGTCTGTACTATTTCAAACATCTTGGGAAGATGCTCGGCTTAAATGTACTTTCAGAATGTCTCATCAAAGCTCATTAAAAATCTTCTAGTGTAGCTCAGAGTTATGCTTTCTGTGCAGAGCTGCCTTTTGGGAACTCCTGACTACCTGGCTCCAGAGTTGCTGTTTGGACAGCCTCATGGATCAGCAGTCGATTGGTGGTCCCTTGGTGTCTGCCTTTATGAATTCCTTACAGGTGTCCCTCCTTTCTCCGATGAGACACCAGAGGCAGTGTTTGACAACATATTGCAAGCTGGTACGGGTTTACTTTCTACTGTCGAGTGTTGCATAAATTGTGGTGGTTCTACAAAATGCCAGGTTTGGAAAGGGAGTGCTTGTCTGGCAATATTTAGTGTACCATAATTGCACGTGCATTAGCTCGTACGATGCAGATGCCCTGCATGCTGTAGCTCATGGATAAGCTGAAGGGCAGCTCCTTTTGCAATTGTGCCGAAATTTCCTGCTCCGAGACAGACAGACTTGCATCATCATCATTATCATCCTCCTGTTAGAGGACCATTTAGGCAATAGATTTGCCATTTGGGCAGATAGACATTTAGATGTGTCTTAAAAGCACCTTGTATCACTTCATTGGAAAAAAACTTCTACACGCATTCTACCCAGTTGGAAACTTTTGCATACGTAAGGAAACGTCGAATGACGCGTTCGTCTAGTTGTTGTCAGAGTTTGTTGCTGCTTTGCATCTATAATCCCCATTCCTGCCGAACGTAGTCCTTGAACAGTCGATTGATTCCTACATCAAGTAGCTGCAAGACTCTGGTGAGTGCACTAGGAATTATGTGCACTTCTGTGCGCACGCTTGTACACATGAAATTCAAATGCTGTACATCGAATTTATGTCAAACTGTATGCATGCAATGCAGAAACTACAAGAAAGTGAATTTGTAGCAATTATTGCTGTTATTTCTTAAGCATGGAAAAGTTACCAGCAAAATAGCTCTTTCCTTTTCTTTAAGGGTTTTTGTTTCCTTGTCCCCTGATGCTGCATCAGAATTTCTAACAAGAAGTGCTGTAGTAACTTGCTGCCTTGCAGAGCATCATGGCATTGTGCTGCGGCATTAGGTGCATAAAATGTGACAAAAACAGTTCACAGACACACATGTATGCACACAGTACATTTTACCAAATTATGTTCCTTTACCATTCCAGCACCGTGTGCCGGAGATTTCCGGCGCACGTCAAAAGAACCCCACGTGGTCCAAATTATCCGCAGTCCTACCCTGCGGCACGTGCGGCATGTCGCCATACAAATAGGCTGGCTCACCTTACATGTAAATCTACTCCCAATTTGAATTTGATGTACTTTTATATTTTACTTGAAAGGCCTGCACATGAAGCAAGAGCAATGAAATTGGTAAAAGCTTCGCCCCTATAAGTGTTTAGTGTGCTAACTCTCCAAAGTGGAACCCAGCATCTATATGACCTAGCCATGCTTTTGTCACTTTGGAATCTATACAAATCCCCAAACACATTACATAGTGATCCGTGTATCGTCACAGCACTAGGCCAATTAGCATTGGAAGCACTATGGCTACCACTTGTACTTCATGATTTAGCAGGAACAAATTTCGTAAGCTCTAGTCTAGTCTATAGTCCCTAGCTTTCCGCAAAATCTCACGGAATTGGCCATGTCTAGCGGAACCTGCTGCCTCCCTCCGAATCATTAATTTTTTTTGTATTATTGGATATCTTACAGAATTAAGTACGGATTTCAATCGATCTGTGACATTTTTGTGGGTTAACCCCGATCAGTCGTGACTGCAATGCCTGACACCACTGGTAATGCTGGCACTCATACGGCTGAATGTTCGACGACGAAAGGAAATTTAACGACAGCAACACCTGAAGAGAGATTGACAGAGTTTAGTCTAGTTTTCTTTGTGCTCTGAAAAGTTACAAAAGACTGGGAAATCACCCAGGATGAGTCGGTATGCAATCTTGGGAGAATGCCACACTTTTTTTTTTGCTTGTTTTCTCTTGCCCGCAGATTTGTAAATCCCACTTCGCGGGAAAAGTTGGTTTTCCACCACAGAAAGTTGGGGCTTTACCTATGACAACTAAGGCGGTCACCATTGTATGGTATTTTATTGTAATAACTATGAAATGAAAGGCAGTGAGACTGAAAGACCCATTCCAAGCACAGCCTGATGCTTAATAGTGTTTAAACGCAGAACTGGAGTGGCCTGAAGGAGAAGAGTGCCTTTCAGAAGCAGCCACATGTGCGGTGGAGGCCCTCCTGACACGTGACCCTAGCCTCAGGGCAGGTGCACAAGGTGATTGGAAGTAACTATTCAAACAATATGTACTAACTCCTGCCAATGCTATGTGATTTCTTTAGAACTGAGGTCACTGCTGCTCTTCAGCCAAGTGGACTGGGACAACCTACATGATGCACCAGCTCCTTTTGTGCCGTGCCCAGATGATGATACTGATACTGGGTACTTTGAAGGTGAGAGCTGCAGCATTACAAACTTAAAGTCTCTGGATTGGGAAAAGTAGGGACGCATGGTACAGTCGCCATTAAAGCTCCAAGGTCGCGGCGGCAAACTAAAGGTATGTTGCTGCTTTTCCCAATCCAGGGACTTTATACAAACTGCCATGTCAGTGACATCTGGTGTCTGTTCCTGGCAAAAAGCCTACTCATAAAAATGTCTTGCAGAATTCACACAGTAGTATGTATATCCCCCAAGTTTTTCATGCACTGTATGTGTAATCTATTTGCTCTCTTTACAGCAAGGAATCACATGTTGTCCAACTGCTAGATGATGAAATCAATGGATCACATTTATTTCAGGCAGAAGCCCCAACACCTTCTACAGCCTTAGCGGTGTACTATAAATTTATGTATTTTTAGTAATTTATTAGATTTATGAGTATATTTTTAGTGACATAGCAGAAAGTCTACCCAACATCAAGGTAAAACCAGTGAATAAAATATACTACAACCAATACTGTTGATTATTGTTGATCAATTTGTGAACAATGATGCAAGCTGATATGCAATTATCTTATGGTACGTTAGAAACTGCCACATTTCTAATATGTAAAGAATTATGTAAAGAAAAATTGAATATCAGCCTATGTCTCTGTACTTGCTGGGATTTTTGGCTTGTTCTTCCATTCGGGGCTGCTTAAGTGAGGTTACATGGATGCCTAGCTTGTAATAGAAGAGAGGCACCAGTTGGATGTTGGTTATAAATATGGCATGTTTGATATAAATGTGCACGATGGCATGAGCACTCCCAGTAAACCATAGATGTCCATGCGATGTCAAGATGATATCCTGATCTGGATGTTTGGATATCCCAGGAATTATCTCAGGGATCCCGTAGATGTTGCATGTACGTCCTGGCGACTATGGTTTGTCCCACTTTTTTCACATTCCAGGAATCTCCCAGAGACGTAACTTCGAGATATTTGGATATTCACAGGACGTTCTCAAATCCTTGATTTTAATTAATGTAATTGTGTTCTTTCAGAGATGTTGCACTATGCTATCCAGTGCGATGCCGCACCTTCTGATGGGATATATCAAAATGCTTTTGTCACTACATTATGGCTAGGTTTGTGGCAGTACAATATTTATCACAGTACAGCAACACTGTGACCAGCATAAGTGCCGTACCTTGCACGATGCTTACATAAGTTGCCTTGGGCACTGGGGGAAACCGCAGTGCGTGGGAAAAATCTATTCAGTGGCTGGCGTAATTACGGGTGAGACGAAGACATGGCTTTTAAAACTAGTAACCTCCATTTGCGAACTGGGTGAAGCAGATATTGAAATACAAATTGTTGGGGCACGTTCGTCAAGTGTAGTGGGGTGTGAAACGCTTGTAATGGTGACGAGGATGCGTCTTCGCGATTCCCGTGCACCTGCATCCCAGCAAACGATATATATCCAGAAAATGTCTACAGGACATCCCGTTTTGGACGTTGGGATATCCCACGGACTTTGCCACAGAGCCCATTGACATCCAGGAGACGTTCTGTGGACTAGCACTTAGTCATTTGTAGATCCAATGAATATCCCGTTGAACGTCTTTTTAGGATATATGGAAGTATTTGGACATCAGGTTGGGACTGCAAACAAGCTTGTTTCTTGATACCGAACTGTACCTTGGCCAACGATTTGCCAAGCATTGGCCAGCCTACGTTGTGCCAAGCTTGTGCCAAGATACAGACCAAAGCATTCCTGCGGCGTCCCTCATTTTCAGACTCAATTGTCTCGCGGCGTAAGGTAACGATATACCATTATTTGTTTGTTGCTCGTATTTCTCACAACGTTTCCTGAGGAAAAACAGATACTATACACAACTTGTCTCGCGAGCGTCCGCAAATTCGAGAGACGTGTTCGTGTGTCAAAATGAAGGGTAAGGCGTGTCTAAGTTTAATTTGGCGCGTACACAAACGACACTGAAATGATGAATTGTTTGTCGTATTAACTCGCCATGAAGGTAATGCTTCTGTTTCTTACTGCTTTAGTTTTGAGAAATTTCTTTGGTCCATCGAAAGTCGAACTTATGCAGCGCTAGACCATTCTACGTTTCCCTCTCGCCCAGGCAGTGGCGTAGCCACGGGGGGGCTAGGGGGGGCTCGAGCCCCCCCTACTTGCAACGGACCGACCCACACAAATCGTGCAAATCCGAGGAGAACATATGGGGGGATCAGTGTGACGATCGCGAAGGTTCTTGCAGTTCATGGCGTCTATCTAAGCGGCACTCTTTAATGGTTTTCAAAGTATGAGCTTTCCAAAATACTTCCAATCTCGTGACACCACCTCGTTGGTCATGACAGCCTATACATGTAATCGTATTGTGAACGTCCAAATCAACTTTTTTTTTTTTTTCATCCGCAGCTGGCAGTGTGCACAAGTATGTGTGTTGTCGCACACAGGATCAGTGGAGAGCGGGCGAGTTTTCGTATCCAGCCCCCCCTACCTTGGAGGTCTGGCTACGCCACTGCGCCCAGGCGAGATTAATCAAAGCTTTGGCAAGTGCTTGGCCAACGAGCTCATTTCTTGATACGGATCTGTACCCTGGCCGACGGCTTTCCAATCCTCGCTCTGCCTATCACTATGCAACGCTGCGCCAGCGTTGGATGGCCGAAAGAGTCGTTGGCGAACTGTCTTCCGACCTTTTGCCAACCGCCGGCCATTGCTTGCTTGGGATGCAAACTATTCAAACTCAAAGCCGTTATTTAAGAAATAATTTATTAGAGTCCCAGTATAATTTCTTGACAACCGATTACAAGTAACCTACTGCCGAACACTGCTTACAACACCTTGTGCGGTATTGTGTAAGAAACTCGACACTTTTATAAACTGGAGCCCGATCACACCACCTTTCATCCCCTGTTACCACTGGCATTCAAGACGAATGCTGTCCTCTGAGAAACATTTCATGACTTGAGAGAGTCAGTCCCTTGGGTCTAAAAATCCCAGTAAACCATAAATCTCCTTTGTGCTGGGATATTGAGGACATCCTCTGGACATCCATTATGATCCACGTGATGTCATGGTGTATGTCTTCTAGATGTTCAGTGTCGCATCCATTTTACATCCACAGGATATCCTCATGAACGTCTTGTCAGGACATTCATGGGACATTTTACCTATGGTGGTATAGGGCCTCAGTAATCACAGGAATTATGACAGGAATCTCATAATGAAGGCGGCCGAAACAAAAACAAACAAAGAACACACCACAGCTATGTTGCAGATGTCACAACTGTAGCTATGCTCCATGGACGTCACATAGACGTCCAGAATGTCTCCTCAAAATATTTTAGTTGTTGGGGATATCCAATTCTGTATATCCCCTCTACGTCCCAAAGAGAATATCTTGGGTACATCGAGATTTGGATATTCTGAGGCGATCGCATCACGAACCAAAAAGTATGTGCAAACCGGGTCTGAATTACGTTTATCGGAAACAAAGAGCGTTCCTTTGCAAGATTGCAAGATTTCGTTCCTTCCAGAACTGACCGTCTATGTTACGTTGAGCACTCATTGAAAAAGAGGCAGAGATGCGGAATTTTGTGGCACTCTCCAAATTTGACTTTGGATGAACCTAGTGAGTGTCTCAGACCAAGAGCAGTAAGAAACAGAGTCATTACCAGTGATGGCCAGTATATAACCAGGTCAAAAATACCCATCAGCAGATACGCGTGGCCACCACAATGGCCTCCTTCCCCAGTAAACCAGAGCTTCCCCGTGCTGTCTATTTATAGCCCAGCAAGCCATTCATATCGCTGGGACATCCCTACAAGGCCGCGAACGTACACAAACAAGTAGCTCAAGGTAAAAGTCGGAAGCACAATCGTGCCGTAAAGCTTGCGGCAAAATCGGAAGTAGTTAGCACCTTCAGTAATCTAACTACAGTAGTTAACTACTTAAAATAGTAGTTTAACTAGTAGTTGCCACTACATTTCTGCAAGTAGTTGATAACTACTTTTTAACTACAATCAGGTAGTTTAACTAGTAGTTTAACTACATGTAGTTAACTACCCAGCAAACCAGATACATCCAGCAAATGTCCGTAAGATATCTCGCCCGGGACTTTTGGATATCCACTGGAGTTTGCCACAGATCCGCTTTACATCCATGCGATATCCCAGCGACTAGCATTTCTGCCCTGTTTGTAGATCCACTGAATGTCCCTGTGACATCTGTCGCGGATATTTGGATATATATGGGAGATTACGAATATCGTACATATTTTGCTTCGAAAATTTTGGTACATGAGATATTTAGTGTTTGCAGTGTGCGTAGAGACCACTGCAACTGTGTACCGGCAAATAATATTTATTGTATGTTTTAACCTGCTTACAATGTGAAGTTTTTGGTACCTTGTACTTCACTTCACAGGTTCCCAGACAGAAAATTCTGTACCGGATATACGCAGAATAATGAAATTTCTCCAGCGGGTATCCTACGGAGATCCACTTGGCCAAACTTCGAACTTCCTACGAATGTCCACTTTGCGGACATAGCCAGGAGATTCGGACGTAAGCAGGAGCTCTCTCGGATGTATATATATCTCAAGCGAATGTTACCTTTTATATGTAAGTATACGCTTTGTAGTAGAATAATTAGCGTCTCTCTGCCATTTTTTGCCACCGTCGCCGGTCGTTTGTCTAGTGGTCCGGTCTGTTTCCCCCAAGGAAAATGAGCGCGGCACTTAAAAAAAAAAGAACAAAAACAAAAAGAAAACAAGTGATTGGCCCACCTAGCGAAACAGCTTAGGAAATGAAGTCACTTCCAAAAAGAAAGCAGATACTATACATTCACTTACACTATACATACATTTGTGTATGTTCTCGTGAGCTTCTGCACACTCGAGAGCCCTGTTCGCCTGTGAGTCAAAATGAAGGGTGAGATGTCTAAATTTAGTTCGATTGCGTACACAAACAACATTGAAATGAGGAACTGTTTGGTGTATTAAGTCACCATGGAGATAACGGCTGTGTTTCTTACTCATTCGGTTTGAGAAAGTTAGTTGGTCCAATTTATGCAATGCCACATCGTCCCACGTTTCTCCCTCTCTTGGAATGCACGATCCATGCAGCACCCCATCACGGAGCTCAATCGAACTATCCGTGAAACAACCGCGACAGGACCTACCGCAAATATATGGCTACGGATATTTTATTTTATTTTATTTAAAAAAACACAAGGCATTGCAGCCAAAGGAAATACTGTGGTACAGGGTCAGTAGCGCATGCTAGTGGAGACTCCTGCGACACACAGTGTAAAACATCATCAACACACAGTTAAAAACATCAACGTTGAAGCGGTAACTGAAATACTAAACAATTTTCAAGTATATTGATGTGGCAAGTATATGCTGTGTCAACTTCGCGGCGAAACAATGACTAGTCTTCACATCAAACGGTAAGGCATTCCACAGTCTCGTACCAAAACACACAGTCAAACGGGTACCATATGCATTCTTTGGCATATACAAAAGGTAATCTTGTAAAGCAACACTTCGATTGCTTCTGTTGCATTTTTTAAATATAGAGCTATAGTAGGGCACATTTGTCGTTACAATAGAAAAGACAAGCAAAGTACATCTTTCACGAATCAGATCGGGAAAAGGCAAAATACTCAATTCACTAAACAACCCAACGCATGAGGTTCGACTATTAGAGAGTGTTATTAATCTGACAGCTCTCTTTTGTAGTTTAAATAGACGCTCAAGATATGTTGTAAATGCATTGCCCCATGATGTGACCTTTCCCCGTTTTTTTTTCTTTTCGTCTAATAAATATATCCCCCCCCCCCATGAGGTAACACAGTAAGTCAAGTGACACTGGACCAGAGCAAAGTACAGTTGACGTAGCACATACAGGGGGAAGTACTGTCTAGCAAGGAATAAAGCGTGACAGGACTGCGATATATTTTTTGCGACTTTGTCAATATGGGGCCTCCAAGAAAAAGATGAGACCAGCAACACTCCCAAATATTTAATTTCATGCGCTTGTTCCACAGCTTGATTCTGAACGGTAATATTAATCTGAGTACTACTGATAGATGATCTAGAGAAAATGACAAACTCCGTCTTACTCCTGTATAAATATAAACGATTCGCTTCGAACCACTGAGCGATTTTGTTGGCCTCATAGGACATTGCAGGGCTTACATCAGAAGTGTTTGAGGAACTATATAAAAAGCAAGTATCGTCGGCATACATGTAGGTTGACAAAATATCGGACACCAGTGGAAGGTCATTGATACACAGAGAGAACAAGACAGGGCCCAAAACAGAGCCCTGGGGCACGCCAATGTCGATTGGCATCCCTGCGAGAAGTGATCCCATTGAAGATTTCTCGAAAAACTCATTGAATTCAGTTAGACGTCTTTCAGACAAACACCATTAAAAATCCACTGAAATTCCAATTCCCAATAGATGATTTGGAACAAATATTATATTGGACACAACTGGTGTTTTAATTGGTCTAAATGAAAATTATCTGTAGAAGTTAATGGGGCCCAATTCGAGACACATTGAATAGCACCCATACAAACGCATTCGAGGTCAGTCTTGCATCCCATTCAGCCAACGTGCTGCACTAAGGAATTTCCCACTGAAGTCACCCTGATATTCCCCCTGCCAATGCACTTTTTTAATGAGTAGTAGCATTCAATACCGTTGCTCCTAATGAAAGTTGCGTTGAAGAATAAAAGAAGTTGTAGCTGCAAAAAGAAATACTTGGTGTGGTTTCTTTGTGAAAATTTATTGTTCACATAACAATACAGTAGGTATGAAAATATGACAAATAGGAAGGCACAAAAACGAAAAGTTATTTCAAATGACTTGCACATGTGTGAGTATTCATGGAATTGAGAAACCACACGAAACAATAAAAAGCAGGAACAAATACTCAATACAGCACTTACGTGTCTTTGAAGTAGCGTTCATCACCAACAAACACTATCGTAATCCGGAGGCTCGTTCTCGCAACGTCCAAACAGCGCACAACGGACAACGCCATGGGGAAAATTTCTTAAAGCACTGAGTTTTTCCACGACCATGTTCTCCACTGTCTCGTACACCTGCCGCCTCACGATTTACGGTCTAGTCTGCCGTTCTTGAGCGAAAATTAAAGCATATCCAACTTAGGCGAGACTGCGTTCCCACGGCGTCGTGATAGGCACATCGCGACAAAGACTCCCTTGCTTGCCGCCTCGTACAGGCTCAACCGGCACGAAGTACCATTTCAGATGCACTTCATATAATATTTCAAATACCATTTCAAATGACGTCGCTATAATGTCCGAAGGCAACAAAGCATATTACATACCGTTACACACAGCACGGTTGGTAACAGTCACTATAAACAGTCCACTTCATCTTGCTATCTTTCCGTCAGCGCTCACAATTCCTGCAGGGGTAAAGACATACAAAGAACAGGAACGACTTACACGTAAACCTTAAAACGGCAAAAATCAGAAAGATAGGGCGAATTTATGCAGATGCGCGACCGCCATCCTCACACTTCGACGCAGGGTGTCGGAGTGAACCGAAAACCAGAACCGAAAACCGAAAAAAAACGCTATTTTGCTGCGAACCGGAACGGAATCGAAACCGTATACATTTTTTTCGCTCAGGAGGGAAACCGAAAAATTTATTGAACGGTTTTCGGTCCAAGAAAAACTTCGCCGGTTTGGACTACGAATAGGCGAATGAAACCTGAAGTCATGTCATGGATACTTTACGAAGGTTACGGTTACGGTGGAATGTACGTCGGTATACTATGACGCTTAGGCTCCCTTTGTAAAGTTTTATCGTTCGCGCACATACACTTAGAGGTACATGTGACCGGTTGTGACTCTACCAATGTGCCGTATGTGCTCGTTTTAATTTCATGCGCCCAAACTCTCCTCAACTCAAGAGCGACCCAAGGGGGCTGCATAACGGCTTCCATATCGGTAATGTCGCGCAACGCGTCGCTTGTTTGAAAGCAGCGAAGTTGAATACATTTACGTATCCGCAAGGGCAAGCGAGTGCGAAGTGGCGCCTATTTTGTGGACAGGACACGAAGAAAAGAAAACGGAGCCGTTGAGCGCGTTTGTAAGTGAAGATGTTCCTCGATTTGCGTCGTACTCGTACGGTGGTGCCTGCTGGCTAGGAAGCAGCAACAGACATTCGGATGGGACGCGATCGCACCAATCCAGCAAGAAAGTACTTTACGTATGACATCATGACAAACAAGTCCGTCTGTATCATGCGCTTCAAGAAAGGAGAAAGCCCATTTGAACAGGCAGTCACCTACAGGAACCAGTAGCTACCAATTTCACAGCTGTCTATTAATATTAAATATCATGTATGCGGAATAAACGGGTTTGCATTTTGCAACCTTGATTTTTTTTTCTAGGAATGCCCAGCAGAAGCGGAACCGGTTAAAACCGGTATGAACCGTTATTTTTTTGCTCCTCCGGAGCAGAACCGGTACCGAACCGTTTATGATAGAACCGGAATGAAAACCGGAACGAAAAACGTTTCGGTTCGACACCCTGCTTCGACGATTCATGAGAGACGGACTATTCCGCTGGCGACCGGCGGATGCGTCCACGTCTGTGCAGTGCAATATTGCATGAATTGCAACACAATAGCTTCAAGTGGTAGGCGCAACAGTAGGTTATACCACGGCTCCTGTACCTTTGAGTGAATATTCAAAAATATTTGAAATCACGCGAACTGTTTTGGAGCGCGGATAGGGAAACGTGCTACGGCGCCGAAAAGGTAGCATCTCATTCTTTCAGTTGGGAATGATCGTGTCTCATTTGTTCACATTGGGCCAATTCATTCAATTGGCTTCGCATTCCTTGTATTGGTGGAGTATCATTAAATCTATTGGAAGTCAGCGTTTCTTATTGGTACTCATTAGACCAATTCCTTGAACTGGTTCTTTATTCCCTGTGTGCAGCCTTCACCACACAACATGGTGGAACATGTTGTCGCGAAGGCCACTACCCTGCAAAACTCTCAATTTCCTCAATGAGAAATACTCCTCTTATGCACATTGAATGAATTGATAGTCTGATTTCACATTGGATCTTATTGGAACTGCGAGAGAATTCATTGAGATCATGCCCTTTATTTCCAGCAGGGATAGGAACAGAATACCCGCGTCAATACTCGTATACATATAGTGCGTGAAGAAAGATAACTTTTCAAGAAACGCCATACACAACCACGAAAGCCGTAACAATAAAGCTTATCAAGAAGTATATAATGATCAACAGTGTCGAACGCTCTCCGCAGATCGACAAAAAGACCAACAGCCACATGTGAATCATTCAAGGCCTGATGTATCTCATCACTAACAGCCAAGACCGCAGATGCGGTTGACAAACCAGCTCGAAATCCGTGCTGTGCATCACAAAGTATGTTCTTCAGATACCGGCTGATCTGTTTACACAACAGTTTTTCAAATAACGTATTGATAACACTAAGCACAGATATCGGTCTATAGTTTTCGACCTTTTCCTTATCGCCTGCCTTCCCAATTGAAATTGGCCGACGGCTGACTGTCGGCAGAAAGTCGGGGACCAGTTGGCAGCCAACTAAGTCGGTCAGCCAGTCATGTTCTAACGTCTGGCCAACGTTAACTGTCAACTACGTCGGCGAGGACCTGGCCAATGACGTTGGGCCAACAGCCCGTGCCGACGGGACGCCACCGTAGCTTGCCGTCAGTCGGTTACCGAACTCATCTTCACGTAGTACCAAGGTAAGTGGCCAATGATGTCTCTTTATGACGATTTCAATCAGTTCTCGGGGGTGCACATATTACCTAAGATTGAGACAGTCACGTAGACTCTATCTGTTGTAGTCGTTGAAACTGTCACAAGAGCCATATACGAGGGTGGTTCCATAAGTTTCCGGCCCGACCAACTTTTAATAGCCATAGAGACGAAACAAGTGTATCACTTTTCGACATAGTCACCCTTAACTTCGATGCACTTTTGACACCTTTCATCCAGCATTCTTATACCTGTAGAGGACGATGGTCTTCCTCTACATGAGCCCCGACCGGCGATGATGGTATGCCACGGAGAGGCGATGACGGTGGCCTATCTCCATGGCCGCGCCGGTGGAACTGAGGCAGGTGCTTCAGGCGCGTGGCCATCGTCGTCGTTGTCCACGGCCCGCTACAGTCCGAAGTTTTGTCCGCAAAATGCTGGAAAACTGCCTCTTGCACCTCACTATCGTTTCGAAATCTCCGTCCTCTGAGATCCCTCTTCAAGTTTGAGAACAGGAAGTAGTCACTCGGTGCCAAGTCTGGACTGTAGGGTGGGTGGTGGATTTCTTCGAAGCCGCACTCCTTCAGTGCAGCCTTAGCAACAGAAGCCCTGTGGACAGGGGCATTGTCCTGGAGCAACCGGACACCTCGACTCAACCTGCCGCGCCTCTTTTCCTTGATGGCGTCTCGCAGTCGGTGCAGGAGTGAAGCATAATAAGTCGCATTCACTGTGGTGTTCCTTTCTTTGAAGTCGATGAGGAGGATCCCGTCACAATCCAAAAATATTGTTGCCATGATCTTCTTTGTGGATCGTGTGACTTTGGCTTTTCTTGGGGGTGCTTCTCCTGGTTTGCGCCATTCCATCGACTCCTTTTTCGAAAGGAGATCATAGTAGAGCACCATAGTCTCAGCCCCTGTGACAATTGACTTCAATATTTCTTCTTCGTTCTCTTGACAGAGCTCCAAAAACTCTTTGGCACAGACGACACGCTGTTGCTTTTGAACTGACGAGAGAAGTCGTGACACCTATCTCGCACTGACCTTTTTCATGTGAAGGCCCTCGCCGATGATGCGAAAAACGGTTGTTTTGGAAAGCCCCAGCCTTTCTGGGGTTTCCTTCACCTTCAGACGCCTGTCGCTAAGCACTTCCTCCTCGACAAGAGACAAATTTTCTTGTGTCACCACTTCCACTGGACGACCATCGCGTGTATCATCTTCAATGGAGTCTCGCCCCAGTCGCAACTGCTTAGCCCAGTCTTTTACCGTTGTGTACGACGGAGAGGCTTCCCTGTACACGTTGTCGAGTCGCGCTTTAATATCTTTAGGCGAAAGTCCCTATTTTGTCAAGAATTTTATCACAGCGCGGTACTCGATTTTTTCCATTTTAACTGAAGAGTGCACCCTGGCTGTTTGAAATGCCGCTCTCCAATCGACAAAAGCATGGAGAGGGTTGAGGGTGGTGCTCCGGCCCTCCAACAGATGGCGCCATGCGTCCTTAATCCCATTTTCAAATTCGCGCGCATTTTCTACCTCGGGCCGGAAACTTATGGAACCACCTACGTACGCCACATGAAAAAGGAGAAAGGGTCCTCTAACGTCCTCTATATGTTGCATTGTGATAGGCAGAGCGAGGTTTGGCAAGCCGTCGGCCAGGGCAGATCTGTAGCAATAAAACGAGCTCGTTGGCCAAGAACGGCTCGGTTGGCCAGCCAAGCTCTTGCCAAGCTTGGGTCAATCTCGGCAGGTTGCCTCGGGGAGAGTGAACGCAGAATGGTGTAGCACTGCATAAGTTCAACTTTCGATTGGCCAAGTGATTGTCTCAAACCAAAAGCAGTAAGAAACAGAGACATTATCTTCATGGTGAGCTAATACTACATACAAGCAATTCCTCATTTCAGTGTTGTTTGTGTACGCATCAAATTAAACTTAGACACCTCACCCTTCATTTTAACTCACACGCGAGCAGGACTCTCGAATTTGTGGAAGCTCGCAAGACAAACCTATGTATAGTATCTGCTGTTCTTCCTCAGGAAAGAATTGCAATTTATTTTCTTTATACTGACCTGTTTGATTCTAGTGATCTCGGGCATATTGCGAGCTTTTACGATTCTCCCCGTACGCCGTTACCCTACCCCGCGAGAGAATTGAGTGAGTTGGGTCATGCATTTTTTTGCAACGGGCCGTGGTTGGCTCATGCATAGGTATGGTTCCATGGGCTATTCTAGGGCCCACGTTTACCCAATCAGTACCCAAGCTTGGTTCCTTATTGGCCAGACATCGGCCCTACATCTGTCAGGTCGGCGCTGTACATTGGCCCGAGCTTGTGCCGGCTAAGTCGGCCTGAGTGAGGCCATTGTCAATCCCCTACCTTGGCCCAAGCTTTTTTTGCAAGCTGGGCCCGACAACTTTTAGGTTGGAAGCAGACGTCGGCCCAGTGTTTCGCCAATATTGCTTTTCCCGCTGAGAAGTAGCGTTGTCATGAAAAAAAATTATCACTGGGCCGTGATATGGGTCAGCGTTGGCCAGGTTGGCCAGAAAGGTTGGCCCTATGTTGGTGGCCAATGGATGGCCAGTCACAGGCCATTGTCAATCCCCAAGCTCGGCCCAACCATGTTGTCTTAGCTTGGGCCAAGGTTGGCTTAGTTGGCCAATTTCTCTCAGCCGACCTTGTGCCAAGCACGTTTTTTTCACTTGGGTTATATTGTCACGAAGCGAAATGGGCCGGCGAGTCGTCGAATAAACAGCAAACGGTTTATTAGACTACTTGGTAGCAAAAGCACAAGAGTGATAGCTCTCTGAACACAACTGAGTCCAAAGAATGGAATGCTCCAGCTTGGAGCGCACAAGCATTTAAGCGTCGCGCCGAAAAGTCTAGAAACAGCACGTGCGTTTGCCAGAGAGCAGGCGATGTGTCTGGAAGCTTCTTGCTTCTTCAGCATGCGCCGGGATGAGATGTACTGTTTCGTGCCTGCCCTGGAAGTTTCGCGATGATGATTCGTGGCATTGCCCCCTCCGTAGACGGGGCATCGTCTCGATGCCGTTTCTTCTCCTGTTGTTTCCTTCCAGCCAGTCTTCAGCGCTACCTGCTGTAGTACGGCTTGAGTCGAACGACGTGAACTATTTCAGTCCTCGGGGGTCGTCGAGAGGGAACGCTGCCCTCAGGTACCACTTCGTAACCCAGGTCTCCAATGCGTCGAAGTACTTTGTAGGGACCGAAGTACCGCTTCAGTAGCTTCTCGCTCAGGCCTCGTCGTCGAATCGGCGTCCAAACCCATACCAAGTCGCCTGGCCTGAAGCGTACGTCTCGTCGGCGCAAATTGTATCTTCTTTCATCGACGCGTTGTTGTTGACCAATGCGTAGTCTGGCCAGCTGGCGGGCTGCTTCTGCTCGCTGTGTGAAGTCCAGAGCGTCGTTTTCCACATCACTGGGTTCGTGGGGCAGCATCGCGTCCAGCATAGTCGATGCGTCATGGCCGTGTGCAAGGCGGAACGGTGGGAATCCCGTTGTTTCCTGGACAGCCGTGTTATAGGCGAACGTGACGTAAGGCAGTATTTCGTCCCATGTCTTGTGCTCGACGTCGACGTACATCGAAATCATGTCGGCAAGGGTTTTGTTTAGGCGTTCGGTGAGCCCGTTCGTCTGCGGATGGTACGCAGTTGTCCTCCGGTGAGCGGCGTGGCTGAGTCGAAGGATTTCTTGTGTTAGCCTGCTTGTAAATGCCGTTCCCCTATCGGTGATTAAGGCGGTCGGAGCTCTGTGCCGTAGTACGATGTTCTCGATGAAGAACTTCGCCACTTCTGTTGCTGTGCCCTGTGGAAGTGCTTTAGTCTCAGCATAGCGTGTCAGGTAGTCGGTGGCGACGATTATCCAACGATTTCCGGAAAACGAACGTGGGAAGGGCCCGAGTAGATCCATCCCAATCTGCTCGAACGGCGCCGACGGCGGTGCGATTGGCTGAAGGTACCCAGAAGGTCGTACCGGCGGCGTTTTTCGTCGTTGGCATTCCCGGCATGTCCTTACGCAGTGGTGTACGGTCTTGGCCAGTTTTGGCCAGTAGTACTTTTCCCTTATACGGGCCAGTGTTCGGCTCTATCCCAAATGACCTGATGACGGTTCGTCGTGGCAGGATTCAAGAATCTCGATGCGCATGTCCCCAGGCACAACGAGGAGCCACGTAGTGCCTTGTGGTGCGTGGTTTTCTTTGTAGAGGACACCATTACGTAGGGAAAAACTTGGGAGTGATCTTCTGAAGATGGGAAGAACATTGACGGCGCGGCCCTGCAGATAGTCGACGAGTGTCTTCAATTCGGGGTCGTTGTACTGCTCGGTAGACATGGTAGTCGCGCTCATTAGACCGAGGAAGGCGTCGTCGTCCTCGAGGCTGTTGTCCTGTCGCTTGAGTTGTGCTCTGGACAGGCAGTCGGCGTCGTTGTGTTTTCTTCCTGACTTGTAAGTGACACAGATAAAATGGTTAAAAAGCAAGCGAGCTGGTGGCTAAGATCCATGACGAAAACCCGAGACTGGGAAAAAAGACGAAAAACAGACGACACAACACAAAGTCTCAAACACAGCTAAAGTTTAATGGACTTTAAAGTGTGCGGTTGTCCATTAAACTTTAGCTGTGTTTGAGACTTTGTGTTGTGTCGTCTGTTTTTCGTCTTTTTTCCCAGTCTCGGGTTTTCGTCATGGATTGTAAGTGACGGTTACGTCATACTCCTGTAATCGGAGGCTCCATCTCGATAGGCGTCCTGAGGGGTCCCTTAAACCAGCCAGCCAGCACAGAGAATGGTGGTCTGTTACCACCTTGAACGGCCGTCCGTACAGGTAGGGACGCAACTTTGTGATGGCCCATATGAGTGCAAGGCACTCTTTTTCGGTCGTCGAATAGTTCTTCTCTGCCTTGGTTAGCGTTCTGCTTGCGTAAGCGATGACACGTTCAACGCCGTCGTGAGGTTGAACGAGCACGGCTCCTAGACCATCGTTGCTTGCGTCGGTGTGTATTTCTGTTTCGGCGTTTGGATCGAAGTGGGCAAGCACGGGTGCGGTCTGTAGACGCGTCTTCAATTCGTCAAACGCCTGTTGCTGGGGTTCACTCCAGATAAACGTGGATCCGTCCTTCGTGAGGGCATTCAGGGGTGACCCAATTCTTGAAAAGTTCGGAATGAACCGTCGGTAGTTGGCGCAAAGGCCAAGAAAGCTTCGAACGTCTTTCACGTTAGAAGGAACAGGGTAATTTGCGATGGCCGCCGTCTTCTCGGGGTCGGGACGTACGCCGTCGCTGCTCACGAGATGGCCGAGAAATCTGAGTTCCTCGTAGCCGAATCGACACTTCTGAGGCTTCAACGTCAGCCCTGCAGTTGTGATAGCCTCGAGGACTTGCTTTAGCCGTTCAACATGTTCTTCGAATGTTCTTGCGAAGACGACAACATCGTCGAGGTACACCAGACAGGTTTGCCACTTCAACCCGGCGAGAAGTGTATCCACAACACGCTGGAACGTCGCTGGTGCTGTGCAAAGGCCGAAAGGCATAACCTTGAATTCGAAAAGTCCATCCGGAGTGACGAAGGCAGTCTTCTCACGGTCCCGTTCGTCGACTTCAATTTGCCAGTACTCTGTCTTGAGGTCCATGGAAGAGAAAAATTGGTCTACGATGACGGCTATCTTCGTGCCGTTCGCCAGGTGTTGTGGCTCCGGGCGAAAATTTGTGACCAGGAGTTCGAATATTCCGTTTCTTACGGGCACAATTCGGAATGATATCCCAATTCCTCGTTCGAGGAGAAGTTGCGTGTTGCCTTCAGCCAACAAACAGCCAGTCGGTGCTCTGTCGCACGTAGCGGTCACAAGGACTGACGACAAGGGAGGCAGGTTGACGTGCTGAGTCGTCACGGCGGTTACGTCCGTGTTTGCGCGTTTCTCCGGGGTTATTCGTGCCCACCACTTGTCTTCTGCTGTTTCCTGCGTTTTAAAAGAGATAACTCCATTTGTGAAGTCGATGATTGCTTCGTTTTCGACTAGAAAGTCCATTCCGAGTATTACATCCCGTGGGCAGTTCGGCAAGACGGCAAAGCTGACGACGTACTGCATAGGCGCCGACTGCGGGGGGGCGCGGGGGCCCTTGGCCCCCCGGAACATGAACTAGGGGGGGGGGGGGCGCCGCCTCCCCCGGGAAGTCCCGCTAAGAGACTGACACCAACCTTTGGGGCTCGGCGCGCCCGGGTCAAAAGAGCGAAGAGGCACCAACCCCAAAAATGCATCTTACAATTTGTAAAATATGTATCCGCCCACCATACTCATCACAGTATAGAAAGTAAGACAAGAAAGAAAAACACAACACATAGCCTGAATTTCGCCCAAAGCAATCAGATCAATGAAACGAAGCAGTCGAAAAGGTACCAGCAGCTGCCAGTGAGGTGTAACAGTAGAATCTTCGGAACGCATATCCGTTGGGAGCGGGAGCTGCTCCATTTCATTGACCATATTCATAATATTGCGCGCATTTCGGGTCAAACACCGAGGATTCAATGCGTTTTGTTCCTTTTGCAGTCAGTTTTCAAAGGCGTAATGCCTTCAGTTGTGCACATGTTCACTGTTTACGTTCTCTCTGTTTTTTCTTTTTTTTTCTGTTCTTCCTTCCTCTTATTTCTATACCAGTTCTGCATACATCATAAGATCCCGCCAGAGTGTGTGATTCTTCAGCTTTAGTTTTGTGTTCTTCATTTTTCTTTTTGTTTCCTCTTTTCTTTGCCTTTTTTGTCTACCCCATTTCACTCTTTTTTTGGAATAACACACCGACATCCATCTGGCTTACCTTTCTTTTTTTTTCTTAATAAACATACCCCCCCCCGCCACAGTACTTATTTCGCGGTGCGCCGTTGCCCCCCCCCCCCCCCCCCTGGGAAAATGAAAACTCTCCGCCTCTGACGTACTGGATGTCACGCACTTGTATGACTGCCGTGCATCGGCCAGTCGGTGTTACGACGTGTTCACCAGCAGTGCCGATGTCAGGCTCATCCCACTTCGTTTGCACCTTGCGAAGCTTCTTAGCCAACCTACCACTTATAACAGAGTCGTCGGCTCCGGTATCGATTAACGCAATCATCTCACGGTCGTCGATGAGTATTTTCAGGTTATTGGTAATTTTTCGAGCGTCGTGTTGGTGCTGTTGCGGTTCGTCGAGTTGGAGGAATTGTAACTTGTCGTCGGTCCGCAGCTTCACCTCCCGGAGCTGCAGTCTTCAGTTTTCCCGGTTAGGGCTGCGCCACACAGGTCGTCTTGCCGGTGACGGTGAACGTGCTCTTCCTGGCAACCTGCTGAAGTGGGGGACGCTCGGGGACAGGTCGCGTCGCGAGCCAGCAGAAGCATTCTGCTGCCGTACATAGTCTTCAATTGCGGCGGGGCGACTACCGCGCTAGGGGCGGGGGGCGTCGGGTGAAAAACTGGGAACGCCAAGGCGTCGGTAGGGACATCGGCTATAGACGTGGTTGGCCTCTCCGCAGTGGTAGCAGAGCGGTCTGAAGTCGGGGGTCCGCCAAACGTCCGTTTTGCGAAACGGCTGAGAGTGTGGCGGGACGCTCGGAGTAGGTTGGACAGGCCGAGGAGGCGTCCAACGGTTTCCATAGTACGACGGACGAGTAGGTGGCACCTGTCTCAGAGCGGCGGCGGTGGTTGGTCTCGATACTTCGGCGTCGGGGTTGGCGGTTGACGATGTCTGGATTGCCTGCTGAACCTCGTCCTTGATGATCGCACCGATCGAAGACAAAGGGTCTTGAGCCTTCTCAGGACAAAGGAGAGCTCGTACTTCTTCGCGTACCACCTCTCGAATCAGCTGTCTGAGCGACCCGACGTCGAGGCCAGCGGTCGTGGAGAAAGCCTCGTAGCCCTGGTGTCGTTGGTCGACGGTAGCGCGAGAGAGCAGAACGCGAAATATTTCTTCTTTTACACCCCTCATGAGTCGCTGAACCTTCTTCTCCTCGGATGCTTTGGGGTCAGATCGCCGGAAGAGCCGCGGATCCCGCGGATCCCGGTGCCGGCTGTGCTGTCTGGGGTTTTTCCTGGGTTTTCCTCAGACGCTTTCAGACATATGTCGGCACAGTTCCCTTAGAAGTCGGCCCAGGACGCACATTCCCCCAGGGCGTGAGTCGTGACGTTGCCCACATACGTGAGGCCGACAACGGCAAGCCCTATCACCACCACCACCACCACCGGAAGAGCCGCAACACATCTTCGGCGAAGCCTGTAACGCTTTCGTTTGGCAGCTGGATCCGTCTCTGGAGCAGATGTTCAGCGCGTTCAGCTCGTTGTTGAAAAGCGAACGCCTCGCGGGGTTTGCTTTAGAAGACGTCCCAGGACGTCAGCGAAGTCTCCCGGTTCTCGAACCATGTCTTCGCGGTGCCTTCCAGGGAGAAATAGACGTTGACGAGCTTCTGGTCGTCACTCCAGTTGTTGAACTTGGCGATCCGCTCGTAGTGGTCGACCCAATCGTCCACGTCGTCGTAATACTCCCCGCTGAATGTCTTCGGCGACCTTGCAGGGGCTATGCATGGGCGTGGCAACAGGTTGCGCCACTTGGGTACTGGTCTCCGCAGTCATCTTCTTCTTGCGTTTAGGGGGTTCTAATGGACCGAATTCTGCAGGCAGACCAAGCTGTCTTCTGCTTTGTCGCAGTTGGTCTTCCAGGCCGTCGGACAAGGGATACGCTGCATCTCCACCAGAAATGTCACGAAGCGAAATGGGTCGGCGAGTCGTCGAATAAACAGCGAACGGTTTATTAGACTACTTGGTAGCAAAACACAAGAGTGATAGTACCGGAACACCACATTAGGCGGGTGATCTTGGATCAGTCAGGGTATAATACTATTTTGCATAATCACAGCACAGCTAACTGATTACTTCTCTACATGTAACTGCAAATTATGACATCTGATTAAGTTCATATTCACGGGTTAGCACTTAACCTAGGACTTTATGGCTTCCGAGCATTTGTCAAGAATACTCGCTAAAGTTTTGCCAAAAAAGCAAGACACAGATACTAAACAGTGAAATGCAAAGTGATACAAATTAAATTGATAATGTACTTGATGAGTACTTGAAGTACTTTGCTTAGTACTTTGTACTTTACTTGAAGTACATTTGGAATTGGGTACTTTGTACTGTACTTGAAGTACTATTGACGCCAGGTACTTGGTACTTTACTTTAAGTATAATTTTGAGGTACTTTGCCCATCACTGCCTTCGACGTAATAGCATCGATATGTTCAGTCCATTTCAATCTTAGGGTTAACCCCTTAGGGTTAAGGGTCACACCGAGGTACTTATATGAGTCCACCTTTTCACTGAATGCTTTTCCATTTTGTAATCATATACCAAAGGTCTATTGAAAGGTCATGACAGCACATTTTCCCATATTATTTTCCATGTCCCGGTTAAGACACCAATTCACTATCTTATCTCACGATTCTTGCAAAACTTCCTGATCAGACACTGATGTGACCTGACTGTAAATGACACAATCGTCAGCATATAGACGTATCTTTGCTGGTACTTCCTTTACAATATCGTTAATGAAAATTGTGAACAAAAGCGGACTGAGCACCGATTCCTGGGGAACCCTGGAAGATATGCAGACTTCAGAGGACAGTCATTGTTTAAATACTACTCTCTGTGAGCGACCACTTAAACATTGCTCTATCCACCTGGTTATGTTATCGTTCGTTAACAGACACTTTACCTTCAGCATAAGCTTAGAATGACAAACTGTATCAAGCGCTTTGCCAAAGTCAATGAAGATTACGTTTGTTTGACAATTAGCATTAATACCAAATGCCAGGCTGAAAACCAACTCAGTAAGCTGAGGAACGGTTGCATATCTTCGTCTGAAACCATGCTGAAGATTCGACAAAAGTAAATTAGCCGCTATAGAAAATGGGAGATATGATATGACTGTTAAAAGCTGCTGACGTAGAAAGCCTTTTTCCACACGTCAGGGACCTTTCCGGATCTTAAAGAAGCAGAAAATAGGACTTCAAGGTACCTGGATACCCACCCAGCATAGCGTACCATGAACTCATTGCTAATGATATCTGGACCATAACGTTTCTTAATGTCTAACCTTAATAGCAGGTTTGCTTGTTTGTTTGTAAGGGCGAAAAAAAGAGGAGAAACTGAAACTGAACTCGGCTCCCGACGTGTTCTGCTACTCCTAACATAAATTCTCACCCCCCCCCCCCCTCCTCAAAAAAGAAAAAATGCTTCTCAGGTGCTCTATTCGCAAGTTCGCTATTCACTATTCACATGTTCGCTATTCAGAAGTTTACTATTCACATGTTCGGTAGAAGTCCACTATTCACAATTATCCACTATTCACAGTTGAACCTCTGTATGCAATAAGGGGATAAGTCCCTTTTTACTATTTTTGTTGTAATGACATCTACATACCAGTATGCACCTGCCAATGAAAACTTAGGACCTTATTGCGATTTGTTGGCCCGCTACAGCATGGTAAATAACGAGAAATGCATGTGTGTCAATGGGACGGACAATCATATCAGGCCCCTTTTCTCATTTTAGGATTTTTCGACTTATCCCCTTATTGCATACAGAGGTTCGATTATCCCAAGATCATGCACAGAGAATCCTAGAACCAGATGGTTGTATCCATCCCACAGCTCTGAACAAATTTCACAAGTGCCGCCAAGGCAGCGTCCCTCGTGTTCGGTGCCCAAAGTCCCAACATGTTCACCATATCTAAGACCCTGCTGTCTAGTCGAGCAAGTGTAGCTTTCAATGTAGCTCTTTGTGATGCATACCTAGTGCAGGTGCAGGTTGAAAATGCCAGAACCAGAGAACGCTATGTCATCCAACTCGGGAATATAATCCATAAGCACTATATTGCCAGCTCTCACTAGCTGTCTAAAAAACTGAAAAGAAAGTTTTTGTTGAAAAGGAGAGGAGTACGTTTTTTTTTCCTTTTTTTGACGCTGATACAGATGTTATTTGTCACAAAAAGCCGTACGCCCCCCCCCCCCCCCGTCTTCCACAAATCGGAAGTAATAGCGGTATATCACTCTGTGCAATGGTTGACTTTCCGCGTGCTATGTGGTGAAGTTCTGTTTTCAAGCCAACTCCGCAAACAACTCGTATAGATTTGTGATTGGCTTTTCTAATTGGATAAGGCGGGCGCATTTTTTGCGCACGCGTCCTTCAAACGGTTGGCGATACTAACTCTTGAAACAGAATATCTCCACATAGGCCTGTTGCACCAAAGTTTGGCTCGGCGACCGCAGCTCCAGACAGGCCCCTGTTATACAGCTGCCGTACTATAGTGGATCGCGTGTGTCGTATTTTGCGCCGTTCCGCTTTACTGCGATGGCATCTCTACCAAAGAAAAGAAAGCCGGGTACACAATGTTGTTGTATTGTAAACTGCTCTAACAGCTTGAAGAACACGAGGTGGTCGGATTCGTGCAGTACATTTTTACCGTTTCCCTGGCAAACCATACGAGAAAGGCAGACGAGAAGCGTGGGTGACAGCAGCATTTCCCGCTTCCGTTTTCCAGTTGTTTTCCCCCATTGCTGTGGTTTGCTATAGCGTACGAACTGTCGTCACTTCTGTTCACGTAGCAAAAAAAAAAAAAAAAAAAACGCTACACGCTATTTGTATTGCTATTCAGGTAACGATTCAGGAATTATGGGGTATGACTCTAGAAATCGGAACGCTGCGTCGTTATGTGATTCATCAGCCTTGCTTCGTTCATCTTGACTAATCAGGAACTTCCTAAATTTAGTTTCTGCTATGACTGTTGACGCTGCGGACCATGGGCGTACCAAGAGGGGGAAAGCGGGCCGTGCCACCCCCCCCTCTTTTGCCATAGGTAGTCATGATTATCCTCTGATGTCGCAATATGGACCTCTGAACACCCGCACAGTACGCAGCGTACATTTCCTGGAAAAGAGGGAGGTGTGCACACTTTGCCCCCTCCCGGAAGCACTTTGCCCCCCCTCGGAAAAAATCCTGGGAACGCCCATGCTGTGGACGGACCCTATTACCCCTGTCACACGGCAAATTGAATTGGAATGCAATGAATGCAAATTGAATTGAATTGGAATGGTCATTCCCAGCGAATGATATTCGTCACACGGTGAAACCAAATGGCAATACATGCGAATAGCATTCGCCTCGCGAATGAGTTCGGGGAACTCATTCGCTTTCCTTCTCGCACCGACTGCGTACCCTCGCGGTAGAGAGGTGCATGCTTAAAAATTAACTTCACCACATAGCGCGCTCCTAGTCAACCATCTTCGCGAATGACAACGTTCTCGCCTCTGATCTGTTGAAAACGAGAGGCGGAGCCTATTTTGTAACATTATGCCGTACATAATGCTACAAAATAGACTCCGCCTCCAGTTTTCAACAAATCAGGGGCGAGAACGTTCTCATTCGGAATGATGGTTGGCTAAGAGCGTGCTATGTGGTGAAACTCATTTCTAAGAGTGTAGCAAAAAAGAAAAAAGAAAAAAAAAGGAACACGATAAACCGTTTGAAGAAATCAAAGACGAATGAAAAGTTGCACACCAATATTTTATCACGACTTTGATAACTTTTGACGCGAAGGAAGGAAGGCGTAAGGCTGTTTTTCGTAGATCTACCCTCGTTCCCAGCCGCCATGTTGCCATGTGCGGTGCAGATAGGCTTCTTACTTGTCTTTGTTTGTGATACTTAGCCGACTAAGTGTCGTCGAAAACGAAACGATGTTGTGAAATAACCTAATGTTTCGCGAGTTTCAAGAAAAAGAAAGAAAAACACGACTAATGTATCTGTGTAATGCTTCATATGTTCGGCCTTGGTGTGTTAATTGTTGACATGTGACATCATTTGCGAATGACATTCTGTTTCTTCGTGCCATTCAGTTTGCCGACTGCGCCGATGTAAGACCACTTCACTCTCGTGCTTCCGAACCTCAGGATGAATTTTATTGTCCTCCTCCTCTTCTTCGCATATTTACGGGAGCCTACATGACATATAAGATCACGAGCAGCGGAGGCGTTCGCATGTGCGCTTCAACGCACGTGCAGCTGGGAGAGAGGTGCGCTACACTCTAACGGAATACGGAATTACGAGTTACTGAAGGGCTATTTACTGATCACGCCCGCTTTTATGCACATGATTTGAGGAAATGGTACTTACGTTCAAAGGCACGTTGTAGCTGACGCTGTCGTTCACCTGCGAGATGCATATATCCCCTTGATTAGCATCACGTCGCCGCCCATTTTTTCTTCTAATCCGTAAACGTGTTTAATTAGCGCCTCTCCTTTCCGTAAGTTCGAGTCCCTAAATATCTCACTCAGGGATTTCATTTCCAGAAACCCGCAATACGGACGCAACATGATTCCGAAACTCATCGATTTGCGCGGGTACGCTATCGAGTTGTGCGCTTTCGGCCATATGTGGCGCTGAAGGACATGGTTCGGAACGCCCCCAAACGTCGCGCAACAGGCCTATAGCACCCTCCTTGCCAACCATAATCCGGAATTACATCGTTACGTCCTCTGATTTGTTGAAAACGGTAGGCGTACGCCTTTTTTGTGACAATTATGTACTGCATAAGTGTCACAAAAAATGCGTACGCTAATGACAAATGAGGGCAGGTCATGATGTCATTCGGGATTATGGTTGACTAGGAGCGTACTACGTGGTGAAGGCGAACATTGCACAGAATGATAAGAGTCACATCCGGTGATGAAACAACAACTTTATTTTGAGATGTTGAATGGGAAGTTTCCGGTGTTTCATCGCCAGGGGCGATACTCTACCCTAATTGCTGTTGGTGATGTGGGGAATGAAATAATGAGCCCCTTCACAATAAGGATCGAAGTCCTATGGTGTCCAAAAAGGTCAAAAGAGCTTGAGGGCAGATAGTTGGTGGGCTGGATTTGGCCAGTCCGGTGACGAAACACTCCAATCACTATAAAACTCAGACTTTTGTTCTAGTGTGGAAATCAGGAAAAGATCTTCCCGGAACAGCACCGCAAGCGGTACTGCCCCGACGACCCTGTTATCGGCCGCGCGTTCAGTGTGGAAATAAATACAAATTTAAATCATCATCAAAATAAAGTTGTTATTCGAGATGATGACTAGATACGAGTGTGTTATGAAGTGCTGTTTTAAGGGTGTACACTGATCATGTTGCAAAAGCACTCGCCGGCGACGACATATTCAGAGCACATTTGCGTGTTTTTGAAGCAAAGACGTAAACCATTCGCGTTGACGAAAACGTGCGAATCGGCTTCCCCATCCGCGTGGCGTCCTCCATCTTGTCGCTATCGGCTCTCAGTGTGCGGATAACATATGCGCTGGCGGAGTATAATCTTATGTTGTCTCGTACCACGAAGATCGGTAAAATTCTTTATTCCCAAGGCCAAGTACTTGAAACTTTCCGACACTGGTAGTCGTCGCAGAAAGCACACCAAACATTTAGTGCAATATCGCTTCAGAACAAACTGCTTACGCTACTCCTTTTTCCCTAAAACCATTGATGAGTAGAACAAGTTGCACCAGACCGCCATTGATTGCGACATCCTCCCTTCTTTTGTCTCATGTATTACTGAGCTTTATCGTGACTCATGATCTTGTTTCCTCTGTTTAATATATACCGAGTGTTTCAGTTAAATCCCCGGGCTAAATAATTCGCGAACGGGTGCACCAACCGAAGAACTTTCTTTTTTACAAGTATCTGTCCGATATCACCTACAAGCTGCGCACGTGTGAATGAGTGGGAGGCGCTCGTTATTTAAATAAATATTCAAATGAGTTTCTTAAAAAACGTAACTTCTAAAGCAGGGCGCCGTCGACATTAAAATGGGTACTACCCCTTTTGGGACCTTCAGTGGACACCTTTTAGAGAAAAATCTGCCCTCGAAGCGGGTCATTTGTTGCAGCAATTAATTGGTTTCGATTTACGTATTTTTGTGGCGGCAGGTCGCGGCGAAGCGCAAAAGGACGTAATTCATTGGTGGATAAGGGAGTGAAAGAGCGTGCTTTTGGCGCTTCACCGTGACCAGCCGCGACAAAATTATGTAAACCGAAACCAATTAATTACTGCAACAAATGACCAGCTTCGCTGGAAGATTTTTCTCTAAAAGGTGTCCTCTGAAGTTTCCAAAAGGGGTAGTAATCATTCTAATGCCGACAGCGCCTTGCTTTAGAAGTTATGTTTTTTCGCGAAACACATTTGAATTTTTATTTAAATAATGAACGCCTCCCACTCATTCACACGGTGCGCAGCTTGTAGGCGGTATCGGATAAATACCTGTAAAAAAGAAATTTCTTCGATTGGTGCACCCGTTCGCGATTTATTTAGCCCGGAGATTTAACTGAAACACCCGGTATATTTTGAGTACAGATTCATGTTTGTTGGCATAGCGTTTTCCTTTTTTTCATAGCGTTTTTTTGCTGTTGTTGTACTCTGTTATGTTTATATTGGTGCTGGAATATGCGCACAGTTCTTATTCTTGCATTTGTATGACCTTCCTTCCACGGCGAGTCAATCGCCATATTACAAATAAATAAAATTAAAATAAATAAAAAACAAGAACGCTAGATACGCGCCAGCTAGCGTCACCCGACAAGCGCGATTTAGACGTCCCATGAACATGAAACATACACTGACATGTTTTGAACATGAAATGACATGTTTTCACACGAAAAGTGCTTTTTGACATTTGACACTGACAAAAGACGTTGATCTGCACACATTTATTTACAGGAACCACGACACGCGTGTATTCGATGGTACTGAACAAAGCAAAGTGCCTCTGCAAAATAAATTATAATATGTAAGTACGTTCGCATGTTAGAGTGAACGCTCAAAGCGTTCGAAACAGTTTTTTATTGCACATGGTGAAGTATCAAAATCAATACGCGCTCAGAAAAGCTTGCGTTCGCACAACGACAGGCCTGGACATGCAAAATGGGTTGTGATCAACTATAATACAGGACGATTCCAGGTATTAAAAATATTGTATATATATAAATAAAGAGGAAAGGAACATTGGTATAGTAACTTGACTCATCCCTCGCAGTATAGAGATGCATCAACCAACTTATCCCTGAGGTTCACCCGTGTGAGCATGCGTCCTGAGAACATATTACAAAAGAGGTGAAATTCACATATCACAACAGTTCCCATGGATGCAGTGACGAAGAACGGGCAACACGTATGCGCTATGGACGCCGCTTTGGGATCGACTCACTCCAAGAGTTCCGACGCCTCAACAGTTCAATTCCTCCGGTTACTGGTAGAGAAGACAACGTAACTTTGACATTTCATTCTTGAGCCCGGCGACTTCGACCCTCAACTTGAGGTTCTCCTGCTCCAGAAAGGCAGCCCTGATAGCGATCTCGTCCTCCTTGGCTCTCCGCGCGTCTCGCGACCTTTTGGCGGCTTCGTTGTTCTTTCTTCGTCTCTCCCAGTATGCTTCATCCTTCAGGTCTTCTGGTAGCCTTCCGCGCTTCTTGCTATCCGCGGGCCGTATGGGTTGCACGTCACCGTTGCTGTTGTCAGAAGACGTGTGTTCGCCCTCGCTATCTCTCTGGTTCGGAGGAGAACAGATAAGTTGACTCGCATTTTCGGGACTCGCTCTGACACGTCGGTGGTCCGCACGTGAGATCATCATCTGTTGTCTGAACTGGAGGTACGCCTGGTCGGAGGCACTAGTGATGATGCTCTGAGCCGCTAACGCTTCCGCGGTCAGTGGGAGCTGAAGGCCGTAGTATCCGAGCGGCACGCTCAGGGGGTCTCGTGGATATGCTTTGAAGGGACGAGTGTATTTGTTTGGAGTTGACGGAAAGGCAGGCTGACGCAATGATGGAAGACTCGCTTCCACATTGCTCTGTTGCAAGTTGACATCGTCGCCGTTCTTAGCCCCGGGGCTGGTGGTGGCGGTGCCGAATGCCATCATGACGTCAGAAAAAGGATGGAGAAAGGCCTGCGGTTCTGGAGGTGTAGGGGAAGGGGTCAGTTGTACGGAGTCCTGCGGTTCAGTGGAGGTCTTCCGAGAGAAGTCCAGCGGCTGGGGCTCGTCCGCTTGAGAGTCCCGCCAGGGGCTGTGTCGGTCGTTAGGCACGTATGGGGGAGTGATTCGTACATTGGTGTCCATGGCGGCACGCTTGAGAATAGCCTGTTGAAAACAGAAAAACGTTAGAAAAAGCGCTTTTTTTTTCTTTCAGAAATGCTGATTTCGAAAAAGAAGGTGTTTTTACATTTCATAAATGCCCAACCGTACATGTACGTCATGTGCAATACCATATATCATCAAGTTCAACATTCCGAGGCTATAAATTAGGAACCGCTATGTGATGCTAGACAGGGAGTAACAATTGCCTCCACAACAACGTCTCGGCATTCCGTAATGGTGGTGTCACCAAGCGTGGCCACACCCACAGTGATCGATACCTCCAATGGAAAGCGCCGATCGGTAGGGTAGCCTATGGACAAACTCCTCGCGAGAACCCTCCTTCCCGACGGCTTCCCGAATGGAACCCGCCTACATAACGATCACACATTTCTACTGTTCAGAGCAGAAAACACGTTGCTCGATGAGGATCACGGTGCACGAAGACAACAGCGTACGATCTTAGGGCTCGAATCCTTGCACGTGGATGTCGTACAGTAAGGGCAAGCAAACAGGGCTGACACATACCAATGCACAAATGCTTAATAAAAAATTGAGAGTTATAGTAATAATTGTTATATGAAAAGGCGGCAAGCGCGTATACACCACATAGAAGACACCACCTCTACGTATAGAAGAACTGTCTCTGTTCGATCCGTCTGGCTCTCGTCCTGAAGCCCTTCCCTCAATACTCAATATGTTCGTCAGTTATGCACGAGGAATGCGTGGTACATGAGCAGTTTTGTCATTTCATTGATGGAACACTTTGTTGAGCACAGCACATGTTTAGGAAACCACATGCCATAGTAGACGGCGCCGTCCTTGAAGTGGCTCACCGGGCTCACAATGAGACCAATTGGATGCACGTGTGACGGAGGCAAAGATGGGGCCCACAAACAACAGCGGAGCGCGGCATTGAGTGCTTACACATGCGTCGAAATGCGCGCGCAGGGGATGTTATCACTATTGTTGATGACACTTAGTGCAATAACAGTTCCTGCTATGGATATATGTTGATGACACTTAGTGCAATAACAGTTCCTGCTATGGATATGGTCAAAGTCCAGATCTAGTGCCTCACTTGTGATACGCCAGATCTGCCTGTTCCGTGGGAATTGGTATTACATATTCTCAGCATCCGGGTGCATACACAATGTTAAGTTATTTCCACGAAGAAACTACGGTTCTAATGTTTAAATTGACAAAACTTTCGTACAACGGAACGGACTCTACCCCCAGGGAAACGGACATCGTATTATCGGGATAATTTTCGCCATTTTTCCCCCTCGACTGGCGTAGCAGTGAAAAGAATATATCTGCTAAACTGAAGGTCTCAGCACAGGTACCAATATACCCCTACTGAATTCTACTTAGCCGCAACCCCGCAAGGTCCAGTCCATCCTAATACGGCGGAACCGATTGCAACCAAGGGCAGGCTAACCTCTACAGGCAGGCGGGCTAACCGGTTACAACCAAGGGTAAGGGTAGAGGCTAACCACTCGTTATTTACCTTGCAGATCCTTCCATCGGGGTATGGGTTTCCAACCGTGTTAATCGCAGTGAGCACACGAAATTGATATCTATATTAATTCTGGAGTAAAGCAGCTTCTGTGCGATGTCTCATGATTAGAGAAGCGGGCAAATTTTAGCTAAATTATCCGGTAGTCGAACGCTTCCTGTTTTTCTTCTTCTTTTTTTTTAGTTTTGTTGTTCGGAAATTCAGCAGGTTATACTTGTCATATAGGACTTGCTCGCTGGGTACCATCACACATTGTGCGAAGACAGAGAGGATCTACCGGGCTCTCCTTTCTGTCCTTCGATTTCAGTCATCGCTGTTCTGCATTACTTGGGAATGATGCTAATCCGCAAAGGCTCTTATAAATGTAAGCTGATGCTAAAAATGTCAGACAAAAATAATACACGGTTGTAAATTTGGTAAGGTACACACCTCAGTCGATGAGATACTTGCGGGACACCGAAGCACGTCACAAATATACCATTCAAAAATTCGTGTCACAAAGCTTACCTCGCAACACGGAGTCACCTCAGTGAGTACTATGTGAGAGTAAAAATCCCGGCGACAGAGACACGTCCTCCTCCCACGAACACAAGCACGTCCAATAAGCTGTCAGAACCCTCTCGTACCCGAAAAAGGGTTACGTCCGTCTTCTTGCACAAAGATCGGGGAAAGAGGGAAAAAGCGGCGTCCCTTATCAACCCTTGCCTCCCACGGTTCGCGTGCTCGCTTCCCAACTGCCCACTCTCAAGGGGTTTCCAGAAAAAGGGAAAAAAACGCGACCTCCAGGGTCAAGGGAAGTTCATTCGCCCCGGTGTTTTGTTGCAAAGAATCCTGTTATTCCGCGTACTTGAAATTGGGCTTCATGGTGTGCCACCTACAGGCCCTGGTAAGGTTGTGCCAGACGCAGCTGCAATTTCGACCAGCAGTAATGATACCTCTTACGAACACCGTATGCTGTTTGTCTTTGAGGAAGTACCATTCCTGGAAGTTTTGTCAGTTCTTGTGCAAAAATATGCGAACGATGTGCGATAAACGGGGTTCCAGTCCAGGAACAGACGGTCAGCGCAGTGCTGGATAGCGATTGAGTTTTGAACGAACATGACGCGATTCTTGTCGCGTTCGTGGAATTGTTGAGACACGGAGATAGTGAGTTGCGGTGAGCTTAGCTTTTTGTGTGGGAGAGATTTACTAGACGGACTAGCTTTTTAATTATCGTATAGACACAGATATACATGGGATGGTGATATGGCGGTTTAACTGTCATATAATTGACATACCATTGATTTGGAAATTGTTAAATGTATAAATACGGAAATACCTAAATATGTGTGTGTGTTTGTGTGTGCTCTACTCCTTCCTCAAACCGATGGAAGGAGTTGTCGCTGTTTATTCCGTCACAGCAGCTTACTTGTATTTTGCCGCTTTGTTCGACATTAATTTGATTGTTGTGGAGGCCGTTGTCCTTGCATCCACGAATTGCGTAACACAAGCAATAATTGCGCTCTACGAACACGGTACGTGTCTATACGCACTGTAATACTTCCTATCTACTTCATACGCTCACCATTATTGCCGCCCTCGCAAGGAACTCGCGCGGTTTCATGGTCATACAAACAAAATTTTCGCGCTGGCAGAGAATGCAGACGACCATGAAAGGAGCGAAAATCTTCAACCCCTCAACAAATCCTCGCACCAACGAATGTGTCAGTAGATCTGGACGCTCTTGATGATTAAAAGCTTCAGAAGCATCATAAAGAACAGTTATTGGCAAGAATCGTCCCGTAAAAGCGTAATGACGTAACTGTAGTTAGCAACAGTGTGGCGCGTGCTTAAATAAATTGCTCTACATATAGTGGGGTGTCCATTTTGGGTGGCCTATACTTCCGCCATGTTGTCGTTCGCTCAATCATTCACGCGCTGACGCCCCTCCTCAACCCTTTGGCTCCCTTCGATGAGGTCGGGCAAACAAGGCCATCGACTGCTGCAACCCTTTCGGACCGAGGGACCGTCCACCCAACACACGTCTGGAGACAGACTCCCCCAAGCACCTGCACGCATGATGGTTCACTGGCTCGTGCCATCTGCTAAGAAGGTATAGCCTTGGATATGACATAAAGCAACGAACGACTGGCGTCTGTCCCCGGAAGTTATGCAGCCGGAACTGTGCACACGGAAATTTTATTCTAATATTGAATCTTATACTTACTTACTCATTTATTTGCCATATCACGTTCATGTTGTCCACAGGATGCTTTCACGATTCTTCCCGCGAGGAAAGCGATTTATCTGATAGATTTCATAAACTTAGACGTAAAGAAGAAACCGAGAGACACGGAACGAACAAGGAACGGCATAGTTGAACGGCATTGTTTGTTTGTTTGTTTGTGCCATTCCTCTCGGTTTCTTCTTCAAAAAAGATTTAACATTCCGTCTATACGATGTGCTAGCTACCCTACCCTCTCTCCCCCTGTTCATAGACTTACTTTTTCGAGTGCTGCCAAAAAAGGACATGACGGACGACAATATTATGGACTGCTACATCGCTTAATACGCTGTACCCAACCCCCATTATCTGTGAGTTGCCATGAATGTACTATGTGGAATGTATACGCGATTATTACTATACAACGACCAACACATGTATAGTGACGATGAATAAGGAAATTAACTGAACCACTGAGCTTCGAGTTACATGTTCGAAATTTAGACATTCTTGACCGCGCAATGTTATACAACGAAGGGGCGTTGCTTTTTCTTCCTGAGCTGGACAGTAGGATTGCACTCTGTAAGCAAATTCGGAGGGCGGACCATATTTAACGAAACTGAATACAGATTAGAGATTTAGAGGACACACAAATTATCTCACATATCAGACATGTCCCCAATGTTCGACGCAGTATACAATGCACGAAGAAAATATGGTATGGAGAGCACGAGATGCTATTCACCCACAATTGATGGAAATATGTAGCACGTATTTGCAGAACTTTGTCTTTTTCATCACTGACAGGGCTTGCGCTCACAGTCGTCCTTGCGACAACATCAGCGACACGAAGTATCCACCGAGGAAACTGGATATTACTTGTGGACAAAACTTCCCGAATGCGTATCGAGGTAAGGAATTTGACTAAGGAGGAAACGAAGTAGTCCGTAAAATTTATTGCGTATCATTACCAGCTCTCGTTTTGTCCGTCCACTTTTTTCGTCTGTTCATGCTGATTTTTATTGTGTTTTTCGATGATTACGTTACGACTCAAAAGCGGATCGTCTAGCAGGAGCACGATGAGGTCCCGTAACAAGACTGCCTTGGCTGAGGCTCTTTATCTGCGTGTTGTGCATGAGCACCACAACCCGAGTTGGCCTTGAAAACTGTTATCCCCGCGCAAACACAGAACTTCTTACTGTGTAACAAACAGGATAATCCGAGATTAGATGAGAAGACCATAATCGACTGTGGCGTCTATATATGGAGGCACGGTCGGTCATTTCCTCACCGGATGGTGGCGAGGAGGGTGCATCCGAGAGCCATATTTTACACACGTCGAACATAATGCTTCGCGTATATTGATTTACTCGATTGATTTATTGGTATAGAAATCGTACTTGACCTCCTAACCTTCGTCGCTGATATCGGTCAAAATTTTACTTGAATCATCGTCACGTCAGAGAGAATAATCGTGCCAGGTTTTTTCTTAACTAGTGAAGCAATCGATTCTGAAACTGCAGCGAAAATAAACATTTTTCTCTCGATCGTCTTTCGTGCCGGCAACAGCGGCGACAACAACAAATACATTTTGTAACGATGGGTGAGACGCGAGGCAGAACCACTTTATAGTGAATTTGGTGTTGGGTGTGCACCTGATCTCTATATCTTCTTATTAAGAACTTGCGCTTTGCGAGTGACATATTCGCTTCTGATGTCAATAATCTGGCAGATGTAAGGTGGTGGTGGTGGTGGTGGTGGTGTTGTTGCTGAAAGAGCTCGCCGTTGTAAGACAGCACAAACAGCCAACACCGACCACCAACATCAACATCAGCATCATCAACTATAGAACATACCACACGCGACACGAACACAAAATGGATTATCCCAGAAATCTGAACGGAATACTGAAAACAGATGTTGCTCCACAAATTCCTCCTCGCATATTAAACGCATATCTTTACACTGTGTCGGCTGTATCAGCAATGTCCGTGAGGGACCTGAAAAAATACTTTGTACACGGCCGAAATAGTTGTGTCTTATGGTGAAATGCAAATATGTGCTACGTATAATATGTAGTAGATTGTAGGTCGTCTTCAATCGTAGCCTTTGTATCCTTTTGCGATCAATAATATCCGTTCAAAATAAACTACCGTAAATAAATATTATGCGGCGGCATAACTCGGGTTCCCAGCGCCCGGGGCGAATCGAGTATCGCGCCCCCAAACAAGACACATAACAGGAATGCACCAGCATCTCTCCCCATCCAGTAGAAAGCGCTTCATGGATTTTACGATTCGGTTGCTTCACTTTTGAGAATATGCGCTGCTGTCTCATGATAGCACACACTCTACTGCCGAAGCACACAGGATGCAATTTTACGCCGGCGTGGTATATCGAAGCTTGCTTCAATCTCTCCGCCTTTGAGGCGCGCAGGAGACCGTTCCAACAGCGCCCAAAAATAATTGAGATTTTATTTTCAAGTGGTAAACAGTTTCACTGTTTTTATTTCCGACTTTTTTTCTCTGTGTAGTTTGTAGTTCTCTGTAATAGTTGTCCGTAATAGTGTAGTAGTGTGAGTTCTCTGTTTGTAGTTCTCTGTAATTTGCGCCCCAAAAAATCTTGCGCCCGGGGCGACAGCCCCTACGGCCCCCCTCACGCTACACCACTGATGTTATGTGATTGTAAAATGCACAGTCGCGCGCGGAAAACAGCCAACGGCGAACTTAGACTAACCTGAACATAGAAATGGAAGCACCGAACTTGGACTAACCTAATAATGAACTAATCAACGTGCACCGTCGTCCGCCTTGCTAAGCCTAACGGCTGCTAAAATGTGACTTGACTTGAACAGATATCGAAAACGGTGTACCTCGAAATAAAGTGATCGAAATTCCCATTGCAAAATAAGCTGGTGTAAATAAATATTGCCTGACTATAAGATCCACAGTCGTACGTGAGAAACTGCCAACAGCGAACTTAGACTAACCTGGACATACCAAGTGCAAGCACCGAACTTGGGCTAACGTAATAATAAACTAACCAACGTGCTGTTGCGTCGTGTCCACTCTGCTAAGCCTACCGACCGCTCAAATGTGGCTTTCGTTAGCAAAATTGACTTGTACAGAAATCGAAGACCCGTGAATTTGAGTGGTGAAGTAGTGACGATGTCGTGTTTTTAAACACGGCGTAACATCTTGCAAAGCAATTGAGCATTCTCCTTGATTCTCCTTGGTTCGCGAACGTGAATTTCGGGATCGGGGATTTCGCAACCGGGAGTACCGAGGTCCTTCCCATCGAAAACCCTTGAGCTTGAGTGGTTAAATAGCGATATCGTGTTTTTAAACACGGCATGTCATCTTACGAAGTAATCGAGCATTCTCCTTGATTTTCCTTGAATTTCGAGATCGGGGATTTCGCAACCCCGAATATCGAGGTCCTCCCTGAAAGTGGTGCTCGCAATTCAATTATATAAAAGGAAATCTAAATTCTCGTGTTGGGGTCAATACCTGAATAGCAGGTCTAATGCAGGTGGATCGATCATTCACAGGTGTGGGCCGAAGCAGAGACGCGCAAACGAGGCAGTTATCATTCTGTTTGACAATGCGTTTCAACTATATCGATTTGTCAATATATGGGCGGACGCAGCAGATGCGAACTGTGCGTTCACCTTTGCTTACGCGTTGTTCTCCAAATAGACGCCCGCTCGGAACAGTTTGGAATTACGCGCGCGATTATCCGAAGCGCCCTCACTTGGACTAATTCGGTTCAATTGAACTTTATTTGTATTGCGTAGCGTTATGAAGCGTTGCGTTAGCGAAGGCAGCGAAGCGGCACCACGCATGGACAGGTCTCCTGGGGATACTCAGGTCAGTTGCAGCTGATAGGGGCCCATCGAAACAATATGAATATAAATTATGTGGAATATTGGCCCTGAACAGATAATAAACAAAATAGAAATTAGAAAATTACAATGAAAGAGGAGACGGAAAAAGGGAAGAATAAGGAGATACATGTGATAGCGCAGAACATAAAATAGCATCACTGCAACGGGACGTCGGTTATGCACGACATATAAAACAGTCAAGTGACAAATACCAAATGGCGCTGAAAGATGTTAGTGAAACGGCAGAGCGCCCTTGTTGTGTTCTTTGTGTAGATAACACCGTTGCAAATGAAGCAACGATTAGACCATAAAACCTAATTTTGTTTCACCTATTTTTCGTTGTATAACAAGAACGAAAAACATTTTGTCATCCTGCATGTCGAGATACGGGAGGAAACTTCTTGCAATAATGTAGAAAACGGGGCCATTTACGAAGGAACGTCTAGCTGTTATTCGCTGTCCTTTTGTTCGACATCGTTGGTTCGTCCCCTGGTGGTCGAATATCAGCACCGTCAGGCATTGCTTTTCTTCATGGATTTCTAAGAGACGTGGGTCTGCTTTACACTCATATTGTGACTTTTATGCCCTTGTGCGCTGACATTATCTGGCCATGTGTGCTTCGTGCCCTATCAAGGACAGGACAATGATGTAATATCATTATTCGCCCATTATCCCATAACCCCATCGTATCATATCTCATACTAAACAGTTCTTGTGCATTTGACACATGATCGCATCAAGAATTGCAAATAGTGCCTATGTGTAAACAGTGACGCGGAATGTGGTGGTGGTGATAGTGAACGGGCTCGCCGTTGTCGGCCTCACAGATGTGGGCAACGTCACGACTCACGCCCTGGGGAATGACGTCCTGGGCCGACTTCTAAGGGAACTGTGCCGACATATGTCTGAAACCGTCTGAGGAAAACCCACGAAAAACCCCAAACAGCACAGCCGGCACCGGGAGTAGAACCCGGGTGCCTTCCAGTCTCGACGTGGCATGACCAGCACGCTAACCACTTAGCCGCGCGAGCTGGTGCGTATGTGAATGTGTGTGTATCTGTGCTCATATTCTTTAATGAAGTTCCCCGTAACAAACCAGCGTGCCCTATGGGACAGTGATCCACACCACATGTATTCGTTGTTGTCGAAACACTGGATGCGAACCGTCTTCCACCGACACCACTAACCGCACGTATTGGACCTACTACGCCGAAAACTCGCTTTGTGCGTCTTTGCTTGCTCATACATTACACTGCATAATATACAGAAAACCGCCTACATGGCAACGTATGTCCCCATTTATAATCAAACTCAATGTCAACTCCCCATTTATTTATTTAGTTATCTCTCAATATTATTTTTTCCTCAACATCGCTTCATCCCCATGTACCTCTTCACCGTCATTATCGGAATTAACGCTAATCAGATTCACAGAAAGGCAAAACGAGCATTTCATAACTAACGCCGTAGGAAGACACGCTAAGGAACTAACTGGTAGAAGCCAACCCATAAAAACGTATGCCACCGGAATGCTACTGCGTTACACTGCATCTTTCTTCGACGGGAAGCAAAGAAGAAGCAGAAAAAAAAGAGAGGCATCTTCCACGGAGGCCACATTAGAAGGGTGAAAAACAGCCCTCCCCAACTCTAAAGAAAAACAGCCAGTTCCCGGTAAGCAACGGGTTAGTTGGAGGGAAGCCCCTTTCTCCATTACGAAGGTCAAACGGCAAGGAGGGAGATCCCTTCTTCGTGTTTTACAACATCCCTTTTTGCCTGCTATAATGAAGTGAGCGGCGTTTTCTTTACGGCACTCATCTGCACGTCATTTGTGGAAACCTTGGATTAGCCTTAGCGAGGAATGGCTCAACAAAGTCCGTTGTCCACCCGAGTGGCCGTAGCTTTTAGCGGTGAGTTTCAAACGACGTCTGGCCCGTCTCTTAGCCAGGTTCGATGACCAGCAGGCTATGTCCTTGGACGGTAACTTTGCGGTTGGAGGGTGCAAACCACCACGTGTTGAATCACGCCCGACAGGCTTAGTAAAAGTCTCGTTGCGCCGATTGAACGGTAGAGGAATGGGCAATGGTGAACTCGACCACAACAAGGAAACGGATTGGTTGCTTCCTGTTCAGTTTTTAAGTTTGTTCCGCCGTTATATGTTGTAAAAAGTGAGATAATCGGGTGTCACGCGCTCAGTAGCTGAGATCCGGGACGTGTCTTCCCATTTCGCCTATTCCCATTTTGCCTAATGCTTCTTAGCAGATTATCTCGCCATCCCTTAGCAGGTTCACCGACCTCGAACTGCAGGGGGTCCCATTTGGCCTAATGTATGCTGCAGACAGTCCCACTTCGCCTACTAATCCGTGTTACGTAAGAAAGAAGGCGATCCTCTGGCATGCTGCCAAAAGTCAATTTCGGATCTTCATATAACTTTACATGCAACCTTGTTGGTTTCACTGAAGCATGAGGTCTGTATTTATAATTCATATTACACTAGGGTTTCTTCCGTCATCTGTTGGTTCACAAATATAGACTGTGCGAGAGTGAAAACATAGTTTTTATTTACATTTTTTTAAATTAAAAGGGCAGCTTTGTTTTCTGCGCTTCAAAATTCTTCCAAATTTGCAGCTCTACTCAATATGCATTAGATGTCCCACGGCATCGAGGTACGACATCATGTCCCGTTCGCCATTCTGGATTATTGACTGCTCAATGACATTCTTAAGTAGCATCACAACTTTTTATTAATTCCAACGCTACGCCGGCTTTTTCAACTGACCCTAAGTGATTTGGGAGAAATTCACAGCACACCCTGGAGGAGACTAGAATTTGTACGACACCGACCAGAAAAGGAATTCCTGTCGGAAGATATTTCCGTGTATAACTCCCACCGTTAGATAATGCGCAGGCCCTCTTCAGAGCACCTTTTTACCGAATAACGCGCGCGTTATACACCGGAAAATACGGAAGTTAGGTTGAACGTGGGTTAAGGCGTCTCGCTCGGTGGTGTGGGAGGCGGTGGGTTCGAATCCTACCACCGATTGTGCTGTCTGAGGTTTTCCCTGGGTTTTCCGAAGACTTTCGAGACGAATACCGGCACAGTTCCCCCTGAAGTCTGCCCAAGACGCATATTAACACCCTATCCCCCCACCCCTTCCTGCTGTCCTCTCTCCATCTGTTTTCATCTGTACGTCGCTCATAGCCACCTCTCATCTCCACATAGCCACATATCGCTCATAGCCACCTCGCCGTCGCTCATAGCTTCGCGGCGCTAACACGAAAGAAAAAAAAAGAGTTAAATTATAAACACGACTATAGTGACACCAGTTTCCATATTTAACATCGCTCAGGTGACACTGAACATGGCTCGAAGCCTTGTTTCATTCGTCATGCTGTCCATCAGGAGTCACTATGTAAAATGTTTGTAAAATGTTTTTGTTATATTTGTACATTATATTTACACCTTATATTTGCAAATGTAAAGGGTCTTTGTTTCGGACGACGTAAGGTAGTTGTCCGACGAGCACATTCGATCATTTCTTGCACACGTCATCATCGGGTCGGAGCGTGTAAGTAACGCCCACTTGCCGACAGTTCCGTTTTGCGTAATGAGATTGCACGGCAGTCCCATTTCGCCTAACGGCTGTTACCCCTCCCGCCTCTTTAATCCGATGATCCGGGTTAGGCAAAATGGGAATAGGCGAAATGGGATGTAACCATCCGGGAAAACATGTTTCCGGAAATGCCCCCTCTTCAACGATTCCCTCGAAAGAGTGATCTTTTTATCGATTCAACTAAACATCACATGTACTCAAAACAGTTGACAAATAAAGAACGTTGCAGTAATTTCGTAATTATTTAGATTAGATTAGCCGGGGCCATAAAACAAATATGAGGTCGAGTAATACTTGCTAATTGACAAGAAAAATTTCGTGTCGCTACCCGCACATAATGCGAAACTCTTGTCGTATTGCTATCTTGTTGTAAATATCCTTGTTCTTTTGCCGGTATACGCGTTTTTGTCTGCAGGCGCAACCGCACGAGGCGTGTTCCCAGCGTTTTCTCCAGCGGCCTGCAGCGGCGTTTACGCTTCGTATCATGCCAACCTTTCGGTATCAAATTATCAGTTAGACCACGGGAAGTTTACATGAGTAGGTCACACTTCCATCGCCAGCGAAACATCGAATATCAGCTTCTCATGAATGCGAGGAATTGTCTCGTATGCCTGTTCTAAAACAACTTGAGGAATTCATGTTCAGTTAAAGCATGAAGAGTTCGTGAACAACAAGGAACCCAGTCACACAGAAGTACACATACAACTGCCTGATATACCCCTACAGAGCGGCCATGGTTGTGAAAATGGGCTGCACACAGTGCTCAGCAGCGTGAACTCTTCATTGAACAGTAATGACAAGTCGAGGCTTTACGTCACGAAGTAACGATAGTCATGAGTGACGTCACGGTGCTAGGTCCGTGGATTGATTTTGACCATCGGAGGGTTCTCAAACGCGCTTGTCGGACTACCCCTGCAAGTATATATAGCCTCACCGATAGAGTTGATTTTGTTACATTGCTATATAGTAGTTTTGGAAGTCAAAGAATACCTTAGCATTTTGTGAGCAAACCAAAATGCGACATTGATATGTTTTATGTGGCGAAATACAGGACAAAAGGTTACGTACACTCCTCTCGTGCCTTCCTGAATGCTTGAAGGTTATCGGAGCGATATCGGGAGCGTGACGGCAGCGTGATTTTGTAATGTCTCTGTCGACAACAGAGACAACTGGGAAAGACGAACGCCTGCACTTTTTTCTCTGTCGTCTTGGTCTGTACAACAACAACAACAATAAATGATGACGATGAGATGGGGTGTTTCACCGCGGTGGTGCGGTACCCTACCCCGTTGCACGTCTGTATAGCGCTATATATACAGTAGTATGTTCTCGTACCAAGAAGCCTAGAATGCTCCCCTACTCATTTACGTAATGGAGCTCTGTTTTAAGAGTGCAGCATAACGTTTGGGATTAAAGCGCCAAGGTGACACGCAAAATCTTCCATGACGCAGGAAGAGGGTCAAAGCGTACTTGTTTTTCTAGTTGTTGACGTAAGAGTGGAACATCTCTGTACAAATTTGGATTCTGTTTACGGCTTCTTAAGCCTGTCAGAACTTGCGCATAAAACTTACGCACATTAATTAAATGACAACACCTCACAAAGAAACATTTCTTGCTGGAAAATGATGTGTTGCTCAACGCCCCCTGGTAGGAATCGCTGGGCAACAGAAGTTCCAGGCTGAGCACGATCTCACGTTACATGCAAGTCCCCTCTGTGCACACACAAGCATCTCCGTCATAACCCTTTGAAAAGGCAACCCATTCTTGGGCCGGCGGGTGCCTAACCTTGCCACACACATGACCTTCGCTGGACATTCATCATACACGACGGCAGCTGGTTTCCGGAAGAGGGGGGCGAATAGAGTGCTGCAAATTCTGCCTAACCCTTTTCAAGTTGGCCAGGCTTTTTGTGGCGTCTCAAACATGGGGGTTATGATGCTTTTGTCAGTCGCCCGTTCTCTGGATGAACGAACCAAAAATAGCGTGCGTGATTTAACCTACGGGCAACCGAACAACATGGTGACAAAGGGGAATAGGACGGCGCCGATCCCCCAAAAGTTGGAAATGTTCAAAAAGGAAGGATGCAGTCAGTGCCTCAAAAATTTTGATAAACGGCTGCGTGCAATCAGGGTTCGATCATGGATGCAATAGTGATAGCGCTGCGAATTCTTACCACTGCAATCGTTCGCGATATCCTATGATGCCTCTACGATCAGCCTGGGACATTTTTCGTGAAAACTTGAGAGAGGGATGTGTCTTGCAACATTGTAAAATTCTCTCTGTGTGGACTTGGCTGTTTGACGACATTCCGCGATGCCTTATAGAACATGCACTCTATACAAAGAGTACTTGACCGCATACTACACCCAGAACCAACTGTTGGTTCAACGATATCGTTGTCTTTCCTGACTTGTTTAAAATTGGAAGTGTGTGCCTTTTTGTATTACAGTGCAGTCTACACTCTTAAAAATGAACTTCACCGCATAGCACGCTCCTAGCCAACCATCATCTCGAATGATATCGTTATCTGTTATATGATATATGTTGAAAACGAGAGGCGTACGCCTTTTTTGTGACACTTATGCTGTTCATAATTGTCACAAAAAGGACTTACGCCTCCCGTTTTCAACAAATCCCTGCGGATAACGATATCATTCGAGATGATGGTTGGCTACGAGCGTGCTATGCGGTGAAGTTCATTTCTAAGAGTGTAGAATCCACAGCGATGTTCATATGATACATAAGTATGCAGTAAGTATGTTTGCGAAATTGCTAGTACACTCTTAGAAATGATGATGATGGTGGTGGTGGTAATGAAAGGGCTCGCCGTTGTCGGCCTCACAGAGGTGGGCAACGTCACGACTGACGCCCTGGGAAATGTGTGTCCTGGGCCGACTTCTAGGGGAACTTAGAAATGAACGTCACCACATAGCACGCTCGTAGCCAACCATCATCTCGAATGATATCGTTATCTGCTTTGTTGAAAACGGGAGACGTACGCCCTTTTTTTGACAATTATGAACTGCATAAGATAAATATAAAATATAGCTAAATTTTATCCCTATTTTGTATAATAATAAATCTTAGTTTTAACTTATTCCTATTCGTTTCCGTCTTAAGGCTCGTTGATTTATTCATCAATTCATATATATATATATATACTTGGTAAATGGGGTTCGGACGACGACCGCGAATATATGTAGCTGAAATGAAAATTGAAACACAGACTACGAAGGTACGGGAAGTAAGAAAAAAGGGATAATTTATTTACATTTAAGATACTTGGAATGCTAAAAGGGTTGTCTACGTTACGGCGGAAGCTCCGCCTTCGTCAGGACAAAAATATGTCAGTGATACACAGAGCTTATAAAGGCACGTCACTATGCGAGCCTTTATAAGCTCTGTGTATCACTGACATATTTTTGTCCTGACGAAGGCGGAGCTTCCGCCGTAACGTAGACAACCCTTTTAGCATTCCAAGTATCTTAAATGTAAATAAATTATCCCTTTTTTCTTACTTCCCGTACCTTCGTAGTCTGTGTTTCAATTTTCATTTCAGCTATATATATATATTCCTATATAATTCCTATATATAATATATATATATATATATATTCCTATGATTATCCTTTTATCTCACCCCATATATATATATATATATATATATATGTCTGTAAGTCAAACGTCGCCATGCCAGTACTGGACAGCTGTTTCGGCCTTCTTGGGCCTCATCAGCAGTACGCACGCAGGCAACGTTTGAGCGGATGGCGTCAGAAGGTCACGTAACACGTGATTCCTCCTGTCAGGGTGAGCTAACGACGTTAGACTTACAAACATATGCTATACGTGCAGCGAAAGAGCTCCGGCTATGTTTTTTTTTTCTCCTAGTATATATATACATAATGCTCTCCACGAGGATTGTCTCCTATTCTGCTATTTCGCTTTTGCACGAAATTCTGTAATGAAATAGTTAGTTAATGAATTTTGGGTAATTAGACATCTTGTACATACACTTTCTTTGAGAGGATGTCCGCCTGACTGTAGAACCTACCTGCGAAAACGACATTTATGCTGCTCTCATAGGTTTTTATACAAAAAAAGTATGCAACGGATAGAAATGAACACCCCGTATAATACGTTACAGATGTTTTCGATGCTTCTTTAAAAAACAACCTTATTAGAATGACCGACCACACTGATAGGAACGGCATTTTTGAGAAACTGCTTTAAAGGGTAATTGGTTGATTAGTTTGGTAGAAGAGCAAAGGCATTAATTGAGCTTGTAATCATACGCGCATATGTGTTGTCATTACGTACGTATTATTAGGTACACACGACAAAATTAGCCGAGCCCTCTATACGCTAGGGGCTTCCCAACTGTGACAAATATTAAACGGTGCAACAGCACACGCGGTGAGCCACGGATGGATGGGCACATGAAACGGTCAGTACGAAATGTTCACGGCGACAGCTCTATCGATTGATTATTTTTCCCCTAAAAAAGAGGGAAGAAAGGTATAGGTACAACGGGTTTCATTGTGTCCATTTGGATGCCAAAAGAGGAAACGGGGGAAAAAGGCGCAAACAAGTCAGCTGGGGAGGAAATGATCGAGAGCACACAACCACTTTCCTTCTCAAACTTTTGCTGTTGTGGTCATCGACTTGTCCGGCCAACGGACGGACTACCGGATAATTTCGCCAGTTTATGCACTGATACAGATGCTATGGGCACAGTGACGACCAAAAAAGTCGTTTTAGTCAGTACATTTACGTAAACAAATGCCTCGAAATGAGGTAGGGACCCACTAACATATATTATAATGAACATAATAACTTGTGTTAATTTTTAGCCATCAGGTTGATGTTGCTTTTTCTAGTTTCTTTTCTATTCAAGAGTTCTGGAGTAGCCTTACCCGACTTTGTCGGGTCTCACATCTCCATATATTTTTTATTTATTTCTCGATAAATCAATCTCTCCGTCATCGTGTCAGACAAAAGCTATTACGTGGTGTATATGAATAGGGGTATTGATACAGGTTAAAAGTTTGCATTACCAACTGTATCCTATAGCACGGGACAAGACGTAATGCTTTCCCACGTCCCATTTCACACCTGTACCCAGTACAACAGACACCGCCAACCTGAAAATGTCAGGATGAAAAGAGTCCCAAACAGCCATTCAAGCACTGATATCGTTAGAACGCATTCTGCATAAAATACGCATCCAATATGCACAGGTGCTTCAGGTGTTATCAGTAGGGTTCCGCACTTTCGGTTTTTACTTTAGGGCATATATTTTCGGTGTTTATTTATTCTCATGAAATTTGCGTTTTTTGGTGATTTTTCTGGTGCACCCTGCAGTTATCGGCGAATATAAATCGCAACGAAATTTTTAAAATCCATGCGTGGTGGTGGTGGTGACGAAGGCTGTACGCCGAAATAAATCATTTAAAATAAAACATTAAAAAATCCACGCTTAAAATTCCACCCTTCAAGATCTATTTTCTGGAATAAACCGCTTACAAACACACGCCGTCAAAATAAACGCTGTTAAAATAAATCATGGTTAGGCTTAGCAAGGTAATGTTCCGTATGATAGTTTATGGGCGACACGTTGTTCTTTTCGGCGGAACATGCTATTATGATGTTTCTTACTCGTGTTTGTACTGTTATCAAGTACATTTCTTCAAATAACTTTGGATTTCTAAATATCCAGTTTAAAAGTGATGAGGACTATGCGCGTATGAATACAGGAGCAGGACACACACTCTTGACCCTTGAACCAGCTGAGAGCTGAGCTGTGGACGAGGATAACAGGCTTTGGGTGGTGGTGGGGAGATGGCTATGGCGGTGTTGTGGACGGATTGCGCGGCGACGGTCATTCGCACTGGATGTTATTATGCCAGAGAGAGAGAGAGAGAGAGATAAAGCTGGCCAGGATACACAACCGATAAAATTCGCCAGCCGCCTAATCAGAAAGCATTCCCCCCACTAAGTTAGGAACGCTGGCCACGGGTCACATACAGAGAGACAACCTACTTCCGGTGTAGAGAAATCCGGCCTCACAGTTCTTGCCCTGGCTAGCCCTAAGCGCGATGAGCGCACTGTTTTCCGCGGCGGACGTAGAGCCGTCGGCTGTCCACCAATCAGGGGCGGTGGATTTTAAAAGATTTATTTCGAAGCGTTTATTCTTCAAAGTTTATTTTTCGGCCTTTATTTTGACAGCGTGGATTTTCTCATGATTTATATTGAAGAGTTTATTTTGACACTTTGATCTTTATGATATTTATTTTTGAACGTTATTTCGGCGTCATCCCGTGACGAAAACCGGCTTGCCGTTGTTAGCCTTACGAATGTGGGCTGTGTCACGACTGTAGCCAGGATGAGATGAGATGATGTGATAACAGATGAAGGAATGATGACGGCCGAAAGTTACGATCTAGGGCAGTCACTGGCAGAGTCCACGCGTCTCAGCGCAGCCGAAAAACAAAAGAACAAATCCAAGACTAGCCTCTGTGAGACATCACAAGAGGAACACTTTATTGCTCCACAGCGAAATGGTGCTTCCTAGCTATATCGTGAAAGCAGAGCTCAGTTTTGTTGTTGTTAACTTCAACAATTTCAAAAACGCCCAGAATACAGACACAAGAGGCACGTACAGAGACAGGAGGAACTACGAACTCACGACTAAACTTTATTTCTGTACACACACACTTAAATACAAGAGCAACACGTGCCTCAAACCAGTCTAAGCTACTTGTTTAGATAAAGAACTTCCTCCTGAATCAGGCTGATAGAAGGTGTGAACATCCCCCTCCCCCTCGCTCGTGAATCAAAAAGGCCTCATACACCTCTCACAGATGAATACAATAAACCGCATCTCGTCGGCATTTTTATTGTATTCCTCTGCCCTGTGAGGGGGTTTACATTGGCCAGACGGGCAGGGTGTGTTAATACTAGATTACGTGAACACACGGCGTTAATGAAAGGCACCTCCCCGTCTGGTCACCTTGCATAGCATTGCAAAAAGTGTGGCTGTTCGCCTTCTTTTGACAAGACTTCTATTGAAGCTCGCCTCCGATTGCAGCGTGATCAAGATGTGTACGTATGAGGCCTTTTTGATTCACGAGCGGGGGGGCAAAAATGTGTCAGCACACCTTCTATTAGCCTGATTCAGGAGGAAGTTCTCTATCTAAACAAGTAGCTTAGACTGGTTTGGGGCACGTGTTGCTTTTGTATTTACGAGTAAGTGTGTGTGTACAAAAATAAAGTTTAGTCGCGAGTTTGTAGTTCCTCCTGTCTCTGTGCGTGCCTCTTTTGTCTGTGTTCTTGGCTGCGTTTGAAATTGTCATGTACCGACTTCCTCAGCTTAAGAGTCTCATTTAACTTTAACGTGTGCAGCGATTAATCCCCCTAATCTTTCCTCGGACATTCATTTGTATTCGGTATTTTTCGTTAAAGCTGAATGACGAAAAAATACCGGCGCATGTTTTTCGGTTAAGACCGAAAGCATGGAACCCTAGTTATCAGCTATAAGTTTACCCCTCAAATGCCTATGAAAATCAGCTCAGTGCACGCCATCGTCTTCTGTCTCCTTCCTACTCCATGTTCCTGAGCACATGCTCCCACAATAGTTCAGTTAGTGTACTTTTTTATTGTACATTATTACAAGTACTGTATTACAGCACATAGATTATGTGGTTCGATCAGTATAGGTGGACAATAGTATGGCAGGAGCATGGGCGTTCCCAGAATTTTTTCCAAGGGGGGCAAGCATTCAACCCCTTCCCCTACCACATATCTTTTTCTGGAGGCGGACGTTGCGGACTGTGCGGGTGTTCAGAGGTTCCTATTATGACATCTGAGCAGAGTTGTGCCTAACTCGTTACAAGTAACTCGTTACTTGGTAACAGTTACTTTTTTGGTAACGAAGTAACGATTCCGTTACTTTTTAAAAAATGGTAATAGTAACGGAATCAGTTCAAGTGAACCAATAAAAAAATCGATCAAACGACCGCTGCAGTTTCGATCTTCGATGAAATGTCGTTCGACCAAATCATATGTCGGCACAGTTCCTTTAGAAGTCGGCCAGGATGCACATTCCCCGAGGCCGTCAGTCGTGACGTTGCCCACCTCTGTGAGGCCAACAATGGAGAGACCTTTCATCGTCACCACAGTGAATTAAATTCGTCTACCTGAGGTAGAGTGTGGTTGAGAAAACGTCTAAGAGAAAATGTGGCCGATGAACGGATATCAATATGGAACGCCGTCTACTCGATAGCGCCTTAAGCAACATAAACGAGTAAACATAAGAGAAAATGAGTAGTAAAAATAAACTGAAGAAATAACATTAAACTGAATATATGTTAGAGGTTCAACGATAACACCCAGTAAGCGTGAACTAGCGGTGCAGGAAGGAGAATTGACGTTGCACAGCGTCGCAGTCAGGCACTGGCGTCATCGAATGGTTCTGTAGCATTCGCTGCAGTTCCACAGTATAAAGTCTGCGTCGTGAAGCGTACATTAGAAGTAGTTTTGGCATGAGCTACAACGTGTCTGTTTTTGCACGTTCTTGCCTGTTTAGGTGTCTTTTGGGGTCTAAATACCTGTCTATTTTCATGGTTTTGGCACGTAAATTTACGAGTTCTACTTATAAGAGGAAGTAATGTTGTTCTTGAATGCCTAAAACGGTGTGCAAACAGAAATGAGTTGAAAACCAATCATCCAAAGAACCAAGCCAGTCATCTTCCGGACCGAAGATAGAATAACTATACGAGCGAGAACGTGTAGAGCATGTTGGATGGAGTTCCGGAAAAAAATAGTCCCGGAAAAGTTCGTCCCGGAAAAATTGGTCCCTGGTTGCGGGGCGGAAGAATTGGTCCCGCGCGGTTCCGTGCGCACAAAAATACAGGAGCGTCGTTGTGGACATCTGATGAACCGGATCATAGCCAATCAAGTGCTATCATTCGCACTCCTCATTTGTTCGAAATTGGAAGACATGCTTTTTTTAATTAACATTAATCTTAATGAACAATAAATGCTGCACGCCATTTAATGAGGAACATAAAAGCGGTTCCACTTGCTGCACCGCTTGTATTGTACAAATTGCGTCTGTTCTTTCTGTTCCTCTCTTTATTTTGCGGAGTACAGACAACACGACAAGATCAGGAAGCAGTTCTGCAACGTCTGCTACCTTCTCCTAAAAGTGGAAAAAAAAGTAAGAGTCGTCTTTTTGCAGAACGAAAATTCAAATCTCAGTTCTTTCTTATTCTCACTGATCAGACCATATCTTCTGTTTTGTTGACCAACTCGTGGAGTGGTAAAAGTTGTTTGGATTTCTGTAGAACGCTAACAACTTGGAGCAGTGTCAATGGGAACTTGAACTGGAGAATCGCAGCAAAAATTTTGAAGTAAAAATAGTAGACATCGATGCCAGCGAACTGCTAATGGAATATCGTTTTGTGTCATTGAGACAAAGGGACGCCAAACAAAGAGACGCCAAACAAATTTTAACGAACACATACAAGAAAGCCTCCAGGAGATATATCTGAATCCTTGCATTTGCGTCAGCATTCTATTTTCTGACCACACCAGCTACTGTCGCTGACGCTGAAAGAAGCCTCAGCACAATGAAACTGACCGATCAAGAATATCCTGCGCTCAACCATAAGAGATGTCAGGCTTTCTGAGTTCGTAGTCAACAGAAAACATGATTATCATATCTCTAAACTATGACGCATCGATTAACCAACTTGCGAAGAACAAGGCTCGAAAGAAGGGTTTTGCGCAAATGTTCACTGTAGGCTTATGTATGCATAATATAAACCAGGGCTGGGCAGTAATACTGATATTTTGTATTATAATACAAATACATAATACATGACGGCAATGGGTATTATAATACAAATACATAATACTCTTGCGCCGAGGTATTATAATACATAATAATAATACATCTATGTATTACTTGAGTAATACTAGTAATACAATTCATTGGATTGATTGTGAGCTCGTTTTCCTAGTGAAGGGTTCTCCTTCATGCTTTCTTCATACTCAAGGTGTGCAGAGGGATTGACCCTCTGAAATGTAAAGAAAAAGAAAGAAAAACGGATGTCGTGCAAGAACGTTCTACGGATCCCGTTCACATGCGCGGTCAATTTAACGTGCAGAAGAATTACGCGTCATCATTATTAGGGTGATGTTGGTTATGTCCTCACTTTTTCACACAACATAAATAAAAACAATGGAAATTCACTTTGAGATACCTTCAAGTTGGAGGTTGACTGCTTCGACGCGCTGATCACTTTCGAACAGAATATACATTTTGCCTTCAGTGTGGCAAAGACTTCATGTGCTTAACCACAAAAAACGGCCGTCCAAAATTGAGAATTTCTGACGCAAATTTGACGCCAAAATTGTTCAGTTCTGACCGGGCAGGCTGTTAATGGGTCACGGCTACAAGCACCCTTCTACGAAGACATTGCACGTGTGGTGACTAAACATGAGGGGATGTCGTCGTTGTCCCGAAGAAACGCCCGGAAACGAGTGTTCCCAACTCTGAACTCATTGATCCAGTCCCGTGTAATCTGGGATAGCGGTCTTATTGTCAACCTACGATCCGCGTGGCCGCATACCAGGCACCTTTGTTTGTCACCAATGGGAGATGGGCTTCTTGGAAGGAAGATTACCGATCATCTGCATATGTGGCGCTTTTGTCAGGACAAAAAGGTCCACAAAAAGTATTACGACTTCACAAGTAATATAATACATGTAATACCTCAATTTTGTGTATTATAATACAGATACAAATACATTTTTAGAATCAGTATTATAATACATAATACAAATACTCAAAGTATTACAGTAATAGTATTATAATACAAAGTATTACTATTACTGCCCAGCCCTGATATAAACCCTATGTAAATATCGTATTCCAGCTTCTGCATTGTAAGTGAACCCGGACATATGTTCGGAGGGGACCACGCTCTTTGTTGCTAGAGCCCTGGGAGCCGAGTGCCTTTCGAGCTAGAATCAAGTCTTTTGTCCATGTCTATGAAATTAAAGCTCAAATTGAAATCCATAAACGAGAAGGCGCTATTCGTTCTGGCTACATACGTACAAGCAGGACCAAGCTGTTACATAAACTTCAAACTGACACATTAAGCGGCCTTGGTAGTCGCCATTCATTCCACCTTTCTGACCCTATGACCTTTTTCCAAATGCGGGAGAGGAAGACCCGGACTTTGCGGTCGCCCGCCTTTCGGTGCATATAAGCATTCGGATGTTCTGGACGTTTGGTGCTTATGCGCAGCTTCTCCCCTCCTGCTCATTTCCACTAAACGCTCAAAACTACCAACTTTTTTTCGGTGCATATGAGCGTTTGGAGGGTTTGAGCGTTTGGAGGTTATGAGCATTTGGAGAGCATTTAGTGCATATCAGAGCCGTATATTAAAAGGGAGTCTGGCCATTGGGAGGAGTCACAAAAAGAGGCTCGACCTGTCAATCACAATTTCGTTCCTCTGATTGGTTTGCTTTTTACCAAGGGGGTTGCCATGACACCATACTGCCACCCAAAATGGCGACGAAGACAAACGCAGTGAAGCGGGGATTTCGTGACAAAAAAATTTCACAGACTAACCTGATTTTACGCTGCAAATGTACATCCTAATATAAGTTTCTCGGAAATCAGTTTCAACTTATGCTCATCCATCGATATCTAACTGAAAATAATACGTTTTGTCGCCGGTGTTAGGCCTAGTGAACACGGCGACCACAACGAAATCATAACAAAAACGGCGCTGTGCTGTACAATCTTATATTTAATTGCTGGATTTCATGGATATAAACATTCTTGCCTCTTATATTCCAACTATTCATGGAGATTTGTTTAAAAATCATACCGACAACAGAATGTGTCCCAGCAGCTGGTTCTGCCGGCAGCGGTACAACGACGGAAGCAGACGACAATTCCCGACGTGCCTTACGCTCCCTAGGTGGCGCTCATCAAATCTGCAACAACAATCCACTACTTTTGCAGATTGCGAGAGGTATCCATTTCAATCCCATCCAATCCACTTGCCACCCAAAATGGCGCTGCCCATGTTGGATAAGGGGGCAAATAGTGAGGATAGGCTGATTGATAGCGCCCCATATTTCAAGACTTCATTGGTCGGAAAGCTGAAAAAGTGGGTGGAGCTTCAGGTATAGGCATGACCCATTAATGGCCAGACTCCCTTTTAATATACGGCTCTGGTGCATATGAGGCACAACCGCCCCCTCTCGGTACGCCCATGGGCAGGGGAAACAAAGACCAAGCATGCGTGTCTCCTTGAAAATAACTCGTAGGCAGTTACTGCGTCAGCTACTACGTGTGAACGACAGGCATGGCTTCGAAATGGTAGCAACTGAAAGTTAGTAATAACTGCAGGGGAACGACAGCACTGGCACCTGTTACTAAACATGTATGTGGGCCAACAAATCCCACCTTTTCACGGTTGTTAAAACAGAACTTCACCACATAACGCCTCTCGGACCCAACTATCGTGATGTCTGACCTGTTGAAAACAGGAAGCGTATACTCGTTTCTGGACAGATTGTGCAAAATACAAAGTGTAGGATACAGGGTATACAGGGTATACAGGGGATATAGGGTACAAAAAATAGGCTAATCCATTCCATTTCCTACAATTCAGTGGATATAATTATATGTCATTCGGAATCTCCATTTTATTTTTTCTTAAAATCAAATCAATTCAACCAATCATTGGGGATGACGGTTGCTTGGAGCCTGCTATGTGGTGAAGTTCTGTTTTAACAGTGCATAACTTTTTCTATTTCTAAGAGCACAGGGTTCCGCATTCTTTTTCGCTATAAACGCCGCCGGAGAGAACATTCTTCTTCGATCAATTAAACGTGACTTTTTGTCGTATTGTTATATCGCTAAAAGTTACACTCATCGTAACTACCATGTACGTATTTTTTGCTGTTGTTGTATTAATTTGCTCGCGGTGCTTTCCTGGATATCATCCACGAGGAGGTCTGTCAAATCATATTATTCGTTTACAGCACCCAATCGGAACAAGAAATGGTTCGGGTTTCCATGCAGATACACACACGCAATCGATTCGCAAAGCTGCTCCATATTTAATGTTCCGTCCGGTTAAAACAAATTAGGGTCCATAACATGTGGAGCAGGCAGCGTGATTCCGATAACCTCTCGGGGGCGATCGTTGAAAGCTACGGGTCGCTTGATCGCACCACGATTACAGCATCCGAGTGACGCGGCTCTCCATTGATCCAGATGACGCGATTCGTTCAACGGAGAATGCTTTGTAGCGACGGAGTCTGTTGATGTACATATAGTCGCGTGATATCAAATCGAGAAAATTTTTGCGGTATTAACGACGATCCCGACCTCGATAAGCCCGCACCTGTCAAGCGTCGTTAAATGACTGGAAGACATAACGCGCCATTTATATTCTGCAAAAATTGTCGGCGTATCGGCAACGTTTTCTATAGAGTGCCTATATGATTATGGTAAGCAGCGCCACAATGGACACCGTGAAAATGTTGCGAGGCTGCGCCTTCTCTCCATCGACGAAGTGCACGACGTTCTCTCACGTATTTTCTAAACGCAGAGAGCGATATATTTTCTAGATAACGATATATATAAGCACGATATATATATTTCTAGATGTAAGCCTATGTGACATCGTCATTCATAATTTAATAGTTGTTCTCGATTTAACAACAACAACAAACTTTATTTTATGATGCTGAATGGGGAGTTTCATCGCCAGAGGCGATACTCTACCCCATTGCCGGTGGTGATGTGGGGAATGAAATAATGAGCCCCTTCACAATAAGGATCGAAGTCCGATTGTGTCCAGATCATTTGCTTTCATTTGCTAGCGATATATGGTCTTGCATAAGCGCTGAGTCGATCGTACATTGGTTTTGTGGAAAGCGCGAGGCATACACCTTTTTGTGGCAACTATAACATATCTGCATAAGTGTCATAGGGGGGCGTGTGCCTTTCGTTCTCAACAAATCAGGGATGATGGTTGGCTAGGAGCGTGCTGTGTGTCGAACTTCTACGTTAGCAGTGTATATACGCTCGGCAAGTAACCGAGCGTTCTGCGCATATCTCCTCTCCCGGTTACTTCACTGGGGGGGGGGGGGGGGGGGTCGAAGTAGCTTGCCGTTGTTGGCCGCACTCAAGTGGGCTTCGTCACGACTATAGCAAAAAAAAAAAAAAGAAAAAGAGGGGGAGAGGAGTGTTGACGATTTCAAAGTGCGGCATAGGCAGGATGACCGATACTGATGGGACGGAGGCACACTGTAGATGAGAGGTGCGCTAGAGTGGTCTTTCCGGTACCTTACCACATGACACACTCGTCGCCAACCACCACCCGAATGACAGCGTTCTCTGCGACTCTGCCCCTGATTTGTTGGAAATGGCGGGCGGGGGAAGCACACCTTTGTGTGACACTTATGCAGTTATGTTAATTGTCACAAAAAGGCGTATGCCCCGCACTTTCCACAAATCAGGAGTAATAACGATATTATCCCGTGCAATGGTTCACTCTGCATAATAAACTTCACCGCATAGCACGCTCTTAGCCAACCATCATCCCGAGTGGCACCGTTCTTTCCCCTGATTTTCTGAAAGCGGGCGCGGGCGCCATTTTTGTGGCATTATGTGGTTCATAATTGTTACAAAAATGGCGTACGTCCCTCGTTTTCATTAAATCAAGGGACAGATAACGTTGTCATTCGGGGTTATGGTTGGCTAGGAGTTTGCTATGCAGTGAAGCTCTGTTTTCAGAGTGCTCGCCTCCAACGTCCTATGTCTTTTTACAGCGTCAGCTGTATAATGGAGACTTTCCCATGATCTCGTCGGCGTAGTCGGCATTCGCATGTCCGCACAAAAACGACGACAAGGAGAAGATACTATCACAAGAGCGGCGTGAACGAAATCGACGAAGACAGCGAGGAAAGACACGCGAGTTTGTTATTTGTACGATTTTACAACGTGTACAATTTTAGTGGAGGCTTTACCGATATCGCGTCGGCGTCGTCGGCATCCGCATGTCCGCACAAAACTCTTATAGCATTTACGCTCAGCGCTGGGAGTAAGGAGGAGAATCCCGCCAGTTTACAACCGCTATCGATGGAAAGTGAGATAGCTAGGTGAGTGAGTTGGCAATGATTTCAACTTGTATCACGAAAAGGCGATCGAAAGAACTTTGGCGGACGAATTTCATCGACTGCAAAAGCACCGCCTGCGCATCATCACTGCGCAGTGCGTGGAACAACTAAACAAGCCCTACTCGTTGCCAGTCGCAGCCCTAAATGTACGATCCGTACAGCTCCACGCAGAAGACGTTGCGCACGACTATGTTCTCCGTAAGACATCACTTCTGTGTCTTTCCGAGACCTGGATGAAGACGGAGAGACCGACACAAGTCGACGGCTTCAAGTGCTGCTGCGGGGCGCGTCGCAATGGCAAGGACAACCGAGCGACCGGAGTGTCATTTACCTGCGTGCCGGAGTAAAGGCTACACCACTTGAGGTCACCCTTCCTGGAGACGACGTCGGAGAAATTTGTGCCGTGCAGCTTCCCACAAGGCTCGTGGTGGCTGAGTGCTACTTCTCGCCTCGCGCCGCCCCGGAACGCAGCCGCGACTTTATCGTGTATGTCCCCGCATCTTATACGGCACGCACAAGTTTCTCGTCGTCGGGTACTTCAACGTGGACGTTTCGCTGGCCAAGAACACCACTTTCCTAAGTGATATGTCCGAACAACTGATGGTGGTGGTGGTGGTGGTGAAAGGGCTTGCCGTTGTCGGCCTCACGTATGTGGGCAACGTCACGACTGACGCCCTGGGGAAATGTGCGTCCTGGGCCGACTTCTAGGGGAACTGTGCCGACATATGTCTGAAAGCGTCTGAGGAAAACCCAGGAAAAACCCCAGACAGCACAGCCGGCACCGGGACCTTCCGCTGTGCACCGACATCCGCCAACCCACAACTAGACATGGCTCATACATAGACTTGGTGTTCTAGAACAGCCCCTCGTTCAGGACACTACTCACCTCGCCAACCATTTCAGCGACCATAAATCAATACTCATCACGCTTAAATAAATTTGTCTACACACTTTCATCCGGCCTCATTTCACCACACGCAGAGCTGACGCTGAATTTCGCGTTACACGAGTCGTAAACTCATGTAATTTTTAAAAAGATACATATATATACGAGGGGTGTTCAAGTCAAACCTTCGGGACCTTCGGTCTCCTGAGTGTACAAATAGCTCGTGCTACTTCGTTTTCGTCATTTTCACACGCGACAGGCTTCCGCGTTCACCACGTGGTGGTCCAAAGTTTGTGCAAAACAGAAGACACGTACTGGACAAGATGGCCGACAACGAGGTGAGCGCGCACATCGAACAGCGAATTGTCATGAAGTTTCTCGTGAATGAAGGCGTAAAGTCATCTGAAATTCACAGAAGACTTCAGGCTCAGTATGGCCACGATACACTTAGCCGCAGCAAAGCGTTTGAGTGGTGCAAACGGTTCCGAGACGGCCGTACATCAGTGCAGGACGATCCCGGCCGAGGCGGCTCAGAGCCTCCTGAGAACATCCAACTTGTGGAGCGCCTGATCCTCAAGGACTGACAGATAACATGTCTCGAACTGACCCGAAAGACGGACCTTTCTGTGGGAACATTGAACACTATCATTCATGAACACCTCCAGTTTCGGAAAGTTAGTGCCCATTGGGTCCCAAGGCAGCTCTCCGTGTTTGACCGGCAGAGAAGACTGGAAATCTCCCAAGAGCTAAGGTACCGTTTCGACACTGAAGGACAGCCGTTCCTTGATCGGATCATCACGTGCGATGAAACGTGGGTGCACCATTTCACCCCTGAGTCTAAACGCGCATCAAAACAGTGGAAGCATCCGGGCTCGCCAGCTCCCAAGAAGTTACGAAGCACCCCGTCTGCGGGTAAGGTCACGGCCACGGTTTTCTGGGACAAGGCTGGCGTTGTTCATGTTGATTTTCTGCCCAGTGGTACCACCATCAATAGTGCATATTACTGCCAGGCTCTCAGGGATGTGCATAAGGCGCTATATAGGGTGCTACAGGACAATGCACGCCCGCATACCGCGTATCTCACGACACGCACCTTACAGGAACTTGGCTGGGAGTTGCTGCCACATCCCCCTTACAGTCCAAACCTCGCCCCCAGCGATTTCCATCTCTTCGGGTCATTGAAGGCGTTCCTTAGGGGCCGCCACTTCACCTGCGACGACGAGGTCGAGAATGCGGTCCGATCATGGCTGCTACGCGCCGGTAAGGATTTCTACGCTGCTGGCATACAAGCCCTTGTGAAACGCTGGAACAAGTGCCTTAATGCCAGCTGGAGATTACGTTGAAAAATAAAACTAATTTCTCGCCTGTAAGCTCATTTTACTTTTGCGAAAAATGAAAAGTCCCGGTTTGACTTGAACACCCCTCGTATATATGTTTATAATTTTATCGTGCACTCCCAGATGAGGACAGCTGTTTCGCTCTACTTGGAGCTCGTCAGCCCAGCGCAGGGAAGTGACACGAACTTGGATCGGCGCTAACAGTGTGTCTCGGCGAGACATCAATGTTCCACGGTGACGGCGCCACCTGTGGAGGCCGCAGTGCAAGCCAGGAAGTACATATATAAAAGAAAAGCTATACAGCTGTCCTCGGCTGGGAGTGCAAGATAAACATATGCTCAACGTGCAGCCACAGAGCTTCGGCTATTTTTGTATAATATATATATATATATATTATATTTATATATGTATTTTTGTATGTATATATATATATATATATATATATACATATATAATTATTAAAAAAATGTACCTGAGACAGAAATTGGAAACCTTCTTCGTCATACTTGTGAAGGCTTTTGCCGCCCAAACAGGTGGCTTCCATCAGTGTACCTCATTAATTTGTCTAATTAGCTTAATTGGACTCAAAAAATTCCCAAGGAAAGGTAACTTTTTTTGCGCTAATAAACCTCTACCCGAGAAACGTCATCATGACGTTGGTAGACACACCGAAACCAAAACAGATCGGAAGGGGAGAACAGGGTTCCACGAATGGGCAATTGTTCGCTGCCTCCTATTCAAAGAAAAGTAGGACCGAAGGTCGCGTCCTTTTCAGAGACCGTCGTAATCCCCTCAAGACCGTGGCTTTCGGGCGCGACCTTGTTTGCCACTAGCATTGAACGTAGTTCAACTCTACCAAACTCGAGGCGCGGTCGAACATTATGACGTCATTTGTTTACAAACAGGTAGTGGTCTAATAGACCTCTGCCATGGCTCATGGCCACAACACCCCATTTCAGTTACAATTACAGGATCTTTCACGATCTTTCCACAAAAATTTGACACCCGAAAACACGTAAAAACTGCCCGAAAAACCGTCGCTCGTCGAGGCACTCGTTCGACCAAATTGCCCCGCCAAGTATGGGGAGGAGGAACGGACAACACAGGAAGCAGCGAGAAGCCATGTCCACTTCTTTATGCTGCCTCGTTTTTTGGTTGGTTCCTTTTATCTGTCGAGATGAATAGAGAAGGGATTTAAAAAACTCCCAGGAGGACAGCCGACTTCGGTGATTATCAGTAACTCATGACTGCAAACAGATAAGCTTGTGAAGGCAAAATACGTGATTGCCTCCGGTCCCCGCCCTCCCTTTTTTCTTCTGTTTTCTCATGCTGTTTCCATGCGCAGTGGGAGTGTCTTCGGGCCGAGACGATGGTCCCGGCGCCGCGAAATCCGAAAGCGCGCTTGCAGAGATGGAAAGCTTTCGGGTGTCGAATTTTTGTGGAAAGATCGTGAAAGATCCTGTAATTCTGACTGAAATGGGGTGTTGTGGCCATGGGCTTTCTAATTAGCGCAAAAAAAGTTGCCTTTCATTGGGAATTTTTTCAGTTCAATTAAGCTAATTAGACAAATTAATGAGGTACACTGGATGGAAACCACCTGTTTTGGCGGCAAAAACCTTCACAAGTATGACGCAGAAGGTTTCTAATTTTTATCTCATGTACATTTTTTTTAATAATTAGGGGTCACTCTTAAGTGAAACACCCTGTATGTAACATTTTTTCTCGTCCATGTATATACTGTACACGTGTTGGACACTTTAGTTCGCAGACCCGTAGTCTAGAATGGGGTAATCTGGTCCGGAAAAAGCGGAAAAGAGCATGACACGCAACGAACAAACAAAGAAAAACGGATGAACGGAGAAATAAAAATGTGTTTCTGTTTCACAGGAACGTCTCCCTCGTCCGTGTGACGGACTCATTAATGTCTATGGACCCAATGGACCCAATGATCCAATGGTGCTGTTCAGACGCACACCTTCTTTGCAACGGACCGTGTGCTCGTCCCGAGAAATTGATCGCCTTATCTGTTTTCGCGGAGAAAGCCTGGTTCGCACTATTGAGTTTCAATGCGCCCGTCAGCGTTGCGCTCGTCTGCGAACCTATACGCAGGCCCCTTTAGCCTGGTCCGTACTATTGCATTTCAATGCGTCCGCCAGTGTTGCGCTCGTCTGCGAACCTACATGCAGGCCCCTTTAGCCTGGTCCGTACTATTGCATTTCAATGCGTCCGCCCGTGTTGCGTCCATCTGCTAATCGACGCAAGTCCGTTCGAAAGCGACGGACGTATAATTTCGCAAGGTTAAATTTTTGGACGGAGCGACGCAAGAAATGCAGATCGTTGCTCTTGTAACCATGCCGCCGGGCGCTCTTATCTTCTCTTACTTCAGCCTGTAAGCCGTTTCTCGTACAGTATCGTCGCAAAAATGCGGACGTGAATTGGAAACCCATGCGTCATACCATGCGTCCGTCACACAAAGACGCTGACGGACGGACGTATTGAACGCAATAGTGCGGACCAGGCTTTACGTGTACCTTCGTTCTATCCGGAAGGATGTTCCGTTGCAATGATTGGCTGTCAGCGGACGTAACACGCAAGCGCAACCGTAAACGCAGCAGTGTGAATGAGCCTTTAGTGTACCATACGCTATCGTCTTTGCTTACGTAAGGTATAGTTCTGTGGTGGTAGTTCTCTGCACTGCGCGAAGCTCTCTTTATGTTTTGCGCGTGCGCATAACCCCAACGCTATCTCTTACGTACGCAAACGCGAGAGCGTATGATGCACTAAAACTCACTATTCTTTCAACACATGTATCACTCTCAACTCTGTATATCCGCTGGCACACACACACACACACGCACAAAATAAAAAGGATGCAGAGCGTACAGTATAGTTTTTAGTAGACGGCAGCAACGAAAAGGCTACGATAAAGGAAGCTGTCAAATCAAAGATCAGCAACGTGATGTCAGCCACTTCGAAGAAATACGGCGACTGGTCTATCAGGCTTTCGGAACTTTTATCGTGAAACACTTTTCGATCTACTATCTACTGAAACTATATACTGGTCTACTGATTTGTCATAAGACGAAAGGGTCGACGCTTTCCAAATACGCCAGCGTACCCAACTGCCTAGATCAGTAATCAATGTGACTTTGTTTCAATTTTACATAGCGCCATTCAACCGCCCCTCCCCGTCCCGCATAATGCACTAAAATTATTTTTCAGCTATGCAGCTCGCTAACATCCTAGCTCTGCTTTTGGCTTACGTCCGCAACTGCGAATAAATATGAAATTTTATATCCGTACACTACATGGTGTATAACCGCTTACAGGGCTTGTATGGGGATCACCTTGGCGTGAGACGACCTGGTGCTTTCATTCAGGTGATTCGATGAATATCTTCTCAATCAAGACGTGCCCATTGTCACAAGCTAGGCAGACATAATGGATCGGCATAGCATGGAGGAAGTCGTTTTATCGGGCACGGCTGCAGCTGTGTTTGGCCAGATGATGCCCAAACATGATCATGTCACGCTTCCTCTCTTCAATTTGGAACAGGCGTTCATCCATGGATAACTTGAAATAACAGACTACGAAATGATCTTTTTGGAAGATATATTAATGTTTTGAACTGCCGTTTTATAGTCATTATTTATCTGATGTTAATACTACTTATTTGTTTGTTTTTAATGGCCTCCATGTTGCACATAACACTGGGGAACGGTTGTTGCTCGAGAGCATCTCTGTAGCATCTTTTGTCAATCTGACTTGGTTCAGGAGAGGTCAATTTCTCATGCACTCATATGCACACCTATACCTAAGAAACAATCCTTCTTCCCCACCCGCATAACAGAAAACATACTGTCGAGTTAGAAGCCGAGTAATCAATTCTAATCTCTAATGTCTATCATTGGCCGCCAGCTGATTATCCGCTACCACCGTAGAAATTGTGCCACTGTGCTTGAAACAAGCCATTGGGATTCCCAAATATTCCAAAATATTCCCAAATCCTCACTTTACTTTCTAAAGGAAGACAAAGCTATAGGAAAAGAAAGAAAGCTCGGTAAAATGGTGTGCACAGAGCAAGCATCGTTTACTTGTGTGCCGACTGAAATGCTGCAGACTAGAAAAGCTTCAGCTCAGATGTCGGTAACACGTACAGGCTGGAGATTTACCTGAAAAACTTGGTGCGGACAGGAGCAAGTGGTGTGATCGTTGGAATAATAGAAGGGAAAGTTGAGCATGGCTGCGTCCAAGTTCCTGTTTCACCGTTCAAGTGACGGGTGTCGCGAGGCGGGTGGTTATGACAAACAAATTCCACTTAGAGCGATCAATCCCCGTTTTGCGAGCTGTGACAGCCCCGCCTCCGGGAATCGATGAAACGCACGCCGTATCATGAACCTCCAATATTACGGGTCCTGATCAATGATGTCGGCTCTGCCGGGGAACGTTTACACATGTTTGAGACGCGAACAGAGGGTTCATGTGATGCACGCCACATTGAGATTTATACCTCCGAGGAAAACGAAGAGGTTAACCAGTCCAGTTGTTATGTAGGCATCCATTCCCGTGTTGAAGTTTGGCATCATTTATGACAACAACAAAAAAAGAAAAGGAAGGAGAACAAGATCTTAATATATATATTTATATATATTTGCGTAGAAGCACAATAACACCATCGTTGTTGTTTACTTTATTTGCAATTTTCTATCTCGCTTGCTGTTTTCGTTCTTTGGCAGACAGCTGTCCGTGTCCCCCCCCCCCCCCCACGCACACATTGTTGGTATATAACAATTTGAATCGCATACACGCATCACATCGTATCGATTGCTTTTAAATAATTACGCGCACAGTCCCTGTATAGCACAATCGACGGTTTTGTCCGAATTTACAAAAGTCGTACTATTGCATTTAACGGAGCTCCAAAATTTCAAGCGGGGCACGCCTGCATGTATAATAGCCTGGTCCGTCTTCCTTCTGGTAGCCCCTTTGTGACAGAGGCGAAAGGAGTATCGTCCCCCGCTGAGAAGCCGTGCGGTTGAACCCCTTTGGCCTTGTAACGTCCAGTTGAAGGAACGCAAAACGTCAAAAGTTTATGAAGCGTTTTCTTGAAAAACGAGATGGTCGACCGGAAGGGGCAGGTCGGACATCAACCTCGACATATCATCTGTGACGAGCCTCTGCTGCACATGCACACAACACGTCCCCTACCGCTGCGGGGCACCCTAAGTTAAAACGCTGCGAAATAAGGCAAAAAAATAAGACCATTGTGGGTCCTTCGTGTCGACTCATTTTAATAAGATTTAATTCGAACGGACCTAAACGGCCGTATCAATGAACTCACGATGAAGAATTGCAAGTAAAATAGATACAGAAAATGTATTTACGTGTGGAAGCGCGTATTTGTATTGCCTACTGTAGGATGTCAGTGTATTGCCATCGGGTAGGAGAACTACCTATGGACTATGGAGGTAGTCCCATTCGCACAGACGAAAACTCTATCTCACAGTATTGCCAACTGGAAGACGTCGGTGTATCGTCATCAGGTGGACGAACTACCTCTGGAGGTAGTCCCCTTTAAACAACTGCGAAAAATCTTGTATTACCAACTGTAGGACGGGACAAATGTTCATTGTCACTATGGATGTAGCCCGTTTGCACAGTCCTACAGAACATGATGAAGATGAGGCTTTGAGGCTTGAGGCTTTGTATGTAATTGTCCTTTCTATGTTGTTCCAGCCTCAGAACTTCAGTTCTCTCATGTTCTACAGAACATATTCTTCTCGTGACGTCGTCCACGTGACGGTGACTCACGTTCTAAAATAGTACGAGAATTCAACACCATAGAGGTGATCGACGCTAGTCGAAGATGGGCATAGTTAGGGAGCCTCCGCAGCAACCCATGGCAACAACCGGCAGCAACCGCAGCAACCCATGGAGGCTCCCTAGGCACAGTTTCTAAACTATAATGTGCGGGCTGCTTTCAATGTTACCAGAAGCCTGCAGTAAATGTTTACACAGTATTGTATCCGAACACACTCTCTCAACACGCAGAACTTATTCAAAGCTTAACGTGGCCTTGAGTTCCTGTCTTGTAGTATATGATAGCTGGAGTGACTTATGCACTTCCAAGACCGACGTCTGATGGAGTGGTAAGACCGAACAGCGCCTCCAACTATACTTTCGCGAATTTAAGTTTTTGGAATCTGCTGCGAATTACTTTTTGAGTCAACTGTGTTCCAAAACACCAGAGCATTTTTCACGTGAAAACGGAACTTCTAAAGTAAGCTGATCCCTCAATCGAATTATTATTATACTCTCCTCACAACTGCCTTCAAGTCAGGTGGTGAAAAAATCAAGAAGTTTTACAATCACGTGATTTCTTTCTTTGTATTTTACAGCAAGGTCCGTGCAATATGTAACGTAGAACGTCCAGTAAGCGATTCATTCAATCAAATTTTCATTCTAACTTGTTCTTTCCTTCCTTTGTCTTTGGGCTAGAAATTAACAAACAGGAGAAATATTTTGAGCGTCCCATTTCACGAGACCTCAAAGGACTCGAACAATCCATGTCACTTTGCTCTGGCTTTGCTTAACGGTTTCAAGGTCAGCAAACATAGATTCTAAGATAAGGATGAGCTTTATCGCTAGTTGGTAAACCCATAACGCGACGTCCTGAGTGTATATGCAGCGCAACAATCCCACTATCGCTTCTTGCGACTGCAAGTGACTAAAATTACATGCCCTCAGAGCTCCTGACATCGAAAGCATCAGAAAATGAACTGTAATGCGCATCAAAATTGCGATTTCCAAGTAGCTTAGCTGCTAAACAGTTGGCCATTTTATGAATTTTATGGTGTAGCCTATTGTATTGTGCTGCAGACCGCTCGAATCCCCACGTCAGCCCCCCCACCCCACCCCGAAAAGAAATTGAGATGTCGGCAACTCCATGGCGCTTATCGCTGCGCGCTGCATGGTACTGCATGCTAATGAAAGGTAAGGAAGAAAAAGTGTAGACGGATGTATGCGACTCTGGAGGCAAACTGGCTGCCAAAAGTCAATTAAGCAAGAAGAGCAACCCAAAAGCCCAATGTTCTGAAGTACATTAGATATATCGAAGAAAGGTTATTAGGGAAGCCGCCTAGCTATGGTGTGGAGGTCAAGTGCCCAAAACCGTCAAAATGGGCGGCTGTCCCATGGGGTAGCCTGCTTGTTTTCTTCGTATCCGTCCAAGTTTTTCTTCTGTCCCGCTTCATTCAACGAAATGTTAGATATTTATTTATTTTATTTATTTGTCGTTTATATTGAGTCGTCCATGAAAAGAGAGGAACTCGACTGGCTGTGTTCGATATCTTCTAATGCATAATGCATTTTCACAGAATCGTGGACTCAGAATATTTCTGGTGTGGCCTTCCAATAATACCCAGAATATTCCCAACATTGCATTAAAAATTTAATGTACGAAAGAGGCTTGAGCCAAGGTATCTTAGATTTCAAATCAAATTACTTGCCACACACCCTTATGAAACAGAACTTCACCACATAGCATGCTGAAGTTCGACACTTGCACAGAATCATATCGCTGTGACTCCTGAACTGTGGAAAACGCGTGGCGTACGCCCTTTTGTCACAATTAACCTAATAAATACTTAGCTGTCACAAAAAGGCACACGCCTCTCGTTTTCAACATCAGGGGAGAGAACAATATGTCATTCGTGATGATGATCAGATCTGCTAGGAGCGAGTTATGCAGTGAAGTTATCTTTCTAGTGCGCAGGACCCCCACCTAAGTTTTGTTGGCACCACTTGAAGACGGTGACCGAGGATGCGTGCGACACCGGTGTAAGACCAATGTCACGTAACTTCGTTTGCCGCAAGCCAGCAATATGGATAAGAATGTGCGGCGGTGAGAGTATATGTATTGTCATCAAGTAGGGTAACTTTCTACAGAGGTGAGAGAATCATGTGTATTGAACCAAACGGCGACACGCGCAATGATAATGAAGACTACATTTATTGTGGCCCTAATGACATGGGTAACGTGTAGCATGTGATATTGATAGTGCGCATGCAGTGTGTACAGCGCTGGCATAGCGAAACCAGAGAATGTACTTTGCATACGAGTGGTTTGGTCCCTAGACCACGTGTACCGCATGTGCATCTTTCAGGGGCCTACCTCCATAGGTAGCTCTCCTGCTGAAATGACAATACGCACACCTCCATTTTCCACCTACAAAAAGAAGCGTCGTCTTATCACATGAGTTATCCTGGATAACACTCAGGGAATATTGAAGGCGTTGGACTTTGTTGAAGGTCTGATGTAGGACAATGCTTTCCAAAAGTTTACGTACGTGGTCTTGTTTATGAAGCTTACCGGCAAAACAAAAGACAACTGTTAGGAGGATCTCCCTGGCTTCAGCGGGTGTACGCCGAAATAAACACTTAAAAATAAAACATTAAAAATCCGCGCTTAAAATTCCACCCGCAAAATCTGTCTGCTGAAATAAACCATTTCAGAATCCACGCCCTTAAAATCCACATTGTCAACATAAATCATATACTTAGGCCTATCGGGGAACTCTGCCGTACGTTAGTTTCTCAGACAGAACAAAGCAGTCCTGTGGATATCCCGAGGATATCGGGTCTGAAGATCGGGATGTCCGTCGGATGTGCTTTATTTGAGTAGTGGACGTCTACAGAATGACCTAAACGGATCCAATTGGCCGCAAATTCCTGGCACTTTGGATGTCCTATTATGATCCTGCCAGTTCGTCGATAAGATCGATATGAGACAATACTTCTGCATGTCGCTACACTGAATGTGACGTTCTTTTTTTATTTTTTGTTTTGTTTTGTAGAGTGAGCACACGTTTGCAGTAGAAATCGCAATTTTTTTTTTTTCAACCTGCTCTGCACTCTTAGAAATGAACTTCACCGCATAGCACGGTCCTAGCCAACCATAATCTCGAATGATATCGTTATATGCCCTGATTTGTTGAAAACGGGAGGCGTACGCCTTTTCTGTGACAATTATGAACAGCATAAGTGTCACAAAAAAGACGTGCGCCTCCTGTTCTCAACTAATCAAGGCAGATAACGATATCATTCGAGACGATGGTTGGCTAGGAGGGTGCTATGCGGTGAAGTTCATTTTTAAGAGTGTGCTGCTGGGCCCCCGTTCTTGCATCTTTTTGAGCAGTATACGTTGTTGGGCTAGTTGGTGCATTGCAGTACAGAAGAAGAAGAAGCGCTAAGAACAGACGACCACAGAGAAGATGTAGACGGGACGGGCTAGCACCTTTTCCTTGTGAATAAAGAAATGAATGAAATGAAATGAAACCTCGTACTTGTCTCACGACGTAAAGTCACGGATTATCATACTTTGCTTCTTACTCGTATTTCCTACAACCGACGATGAGCGCGGCTTTATAATGTAGAAAAAAAAAAGAAAACTATAGAAATATAGAAGCCCCCAAGTCCACGCCGCCCGAACACCTCGCTGCCTTTCTAATGAAAAACAGATACTACTATAAGTTGCTTGTCTCGCCTTTCCGCATATTCTAGAATCCTGTTCCCTGTGAGTCAAAATGAAGGGTGAGGTGTCCTAAGTTTAATTCGATTACATCTCTGGTTTTCTCTGTCCTGTCCTGACGCAGGACTTGCATCTTTGTCGTTCCTTTATGGTGTATGCCCTCGTGTTCTTCGTTTTTTCTTTTTGTTCGTTTTTATTATCTTTGTATTTCGAAACGGATCTGACCAACACGGTGGTTTCGCAATGCATTTAATGCAGTGCTCGATTATGCCTTATCATGCGGAAAAGCCATCAGTTTGCCCTTATACAGCTACTTTTTAACTGGCTTACTTTCTTCTTTGTAACGTGTTACTCCAAAAGAGAGAAAGCCCTTCGATCGGCGAGCGATGTTTCCGTTGTGATGATGGCGAGGTGTCGTGAGTTCCCCGCAATCCATCTCGTGCGCGGAACAAACCATCATCGGAGTCGACACAGGAAACAACGGTGCCCGTTGACCGGAAGTGGTTGCCGCCGTAACCAGGAAGTAACGATTGATTTATTCGGCACAGCAACTTCCTTTGCACAACTACCAAGGGATACTCACGAGGATAACTATACCTTCCTAAGTTAACTAAGCTATGACTTTTTTGCCCAGTAAGATTATGTCGTTAAAGCACGTGGAGGCCATGATCGATCTGTTTGCCAAACTCCGTGAATCCTGCTCTATCGTTTTGAATGGTGCACTCTGTGCTCCGGTGCCGCCTACGCTCTGGTTGGCGCACAGCGCGCTATGAGATGAAGTCCTGTGGTGAGTGCGGCCAACAACGGCAAGCTACTTCGACCCCCCCCCTCTGTTTTTAGAGTGTAAAATCCGTCCTTGTAACGTAGTAATGTCCAGCAGCATCCAATCATATTGTATCTTGGCTATTCGTATACATCTTTATCTGAGAATAACCGTGCGTGGGCGGCGCGCATGAAGAGAACGGGGTTCAACATTGTGCAAACAGAGCGGCCGACCGTTCAATTACTGGCACCCCTTTGAGCCCAACGCCATATGTGATGGCCAGAAAAGCGATGCGTCATCGTGGGTCGCCTTTTGTGTTGGTCACTTACCCACACTCCAATGCCACGTGCAAAATAGCAACAAAAGAAGCGGAACTGCGTAAATCCGCACCTTTCCATTAGTTCCACGCAGATCACCGGAGTTTGTTTAACGTAAATCTTCTTCTTTTATTATTTGGCTGAGATTTTCAGAGACATGTCGTATACAAACTGCGGCAACAAGAGACAGCTGATGTTCTGAGGCTGGAACACATATAGAAAGGACAAATACATGCAAAGCCTCAAATGCCTAAGAAATTTAATGATGAAAGATGGAAGTCACTCAAAAGGTTAGCCAGCTGTACACTCAGAAAAAAGGGTGGAGCAGTTATACCTTTCAGGAGGTAATATTTGTCGCATATGTTGTGCCTAAAAGGTTGCAATGTTCTACCTGCTACCTCACTCTCCGCCACGAATGATAGGCTTACCACTTCTGATTCGGTGAGCGAGGGGGGCGTACGCCTTTTTGTAGCAATCTGGATATATGATAATTGCTTTTACCACCCTTTTACACCCTTTATCAGACGCTATGTTGACCTATGTGGTAACTATAGAAGTTACCACCTTTTCACACCCTTCTTTCTGAGAGTGTAGGACTCGAACCCAGAAGATAATCGGTAATCCAGAGGGTGCGGGTTCGAGTCCTACAGCTGGCTAACCTTTTCAGTGACTTTCATCTTTCAACAAACTGCGGCAACAATGAATATTTGAACGACTTAAAAAGAAGAAAGTACTGTGTACAGAAGCCGGGAGAGAAACTGTCTTACCTCTTTTACCTGCATGTGTTGAAGATGTGAAACACTGCCCCTAAAGTATCCAAGTTCTTAACGTATATAAACCATGAGCCGCCTTGCCCTCTTGCTACATCTTTGATTACCCGAATGTGAAACCAATAGACCTCTACTTGAGAAACGTCATCATGACAGACAGACAGATAGACTGGTAGACAGACTGAAACCGAAACAAATAGGAAGGGGTGGCAGGGTTCCACGAATGGGCACTTGTTCGCTGCCTCCTATTGAAAGAAAAGTAGGACTAATCTCTAAACTAAAATCTCTAAAATCTCTAGACTAAAATCTAAAAGTAAAGGAAAGTAACCAGCTTTATTTATTTGTTTTATCACTCTTTGTTTCGGGAGTTACGTGTACCCAATACCTCGCGCAAAGTGCATGAAAGAACACATGCAACATAGACGTTTACGTATTTAGCTACAGACGGGCACCCGCAGTCGAACACCCCAGGGGTCTGACGCGGGGTACTCCAAACCCATGGTCGTCATCCGACGATATCAATTTACTCTGACTTTCTGCCACTATCATTTACCCACTAACGTGACATCATCAGCTCTTTATAGCTCCAGAAAGGAAAACAAGGAAAAGATCGCTACTTGAAAAATTCGTGCGTAGTCAGCTTCTTGAAATTAGCAGGCACGCGTGTGACAGTATTTTCGTCACAGCCACGGCACCCGCTGCGTCACCGCTGTTCAATAAAGTGCGATGTCTGAGAAAGTTGGTCCTGCGCATATGTTTTTGTCTTATGGCAAATGCCCTTGGCAGAGGCAAAAAGACAGGCGATGCTTTCAAACGGCCTGGACTTTGAAGTTCACATTGACGTGTGGGTTTCTTGCGCTCCGTGGGTGCAGTGCACCTCTTTTACTTATCGTCTACTATCTCCGTGTGCCCGCACACACCAAAAAAGAGTGGCCTCAGAAGAAAAGAAGGTCAAACACTATAGAATGGCCCCGTGAGATGTGACCCTTTTCAGGAATAATTCGAACACAGCACACACCAGGGACAGGAGTTGCCTCAGGACAGAAGCCGCCGATATTTCGAACAGAGACTGTTCTTCTTCTGGGCACTTGGCACATGAACAGTCTTTGTTCGAAATATCGGCGGCTTCTGTCCTGAGGCAACTCCCTTCCTACATCTCTACCGGTTCGCTGGATTTCTACCCATCTACATACCAGGGACAGAGGACGTTGACACTTTTCCGGATAAGCGAATCAGAATAACATGGGTCCTGGAAGATTGTTCCCCGTACTTGTTGTCCGGATACGGATAACGAATTCTGGATAACCGAGACAAAATCCAATGGTAGCAGGTTCGTTCCCGGTAATGTAGTCCGGATAACGAGGTTTCCGGATATCTGACTCCGGATAAGGGAGATATGACTAATTCGAGCATCACTTCTCGTAATCCAAACACTCAGTAAATAAATCAAAGTCCCTATACACATGTGCATAGTCTATTTCTTTCACCCAGCGTCGCGCTACGAACCATTGTCCGAACGTAAAGACCGACAAACACAACACGTAAACAACCAGAACGAGCCTCAGTCCCTCAATGCCGCCAGATTTCGTGCTTTCTGTCGCCGCCGAAAGAGCCGTCATTGATGACGTCACTGACTTGACAAGAATCGACCAATGGTGCTAACGGTACGGTCCACCATTCATGCCTCGCATCAAGTTCTCGTACCCTGACGGAAGAACATCACGTTCTACGTGACCTTCTGACGCCAGTCCCTGAAATGTCGTTGCCTGCCTGCGCACTGCTGACGATGGACCAACTCCAGCGGCACTTGGTGAATCAATCACAAAGGGATATTAGCCTGCCTTTCGATGAAGATGTTAAAAATTTGGGTATACTTATACGATATATGTACGTATTTAATCTAAACAATTTAATTTAGACAGAGATAAGGACAATTCAGGAATCCACTGAAGCAGAGAGATGGAGATGTCGACACAAGGAAAATCAATGCGGTGATAGTAAATAGCAAAGAAAAAGGTCGGGTGCCGGATTCCATTTCGCCATACTTGTTAAAATATACTAATCAAATCAGAAAAAAAAAAACTTGACATTGGGAACTGCGAAGATATCGATTAGAAAAATGTAAATGGAGAACAACATAGCTGAAATATTATTGCGTTGCGCAATATGACGTGCACACACATAATGTGGATAACGGCATCAAATATACATATTGCCTGCAAGTTGTGATGTGTTATGATGGCTGTATGTTCGCCAACTGGAGGAATTTAACTGCAGTACACCGTCGTTAGATACATTGCACTCTTAAAAATGAACTTCACCGCATAACATGCTCCTAGCCAACCATAATATCGAATGATATCGTTATCTGCCCTGATTTGTTGAAAACGGGAGGCGTACGCCTTTTTTGTGACACTTATGCTGTTCATAATTGTCACAAAAAAGGCGTACGCCTACCGTTTTTAACAAATCAGGGAAGATAACGATATCATTCGAGATTATGGTTGGCTGGGAGCGTGCTATGCGGTGAAGTTCATTTTTAAGAGTGTGGGCAACGAGCTATATACCTGAACGATGAGAGTACAGTATAGATGAAAAACAGGGAAAATGTATTTGAGTTACTTTTGTTTGGAAGTGGTAGTCGTATCGCGTTACGTTGTCGAATTTGTAACGAGTGGAGAAGCGGGCAACGGTATTTCGTTGCTTAGCTTCGGTATCGGGTACAACACAGAAAAGCAGGTATATTGACAGGACAATACAGAACTTCACCGCGTAGCACGCGGTGCGCCAACCATTGCCGAGTGATAGGGGGGGGGGGTATATGTTTATTCACACAAAGCCAGGCAAGTGCCGGCTTGCTACTCCTTAAAAAAAAAGAAAGAGAAAGAGGAAAAAACAGGTGCGGGAGAAGCCGCGATGGGAACGATGTGCTGCGGGCGGTGAGGCTTGCCGCCTGTGCTTCAGAGGGCGGTCATCATTTCTGTGGCCTTGAGGTACTCGAAGAGTGCCTTGGTAACATCCCGTTGCCCAGGGCGCGGGACAGGCCCGAGGAGTGTAGCGAGCGAGAGGGGGTGGTGGCCCAAGGCTTGGAGGCGTCGGGCGAGGGCGGCACGGGGCGCCGAGAACGTCGGGCACGTTAGCAGGAGGTGGGCTACGTCAGCGATGGCGCCGCAGGCATCGCAGTTTGCGTTGCCGCGTCTGCCCATCTTGTGCAGGAGTGACGGAGTGTAGGCGACGTTAAGGCGGAGGCGATGAAGGAGGGTTTCCTCGGCCCTGGTAAGGTGTTGGGAGGGGTAAAGTTGCATCGCGGGGTCGACGGCTCGGAGAAATGTGTTGCATCGAATAGCGTCTGCAATGAAGTGGCGGGTTTCAGAGGCAGACCATCGACGGATTTTAAGGTGACAAGCTGATGCCGTGAGCGGTAGGTTTGCGATGGGGCTGTCACAGCTATGTGCGCGCCTTGCAGCAGCGTCGGCACGGGTATTCCCAGGGAGGCCTATGTGGCTGGGAACCCACTGGAGCCAGACGGTATGACCGGAGGCGAGAACGGAGTTGTATGACGAGATAGTCATTGCGTGGAGGTCGTTGATCGTCTGGGATCCGTGTGAGCTGATGACCTCCAACGCTGCCTTACTATCTGTAAAGATGGACCAGTTTCCCCGTGGCGAGATGGAAATGTGCTCAAGCGCCGCGTACACGGCAAAGAGTTCAGCCTCCGTGGATGACGTCTCGTTTGCAAGTTTAAAGGTGCGCTCGATGTCCTCGTGGGGCACATAAAATGCTGCGCTCGCTCTGTCAGGTACGACCGACCCGTCGGTGTAAACTGCTAGCCGCTGGTCATGTAGCGTGGAGAGGTGCTCCAGGGCAAGCTGACGTGCGACAACGGAAGGAGTGTCATTCTTTCGCCCAAGGCCGGGGATAGTGGAGCACACGAAGGGCCGGTCGAGGGCCCACAGAGGAGGGGCAAAGGACACGGTAGAAGAGGGCTGGGGTACAACCACCCGCAGGCGGTCGACAGCGCCACCAAAGGCAGAGTCGGGGCAGTCACTTCCTATGAGTCGGAGATAGTGGAAGGGGTGCTGCGTTAGGATCCGCGTGTAGACTCGAAGGGTCTCCCTATCACGCAGGATGTTTGCAGGTGGTTCACGTGCCTCCGCGAGGACTGTGTATGTTTCGGTCGTCTTAGGCAAGCCCAGACACACTCGAAGGCTGCGGGCCTGGATATTTAGGAGCTCATGCTCGCCAGTCCTACTCAGGCCGTGCAACACCGGGAGGCTGTAGCGCAGCAGGCCTAACACGAGGGAGTGGTGTACTCGGCGCAGGTCGTCACAAGACGGACCCCACGACAGTCCAGAGACCCGTCGCAGGACGTTCGCAAAGTTGGACGTCTTGGCCGAGAGTGCCTTGATGTGGTGGGACCATGACAGGCGTTTGTCAATGATTACGCCGAGATATTTGCAGTGCGGCACGAATTGGAGAGGGGTTCCAGAGACATGAAGAGGGTAGCGGGCGAATGACCGCCCGGTAAACGCCATACCGACTGTCTTGCTCGGGGAGACACGTAGTCCCCTATCGGCAAGGTATAACACGATGGTGTTGAGGGCGTCTTGTAGGCGATGTTGAATGGCGTCACGTCGCATGGCAGAGGTCCATATGCAAATGTCGTCAGCGTAAATTGTAATGTTGGTACGCTCAGACAAGTGCATCGGGAGTGAAGCCATGATGAGGTTGAATAGGAGTGGACTTAACACACTGCCTTGCGGTACGCCGCGATGGACAGGGAACGGGGCTGTGTCACCTTGCGTGGTGCGCACAAATAGAGACCGATCTGACAGGAAGTCGCGGATCCACGCCGTCATGCGGGCCCCGACACCCGACTCTTGCAGCGTTGCGACAACTGCGCTGTGGAGGACGCTGTCATAGGCTTTCATGACGTCCAGGAAAACAGCGGCTGTGAGTTGGCCTTCAGACTGTGCTTGTTGAACGCTAGACACAACATCAACCACGCTGTCGATGGACGATCTTCCCTGCCGAAAGCCCGCCATGGCTTCGGGGAAGTACCTCGTGGTTTCAAAGTACCAGCTCAACCGTGCGTGAATCATGCGCTCCATGGTCTTCGCCACACAGCTAGTGAGGGCTATCGGCCGAAAGGAGTCTATGTCGTGAGGTGATTTTCCGGGTTTCAGGATGGGAACAACAACCGCCACCTTCCACTCCTGGGGCACAGCGCCGGCGCACCAAGACTCGTTGAGTATCTGCAAAAGCAGCTGTCGTCCACGCAGCGGGAGGTTGTGGAGAGCCTTGTAGGTGACGAGATCTGCCCCGGGGGATGTGTGCATTGGTGAGCGACGCAAAGCCGATTCCAGTTCCATTAGCGAGAACGGTTGATCCAGAGAGGGCTCAGTTGGTGGTTCCGGGACAACCGGGATGTCACGGGCTGACGCTGAGCCGTCGGGGGGTTGGGACGTAAGTCTGCCGCAGTACTCCTCTGCCAGCTGTAATTCGGAGCGTCCTGTGGCCACGGAGAGTGATCGGAACGGGTCTCTCTGGGTAACAGGTTCGGCTAGTCCTCTGAGTACCATCCATAGTCGGGACAGAGGTGTTCGCGGAGATAGGGAGGAAGCAAAGTTCCTCCAGTGATTTCTGGCCAATTTACAGATGTGTCTATGAACGGCTTTTTGTATCCGTCGCGCTTCCAGCATATGGGCCAAGAGATGCGTGCTGTTGGCGCTGATATGCTTGGCAGTGATCATGCCCCGGTATTAATCAACATTCGCGGAGCACCTGGGACACAGCTCAAGCGCGCAGTCAAGAGGACCGACTGGCAACGCTACAGGGCTGCCGTTGATTCCACCTTCCCAGACCCCGTACTTGGGAACTCCAGCCACGGCGACTTCTGCCGCTTGGTGGTCGGCGCCACACACTGTGCCACGAGAGTCTTTCACCTTCCCACCAAGTTCTTAGCGGTCGACGCGGAGTACGCCAGATTACGTGCGATCCGGCGGAGAGCAGAGAGGCGGGCCGAGTGATAGGGTTATTGCTTCTGATTCGAAAATAGAGGCGGCCGCCTTTTTGTGTCAATTATCATAGATCCAAATTGACACAAAAAGGCGTACCGTTATCACTCCTGATTTGTGGAGAGCGCGGGGCGTAAGCTATTTTGTAACAACTGACATAACTACATGAGTGTCACAAAAAGGCGTACGCCTCCGGTCTTCAAAAAATCGGGAGACAACGATATCGTTCGGGATGATGGTTGGATAGGACCGCGTCATGCGGTGAAGCCCCGTTTTAAGAGTGTATGACCGAGGCACTACGAAATTATTGTCTTTTCTGGGATGAACAAGTACAAGGAAATGCGGATTACAATAAAGATACCGGACGGGTAGAATACTGCCAGCCGTGAGGAAACACCTGCACTCTTAGAAATGAACTACACCGCAGAGCAAGCTCCTAGCCAACCATAATTGAAAATGATATCGTTATCTGGTCCTGATTTGTTGAAAACGGGAGGCGTACGACTTTCTTGTCACACTAATGATGTTCCTAATTGTCAGAAAAAATGCGTACGCCTCCCGTTTTCAATGAATCAGGGCAGATAACAATATCATTCGTGACGGTTGACTAAGAGCGTGCTATGTCGTGAAGTTCATTTTGAAGAGTGTGAATCATTGAATCAGCATCAAAATATGTTTTTTCCCCGAGTTCGTTGATTTCAAAATATGGTTGTTGTACTCTTAAAGATGAACTTCACCACATAGCACGCTCCTAGCCGACCATCATCCCGAATGACAACGCTCTCGCCCTAGATTTTTTGAAAACGGGAGGCGAAGCCTATTTTGTGGCCATTATACACGGCACAGAATAGGCTCCGCCTCCGGTTTTCAACAAATCAGGGGCGAGAACGTTGTCATTCGGGATGATGGTCGGCTAGGTGCGTGCTATGTGGCGAAGTTCATTTTTAAGAGTGTGGTGATGCTCAGTGTCAAATAGTAGGGAAATACGATATGGAAAGTAACTTTTCTGTGACTGGAACGCACAACAAGACGAACACAACAGTGCAGTCACATACAGAACGTACAGTCAAGCTGTTGCTTGCACCAGCTTTTTCTCTCCCTTCATGTATGTGTTTTATACCCTTGTCAGCCAGTAAACTCAACTCAACTCAACACGTTGAAAAAGCCGTGCCACTGTAGGGCGGTGGTTAGCGAACTTAACCGGCAATCAAGAGGTGCAGGATTCGATTTCTTCCGCTGTCCGTTTTTTTTTTTTTTTTGCGACTGTCATGTTACAAGTTCTCAGAACGAAAAGTTTCACCTCGTGCACAGATACCTCGTGTGATCGCTTTCTTCTCTTCCATGTGGCGTCCCACAGCTGAAGGCATGGGTCACTCTCAAAGAATACGGAGGGGCGTGGGATTTATTGGCAGAAAAAAAGAAGAAAATGAAAGGGGAAAGGTCAGCCATGCAGCACGCCGGCTTGCTATTCCCTAAGCAAAAAAAACAACAACAAGAACCATAAATACGAAAGAAAAAAGAAATAACAAAAAGACAAATAAATAAATAAAAACAAGAAAAAATGAAACAGAAACTCGGCTCACAGGGAGCCCAGGAGGCCCGTATCACGCAGAAATAGGAGCACCGCTTTTGTGACACTCCACTGGCTAGCTCGCTGCACGGGGCCAAGGATTGTTGGGAGAAAAACGTCTGCCCGTCCGTCTGTCCGTCCGTCCGTCCGTGCACCGAAGCTCTGAGAGGTGTTGCCAGAGTACGGCCCGATGATGGTGGTGAATACGGACTTTTATGCGCTCGTCATTGGGTAAGGAAGGATTTATAAAATTGAGATCGAAACCAAGACAGCTGACTTCGTAATCGTAAATGTGCCGTAGGAAGTCTACTCTGAGTAATTTTTTTTTTTTTTTCACTTTTTCTTGCCGCTAACCATTTTTTTTTTTTTTGCGTGCCTGTTCAGCTGAAAAAGGACTTTTGTTTGTTTGTCTGTGCTCGGTTCGACGTTCTGGAGTAGACAACAATGAACAGTGCTGGGAGCAAAGATATATTGATTCGCTGCAAGTAAATTTCTTGCTGGTGTACGGCTTTGGATAAAAGTTTACGGAACACCGGGTTGTCGCATTTCTCCGTTGGAGCGACACCCTAGCAGCAAACATGAGCGAACAGACATACTGAGAGAGGGGTAGAATAGCCGGTCACCCGTTTCTTATTCAATCTCATCCTGATAGCTATATAACAGGGGGCCGTTCCTACGAAGAAATACGCCAGTGCCGTGTTCCGTCAACTTTTGTCCAAAGCTGTACCATGTTTCCCTTCATGACTATTATTTATTACCTGACGCGAGGTCTACGGTCCTGAAACTGTTTTCGGTAATCGAGTATTTCGTCATTATTTAGCTTCGATAGGGCACAGGAACATTCCATCTGCCACAGTGTCCAGTCAAGGAACGGCATCATATTTGTCTAACTACATACGAAAACGAATTATCCGTCAGTAAATTAAAACGTCATTCTATCACACGGCATTCTATGCATCTTTCTGAAAGTTTGGGAAAGATCGTTAGCGGAGCTGTGGTTATGCACAGTGACTGATCGCTCCATTCTGTCAATTTCTTTTGTTTCCTCGTCCTCCTCAAGCTGAAAGCATTACCAGCGTCGTTCATAAATCAGCTAGCTCGTTTGCTACTTCTAGTTTCAAACGTTTTCTCTCTGTCGCTTTGACTGCTGTAATTTTAGAGCCGAAAATAAATAGGCTAGTTGTAGAGCGCCCATCAGAAGCCCTGAATTCAGTTGATTGTTAGTGTGTGCTAAAAAATAAAAGGAAAACGCGTGATATTTCAAAAATTCCTCTTAACAACGCAGATTTTGGACTTTAGTGGGCCCGAGCCGCGATACTAGCCCCATCAAGCGCACTGTGAACAAACCAAGACTCATCCTGCATTCCGCTTCCGAGAGGCTATCAGCTATCGGATCTCGTTCATTTGCAGCACACTTGAGGGGGCTAGTATGGCTCCGCGCTATCACGCGGTATTTTTAAAATTCCGCGCTTTTTCTGTCTCTGTTGTTCTTTTCACACACACACAAAAGAACACCTAAGGGCCAGTTCTCACTTGGCGACGCCCGACGCGGCGTCGTGAGCGGGCGACGGAAGTAGAGGCGCATTTCCGCAGCCCGTTCAGCGCGCGCGATTTTCATGTTCCCACCACAGTGGCATTTCGTCGTCCAAAGCCATGGAGGTAAGAAACTAAGGAGATGCCAGCGCCTCTCCCAATGCAAGCGAGCGTGCTGTGACCCCGCATGGCATTGTGGTTAGTTGCTCACACACGTGACCCATAAACGTCACGGCAAGACGTCATAAAACATGGCGTCCTCCATGTCCGCGGCGTATCTTACCTGAATACAGAGACGAGCTGCGGCCGAATAACTTGTTTCCGCTTTCATAACATCTTAGAAGTTATCACACCCGTTGAAACACAAGATAGATCATCTCAGTGTGGAAGCAATGGATCACAAATCGCTAAAAGATGTACGTATGTCATCGTGACATTGCCTGGCTTCTCTTCTGTTTTGCTCAACTTTTGTTGTGATTTATCACGCGGCAAATGTTGAAACAACCCATAACCTTCAAAGTATTGTGCGAATGGACTCCTTGAAGGTAAGACGTTTGCTGAAGATGAGGTTTGCTAAACTTCCAATCCTCCGAGCAGACCGCCATAACGCCGAAACATGTGGGGATCACGGGACCGGGCAACTAGATGGGCGTGGTATTGCCAGGAGCGACCGCTAGACGGGTCCCACGGCCCTCCGATCTTATAGCCCCCTCCTTAGTTTCTTACCTCCATGTCTAAAGCAGACGAAAAATCAGGAGGCGTGGCCTTTCTGTGACACCTTATTGGTCGCCGGTGTATCGTTCTCGCCAACTCTCGCCAACGTCGTGAACGAGACCGGCATGGCAAATTTTTTGGCTCGACGTCTCTCCTCTCCCAACGCCGGAAATGCGCGTCTATTTCCGCCGCCAGCTCACGACGTCGCGTCGGGCGTCGTCAAGTGAGAACTGGTCCTAAGGGGAACCTTGACTGCAACTGAATCCGGGATATCTGAGCGGCTTGCCTATTGTTTATCGGCTCTAAGCTGATACCTTCAAAATGACGTAATTGGTTTGGTCTGGTTAAAAATGACACGATGAATATCCTTTAATTCATCAGAGGTAATACAAAAACTATCCCCACTTCTACAAGACGAGTGCAACCAAATCCCGTTGGATTCTTGTTCAAGTAACCTGGAGACACCCTGTATACCTTCACGTCAAACCAAAGGGTATATATTATTAAGACGGTTATAAGATGAAAGCAAAGCGCCTGTTTTCTACCATGTTGATTCATTGCAACCCGGTGAGCCACTCTATTTCCACCATTCTAGGCTCCTTGCAGTACGCTATACCCTTCTTCACGCCCTATGCTCCTATTCTTATTTCCAATTTATTTGGCCATGAAAATGGTAACATCTCATTACGGCGAAGTCTCATTACGGCCGATAATCCTTTAATCCCCAAGTGTCTCATTACGCACAAAATCTCATTAAGGCTGAAAGTCTTTCATTACGGACAAAGACAGTCTCATTACGGCCGAAAAGAAAAAAAAGAAGCATTTGCCGTGTTAGCAATTACTGTGTTGTATGCTTCCCGAAGTAGTACGTGACACTGCTTCATGAATTTGTTGCAAAAAATGTTTTTAATTCTCATTGTATATTTGTATCTGGTATGCGTATTTGCTCCCAGTGCTAATTTTTGCTCGTCAGTGAATGATCTGCAGTTTTAGGCTCCCGTATGTGGAACAACAACATATAAGTGATGATGATGTAGTAGGATGTTTCGCGCCTGAGGCGGCGTATGATGAAAATCAGTTTTAAACACCTTTTTCCTACACATGACGGTCACACGCGGTCATTTATGCGACCGCCCTCATCTATTGCGACGTGCAGAAACATTTGCTACGAAATGTTGTAGTTTGCTCACGTTTCGCCTCGAAAGCGCTATAAAAATAGCAGTAAAAAGGGCGGCGCATTCCAGCAAGCACGGAGCAACACGTGTTTCTCCTAATAATTGCTTTACGGGGGAACCATGCCTTTATTTTTATTTTTGCACAAGAAGGAAATTTTACCAGGAATCCGCAGAGCGAATTTTTGCTGTTCGCTACGAGCAAAATGAATTTACGAACAATTGTGTACTGGGGTAGCCAGTTTGACTTCGTCGAAACTCACATCCCCATTTTTTTCTTTATTCACATCACATCACGAACAATTTTGCGCTTCACCGCGACCAACCGCGACAAAAATACGTAAACCGAAACCAATTAATTACTGCAACAAATGACCCGCTTCGGTGGCAGATTTTTCTCTAAAATGTGTCCACTGAAGTCCCAAAAGGGGTAGTACCCATTTTAATGCAGACGGCGCCGTGCTGTAGAAGTTATGCTTTTCGCGAAACTCATTTGGATTTTTATTTAAACAATGAGTGCCTCCCACTCATTCACATGGCGCGCGGCTTGGACAGATACTCGTAAAAAAGAAAGCTCTTCGATTGGTGCACCCGTTCGCGAATTATTTAACCCGGAGATTTAACTGAAACACCCTGTATAGCACGCAATGATATTTCGGTTCGAGCCCGCGGGATTCGTAGACGAACCCAGCTTCTACCTCATTATGTACACGTCACTAAAAAGCTGCAAAATATTTTTCACGCTACACGTCTAGCACGCATCATATACGTATAGGTTGCGTGTGATCGACAACGTAGCTTTGCTCAGCTCTGCCGCAAGGAATCATATCACGTACAGCAATAATTATGAGGACATTCGAATAACATAAGAGGTGAGCGCTGATAAGATTGACAGTATCCACATCCGGGCAATGTAAGAACCGTATCCGCAACCGCGCTAGTTGAGACAAGTGTATCCGCATATCGGCGCTACTTGTAGGGGGGAAAATATACATGACGAAAGTGTTACGTTACTGTTCACTTTTAACATTTTTATTTTTCAGCATGCGAACTGTTCACCTTTTTGGATTCAGTGCGTGCTTCCAGTTATGGCTCCACCTGGAGGACGTTGGCAGAGACATTAATGCTGCTTTGCGGATAAAATGCGGATGTCCGCGGGTACCGCAGAGGCAAACGCTCTTTTATCCGCGCGGATTTCCAAGCGTTATATTTCTATCCGCAAACCAGAATGCCACGCGGGAATCCGTGAGCATCCGCGGATATCACCGCACCCGCGCGCACATCATGAGAGAAGTGTTGCTGAACACGAGCGAAACCGGTGCAAAACAGTGCTCTGTTATTCAGGATGCTGATCACGTGGGTAAGAAGCGAAAATGCGATACCGTGGCATCCGAGCTCTCCTATCACCGTCTTTGTGCCAGGAAGACATAAAAAGTGTGTCTCGCTCTCGACGAAACTAAACTGTCAGGGTGAAGAGTACGAAAAAATGCAAACAAGGTGTGAGATAAAACATCAGCCTCGGAGCGCTTTTTTTTTTTTTTTTTTTCATTACGAGTGATGAACTGGCTTTCACTGTTTCGAAATATTTTCCGTCACTAATTTATCTTATCAGGTCATTGTTCATACAAGGTTAATATAAGATTGTGTTTGCTGTTAAACTAGTAAATTTCGCGAGGGCCTATTTATTTTCGAGAATTTCGCGATCGCCATTTTTCAGCGAATTAAGTCCCGCAAAAATCGTTAACAGTGACAGGAATGTTATAGAAAAATTGTAATTCGCAACGAAGGAGTAATGTCACAAAGTTCATCGTCCACTCTTGTTCTCAACTCGCGACAATGTGCACCAAAGAAGAGTTCGATTCTCCGCGGTCACAGAAGAGCGACCCAATATTTATGACGATGCCTCACTCTTCCAGCCGGTTCTGACACAGATGAGGCGTCCGACCCGCCTTGCGAATTCGCAAATTATTAAGATCGCGAAATTAACACCCCCTAACGGTCGGTAGGTAGGTGCGTTGCCCAAAAAGGCTAGCCATGTTTTCCCTGTTTCTATTCCCATGGTCTGCTGCCAGTAGAATCAATTTAATAATTCGCCGACAATTTACGAAGCTACGATTCTTATCTTCACAATGTTAAAACATGTGCGTTCGTCAATGTGTGGTCGTGTGAAATGAGGTTCACTTAATTAGCTGAACGATGAAACGTCGTCGGTACTTTTCCTACATTTGCCGCTGGCTCAATACCACTTGGACCGGCCAGCAACTGTTGTCATGGCGATGGCGAGCACATTATCACTATAAGAATACGTTTTCTACAGTTTCAACAACGCTGCTCTGTATTATGCAAGCGTCTCTTCCTACGTCCTGTTACATGCACTATAAGCACAATGTTGTCATAGAATTCACAAGGTCCACTTACCTGCTGACGTCCGAGTCGATGAAGTGTCCCTCGCGCAAACCCAGGAGCGCGTGTTGAAGCCATAAAGCCATAAAAAGGCCGCTCCTTTTCTTCTGGCCATTCCTGGGAAGGTCCCAATTTTTGACAGAGAAACCATGCATTTATGTCACCCGTACTGACAGCGAGTGATGAAGCGTTTAATGGCCACTGTCCACGATGCTCAAAGCGTTCTTTTTCTCTGTGTTTCGGCGGACGACTTCTCTCCCTCTTTGCGCGTTATGCGTTTTTAAGGCAAGCCGCTTCGGACTATGACAGTGAGTTATTAGAATGACTCTCATTGTTGACAGCCTTCGGCTTGATCTTTGACGGCATTTCGTTGTAAATGGCTTCAAGGATGACCGGACACTGTGGCATCGAGGCTTTCGGAGTACCAAATTTGCCGCTGTCACAATTTTGGTTGCCTATTTTTTAAATCACTGTGTGCGGTTGGAACTACAGAATAGTAACGAAACAACATATCCATTTCCGCGTCCAACATTCTTGCTTTTGTTCCTAAGAAGACAGGTGTACAAGTTTTGGCTTGAACGGCTCGCCACCAAGTATTTGTTTTTGTTTTGCTGAATGACTGCAACTCATTCAGCCGGATCAGTACATCGTAGCAGTTTTAGTAGATTTTGTTACCTGCGAATAAGCTGAGGTACTAGATTACCAGTTATAAATTTAATGCGACTGAATCTAAACAGAACCAGCTCTGTTATCGGTACATTTCTAGAACGCTTTAAAAGCGGTTGTAGTAGCGACACAATACGATGACTATAAAAAACACGATGAACCTCTTGACGGTGTTCTGTTTTTGGAACACGTTTGGAACACGCTTTGTTAAAGTGTTGTTCAAGTTTTTGTTTTGTTTTGCCCGTTCGAAGACTGCTACGCGGCGGTGTTCGCTCCTGCGAACTATAGCTCTCTTCGATTTGGCCTGCACCTCCGGCACTAGATCAGGGGAGTGCCGCTGTGGTACAAGCGCGCGTGTCGCTTTTAGACAGTGCAAGTATGGTGGGCTAGAAATACGGGTCGGCCTATCCAATGCATGGGGAAGGAGTGGGGGGGGGTCCCTCAAATGCAGGATAGATCGAGTCGTCGCTCGCAGCGAACCATGCGGATTCCCCACGAACTACAAAGGAAAACTAAGTCTCCGCCTGTGTCTCCGTGTAAACAATAAAACACATATTTTGTCGAAGCTTTCTTCAGCGGCAACTGTTCCTTCTGCTTGCATTTATGGTTTTCAATTAGGGGACAGTACGCCTATATCTACGTCGCCTACGTACGCCTATACGTACACCTATATCTACAGTACGTCGAAGTCGTCACATGACAATGACAGACGGGTGTGCCTAATGTCACACATATGACCGTCTCGATGTGATAACACATGCTACGCTGTGGATGTTCGTTCGTCACCTTATCAGTAAAGTGCGTGGGCGTGTACATGCTTTGATTCCCAAGTTCGGTGAACAAGAAAATAAATAAGGAAAAAAAAAAACACGCTATCTCGTCTACTTCTTGCTTCGACAGACGTAGAATGAAGGAGTTCTCGTGGAATAATATTCCACTGGTGAAAATATTTCTAACATTTCTAACATAGAGTGAGATCAATAGACAGCAGAATGGTTCCTGTTGTGGTTTCGCAGTGTACTAAGGGCCACAACAGATTTTGTTCGTCATTTTGTGATACTATACGAGCGACTCGAAAGTATCGTCGATTCGCCTATCTTCACCTGTTGAAAATCTTTGTCACAGTTTTGCGACGTTTCGTATGAAACCTGTCCGTCGCGCCGTAAGTCATAAGTCGCAAGACATGCCACTGTCGTCATATGGTACTGTGTTAATGCTTGATAGAATAGATTGCTGTATAGAGTTTCTTGTTTCGTCGGGCTGCCTCAGTGCAAAAGCAAACAAATAAAAAAGCGGTGAAGGCCAGCCGCGGTGATATACCTGCAACAAAACAACTGATAACGAGTGACTCGTGTCCTTGTTTGTCCGTATCGCATCCCAAGCACTGACATTCGCACACCAGCGCTCTTGGGCAAACTGTAGTGGAACATCACGTGACTTAGGAAAATCCGCCAGAGCGCGGCCCTATCACGGACTTCAGCGTCCCTGGAGCATCCTTCATTTTTGGGTACCTGAAAAACTTGCCGATTGGCACACCCGTATTTCTAGCCCACCATAGTGCAAGTGACAGACAGTGGGCTCAGCACTAGTGCTGCATGCGCGGTCGCTTTCACAATGAAGAAGCGAGTGCACGAGCAGGCTTGTCGTCTGCTGTCTGTACCGCGGCCACTGTCATGTTCTTTATGCTTCCTTTTCCTTTCATGTATACTGTTTGTGTGTGTTGTGCTTCATTCGCTTTACTAGTTATTGGAATAAGTGTTTGTTATGGCACGTTACCTGTAAGCACGCAGCGAGAAAGGGAAGATCGTAATAGAGTTCCCGACTATCACGAGAATATTGTGGCAGATACTACGAACACTAGTTTTTCCTGTTTTCCTAGATTGTCCTCCATCTGGGTATATTTTTATTTAAAAAATATTCCCAGCCCCTCCGGAGCTTGCGTCATTTGCCGGCGCAGTGAAGACAAGCGTGATAATGCTTCCCGTGCAGGCGAGAATTCGAGTTATCCGTACGGTTTTAGATCTCAAAATATAACCGCATTATCTCTCGTATTTATCGGGACCATGAAACTTCACTGAACTGCTGCCTCGCACGCATGTCCACTCTTGATGCAGCCGTCAGCGCACCAACATCCATGCCGCTGACGCGGACTCGCGTCGTCTACTCCGCGTGCACTCATATTGCACTTCCTATCCGCCAACAAGTGCAGGCCAGCTATGAACTCGTGCAGAGCTAGTGCTGCACCACTACAAAACGAATACGAGAGTGCTGGGACACGAGCGGCACTGACAAAACGAATACGGAAGTGCTGCACCGCCTCAGCTAGGTCAACGAATGCAGTCAAATCGAAGATACCTAGGGAGTGTAGGAAAAAAATGGTCCCGTGCCCTCCGATAGAGGCTGCGTGTGTCGAACCGACGTCCGGGATAGGGTGAGTACTATAATACTAGACTCATTGAAAAAAAAGGTAGAGTTTTCTACCCATGCGGGTAGAAGGACGCAGTTGGCATGGGAGGATAAAACACCGACCTCGGTAGTTTCTTCCTTTCGAGCGAAAAAAAAAAAAAAAAGAAGAAGAAGGCCTCGATAGCTTAGTCGGTAACGTGTTGGCTTGACTTGCTCAACTTCGCAGGTTCGAACCGGGCCGAGGCCGGTAGCAGTGTGGGGTGGTAAACATTGCTTCCTACTTGGTCCTTCATCTGTATATATATTTAGTAAAAATTATTCCCAGCCGTTCCAAAGCTTGCGTCTTTCCGGTGCAGTGACAAAACAAGCGTAATAACTACACCGTGCGAGCGAAAATTCGAGTAATCCGCTCGTTTAGGTCTCAAAATATAACCGCATTATCTCACGTATTTATAGCGACCATGCAACTTCACTGGAATGCTGCCTCGCACACATGTCCACGCTTGTTGCAGGTATAGGAACCGTCAGCGTACCAACATCCGTGCCGCTGACGTCGACCCGCGTCGTTTGCTCCGCGTGCACTCGTACTGCACTTCCTATCCGCTCCTTGCAATAGAGTTTCTCCAGCAGCTGGAGCGCCCTCTACCAGCCACGTGTTAACATTTGGGTATAGTAACTTCGGGGCGGCTCTCTTACTTTCCTTCGGTTAGACTTGTCTCGCTAAATGGTATCCACCAAAGCGAAGCTTATTACAATCGCTTAGTACAGCGCACCTCGCGTTCGTAATTTTTTGTAATGAAACATGTATGAGACGCGACAAGCCATCACATCACATCACCTCTGCCAGGCAAACCTCGTCGAAATAAAGGAGGAGTCGAATAGTCCCAGTTTCTCCAGTGGGTTTAACATTCTTACGGTTTTCTTTTCTTTCTTTTTCTTTTTTTGCGGTGGGTTTTATTGTTTTTCGTTTCCGACGGATGGGATGGTGTTCTCTTTTGATACATTCTTTATGGAATTCGAGGGGGAGGTGAAATTGCGGTGCTACACGGTCATACTTATAGTAAGGGCCCGTAATAAATAGTGAGTTTTAGCATACCATACTCTGTCCCTTTGCGTACGTAAGGAATAGAGTCTTGGTTCCGCGCAACGCGCGTGCGAAGAACCACCAACGCTGTCCCTTATGTGCGTAAAGGCGACAGCGTCCGTTAAAACTCACTATTAAGTGTACAGCAAAATACGCGAAAATCCACCCCTCTCATTACAGGGCTTTCTAAACGACAAGGTAAAAAGACCTTACGTAATATATTAAGCTAAAGGTGTCCTCATGTCTACTGTTCAATGAAAGGTAAAAAAATTGCTGTGTAGTTCTGCATTTTCGAAATTTCATTTTCGTTTCGAATGTTTCTGCAGTGTACTATTAAACTTCTCTCACAGACATAATTTCGTTGATGCCAGACAGCCACCAGGCCAACGAAACGCCACCTCAGTATCCATGGCAAGTTTAATCGAAATTTATTATCACCTATATCGTTTGGAAATAGTTTATGCAAATCCTGTGACCCCCCCGTAACTATACAATACCATAACATAACAATTCAACAAGCCGATAACTTCTGAGATTACGTGCATGCGGAAATAAAATTTAGCAAAAGTCGGTGATTTTGGCATGGTTCCAAGCCAGGACACATTGCAACAATGCACCGGGACATCTTCAGTACTAGTCGAGTGATGTGCATTCACAGGCAGAGCGTCGAACCGAACCGAACCGGAACCGGAACCGAAACCGAAAACCGGAATTAACCGTTATTTTTAGCTGTAACTGAACCGTAATTGCTAGCGCCATCTTGGAGCTGAACCGGAACCTAACCAATCTAAAAACTTCGGTTACTGGTTCGGGATACCAGTTTGGTTCGGGTTGGTGTGTGCCGCCTGTTATCTATCCCATCGTCTGGTGGCAACATCCGTTTTATGTGACATAATGCTCGAGATCTGGCGGTCCATTCGGTAGCGCGGGACATGCAAGGCCAAGGGTGAAGGAAGTTGTCCTCTCGCCGCCGCTTATAGAAGAAACATGTTTTGTCATTCCTACCTTCGAAAGTTTGCAGCAGCAGTGCATTGTAACAACATCATGTGGAACCTTAAAATCGTAGCCAAAGAACCACTATGTTCAATAAGGCTGCACTGCACTGCTGCTGCAAGTGTACCGCGACTCGCCTGTCACAGCACTTCAATCCTTCCATTTGCAACTTGCAAAACTTTGTTGAGGAAGTTCGTGGGCCAAAAACCGTGTCATAACAACAATCAGCAACTTTAGCTAGACACCTAAAGCCAAGTGGAGCAGGAACAGCCGCAACGCAGTCAAATCGCGTAGTCAAAGCATGCGCGGATATGCACCCTTCACTACCCAACATTTTGCACAGCGCCGGTAGGGGACATAGGACGCTGGCTCCACCTGCGTGGTGCAAGGAGCGGATCCAACAAGTGCAGGCCGACCGTGAACTCGCGCAGAACTAGTGCTGCACCACTACAAAGCGAATACAAGAGTGCAGGGGGGGTGACACAGCGAATACGAAGGTGCCGCACTGCCTGAACTAGTTCAGGAAATGCAGCCAAATGGAACAGACTATTATCTGCAGTCCTATATCCTGCAGCACGTGCAGACAAACCTCACGTGTAACATGAGAGCACGCCACCTACTAGACGCTAGGCAGCCCTAGCGGCTGCAGCTGTAGTCCTATGAATGGATGGATTCGCGCTTGGATGCTGACAGCCAGATTCCCTCAAACAATATATATAATTACGTAATAATAACAGTTGAACTGTGTTGGGTACAACCACGGTCCCTTGATAGGTTTCTGGTCATGCAGCCAGTCCTCCTCAGGTAACCGAGGATGCGGCTGTAGAGTATGTACCACTGCGCCAATCTACAACGTTGCAAGGTTGCAAGCTCACTGACCCAGGCTGCGTGCGCGCTCCGATTGGTCGACAACGTTTTGAAGTCGCATTTTGTACGCGCGCATGTGTGTGCAGCGTCCCGGCGGCCGTTTCAGCGTAGTTTCGAAATAGCGTCGGTCGGCACGCGGCGTCCGTCCTCTTGTGTTCCGTGTTCCGGTGATGTCAATCGGCAGAACAGTTTGTGATTCTACGCGTGTTGTGCTGTTCACGACTATTATCGCACGTACAGTCTATCAACTACGGAACTGGAATGCTTCGTGGGCTGGTGCGGTTGGAGCGTGAAGAACACGTTCGGGCGCCGTCGGATTTTGAGGCCTGACAACAAAGACAGGATTATGATTACGTGCCACACAAGCGCCTTTCCGCTCTGCAAACAACGAAAGAAGATGCTCATCATAAAATCGGCCGGCAAGGCATCCTCTTGTGTTCCGTGTTTCGGTGATGTCAATCGGCAGAACAGTTTGTAGAAGTGTTCGCTGGTTTATTCATGCGTCGATGTGATTCAACGTGTGTTGTGCTGTTCCTGGACACGACTATTATCCAACGAACAGTCTATCAACTCCGGAACTGGAATGCTTCGTGAGTTGGAGCGGTTGGAGAGTGAAGAACAAGCGCGGGCCCCGTCGGATTTCGAGTGCTGTGTTCGTTTTGCTTCAAGTTCGAACTTAGTTACAGTGCGTCAGCAACGCAGTGGACTTTGTATTCACTGTGCATCCGTGTATCAGATCTTCGAATCAGTGCTTTGTGTCAAATAAATATTTCTTTTAGCCAAAAGAAGCTCCAGTTATTTTGAATATCGGGTAACGGCGGTAGGCGTGAAATCCGGTAGAAGTCGATGGTAGCCAGAACCGGTCGAAAGGTCAGCCAAAGTTAAGGCTCCTGATTGGCCGACTGGCATTGCATAATTTCTACAACGTTGCACTCTCATTGGTCGTGTGCTCAGTGTTGTGTGAATTATCTCAAACTATAGGCTCTATGGGGAGCTGCTGGAGCCTGATGCAGCTCCGTCAAAAAGTTGGCCTAGGGACAACAGGAGCCGCGTGGCGGCGCTGGGATCGGAACCCGGTGGGATCTCCCGCTCGGGCCAGCCATGGGAACGGCAGATGCAGTGTTGTTTTTGCGCTTTTCCAAACATCCTACAAGAAAATTGTTTGTTGCGATGGCTTTCTGCTACGTTGCAGCAGCTATAATGTGAATAATCGTGTTCGGGTTTGTTTTATGCGGAAAGCGGCTGCCGATCACTTCGACTGGCACGGATGTATTGTCGCGAGTCTTCTATCTTCAAACCCTCAACCGGAGATTCAAGCGCCGTTTATGTGGCACGGTGGTAAGGTGATCCGTACTTTATTTAGAGGACCTTCTGCAGTTAATCGCAGACAGTTACTGCGCCCATGACGGCGTACTAATAGGAGATATGCGAAATGAAGCGCCCTCTCTTGCCCGTTAGCGGAAACGCGCTCGCGCCATTTTCGTCGAGGCGATGCTTGGAAAGCATGGCCCCGCTTTTCCGTGTACACGGTTTGCGTTGCCCCTGAGTAAGTTTGACTGAATAGTGGCAGCTGAAAAGGGCTTCTGTTGTCATCCTATGTGTAAGCGCCTCATGTACCAGTGCGTTAGTAAAAGTTTGTTGTGCAGCAAGGCAGCAGCCGGCAGCATAGTGTAAACAACACTGCAAGCTTTTCGTTCTGCTTAGTAAAGAATCGTCTGATTACCACAACTTTTTGTCGTGAAAAGGACTGCGTATGTCGAAACTCTGAAGAACAAAACACAATGTTATTTAGTAATGATGAAGGTATCACCGCACTGCTGCGCGAAGCTGTACTAGCAGAGAGGAATAAAACGACAAAAGGGTGCGTATTCATGAATCTCTGTAACTGAGCACTAGGAAGAAAATGACATGAAGAAAAAACCTGAAATAGTATCCTGTAATTGAGGCTACTATCGGACCAGACTAAAGCTTAACGAGTAAAGCTTAACATTCTCGATCATTCAGAATTAATACGAGTATGCAGTCACTTTAGAATCAGACATTTGCCGCTCGTTTATGCACCACTGATGCAGAACCTGCACTCTAAGAAATTTCGTCGAAAAACAGACATATTTACATGAACCGTTGATGTAAAATTTTACAGAACCATTTGTAGATCTGTTTTAACAGGGCTGCTCGGTCAAACGAAACAAAAATGGTCGCTGAGGCGGTCTCCGCTGCGGAGAGTCGGAGTATGTTTTGCAGCAGTCAGGTAGCCCCGCAGAAGAACCTAGATACAGAAGTTGGAAGCAGGAGTCGCCCAACTCGACAGTTCGCCCACACCGTTATGGCTTTGAAGCAGGAACAGCGCAAGAACGTTTCAAAGTGTCGACGCACGCCGTGGCAACCGTCATTCGCCTTTCTCTTCGCCTGCCCTGCGGTCCTGTTGAAGCGTTGGTATGTACACTGCAATTTGTGTTCTTGTAGTGCTGGAAGTCTGTTGCAGCTAATACTCCGGTAATGGAGTGATAGTTTGGGCTGCTTCGCATACATTGCTTAGAATAGGGAAATCGTGTTTTCTACTTGTCACCCCGCAGGGGAAAAGCGGACGCTGTCGTGCTCGTAATGTCGGTTACTACAGCCATTCAGTTGGTACGTCATGCATGGCTGCAATAGCAATGTTGCGTTCATGCAGTTGGTATTGTGTTGTGCTCGTGATTGTTATTTTTGTTGTTGTTGTGTGCGGAATATGATATTCACGCCTTTTATTGAGGGTACCATAATTCTTCATGTCGGTAGTTGTAAGTTACACGTTCTTGTTTTGTTCCTTTTTTCACAGATGACGAACAAATGTAAGACACCGATCTCTTTACGCACGAGTTACTTTAGACATCAAAGGAAACATCTTAATGTCAGCAAGTATAAGTTTTCATGTTTTGCCTCTGAATGCAATGCGAAGCGTTTTCTTCACATTCCGTTTTCTCTTCTCAGTGCCTAAGAAATGATGCTCATAAAAAGCAACAACTGCCGGCTCCAACGATTTCCAGCATGGATGAGACTGAATCATTCCTTCTTGAAGAACTGCAGGTACCGACAGAATAACGGAGCATACAAGAGCTGATTTTCTCCTGTAGGTAAGCTTTGTGCTGAGATTGCATGAATGAAGCCATGTGTGCTTGCAGCATTATAAAGCACATTATAGCAGTGCATGTTGCTCTCCAGGAAGGACAACCAATCCAGGATTTCTCAGTTCCATCCACGCTAGTCATATATTATAAATTGGTAAGTTATGTGCTGAGATCGTGTTGTTGAAGCCAGGAGTGCTTTGCTGCATTATGGAGCACATTGTATGCACTTTGCGTTTCAGGCAGGAGAACCACTGCAGGGTGTCGCTCTTCCACCCACGCCAGCTATATTATCGATTGTTAAGTCTCCCATGCAAAAACTTCTTGGAAAAGCATAGGAGAGATCATGAACGTGCTGAGGAACATTCATCCGAATAGTTTCCTCCAATGTGTAACTTCCGCAGACATTTTCTTTTTACTGCTAATTTTAGCGGACAGAATACAGAACTGTTCCAAATGACAAATTGCACATATGGTTTGAGTATCCTGGACTATACAGCGCTCAAACATATGCTGACAGAACAATGTCCATCTTATGTACCTAGCTAGTCCCAAAATTACAGTTGTACGGCTGCGCTGTCATTTGTGCCACTTGCTCTTGCTAATATTGTACTTTGGATGGGGTATACATTTCAGATGCTTCCTTGAGATCTATCAATCGGTGGGAGCTACATGAAGGCACAAGAAGCATTGTTCGAGCACAGAGAAGGTTCTCTTGTTGGGGGCATCAAGCAGCATGAAACAAATGCTTGGATGCTTGGATAGACCCTCAGAGTAGCCCCTCTGCACATGAGAAGAGTTAATGTATGATTGCAAGTGGGTATGAAACTACAGGAAGATCCTCAATAACGACGAGTAGTTCTAGGACTGACGGTTTTGTCATGGACTTCACCACGTTTCTTGTAGTTTCTTACCTGTAGAGAGAAATCCTTCCAAGGCAGTGGACAGAGTGCTGTAATTTTGATATAGCTACAGAACTAGCATGTAATATGTAACTGGGGCCTTGTAAAATTTACATCAACCTGTTCTAATACAACAACAGGAAAGCCTGTTGCTACAACAGACAATACCGGTTACATCAACAGTCCCTGTAAAATTATTGAAACAGGCCTATGTAAATATTAACAGGACTCCTGGACTATTTTTTCCAGCACTTTCCTGTTAAAACAACAGAGAAATTTTTCTCAGTGTGAGAGGCAGACCCGTAATGTGATATGAGTGATCCTGATTTGACTCTTTTTGTAAAATCACTGAACTTATGGTGAATTATATCATAACCCGCAGGTGAATTGTCAAATGTGATAGATTGGAATACTGTTTTGCATATGTACCTAGTGCGCTCTCTTGACGTACATCCTAACTCCAAATAAGCATGTGCACAATAATTTGCGGTCTCTACATGTGTTCTCTACTGTGTTCCAGTTTCTCGTGCACAAGGGAAAGTAAGAAAAGAAATTAGTCGAACCACTAAATAGGCCAGAACGCGAGAATAGGACATCATCTATGAATATTTGCTTTTAAATATTATTTATGTTTGTGTGTGTGTTAAAGGAGCTCTGAAAGCCATCTCAAAAATTTTCCGTTCCGAACGCGTTGTGGAAGCAGGTAACTTAACTTGGTGATTAACACGAAAATTTTCTCTGTGCGCGATGATTTTCGTAGAAAAAAAGACACTTGAAAATCGCCGCGCGTGTTCCCACTCGACTCGCTCCTCCGTGTCAAACGAGGAGGAGAAAGAAAAAAACGTCATTGGTGACGTAATAAAAGTTGAAAGCGGCGACCGCGCTTCTATCCGGGTCAGTGCTGACTGGTTTTCTTTTCTTTCTTTCCGTTTTCTTTCACCCTGCTTTCTCTCTGTCAAGGGATGAATAAGGGAGGACCTCGATATTCATGGTCGTGAAACCCCCGTTCTCGAAATTCATGTTCTGGAAACAAGGAAAAGGGGAAATGCTGCTTCGTAAGATGTTATGCCGCGATTAAGAACATAACATCAATATTTAACCACTCAAATTCAGGAATTTTCTATATGTGTTCAAGTCGCCTTAGCGAACGAAAGACACATTTAGAAGCCATTTGGCTTAGCAGGGCGGCATGTTCGTTGGTTAGTTGTGTGCTTGCAATATTATGGCTGGGTTAGTCACAGTTTGCCGTTGGCAGTTTTCCGCGCGCAACATCTGCATTTTCTAGTCAGCTAAAATTTACGCTAGTCACGTGTTGTTTCAGTGCACGCTGATATGTCGTCGGACGCAAACTTAACCGGCGTTGTCGGTCACTATATGGTGGATAAAACTGATGCACTAGTACATGGTGACAAAACAAATGGCGCCGAGCACGGATGAACTCAAACTTGCGTGTCTGCGTCGTCCACATTTGTAGTCTGCATCGGCCAATTCTCGTTTAGCTCGATGGTTGGTAAGTTGACCATAAATTGTGGTGGTCTTATGACACTGCTTGGCTATGTTGGTGTGTAACTCAGGCAATGAATGTTCAACTCCTGATGCCACGATGTGCCGGCGACGGCATATTGCGATAGATTTCACTGGATTGTATCTGACAACGTATGGGCAAGAACACTCCTCCAGCTGAATAAGGAATTAACTGAACGGCTAACAAAGTTGCTAGTCAAAGTGACGGGCACTATAGTGATCATAGCGAATTAGTGATATAGCGTATATTGATATAATGACATAGCGGACGGAATTAGTGGTCATAGCCATGCAGCGATCATTTCGAGGCGTGAAGTGAAGCAGCGCTTAGTGCCGCACTGTGTTTATACGTATTGCCACCAACAACACAACAAGAAACAGTCACCACGATAACGAACAGCATACAAAACACAGACACGGACAGAACAGCGTTCAACTGGCAGTCTGGCACCTGAAGTTTATTTTCATAATCCACCTACTCCGGAAGGTCGCTTTAGGGAAAGCAAGGTCAAGCAGGGAGAGGTTGACCGATTTTTGGTTGACTTCGCTCGGGGAGTAGAGTCACTGTACCGGGGGACTGTTACTGTTCCCCCGGGTACAGTGACTCTATCGGGGAGTTCAATGAGGAGGCCTCTACAATCTCACGGTTTAACCTTGAACAGTGTCTATAGACCAGTCTTCGTTTACTGTATCTGATAAACCAAAGAAAAAGCAAAAGAAACTTCTTCCACCGCTGCAGCGGGGTTCCGAGTGAAAAATAGCAGACTACGTTCTTCGAAACCAATCAGGGGCTCCACCTTTCTGACGTCAAAATGACGCAAGCGGCTCGACGGCTCGTTCCGGGTATTGCCACCGTTGCGCACGGTCGCGATTTTCAAAATCGAATTCTGCGATATTTATGCACCTGTTGATAGTATTACTTCGCATGGTGCATTTTAATATGCTTATTAACCAATTGGTTCAAAAAAATGCTAGTGATTAAAGTGCTTTCCTAGCTCCTTTAAGGAAGATCACTTCTTGTAGTTGAACTACGTAGGATAAAACCATTCTTATTACAGGTTCAGAATCATGGCATTTATGTTGATCAAATGTTTATTTATTAAATAACAAATAAATGTTGGTCATGAAGTCACATGCTCGACAAACGGGTCCAGTCGTGGCTTAAGGAGAGCAAGCAGCAATGATAGAACCAGATATCTTCCAACATCTAAATCTGAAACTTAGTACTATATCGTCTAATTATATATCACAACTACCATATGCAGCAGCACTACAACCGTGGCGTGGTTACCAGAATCAAAAAACATTAAGGAAGAAATTGCTCTGCACAGTGCGGCAAATGCTATGAAAAACTCCTGCATCAAAATATTCCCTTTTATAAGACCAGTATCTCATTTAATCTTACCATCACAATATCAGCTAAAACTAAAAAGTGAAGTATTGCAGAAAACAAGGTAAATGCAAATGCCGAACGTCGATGATAAATGCCGTGTGAGATCTCGCTGAAAATGGAATCGATCGCAAAACTGTAGGACTATTTCTGCTGCTGAGACTAGAGTTCTGAACAGTTTGTCATACGCACATTCCACCGAAATGTTCTGTACTCCACCGAGAAGTCGTGCTTCAAAAATTGCGGCCGTGAATTTCTCTTTAGCGGAATCCCCTCAAGCCGCGCTGCAGCTCGTGAGAGAACTGCCTTAGCCATGGCGGTCGGGAGCGGCGCACTCGACAGATGGCGCGATTTCGCATATCTCCTATTGACGCGATCGGCCGATCGCAATCACACCAGTCTCTTTTACGTGGTACCAGATGACTTACTCTCACTTGTTGCCGCGAAGCTAATGAAGACAAAAGTATGGTTTCTAAAAGGATGTCGACTCACTCAGACATGTCACGAAATTTAGCCGCTGTGTCCTTGTCGTTCATCTCTTGTTTTAGTCATCTCGTGTCTACCTTATTTCTTTTCCGAGACTGAAAGGAACCGCCATGTGTCCGACATGCTTCCGTGAATCAATCTCGAGCAGCATTTTTATCCTGACATGCAAAACAACTTTAATAATGTGTACTTTATTTAGTGCGTAGAGGACTTTGTACAGTTAATCGCAGACAGTTGTATGACCGCTTATAGTATTTGACGCGATCGGTCGGCCGCGATTACACGATTATTGCACCAGTTAACATCCCTGGGAGCCAAACCAGCTCAAAAGTCCCAGTTGCCTGAGCAATTTTCTTTAACTTTCTATCCAAGGTATATCTAAACTGGTAGCGAAAACAAGCGAAAATACCAAATATCAGACCCATCGGCAAAGGTACCAGCATGAGGCGCGAGCGGTCCTGCGTTGGTAGTAGAGGTACGATAGTAAACAAAAAAAAAAAAAAAACTTGAGTTGAGAGTTTGAGAACTTGAGAACAAAGAGAACTTGAGAGTTGAGAGTTTGATTATAGAAAAAAAAAACGGAAGATATTGAATTCGTCACAGACGAATTCTGCTACTCCCTCAAAGGAAATGAAATGACTGAGAAATGAATGAAAGGAGAAAGAAAACTGCAAAGATGAAAAGGTAAAAATAGAAAGACATCACCCCTCCCAGTCACCGAACTGTACGTGCATATGCGTAGCTACATCCCCTAGAAGTGAGCTGAAGTGAGCTAAGAAACTAATAGGAACGGGGAACTCGACGACACATGCCTAGAATGCGGTCCTAAAATACAGAGTCCATCTCACTGCTCACTATGAAGTTGACAAGCGCTGACAACGCCGCATCTCTCTTCCCGGGTTCCCATACACCCAGCACCTTGACTATATCGAATGTTCTATTGTCCAAGCGGTCTAGAGCAAACTTCAATGTAGCCCTTTGGGATGCATATCTTGTGCAGTGCATAACGATGTGTTCCGTGTTTTCCACAGATGCACACACTGGACAGTTCGCTGAACTAGCCCTACCGACTTTATGGAGAAACTGTTGACCATCCGATGCAAAAGTGTTTGTATAGGTCGCGGTATGCTGGACGGAACACGGAATTTCAGCTCCGGGTCAATCTGATGAAGCAAGGATGGCCGCCTGTCGACTTGTAACCATCGTCTTCTGCAAATGTCTTCTCTCAGCAATTTTAACATGTGCTTCACATCTGACGTGGAATATGTCACCGTGTGTTCCGTTGACGATAGGTGCGCTATATCCGCCATCTCATCTGCAGCTTCATTACCCCGTATGCCAACATGTCCAGGAATCCACTGAAGCAGTATGTCGTGGCCAGTATCTACTGCTTTCTTGTATGCGATGAGAATGTCCCGTACTATTGGCACCATACAGCCACTTCCCAAGAATGATGTTATGGCTTGGAGGCCGGCCTTTGAATCGCAATATATGACCCATTGCGCGGGCTCCTGGCGTGCGGCCACATACTGCATTGCAAGCTGCATGGCTACCAATTCCGCTGCTGTCGACGATGTTCTGTGGGAAAGCCTTGCCATTACTTCTCTACTATGCTGTGGCACAACAAACGCTGATGAAGACCCAGACGTTGACGTCGACCCGTCTGTGAAAATTGCGGTCCTAGCACAATGGCTCTCCATCAGTCAGACAGTACTGTTTCAACACTGGAGATGGTAGTGAAGCCTTTTGGTGATATACACCAGGAACAGTCAGCGCGATACGAGGAAGTTGCAGTATCCACGGAGGATCGACCGCCGTTAATGTCAACTGTGCTTTTGGTAAAGCACTGCGATATGGAGCGATCACGTTGATGAATTGCGAATTTCGACGTGCCACCTTTACAACAGAACTTTACAACATGGGCATGGCTTGTGTGTGTACTAATAGGTTATTCATGATGCAGGAAAAACTTTGTTGCCCCACTCGTGCACATATATGAAACCATCTACCACACGAATACATTTCCGTGTCCTGCTCCCTTTGCGCATGTGTCATAGTGGGCGTGTTTATTCGTGTATCTCTGTATCCGTGTGTGGTGCCGTGTGTCCGTGGGTTGTAAAACGGAGTTCGTACACTTTTTGGGTTAAACTGGAAGCGACGTTCACATCTCGGAGCTGATGCAGACCAATATTTACACGTGTGAACAGACGAATACAATGCATCCCCTGTTGCTGGCCCCGCGAAAAATTTCGTCATGGGACGAGCGGCCATGATAGCGTGAGTGTTAGGAGGAATCAGCTGTGCACCAACGATGTCATGTTTTGTTGCAATGTACCTATAATGGCCACTCATTGAATAAATGCAAACGTCTAATCACTACGTGTACGTATAGCTCTAGGTGGGAAATGGACCTTAAGTGAACCTTCCTAATTTCTGTGTGGGCATCATGATGTCCTTCTGTTTGGAGCTGTCAAAATACTATGTGATAACTGTATGTTATAACTGTATTTCGAATTGATATATTTAATTAAACCTGATATGATTTATTTTTCTGTGTTCTCGTCTGGTGGTATTGCCTGGGTGAGGAAAAGGGAATACAACGCAAACGAAGTGCGCGAATGTAAACGTGCCATGGCTAATTATGCACTACTTATTATTCATACTGCTGACGTCATCTGTGATGTCATTTATTTACAATGGTAGTAGTCCGCGCAACGGATGGATGGCGCTGTCCGTCTCTATTATGGCGTCATTCTGAAGGCACAGGGGCCTATGAGAGTTGCGCTACCTGTTTGGATAGAACTTGTTCTATCCATAAAAGCACTGAGTTCGTTGTTGGTGTCGACGGCGCACGCTTTCTTTTTACGGGGCTACGGGGCCGTTTCCCTGGGCTCGTTGTCTGACAGAACGGCTTCGCAGTTTCGGCAAGGGCCCGAAACTCGCCAGTTCCTTTGCGGGATAAAGTGAGGCGCTTCATGCGTTTCACGTCATCGGACGTCAGAAAACGTCATAAATTGAACGTCATGGAGACATCCGGCAGAGGAGGCACAGTAAGCCGGTTTCGCCGCCGCGAAAATAGTGTCGCCGCTGGCATTTCCCGCCAAATTCCGGCTATTTACTTTCCATTGGCTCCGGTCCCCCACGTGACCTTTCTCGATCATGATTGGCTGATGCTCATTTAACCGGTGGACTCGCCCGCGTTCGTTTCTCCGAGGCGCCGACCCGTCTGACCGTTGTGTAGCTCGCGTGAGTCGCGTCTACTTATGTGAGCAGGCGGTGATTTCGTTTCGTGGATTTCGAAGATCTTCGAGCCATGGACGAACGCCTGAATGAAAGGTAAGCAGGCAAACGTATGATGCATGTCAGTGATCAGCAGGGTGTCGGAGCGAACCGAAAACCGGAACCGAAAACCGAAAAAAAACGCTATTTTGGTGAGAACCGGAACGGAATCGAAACCGTACACGTTTTTTTTTTTTCGCTCAGGAGGGAAACCGAAAAATATATTTAACGGTTTTCGGTCCAAGAAAAAACTTCGCCGGTTTGGACTACGGAAAGGCGAATGAAACAGACGTCGTGTGCTCTGAAGTCATGTCATGGATACTATACGAGGGTTACGGTTACGGTGGAATGTATGTTGGTATACTATGACCCTTAGGCTCCCTTTGTAATGCTTTATCGTTCGCGCACGCACACAGACTTAAAGGTACATGTGACTCTCTAGCAATGTGCCGTAGTGTTCGTTTTAATTTGATCCCCCCAAACTCTCCTCAACTAAACAGCGACCCAAGGGGGCTGCATAACGGCTTCTTTATCGGTAATGTCGCGCAACGCGTCCCTTGTTTGAGAGCAGCTAAGTTGAATACATTGACGTATACGCGAGGGCAAGCCCGTGCGATGTGGCAACTCTTTTGTGGACAGGACACGAAGCAAATATAACGGAGCCATCGAACGCGTTTGTGAGTGAAGGTGTTCCTCGATTTGCGTCGTACTCGTGCGGTGGTGCTTGCTGGCTAGACAGTAGCAACAAACATTCGGATGGGACGCGATCGCTCCAACCCAGCAAGAAAGTGCTTTACGTATGACATCACGACAAACAAGTCCGTTTGTAACATGCGCTTCAAGAAAGGAGAAAGCTCATTCAGACAGTAACCTACAGGAACCAGGAGCTACCAATTTCACAGCTGTCTATTAATATTACATACCATGTATTCGGAATAAACGGGTTTACATTTTGTAACATTTATTTTTTTGTGGGGATGAATATTCCCAGCAGAAGCGAAACCGGTTAAAAACCGGTATGAACCGTTATTTTTTTGCTCCGGAGCAGAACCGGTACCGGATCGTTTATGATGTAACCGGAACGAAAACCGGAACGAAAAACGTTTCGGTTCGACACCCTGGTGATCAGACGTTTAATACTGTCGCCTAACTGTGTGCATGGAGGTACGCCTTGTCCCGTATTACATCACTTTCTGCCGGTATCAGTCATGATCTGGTTGATGATTCTGCGTGGCGTTACTTGTTGCGTTTTGTTCCGCTATTTGAATGTGTCTGATGTTTAATACATTGGTGTGCATGAAAAGGAAAACAGCGTGCATCGCGTACGCAGGGCTCCTCCAATTTTGGCATTAGTCGACATTAGGCGCGTAACGCTGGCATGTCTTACAGAGCGTATTCAGCCAATTAACGTTGCCTGTGCTCGGGTTTACCATATTATTAACAGGTTCCCTTGCTCTTTTTGTTTTGTTTTTTCATTCAGACACCGACAGCTGTTCGTGGCCCTGCGATCCGCGAGCATGTGGCCCCTGTCACCAGAAAATTCGACAGTTGTGCTGGGATGAAGCGGATGGCTTCTGCGACTCATCACGTGCTACATATATGTATAATATTATCTACTTTCTCCAAACCGAATAGCTTCCCTTAAGGATTGTATAATATGATAGTCACGCTTTCTGTTGCTCGGCACTATTTATTCTGCAGTATTCTGTAATAATCGTGTAGATTTACTTGCATTCAAATGTTGCTTCTTATGTATATGTTTACCGTGTCAATAAATTTGTACATGTGAATTCCTTCGTCTTCTGGATTTTCATTTTCTGCTTCCCGATAATATTAGCAGATGGCCTGGCGAAGCGCTCGGAACAGGGGGGGGGGGGAGAGAAGATGAGTGAGAGGGTGTGGAGAGGGCACGCAGCGCACATGCGCAGTTCGATCAGCCAGCGCGCGCTTTTTGGCGCCGTTTTCCGGCTATTTTGTCGTGATTCGTTACGGATGATCACGTGGTCAAGGGGGGCGGTGGTTTTCGTGGCAAAACTGTGGAAGCTACAGCTGCACTCCACTGCATCCGGTGGCTAGTGATTACTGATTGGTTCCCATGAGGATGAATTCGTTTTCTGAGCGATTATTGGCCGTTTTCAAATTTGTCCGCGATCGCTCAAACAGGCGACAGCGCGGCGGCTATGCCGGTTGGAACGGGCGTCCACTGAGTCGTCCGGACGGTGTCCGTCGTCCGGCGTCCACTGAGTCCGTTTCGGACGGTGTAGCGGTCGTGTCCTCCCAATCTGCCGAATCCCAACTCGCCGAATGCATTGAAGGCCGGGAGACAGCCGTAATCCCTTGACCTCCAAATGTGCTGGTTCGACTGACCGAATGACCGACATGTCCCTTCCGAATTCGCCGAATTCACCTTACCACCGTGACTTAGTGGCTAAGACCATCGTCTTCCACACCGAAATTGAGAGGTGACCCGACTGCGCTGTCTGGATGTTTTCCCTGGGTTCTCCTCAGATGTTGGTAAGGTTCCCTATAAAGGTGGCCCAGGGCGCACTGTCCTCCCAGCAGTGCCCGTGAGAGAAATTACGGACCCCGGGGATGCAAGACTACGGAGTCCTGCCCGGGCCTGCCCCTCACGTCTCCTGGTGTTGACAACCGTCTTGCATTGCGTCGGGCGTGCCCGTGAAGAGGCGCGGGGCTCCATTCCCCCTCCCCTCCCAGTGTAACTTGTCTTCCGCGGTACATGTCGCGTAGACGCCTGCGCCGATGGAACCTTGAACGGCAGCGGCCATCATGCCCATTTTACCACCGTGAGCATTAGCGGCGCGAACAAAAAAAAGTAATGAAAAGGCACAAAACCACAACGTACTGTCGTCGTCATCAACACAAGCAGATAAGACTTCGCGAGGCGTGAGCAAAAAATGTCAGCAATGCGTGTTTTCTTGTCCGAAAACGGGTGCGAAGAGAGCCTCGCGCCGGCGCGACGCACCGTCGCGGCGCACAGCATCGGCGCACCGATTACCGGATTACCGGCAGAGACGAAGCACACGTCGGCACGTTCGCGCCCCCAGCACGTGACAACCGAAGTAACCAACGAAAACTCCCGTAAAACCAACGGAGAAGGAAAGTTTCTCCTCCTTTTCTTTGTGGTTAAGGGGTAAAGACACGCGCAGGAGAGCACGGGGACTTCGTTAAATAGAGGTGACCAAACGAACGTATTTCGTTAAATCGAGCTCAAAAATACATTGGCGTCTATGGGGACGCGCTCGTGCAACGGAAATTTTTCGTTAAACGGAGGATTTCGTTAAATGGACGTTCGTTATTGAGAGGTTCAACTGTAGTAGTATTTGTGTGAAGCTGCGCAATTCCTGTCCTGCATATATTTTAAACTATATGTTTCATCAGCCAGCGTGATGATCCCCTGAAAAGCAATTCACACTTGGCGGGAACTACCGGTTCTGAAACCTATCCCTGACATGTGTAGCCATCAGGGAGGAAACCCAAGGGCTGCGGTGGAAAAGACAAACACACACGGGCTATGTTCTCTCTGTGTATCAGCTGCTCTGGCTACAAAGAAGAACATGTTCCAAATTAATATAACATGGCTTGACATGATACGCCAGCGAAAGCTAACCAATAAAATTAGTAGTTAAATGTACAATACGTAAACACTTGCCATAACATGACAGTTTCCTTCCTGCATTCATGCGCTATCATTCAACCCACACAAACAGTGTACTGAATTTTTTTATAGCATTACAGGTTGTTTGACAGAACTTGAACAAGATTATATAGCACACGATAAAAGTAGAGTGAACATAATGTGCAGAAAAAATGGCTGCAAGCAAGCGAGCTGGAAGATGATGCATATGTAAAACCCCGAGACTAGGGAACACAAAGGGACATGTTTGTGTCTGTCCCTTCGTGTTCCCTAGTCTTGGGGTTTTACATCATGGATAATGTGCAGGTTTCTATTCACGCTTAATGGCCGTAGCAGTAATGCATGAAGACCACTGCTAAGTTGTGTTGAGAAACACCACTTTATGTTTGCCATGTCTAAATGAAACGTACCTGACCTGATCCAAATTAAACGTTCTGAGTCTGGAACACACAAAGAGAAAAACGCAACACACGCCACAACATTAACAGATAGCAAATGAGCTGTAGCGAGCTCCACCTTGGGACAAAGTCAACAAGTAATTCACCAAAAGTCAATGAGCGCCTGAAATGTAACATCTCCAGTGGCGTAGCCAGACCTCAAAGGTAGGGGGGGGGCTCGATACGAAAACTCTCCCCCCCCCCCGCTGATCCTGTGTCGACAACACAAACATACTTGTGCACACTGCAAACTGAGGATTAAAAAAGGGAACGAAAATAGTTGATTTAGACGTTCACAGTACGATTACATGTATAGGCTGTCATGACCAATGAAGTGGTGTCACGAGATTGGAAGTATTTCGAAAAGCTCATACTTTGAAAACTACTCAAGAGTGCTTCTTAGATAGACGCCATGAACTGCAAGAACTTTCGCAATAGTCACACTGGTCCCCCCCCCCCATATATTATGTTCTCGGATTTGCACGATTTGTGTGGGTCAGTCCGTGGCAGGTAGGGGGGGCTCAAGCCCCCCCTAGCCCCCTCGTGGCTACGCCATTGAACATCTCTGACTGGTAGCAGGACGGTCCACGTTCAATTCCTGGTGCTAGCACTGACTGGCTTTTTCATGAATTATTTGTTGGAAGTTTCGATGTGCTTGAGAACCATTCGTCAACCATTGTATCCTCATGAGGTGATGAGGGTTTGTCATCCCAAAGAGACTCCCTTTCTGGCATGTGTCCTTATGGATGCTCATCACTGCAGAAAAAAAGAAAGAAAGAAAGAAAGGAAAAGCATTTAATGACAAGAAATGGATAGACGCATTTACTGTATAATGATTGTGCATAACAGAAAGAATACTTTTGCACAGAAGGCTGTACTTCTTGATGTCTAACATCAAGTTACAAAATTCCAGAATATGTATATGACATGTTGTAAGGTAGAGAATAAGTAGAGTTATTGAGTTGTCGAGTTGAGTTGAGGGGGGGTTGTACCCCCTTTTTATTTTATTATATATGATTATATAATTATCTTTATGTCTGTACCACCCCTCGCTCTATACATTACAACATGTTTTGTATATTCTGGGATTTTGTAACTTCATGTTAGACATTAACAAGAGCAGCCTTGTGCACGAAAGTCTCGTCTCATTAAAATTTAGATGCTCTCAACAGTCTTCTTTCTGTTGTGAATCTCTATCGCAGCATACCTGCACATTGCTGTTCTACGTACTGTGACTTTGCAGTAAGAGTATGGACTTTGGGTAAAAAGACTACACAGCACTGCTCAGGTATTTTTGCCTATCGAACAGTATGTATGTATGCAGTATGCACACAGTATTTGTGCACCGGACCCACTAAAAATGTAGTGAATGTGGCATTGCCCACGGTAATGCACCAAGTTGAACACAATTATTGTAGAATCCAGGTATTTTAGCTTACATGTCAAGCCAGTACCACACCAGTATCCAGTGTGAAGTTGTGACAAATAAACAGTTTCCATTTTTCTTAGCTCTCAGAAAACAGACAGTGAATTAATAAGAGTAGACAATGTTAACATGAATTCTGGGCTATTCTTCAGTTAAAGATTCACAGATAGTAAAGGCACCTTCCTCAACGGACGTTGATGACACTGAAAATTCTAAAACGTTATCAGAGGCGACATCAGCTTCGGTGTGTCAAAGGATCGTATGTCCAACAGTAATCCAGCTAACAGTAACAGAAATGTGCAAAAGACAAATTAACTGAACTAATGTAACGTACCTTCTATATCAGACAGTGAAGCTTGTAACACCCCGTCCACAGGAACCAGTGCCCAGACACAAAAGTGCTTGAACTGGGAGATAGCAGCTAATCGGAATGGCGACCTTTGTTTTCCACCCTAAAAGCACAGGTTGTAACTTTGAGGGCAGATTTAAAAGTGGTGTCAAGATGTCTGCATGCGAGTGCACATGAAAAGTTGAACATAGATGAATACTCAAATTATTATAACATCACATTGTCATACCTGTTGGTGGAGGTGGACTGCAACTAACGTGTCAGCAATTTCTTCATGACCAGATGCAAGCCAAATCATGCTTCATTTCCGCCTTCAGCGTGCACCTGTGATAATTCAGAAGTTAGATTATCAATAGTACTATGGTGTTGTTAATCGTGGTTATATCAGAGTAAGCTAAGCTTGCTATTTTTTATATGTGAACGTCGACTTACCTTTTTTTGCTCTCGTTTTTTGCCTTGATCCTCCGTGGCACGTTCAAAATGTTATGCGTCGGGCACCTCTGATTTTCATCAGACGATTTCGTGCCGAGATTCCAAATTGCCTATGGAGTCGCGCGTAACCTATGATAACATTCGTGGACGAAATCCTTGCAGTGGAAATTAGCAGGCACCACTGTCAGCCAAGAGCTTCGCACTGCTTGGTCTTTTGGCAGCTTATAATAGGTAACACTTGAACGCTCCGATGAATTGTTCTAACAGCGTAGCACTGTCGCATCTTCGACAACTTCGCCGTGGCATATTCACGAATCATATCGCTCCAGCCCATAAAAGGCAAGGTCAGAACAAGGAAGTGCACTTTCCAAACGACGCTGTGCCAAAAAAAAAACATTCACATGCTTTGTTTCCGGCTTAGCAACAACATAACAGCTGTTCGCTTATGTACGATGCACAGCACAGAGGAGGAAACGAAAGAAGCCAAGCAGCCAAGCCAAGAGTCCATGCCAAGCCAAAGACAGATAAACCGAGAGCAGTGACGTCGGTGCGCCCGTGCGCAGGGTTTGCCGACGGTCTGACGGCCGGGCGTGGGAACTAAAAAAACTGTTTTCTAAAAAACTACGAACAGTTGGAGCAAGATATTTCGCACACATATTCAATGTTCGGTAATGAACACACAGCGCGAGTATCGCTCAGTTCTGCGGCACTTCAAAATCGGCATATCTGACCAGGCGCCGCACGGGCTGCCTTGCACGTGCGACGCGTCTGGGCGACACTGTGCCTGCTACTTTTCTTTTTTTGCATCTACAATCTACGTTGCGCGTCTCTCTGCGAACACAGCCTTTCTTACAAAGCCGAGGCCGAAGTTTATAAACGCGTGTCTCTTGAAAAGATGGACGACAGGATAACAGTACTATATACAGGGTGTTTCAGTTAAGTCCCCGGGCTAAATAATTCGCGAACGGGTGCACCAATCGAATAACTTTCTTTTTTACAAGTTTCTGTCCGATATCACCTACAAGCTGCGCACCGTGTGAATGAGTGGGAGGCGGTCATTATTTAAATAAAAATTCAAGTAAGTTTCGTAAAAAGACAACTTCTAAAGCAGGGCGCCGTTGGCACTAAAATAGGTGCTTCCCCTTTTGGGACCTTCAGTGGACACCTTTTAGAGAAAAATCTGCCACCGAAGCGTGTCATTTGTTGCAGTAGTTAATTGGCTTCGGTTTACATATATTTGTAGCGGCTCGTCGCGGCGAAGCGTAAAAGGACGTAATTCGTTGGTGGATAAGGGAGTGGAAGAGAGTCCTTTTACGCTTCGCCGCGACAGAAATACGTAAACCGAAGCCAATTAATTACTGCAACAAATGACCTGCTTCGGTGGCAGATTTTTCTCTAAAAGGTGTCCGCTGAAGGTCCCAAAAGGGGTAGTATCCATTCTAATGCCGAAGGCGCCCTGCTTTAGAAGTCATGTTTTTTCACGAAACTCATTTGAATTTTTATTTAAATAATGATCGCCTCCCCCTCCTTAACTTTTAAAAAAGGACAAAGGACAGGTACGACAGGCAACTAGAGATGGGACGAATTTAGCATTTCCCGAATCCGAATCTGAATCCGAATCCAAGGAAGGTTCTGCGAATCCACGAATCTTACGAATTTCGACTCTTTCGAATCCTTTCTTCAAAGAGGGTTTTAAAAGCCAGGGGAAAAAAATCTCTTCTACTGAAAAGTGCTTTGAAGCAGAATTTTGATGTCTTGTGTTTAATAAAAAACAAATTTCGGGAGAAGACATACCCACCCAGATAGCACAAATTGTTGCGGTGACATTGCACCAATATTAATATTTGTTACATTATTACAATACTAATATTGGTTGGCCATGCAATCTTGATGTTATGTTGCTAATGGCCACTTTTTTATGTTGCAACGATGTTATTGAAACAACATTGGGAAAATGTGACATTGCAATGCTGATGTGACATTGCTAAAGACCGGCTTCTTTATTTTGCAGCAATATTACAGAAACAACATTTTGCAAAAAATGTGATACTGCAATGTGGATGCAACATTGCCAATGACGAGTTATTTTACAGTGTAGCAACGTTACCAAAGCAACACCGGAGGAGCACTACAGTCCTGGTGATATATGTGCAAGTGAGCTTACTATGCTTGCATATTCAGTAATCGTCCTGTTCATGGGCAGACTTCAGGGGAATGGTGCCGACATTCGTCTGTAAAGCCTACCGGGAAGCCTTGGAAAACCGCAGACAACACAGTCAAGATTCGAAACCCTGCTACATCCTAGTATTTGTACGGTAGGCGATCATTCTAACCACTATGCCACGCGAGGGCTGAAGGGCCGTGGTCGTGCACAGTCGTGTGCAGAGTGCCATATCGAGGGGCAGCGCGCATTCACATATGGGTGATGTTTTTTTTTCTTTTATTTTTTTTTATCACATCACCATCATCGCTGCAACACTTCAACGTTGAGGTAAAATTGATGCAACACAGTTGCAACATCTTGTGCTGTATGGGAATATGCTTCTTCCTAAATGTAACTTATTTTACATGTTGTTCATTGACTACATGAAATACATAAACTCAGGGGTCTAAATTCCCTCCATAAAACTAAGAAATGTTGAATATCGGAGCTTAATGTTGTCGTTTTTGCGAGCCCCGGGGGCCGCCGGTCAAGCAGCCTTGGAGGCTCCGATTTTAAAGTCGAAACAAACAAATGTGGTTGGTAGATTCGAAAGATTCGATTCGCTGTTTTGGGCAATGGGATTCGGATTCGTGAATCTCGAATCCCTGCCTAGGAATCGAGGATTCGATTGGGACATCCCTACTTTTAACTTTATTTCCCACTCATTCACACAGTGCGCAGCTTGTAGGCGGTATCGGACAGACAAAAGTTCTTCTATTGGTGCACCCGTTGTCGAATTATTTAGCCCGGGGATTTAACTGAAACACTCTGTATCGTTCGTGGCTGTTCTAAAAGGCCAGTCACGCACATTATGGCGCGTGGCGCGATACCTACTTGGTGATACCGTAGCGCCTTGTAGGCACTACTACAGGTTTTCCCGCTCATTTTAATCCATTGGTCACTCAATTTAATCCAAGCGCTACCCAATTTAATCCAGTGGTGAACCAAATTAATCCAGACACCAACCAATTTAATCCAAGCGCTACCCAATTTAATCCATTTGTGTACGACCCTGTATTCAGTCATGTCATGACAGCAACTTTCATGATTATATATCATGAGTTCATGCATGACTACTGATTCAAACACCCCTGGATTTTGCAGTGTCATGCCGTGTTTTATGACTCCCTTTTATCATTATGACATTTCATGACTATTTTCATGACATGTGCCATGAATCTATTTTATGGGATTACCGCTGCTTCACACAGTGTCCCTCAGTGGTCTGTGACTACAGATGGTCATTATGACGTTTCATGACTATTTTCATGATATGTGCCATGAATCGATTTTATGGGACTACCGTTGCTTCAAGCAGTGTCTTACAGTGGTTTGTGACTACCGAAGGTCATTGTGACATTTCATGATTATTTTCATGATATGTGCCATGAATCGATTTTTTGTGACTACCGACGGTCATTTTGACGTTTCATGACTATTTTCATGATATGTGCCATGAATCCATTTTATGGGACTACCGCTGCTTCAAACAGTGTCTTACAGTGGTTTGTGACTACCGACGGTCATTGTGACGTTTCATGACTACTTCCATGATATGTGCCATGAATCGATTTTATGGGACTACCGCTGCTTCAAACAGTGTCTTACAGTGGTTTGTGACTACCGACGGTCATTGTGACGTTTCATGACTATTTTCATGATATGTGCCATGAATCGATTTTATGGGACTACCGCTGCTTCAAACAGTGTCTTACAGTGGTTTGTGACTACCAACGGTCATTGTGACATTTCGTAACTATTTTCATGATATGTGCCATGAATCCATTTTATGGGACTACCGCTGCTTCAAACAGTGTCATGCGGTGTTTTATGACTGCTTTCTGTCATTATGCCATTCCATGACTATTTTCATGATATGTGCCATGAATCGATTTTATGGGACTACCGCTGCTTCAAACAGTGTCATGCGGTGTTTTATGACTGCTTTCTGTCATTATGACATTTCATGACTATTTTCATGATATGTGCCATGAATCGATTTTATGGGACTACCGCTGCTTCAAACAGTGTCTTAGTGTTTTGTGACTACCGACGGTCATTATGACGTCTCATGACTATTTTCATGATATGTGCCATGAATCGATTTTATGGGACTGCCGTTGCTTCAAACAGTGTCTTACATTGGTTTGTGACTACCGACGGTCATTGTGACATTTCGTGACTATTTTCATGATATGTGCCATAATTCGGTTTTATGGGACTACTGCTGCTTCAAATAGTATCATACAGTGTTCTATAACTGCCGACGGTTATTGCGACGTTTCATGACTATTTTCATGACATGTGCCGTGAATCGATTTTATGGGACTGCCGCTACTTCAAGCAGTGTCATACAATGGTTTGTGACCACCGACGCTCATTATGACTTTCAATTACTATTTTTACAATACGTGCCATGAACCTATGTTAGGGGATACCGCTGCTTCACCAGGTGTCGTACAGTGTTTTGTCACTACCGACGGTCATTATAACATTTCATGAGGACTTTCATGATACGTGCCCTGAATCAATTTGTGGCACTTCAAACACTGTCATATTCACATTCTCTGACTATTTTCATGATACGGGTCATGACTCGACTTTATGCAGATACCTTAGCTTCACGCAGTGTCATGCAGTTTTAGGAATACCGATGGTCACTAAGGTATTCTTAGATAGTCATAAAACATTGTATAACACGATGTGAAGCAGCTGAGTTGCATCGAGTCGGTCATGATAGATATCATGTAAGTATCATGGAATGTCATAATGAGCGTCAGCAATCATAAAACTATGTGACACTGCCTGACGCAGCGGTAGTCGCACAACACGTTGCTACGGTCAATATTGGGATACGCAGCCGGTATGCGGAGTCGTTATCAGGTGTGATAGGCTAGAGCTTGTTCTGAACAATGCTACGAGGTTCATTTTTAATATACGTGATCGCACAGCAAGTATGTCCGAGATTAAAAGGTGGTATACAATTTCGTTATTGGCAGTGAGACGTAAATAGCCAGGCTTGTTCTTATATATAAATTATATAATTCTGGTTGATATGTTACCCCTGCTCATTTTTGCTCTCGTGGTGTAGAGCATCCTTACAAGATAGAATCAAAATAAGGTTACACAGACACACATGAATACTCCACACTGGTGGCTAGGTATTAGCCAATGGAATGACTTGCCAGCAGACGTTGTCGCACTGTCAGATCTTGGTAGCTTTCAGATAGCACTTGAGAAAATATTCTTTTGATTGTAACAAACGGACTTGTCTAAAAATTTCTGTTTTCTGTTCCTTCTTCTCCCCTACGTAACGCCTTTACGTAAAGGGTCTTTAAGAAAATTAAATAAAATAATGTCAGTTAATGCTCATATAATGGAAATGGCCATGTAACGTCATAATGGCCGTCTGTTGCCTCTAAAACACTCGTGACACTGTATGAAGCAACGGTAGTTGGGTGAAGCCGAGTCATGACCCAAATCATGAAAATAGTCATGGAATGTATTAAATACCATTGGTAGTTAGAAAGCACTATGACGCTGCTTAAAGCAGTGGTGGTCCCATAAAATTGATCTATGGTCATATCATGAAAACAGTCATGAAATGTAATAATGACAGCGAGAAGTCATAAAACACTGTATGACAGTTTGAAACAGTGCCAGTCCCATAAAATCGATTCATGACACATATAATAAAAATAGTCATTAAATGTCATAATAACCAACGCTGGTCATAAAACACTCCATGACACTGTTTCAAACACTGGTAGTCCTATAAAATTGATTCATAGAACATGTCATGAAAATAGTCATAGAATAGTCGTAAAACACTGTATGACACTCTTTGAAGCAGCGGTAGTTAGAAAAAATCGATTCATAAAACATTTCATGAAATAGTTATGAAATATCACAATGACCATCGGTAGTCATAAACACTGTATGACACTGTTCGAAGCAGCGGTAGTCCCATAAAATCGATTCATAAAACATATCATGAAAATAGTCGTGAAATATCATAATGACCATCAGTAGTCATAAAACACTATATGACTGTTTGAAGCAAGGGTGGTCACACAAAAATTTATTCATGGCACATACCATGGCATATTCATGGAATGTCATAATGACTGTCGGTGGTCATAAAACACTGCGTGACACTGTTTGTAGTGGTAGTCCCATAAAATTGATTCATGGCACATATCATGACAATACTCATATAATGTCGTACCGACCGTCGTTAGTCGTAAAACACCGCATGACACTGTTCGGAGCACCAGTAGTCCCATAAAATCGATTCACGGCAGATATCATGAAAATAGTCATGAAACGTCATAATGACCGTCGGCAGTCACAAACCACTGTAAGACACTATTTGAAGCAGCGGTAGTCCCATAAAATCGATTTATGGCACATATCATGAAAATAGTCATGAAATGTCACAATGGCCCTCGGTAGTCACAAACCATCGTAAGACACTATTTGAAGCAGCGGTAGTCCCAAAAAATCGATTCATGGCACATATCATGAAAATAGTCATGAAATGTCACAATGACCTTCGGTAGTCACAAACCACTGTAAGACACTGTTTGAAGCAGCGGTAGTCCCATAAAATCGATTCATGGCACATATCATGAAAATAGTCATGAAATGTCACAATGACCGTCGGTAGTCACAAACCACCGTAAGACACTGTTTGAAGCAACGGTAGTCCCATCAAATCGATTCATGGCACATATCACGAAAATAGCATGAAACGTCATAATGATCGTCGGCAGTCACAAACCACTGTAAGACACTATTTGAAGCAGCGGTATTCCCATAAAATCGATTCATGGCACATATCATGAAAAATAGTCATGAAATGCCACAATGACCCTCGGTAGTCACAAACCACCGTAAGACACTGTTTGAAGCAGCGGTAGTCCCATTAAATCGATTCATGGCACATGTCTTCAAAATAGTCATGAAATGTCATAATGACAAAAGGCAGTCATAAAACACGGCATGGCACTGCAAAATCCAGGGGTGGTTGAATCAGTTGTCATGGATAAACTCATGATACATGAACATACATACAACTCAAGTCACGGTCATGACATGACTGAACACACAGTCGTACACAATTGGATTAAATTGGGTAGCGCTTGGATTAAATTGATTGGTGTCTGGATTAATTTGGTTCACCACTGGATTAAGTTGGGTAGCACTTGGATTAAATTGAGTGACCAATGGATTAAAATGAGCGGGAAAACCTGTAGTCAGTGGGGGTCAGCGCCGTGTCCCTTTGCCGCCGTAAACTAGTTTTGCCAGTTCCCCCGGAGAATTGGGGATAGAAGGAGCGGCCGAATCATGACCGAGCCAGGAGTAATGCTTTTTCAGAACCCCGAACAGCCGAGTAGCAGACGACAGCGGAGTAGCAGACAACATTTCTCTGAACCAATCAGCGAGCGTGATCCTTGTAGCGTCAGCGCGAGGTTCCAGGCTGATACTGCTCTCCAACGCCGTTGCGCACGGTCGCTTTTTGCGGCGTACTTTAAATTCAATTTCTGATGTAATTATGACTCTGTGGTGTGAATTACTTCGCATGATGCATCTTACTGGCCCACGTAACAGTTTCGCTGTTGCTGTAACAGCAGTATGCTGACGATCTTAAATTGATGAAAGTGATATAAATAAATATCAACGACATCGCTGCACATGTTTCATCGTGCCCGTCCACATCGAGGTACTCCAGAGTCCAGAACTGTGAGGGCTTCGAGGCTATGTCGTCCGTCCCTTTGTGTTCCAGTCTCAGAGTGACCAGTTCATATGCTGCACACTCGATTGGTTATCAGCCTCGCATTGGACACAATAGCACAATAGTAAGGTGGGTACTACTCAAAGCACGGTATAGTGTGCTCTAGGCTCCGAGGTTGTCGCCCCCGCTGGAAAAAATGTAGGTCGCACACTGACTCAGGAGCATACCTTGGCAAAAAAACTCACGAGTCAGATAAATCGCGATATGCACAATCACAATCACCGGAGCGAATAGTCTGATGTGATTGCAATCATTTTGACAAGGAGCTTGGGATCATCTGATAAAAGGCTGATGCAACATGGAGGAGGAGGGAAGTTGTCACGGTTGCGCTCAGCTGTCATCTTATCTCGCTGGCCCGGGCAGTGCGATCACACTGTGGCGCCCCACGGCGGTACGAAAAAGTAATCGCAATACAACCGGACTACGAAATCGCGCGCTTCATGTAATGATTTCGTGAGCGCGCCATCACAAGCTGCGGCGCTTTAAAGGCCGGTGCATATTGCTTGAAGTTGAAACAGCTCGCGCGCCTTCACATACCGAAAAAGTTTCGCGCGGCTATGTTTACTTTTTTGTGGCATGATCGACTCTTTGTATCGTACCCATTATCTATGCCGATGCGCATCTGTTGTACTGCGGGGACAGTTTGTGCTTCGTTACGTCCACACATTGGTATGTAGCCTCACGTTTTTGTAACAGCTTCCACGAGGCTTTCCAAGAAAATCGCAATTCGTCCTGTCTCCAGAACACTCGTTTCGCGTGTACACAAACTCCCCTGCGTAGGGTTGCCACCTTTCGTAGTGAAACATACCGGCTGAGGGAATGGAGGAAAGGCTCGTGGAAAAGAGAAAGTGGGTGAGGGGTGGACGAGCACACACACAGAGAGAGAGAGAGAGAGAGCGCGTGCTCGCTCAAGATAACACGAGGAAACATATGTTCCTGTGTGTGGCTGTATCATTGACGCTAGAAATAACAATGATAATAATAAGAAGAATGAAAAGAGAGTTTTAGTATACCGCTACCGGTGGACTTGCTTACCGCAGTCCCCGGCTCCGGTATAACAGGCTCGTTTAGTATAGCGCGACTCTACCGCGGCATTTCACCGGTAGCGATCACAACAGCAGCGCATCGTAGCGGCGGCGCTGCTGTCGATCTCGCCGGTGAAGCGAGCGGTACGCTGGCGGTAGGCTGCGCGGTATTTCGCCCCTCCGACCGGCGGCCGGTAGGACCCTGAGGACGGTATTCCGCTCGCGCTTGCACAGAGAAGGCATGACGTCAATACCGGCCCCACCGGTAGCCTATGGCCGGTATACTAAAACTCTCTATTAACTAAGAAAACGACTGGTGACTGCGGAGCTGGGTCTGTGTTCCAGATTTATTCAAGCTGTAGTGGAATGTTGAAGGGAAAATCCCGTAAAAGCCCTTATGAAAGGTCTTGAGCCACAAATACCGGCAAAAGGCTGCCGGTATCACCTTCGTACCGGCAACCGGCAGAGCGACCATATAACCGGCCGTGCCGGTACAATACCGGCCTGGTGGCAACCCTACATGTACCCATTTCTCGTTCTTTTCGGCGGCGTACTATTGTTCTTTCCGGACGTCATGAGTGAAAGTGAACCAAAGAAACTTCGATACGCGAGCGCGTAGGAAAAAGCAGTCGACGTTCATCCGGAGTTACGAAGGTAATGAACGCTCAGAGCGACACTGTGCACAAATTACGTGTTACCTAGCATTATGTAATGAATAAAGCTTGATATTTTGTGCCCTTCTTACCTTAGTACTTGTTTCATGACAAATGACGTTTTGCGGAACGCGCGGCGCTGGTAGTGCGGCGGCCATCTTCGTTTAACTTGGCGTGTTCCATTTAACGAATATCTCGATTTAACGAAACAGAGAGTCAGCATTTACAAATTCGTTATATAGAGGTTCAACTGTACTACGACGTAAGAGTGGTTTCAAATCTAACTTTTTTGTGTTCCTGACATTATCGCACAAGATGTAGTATCCACTATGATCCTTTATGTGGGGGGTATGTACAGTGCAATCAACAGATGCTATTTACAAATCTGTGTTTTCTACTGTGTTGAAATGCGGTAGTTTGTATTTGAGAGCCATAGCGAAACACAGGCCCTCGAGAAACATGGCAACACATTGCAGGGACTCTGGATGCTGCCTAAATTTCCAGAACACACAGCTCAAGGCAGCGGTTAAATAGCAACTGGTTAGAGAAATCCAAGATAGTTGCATCCGTTAGCAGTCCGCTGTTGGATTTGCTTCTGTCAGAGATACGTTATCTCAAAGGGAACGCACGGACACACTCAGAATGATACTAGGGCTGCCTGTGAAATAGAATAAGGAGAGGGGAAGATATATAACCCTTTTTTTGTCTGTTATTCTATTGGTTAAATTGTCATTTTCTTAGCAGCATATGTGTGTATATTCCAGAGTCTGCTAATAAATATATCAGTTTAGAGCTAGCAGTCGCATTGTAGATGTCTCATCCTGTCCTTGGTTGCTTGTGATTCACTATGGCCATGCTTGCTATTGCAAACACAGAAAACCAAAAAAGACAATAGAAAAACACGGAAAGAGTGACCTAAAAAGCTGCCGGTTCTAGTGCTCACATGGAGGCAATGCAATGAGGTAACATGTTCCATTCATGAACTGTGCATAGTAGTACATATCACAACGGCAACTGATTATTCAGATTTTTCTTGAAGTACTTTGCTTGTTTTTTGTTTTTTTGCTTTGTTTGCACAGTCTATTATTGGAGCTTTATGTGATTCCCCTCTTCAGATACTTTAAGATTGCTGATGCTGTGCAGTTTGTTAATTTTGAAACTGTACTGGGCTGAGGTACAAAAACAGAATTGTCATATCTGCATTTGAGCACATAGGAATAATTTGTAAGTACTTTACTTGTTGACATTAATATTTGCACCAGGTTGATTTATGGAAAATGTAAATAAGTATATTTATTTGCTTGTCAAACAATGCACAAATGTCTTCTTTTCTAGTGAGATATTCCCTGTTCACCAGACATAAATGTGGAAAAGTTAAAGGGGCACAATGATGGTAGAGTCTAGCGTTGCTTTTTGCCACTTCACATATATGCACTGTTATTCGTGTGCACATGTAGGAATAGGAAGGTAGAGGATGCGCATAAAAAATTTCGTACGCAGCCACACATATGGTTCAGAAGATTAATTAGATGATGTCCAAGCATACATAATTGTGCTTCATGTGCAATGGGTATGCTAACGGATTGCTTCCATGATCTTTTTATTTATTTTTTATAAATTCTTTTTATAAATGTTATTTTTTATTTTATATAAATTTCATATTACATATTGTATACTTATATTTTTATAAATTTTATAAACTAAAAACTCAAGTTACACGGCCCCTGTAAGAGTGCTCTTTGCAAATGGTTTGGTAACGTGTCTCGAACTGTAAAGGTAAGAGGCAATCGAGAATGCTGCAGACAAGGTTGCAACTTACATATTGCTTATCACGTCCTACATACAAAGTGATTTGTACAATAATTCCTGAGCACGGAATTAATCCCGAGGCTGGCCAGAGATGTCACCCAGGACAACAAGTCACATAATTGCCTTTAAGAGGGGATATCACCCGCGGCGTTTCGTCGTTTCTCTGCACGAGATGGCGCCGGGATCTACCCAGCCACGAGGTGGCGCTAGGGGCGCCGAGTGTTGGGCTGTAACTAGCGCCATTGTTCAAGAAGCGCGCGATACAGCGCGGTGGCATGTAGTCCCCACAGCATGCGTGACCCTCTTGTTTTTGTTCGCCCCGACTTCGCTCGGGATGCGCGGTTAATCTCCTAAGAAAGGAGGGGTTCTTGAGGAGGGTTAGGCCTCATATCCTCCAAATGCCCATTTCCACCGACGTCCCAAATCAACCAAAAGCTCATTTCATCCGAAAAAATGTTCGGAGGTTCTGGGCTTTCGGTTGATCTGGGCACGCGGGTGGCAGTGACCCATATCCCCCAAAAGCTCTTTTCATCCGAGCGCCCAGAACCACCGAAAGCGGGATACTTGAAAGGACACGATTCCTCTGTTTGTCAGGGAGAGGAGGAAGGCTGAGCGGTTTTTGGGTGTGCGGGAATCCAATCCTGCAACTGAGTCAGAAGTGAAGTTTGCAAAGGAAAGGTATTATTGATGTCGATCGCGTACAAGAAATGATCCGATCCGAACAGAGAGATATTTTCCATGTGAGTGACAGAGCTCCAAGCACTGTGTAGGTCATCATAGTGGAAAGCAAATATAGTAACAAACGCCCACTTCACAGGTCTCGAAGAAGGTTACAAAAAGGACCTCCTCCTTTACTTTTCTTTTATGCGTTCTGTTAATACAGTTCAGACGTTCAGAAAACACGCTATTAACCGGCTGAAACAACCCCTAGGAAAAGCTTTATATTTATATTAGTCATATATGTTACATCTCTAAGGAGAATTATTAGTAGGCAGGGGAACAAAGGAAGCTGTGCAAATCAACGGACCGCATACCTCATGCTACAGAACATTTCGAGCACCAGATGAGCAGCAGTCAGGAACCCACGTGACCCTCTCTGGCTAGTTGGAGGAAGTACAGCTCTAAGCAGAGTTAACTGGAACGCCACTTCGACCGCTGAATCGGGAAGAGAATCACCCTAGCGGCGCTTAGGAGAAATAAAGGGAAATAATGTTTCCACTGTCCTACTTATGGCGAATTGTGGTGGTCATTTAATTACAACACTGCCTGGCGCTCGGAAATTGCTAGGTCGGCTCCGGAGCTGGGTCACGTGACAGTTGCCACCCGAACATGAGTGCCAGGGATCTGGTGGTTTTAGGATCAGGATCAGGCTCGCCTCATCCCTTTTGAATCAGGGCAGAGTTCGTACACTTGGATCACGCTAGGGCCATCGCGGTCGCCCGTCTTCGGGTTCCGTCGTCTGCTAAATCACGTGAACTTCGACGTGCGGTCCAATGAGAGCACTCGCCACCGTTGCAGTGCGGATTTGACGACACCGGATATAGTTGGGCAACCCGCTGCTCGATCATTTCGAGACCGGACGAAAAAAGTAATAGCTGGGAAATTCCGGACGCACGGAAAGTGCCACGCAAACATGCAAGATTGCTTGACTGCTCGGGATCTGGCAAAAAAAGAAAGGAAAAAAAGAGAGAAAAGTTGCCACCAAATGGTCACCACTCGCCATGATGCTGCGAGGGTGTCCGCCTTGGCATGAGTTGTTGACTCGGCATTACTCTCAACGGTGGTTATCATCGCGATGTTTGTTTGGGTTTGAGACGATTATGTAAAGGTGTATGCTGGCCGATATCACGCGGGTACGATGCTGTTATCTCATTGATACGCGCAAAGGTTGACAGCAACTCCAATAAATTTTCCACTAGACCCCGTGCATCCTCATTTGTTTTATCACAAATGCCCCACTGAAAATGCCCCACTGAGCGAACGCGACCACTTTCGCGTGTATCAATGAGATAAAGGCATCGTATCCGTGCGATATCAGCCGGCATACACCTTCACATAATCGCCGCAAACATAAACAAACATCGCGACGATAACCACAGCTAAGGGCAATGCCGAGTCAATAGCTCATGGTAAGGCTTACACCTCCACAGCAACACAGCCACAGTGGGACAGTCGGAACACTATTTGCCTTTATTTCTCGTAAGAGCCGCTAGGGTTGCCCTCTCCCCGAGTTTAGCTCCTCCAGTCGAAGTGGCGTTCCAGTTAACTCTGCCTCGAGATGTACATCGGATTCCCGCATACTTGGGAACCGCTCACCCTTCCTCCTCTCCCTGTTAAACGGTGGGCGCGTGTCCTTTGAAGTATCCCGCTTTCGGTGGTTCTGGGCGCTTGGATGAAATGATCATTTGGAGGATATGGGTCACTGCCACCCGCATGCCCAGATCAACCGAAAGCCCAGAACCTCCGAATATTTTATTGGAGGAAATGAGCTTTTGGTTGAATTGGGACGTCGGTGGAAATGGGCGTTTGGAGGATATGATCTGCTACCCTTGAGGAGAACGCAGCTTTGAGGAACAAACGCATCTATTCATGTGTCTGTCGGCTGCTTCCTTGGTTTGCACTCTGTTCGACTTGTGTATCGTTTTGCTGCTTCACCAAAATCTCCCGGCTGGAAGAGTAGAAAACGGTTCACGATGGCGAAATAATTTATTCTGTGTTGGCATCAGTGGGGTTGTACTTATGCTATGCACTGTTCGTTTGTAATACCCTCACCAATTAAACAAAAAATACTAACTTGTGAATTTCGCACGTGATGGTACCAACCGTCTACCCCATGAAGGTGCACCTTCAGCAACTTCATTTTTGCGACAATTCCCGAAATCGGCACCTAGTGGCTAGCACGTGGTCCGCCAATTTGACCGAATGCTGCTCAGTTGAATGCGGTTTTGTTCAAGACGTTTGACTGAACGCCACTTTTGACTGAACACCTCCTTTTGTGTACAAATTTTACACGAGAGTATGACTTATGTATTTATTCTCGCTCGGTACTGAATAAGAAAAAAAGCACACACATACACATCGTACACATGTTTTCTTTCCCTTTTGTATCTTCGCGCAGAAAAAGTATCAGCTTGGAATGTCCGAATACGATCATTTGGGCTGGAGTTGAACATGTGACAGGGATGGGCAGTATTTAAATACATTGTATTTAAAATATAAATACATGTATTTAAAATACGTATTTAAATACAGGCAAGAAAAATGTATTTATATTTATATTTAAATACCGTTTTAGGCGTCTTTATATTTAAAATATGTACACTTAAATACACATATCTCATCCTCCTGTATTTGTGGGCTTCTCTCGAGTTCCACATCGTTAGCCTCCAGCGATGAAGGATAGCTTGGTTAGAGGCTACAGGTCACTCATCCCGTGTGTTCAGGGATTTTCGTCCTTCTAGAAAACACCACAATGCGCGAATGAGGGCATCGCCGCCCCCGTTGCAGCGGGAGGAACTGGACAGGGCAGACAGACGGGACAAGAACTTACAACGACGACTCAAAACCGGCAAATAAACACTTTATTCAACATACAGAAAGTGGATGAAGCGATAACGGGTTCATTAGCTGGTTTTGAGTCGTCGTCGGTTCTTCTCCCGTTACCGTCCTAACACCCCCTTCGCTGCTCCTGAGACTCAAGGTGACGTTTCCGTTCCATGGAAAGTCGGTCCACGCAAGATGCTAAAATCATCACACTGCATCACGGAAAAATAAAGAAATATGTGGGCATTGTGTGCAGCAGAGATGCATCCATACGTGGCTCCATTTATACACTAATTTAAAAGAATAATGTGCCTAGACGGCTCAAAGTATTTACGGAAGTAGTTACAGTATTTAAATACTGTCGTATTGTATTTATATTTTGTATTTAAGTACTTTCAACATAAAGTATTTATAAGCAGTATTTAAATACATGAAAACATGTAGTATTTTGTATTTATATTTAAATACCCGAAAAGTGTATTTATGCCAATCCCTGACATGTGATATTACCATTATCTTATACGTTATGCACGGACGCAGGGATGCAACCGTCCCCTGTTGCGCGTGCACGTCTTGAAGTATAAATTAATGCCAGAACAAACGTTTAGCAAATAATCTGAATGCTAGCAAACAAAAATACGAAAATAATGGTAACTACTTGTAATAAATAAAGCTAAACAATAACGACCAGTAATGGCAGGAAAAGGGTGCTCGGTGTTGCTCGTGCATGCCCCATAAGCGGCGGAAAGAAAGACTGTCTCATTGAGAACTCAGCCCTTAAACCGGTAAATGATACTTAATGAATTAATTAAGTAGTTTTGTCAGAATCCTTCAATGTCCATAAAAACATTTTGGGTGCTCAACAGAACCGCGCTGTACGTACACTTTAAGTGCACTATAGCAAACGATTGAGTATCTGACATATGTGCTATTATATACTAAAACTCTGCCACAAAATTTTGTTTTCCTTTGTTTTCATTGCTGAGATAAGATGACATTGTTGAAAACTAAGCAACATACTGCAAAGATACAGCAAAGACAGAGAGAGAGAGAGAAAAAAAAGTCCAACTGGACCGTTTTTCTTTTCTCTCTCGCTGGCCGGTATCATTTTTTCCGGGGCCATTCCTACGGGACTATTCTTTCTGGGACCATTTCTTCCTGCACCCGAGGCCGACATCGCAAGAAACTGTCCACATGTGCGCACCTCCACGTGAGAAGAAAATCATTCAACGCAGCCGGCGCTGGGTTTGAACTCGTTAGCACGGGAAGCCAAGTACAACGACATGTCCATTCACCAAGTCGGATCAACTGGAAAATATGTAGTGCTTGACAGGCTCTTCGCAGAGCTCCCGCAATCATAGCCGCTCAACCTGCTTGTTTCCGTTCCTCACTCTCCTTTCCGTTTCTGTTTGTTTTTTCGTACTGCATGACGGCATGTAGCTGAGAGGTCCACTACCTACTACACTACCACTTCCACTACCACTTCATAACATATGAAGCTGACCTATCACACCCCCAGTGATAGCATTGAAAGTGGTATTTGCTTTAGAAATACCTGGAGAATTTCCACCTGCATATTATGGGAAAGAGAATGGATTGGGTTTCAGATAGCCAGATAACTGACTTTAATAAATAGGGCTATAACTATACTGTACATGGAGCACATTACAACAAAATTACACTAAGAACATATAGCTTCGCTTGTCAATTGCAGACACAGAACACAGAATACGCAACCATCGCAACTGGGCGATTCCACGCGAAATGATCCAGCGGACCTGCTCGGCCCCCACAAAACGATCCCAATTTTTTACGAAATTTTTTAGCAGTCCCTAATAGTGCAAAACAACACACCACGAAACATTTCTTCCCAAATCTCAATGTGGCGGGTGCTACACACGAGCAAAGTTCGCAGCGCTGGCGAAAACCGTGCCTAGCGTGAACGGCAACTGCGGCTCATAGAAAGCACCTAGAACTGTGCGGTTTCTTTTGCGTATAGAGGAAACTATGCTCTACACAGCGTCCAAATCCCGGTTGTCGTGCTGCAATCGGTGCAGGTATACAAAGGCCGGAAGTTTAGCAATTTTCCTCCTACTTCGCGATTTTTTTTTGGGAAAATCAAACCATTAAATTTTAATGAATATTTTTTCCTGCCAAGGCCCCAAGGAATACTTCAACAGGAAAAATCGCCAGACACGTAACTTTCATAGATATTGCAGGAAAAAAAAAAAGAGGAAGTATGCGATTTTTCCAAAATTCGCTACAGTCGAGCGCAAAACACGCAATGAAGAGGTCGGAAGAGACGCCTGAAACCAACGCAGTTTTATAGAACGAGCCTTCCTCTACAACATATTAAAAAATCTCGAGGGTGTTTTTTTCGTATACAGGAGAAAATATTTTGGCGGGTGCCGAATTTTCAGTTGCTCAGCTCATCATCGCCGCTCGTCCCTGCGCCAAACATATCTTTCGACGCTTCCAGATGTTTGGAACAAACACGCGCACAGGACCAAGGGAATCGACGGGACAGTCCGAACTGCAAGGACGAGCCCAATACCGAGAATAGCAAGCTGAGTCATTACATGACCACTTGTGCCCACTTCTCAAAGGCCGGCAGGAAAAAGAATAGCCCCGCTGTAGTGGAGCTTAGCGCCCTTCCCCCTTTTTTCCTGGGAAAGGGAAGCTCAGATAGTATGCTGAAATAAGGGTCACACTTGGCGGATAAATACCTTCTAGGTTCAGGTTCAGGTCGTGCTTAATCCCCTTTGAGGCGGGGCAGTTTCCTGTCGGAATCACAAGCACTGAAGACTTGAAAAGGAAAGAGAAAAAAGGAATTTGAGAAAAAAAACGAAGCAAAACGATGATGGAACTTCGGTTTCCGATGCACTATTTTGAGGCGCGCAGTGTACGCGTTGTCTGTCTTTCCCAGTTCGCCAGATGGCGCTTGGCCCGTTCGACGACCTCGGCGATGTCGCTGGCGTTTGCTTCTTTCGTTAGACCGAGGGCTGCAGCGATGTCTTCTCCGTTGGGGCGAGTGGTCTTCGTGGCTGGGCACCTGAAGAGAACATGTTCTATGTTCTCATCTTCTTCATGGCACAGGATGCATGTTGCTTCGATGTTATTAAATAGCTGTGACAGTCTCAAACGAGTAAGGAGGGCTCCCGTCCTGGCTTGAAACAGCAGGCCGCTCTGGCGATCTCCTCGGTAGAAGTTGAAAGGGGCCGGTTGTTCTTTGTGTTGGTTGTACAGGGCTAGGCTTTGCTTTTTGGTGGTCCGCTGTCTCCATCTGTCAATCTTTATTTTCTGCATTTCTTTATCTGTCCGCTTGTTCCACTCCATTGCAGTCGTCGCCTTTTGCCGGCTCGTCCCCTTGCTGTAAATTGAGTCGATCCTACTGATGCGTTTGATCCATTCGGTCTTGATTCCTCGGTACCTAATATGTTGGAATAGTTTCTTTATGTGTCTCTCTTTTGGTAGGTGGATTAGTCGACCCAGGTACCGTGTTTTTGATCTTGCTTCTCGATGTTCGTAGCTTGACCAACCTATTTCTCCTTCAATTGCTGCGTTGGCTGTCGCTAAGTTCCCTCCTAGGGTCCATCTTCCTATTTCTCTCTGCTGCCGTTCAAGAGTTTTCATTGTGGTGTTGCTGTAACACAGAACTTCGTTAGCGTACGTAGCTGCCGGTACCGCCACGGTCTTCCAGAGGATTTTCCCCACGTTATACGGGTTGTACGAGTGCCGGGCAAGGTGCCATACGTGGCCTTTCCTTTTGTTCGTGTTAGCCAGGATTGATTTTTCGTGGGTTTCCAAATAATTTGGTTTGTTCTCAAGGAGTACGCCAAGGTACCTGTACTGGTTTGTATGATCAACTTGAAAGTTTTGGAGCCAAAAGACATCGTCATTTTTACGCCTTCCACCGATTTTCATCCACTGTGTCTTCGCTCGGCTGAATCTCATTCCGTTCGGTTCGGCTAATGTGGTACATATGTTGAGCATGCTTTGCAAGTCCTGTGCTGTCTTCGCTAGGAGGAGGATGTCATCCGCGAATGCGAGTGTTGATATGTACGTTGTCGTTGTTTCGCCTTTGGTGTCTTGTGTGGTTATGGTGATGCCCTTTTTGCTGCCTTCAAGTTCTTTCAGCATTTCGTCGAGGAATAAGTTGAAGAGCGTGGGGGAAAGCGGGCATCCCTGTTTGAGTCCGACCAGTTGTTTGACCTCTTGTGATTTAATGTCTTCCAGGTGATACGTGGTGGTGCAGTTTGCGTACATGTTTTCTATTAAGGACACCAGGTCCTCTGGGAGTCCCATGTTTCGTAGTTTTCCCCAAAGTACTTTATGAGGTACGGCGTCGTAAGCTTGTTCTAGATCGAGGAAAGCTAGATATAATTCTTCTCCTGTCTTTTGTGCCATGTCTATCAGTTGAGTAACGATGAAAAGGTTATCACTGCCCCTTCTGTCGCGTCGGAAGCCGTTTTGGGACTGGGCTAGCTTACTATCGCAGCATTTTGCTATCCTCTCGTTGATGATGGCCGCGAATAGTTTGGAAACGTTGCTTTGTAACGTGATTGGTCTAAAAGATTTTAGGTCGTCCCGGGGTTTCCCTTGCCCTTTGTAGAGTAGCCTTACTGTGCTGTGTTTCCATGATTTTGGTACCCGTTTCGTTTGTAGTATAAAATTGAGCATTCTTCGCAGGGCTTCTTTTGAGAATGGTTCCAGTGCTTTCAAGAATTCGTTTGGTATCTCGTCCGGGCCTGTCGCCTTCCCCCTCATTAACTTGTTTAGATGTCTCGCCAGTTCAGCTTCGCTTATTTCCTCTACCCTGGCGTCACTTTGTTGGTGAGCTGGATGAGCTGTTTGATCGTGTTGTGGGCTGATTCGCTCTTGCATGTCTTCTTGTTGTTGTTGGAAGTACTGGGTCATGTATTGCTCCTGTTCTTCTTTTTTGTTTATTTTTCTCCCCTCGATGTTGTCGCAGAGTACGATTTCTGGTTTTGTTGGCAGTCGCTGATTGTTCATATCTTCTATATATTTCCAAAATTTTTGGCCGTTTTTTCGCCCTCCGTTCATGATGTCTAGACGTAAAGCCCGCGTCGTGGCAGCACCGGGCGGCAAAAAAAAGTTGTCCCGAGGAAGCGCTGTACCTACACTCAGATATTTTCATTTATCTCAAGAACGGCTGACTTTACACGCGAGATAGTGGTACCAAAACGTGCAGGACACATTTTAGAAGAAAATGGATTGAGCAAATGTCGCCTAGGGATTATTTCTTTTTCTGCTATTCGCTTCAGAAGTCCAAGGTCAATTTTTGGCTATTTTCCACACGTTCTACAACGTCTCAACGAAAAATCCAAGCGAAAATTGAAAATTTGATGAATCCATTTTCTCATAATTGTTAAAAGCTATCAAAAGAGACCGATATCGTGAAGATCGGACGGGTATTTATCGAGAAAAACAAAAAAGTTTGCCCCATAGAAAATACATGGGGCCGCGACGGGTGGTATCCCCTCTTAACACTTTTACACCCCATGGGCTGAGTTGTGAATTGAAAGAGCACTCTACATACGGATAAGGTGCACCTGATTTCTAGGATCTATGCTATGCCCTAACTCTTCAGACACCACATTTCTAAGTGGCAATATGTGCTCTTCTTTTGCGTCTGCATAGTGTGCAAACACATGGCTACTGGAGCTTTCGTGTGCATGTTTTTGTGCGACGGTGTTCATTACAAACAATATCCTATCCAGATGTTAGACATAAAATGCAGTAGTTTGTAGCGTACCACACAACGCAGCGTGACATGGGAGTGTGTGATTCAAAGAAAGCATCTGGAAAATGCACAGAATCCCACAAAAAGTTTAAAATGTGATTTGTATTTCGTTTTACGTCTTTCGTCGTTACATACCATCGTCGACGCTGTTGCACATTGATAAATCGTACGTAAAACTTGTCCCATAGCAGTATGCGGTTTCTCAAATACATAGCACAATTTTCCTGCAGTAATAAAACGCTGTCGGCATTTTCTTGCTGACACGGCTGTCGAAACGTCAGTCTCTACCATGGGCAAGTGCTGTAAAGGGGCAAACGCAGACGCGACTTGATACAAATTGTACGTGCTCACAAAACACAAACGACGAATTCCAGTCACAACATCGCACAGAGGTTGGTTCCCGAATGAGTTCGCAGCTGCTGCACTGTTTACTTATCGCGGAACGGTGGAACCCGGCTGTCCGCCATCTTCAAGCACAGATACGTGAAGCCGCGAGAAGCCGTAGCTGAAATCCACTGACAAGTACGAAGGCGCGTACACGTCACAATGCCCGTTCGGGTGCATCTACGTCATAAAAATGGCTGCGCCCATGTGTGTTTCGGAATGAATTACCTATTTTTTTGACATGATACTCTACCGAACTGAGAGAATGAAGGTGTATTTTGGGGAGAGCTGGATGTGGGCTTTCAGAATATCACAACCGTTTCGACTATTTGGGATATCGGCATAGCTGACCTTTAAGGAGAAAACGCGCGTTCTAGAAACTTTTGCTCGATATCTCTCGCATTCTTTCCTCGCGATCATAGCGGCATGACACGTACCCCATGAAATATGCATCAAAAACTCGAAATATGCGACTAGGTGCTGAATATGCATTTACATGCACTAGCAGTCGTCCGAAATTTCGTTAAAATACGCTCAAACGTAGTTTTACAACGTCTGCATGCAAAGGCATAGCCAGGAAAAATTATGCATTTGCGTGTAAATCTGCACTCTACTTATGACACCAATGCATGTGACGGATGCGAGCCTATGCTTTTTTTTTTTTCTTTACATTTCAGCGTGGATGTGGTAGTATACTGTTTATTACTGAGAGTGTCCGCATCTGTATATGCAACATTGGAAGGAGGTCTGGTCATGCCCATCTTGAGTTGCTGGACTCTCATGACACTCAACGGGATGCGGATCCCACTAATGTGAGATTACTTTGTGTTGTGTATGCGTGACACCAAAGCACCACTTAGGCAAAATGGGATGCTGACAGGGCTGAAAGGGCTTTCCTCCCGCAGCTCTATAACAGCCGTACCGGAAAGAGTACCAGAAACATAGTAGAAAGGAAATTGAAAGGCTGGTAACAAAAACGGATAACGGAAACAAAAATATTGCAGTAACGAAAATGGAAACACTAACGAGAATATGCCCATTGCCCTACCCTGCTTTGCACTGTATTCAAAGTATGCATGATGTCAGGTACTTTGCTCATCACTGCATAAAACCAATAAAGAGTGCCCGGCAAGCATGACAGCAAAATTAATACCACACATATTTCAGTATCATGTGTTTATTTTAACAACTTAGATTTTTGGATGACAGTGTTTTCCAGCTGACTTGTGTGCAACCACACTGTCTTTTTCAAACAGGATAGCATCTTAAACCTGAAATGGTAACTTACAACGCCGGGAAAATACAGAAGTTATCGAAGTACCTTATTTTTCACAATGATACATCATTGCTCATCTAATATTGCTATGCTCTACCACACAAGCCCATTCAAGAAAGCACTCGTTGACATACTAAGCAAGCACTACTGGCATTAGGATCCTGCCTGAGGCTTACGAATGACATGTGCGCAGTCATACTTTCCACGAACCACCTTCAGCTTGAGTCCTGGCACATCTTTTGTCCTTGCCCGATACACTAACACTACACTGTGCTCCTGTAAGTTGTGACCCACGCCCGGAACGTAAGCCGTGGCTTCTTTACCGTTGCTTAGCCGAACCAGGACACACTTACGATTGGCAGAGTTAGGCTTTTTTGGCTTCTTTATCAGCGTCTTGATTACAACACCTTTCATGAATGGCTTATTGTCAATTGGATGCCTCTTTTTTGGTCTTGGCTTGGGCGGGCCCGCGGCATGGTACCGTTCTAGGACAGGGTCATAGATGAGGCCGTCGTGACGGTCGCCTTTTACCCTGGGAAAGTACCGGAAACGAAGGGCTTGAGCTGTAGGGGTCAGCGGTGGTTGTAACAAAGCTGGGAAGACCATCTGTCGTGAGGTAATATTGCGGGAGCGCGTGGGTGCAGTTGAAGGAGAGGCCACACACGATATACCTACAAGGACATTTGCCATAAGGCAGAAGTTAATTATGAACAAGCTGATAAAAGAGGGGAGCAGTAAAGTAACTTGAGCTTGGGCAAAGAAGATGACAGAGACAAGCCGAGCTACATGCCGCAGGGTAGGACTGCGGATAAGTTACATGCTACATGTCTCTAGAGGCGCTTGCATCGTCCCTTTCCGTGCCCAAACTTGTGTCACCTCATCATAGAACGCGCTGCACGTATACTTACTTCGTGATTGCACATGAGAACGTATGGATAGACGGGAAAACAGAGAGCAGATACTTCGTGCAGCACTCATTGTGCTTTACCTGTAAATACATCGTACGAACACGCTCAATGAGGGATACGTTAAACGATCACTCTGCAAGCGAATGCACATCAATTTTCATGGCCCTGCCAGAGCAGGAGAGGCAGTGCAACATAGAGGATAGCAACTTCCGAAAAACTGAAAAATTTTGTGCACAACTGACTAACCAGCGCTCAAACTGTTCACATTGAGAAACACGACCACCGAAGAACTCGCTAAATAAAGCCGCTATCCATGCAACTTACAGACAGCACTCGCTAGATGGCACGGGGTGTTGTCGAATATTGTCGAATAGATATCGGATAACGCGTTGGATAAGTGTACAATGTGACACATGTCCAAGCATAATATCCCATCATAGTTTATGTGACGCACTTTGAAGAACTCAGCAATAACTGCGAACTGATAACTTTTATATGCGTAGATGACGACGGCTATACAGTGTTGCCACACCTACAGATTTATCATGAGATCTACCTACTTTTTGAAAAATCTACAGATCTACAGAGATTTCTGAAAATGTCATGATTTTTTTGCTCCAACGAATGAGTCAGTCGACCCAGTGTTTCGCATCAGTGCACAAAACGAAACGATGAAAAACGTCAGCAGAACGCGGGAATTAGTGTTTTACTGACTATTTTTTAGAATATTTTCCACAGTTAATTTGACGAAAACGAAGCAAAGAAACAGCCTCTCAACGATCACCAACTGGCCTCCTCCACACAAAACGCATGCTGTTGGGTCAAACTGCTTCGCCTTCGCCGTTGACAAGGATTTGACCCGTCGATCACGAAACTGGCGGGGCTCGCCGAAGGAGAAGGAAGTCTACTGCGTCTGAATAGACCTCTACCTGTTTGTAAACAAATGACGTCATAATGTTCGACAACGCCACGAGTTTGGTAGAGTTGAACGACGTTCAAAGCTAGTGGCGAACAAGGTCGCGCCTGAAAGCCGTGGTGTTTAGGGGATTACTGATGGTCTCTGAAAGGGACGCGACCTTCCTACTTTCTTTCAGCGAACAATTGGTCATTCGTGGAACCCAGCTTTCCCCTTCCGATCTGTTTTGGTTTCGGTCTGTCTATCAACTTCATGATGACGTTTGTCGGGTAGAGGTTTATTATTGGCGAGCCTCAACGCTAAATTGGTTTTCTTGAGTGTTTGTGTGCGCGTCACCAGTTTGCATCACAGACTTGAGTCGCGTTGAAGTGAAGCAACAACGTTTATAATTCACGTACTCATGTACGCTTTCATTATGTCTCATGTGGATATATCACATGTCAAAGTATTAAAATCTATGTGCAGTGACACTTTTTTGTGATTGTAGCAGATTTGAATACGCGACATCGCAAACCGAAAGTTCCAACGCATAATGCCAGTGCGCCGCAGCAAAAAATTCCGGCTGTGGTCTTCAGCAGTAGAACGAAATAAGCCCTTGCTCTTCCACTAATTTAGAGACGCAGGCAGACATTACAGATTTGAAGGCAAAATGTTCAAGGAACTGAGTTTTGAGTGACTACAGATTTTTAGCTCTATCTACAGATTTTTCGGGCTCGGACCTACAGATAAATTTGTTTTACGTGTGGCAACACTGGGCTATGATCGTGTCCCCGTGCAACGCCCCGTGCCTTGCCCTGCGCCAGGCGGGTCGGGGGACGCCCAGCCTTTGAGCTTTGAGTTACTTCAAATTAGTTATGTACGTCAACGTTTTGAAAAAATAAAGTTACATCACAGGCCTAGATGTTGGTACCATTGCACTGCACTGCACTGCACAGGCCCTATGTTCCCGCCTGCACTCTGTTGCGGGTATGCCCGAATTTCCGGCCCTCACAACTTTCTGTCTCACTCATTAATTGCGGTATTTTTCTCGTTTTATCACGAAAATTACCTAAAAAGCTAGGAAGGGAGTTGCCTCAGGTACAGAAGCCGCCGATATTTCGGTTCGAAATATCGGCGGCTTCTGTCCTGAGGCAACTCGCTTCCTACATCTCTACCGGTTCGCTGGATTTCTACCCATCTACCTAAAAAGCTAGACTTTTCTAAATAGTGGAACCTGAAACCTCTCATCTGGAAGACGAGACGTACTCTGCGCCTGGGGCCACAATGGGGTAGAGTATCGCCTCTGGCGATGAAACTCCCCATTCATCATCTCACAATGAAGTGGTTGTTGTTCTCCTTCGAACAGACAGCCCGTGGTGAAGATGTCGAAATGCAAGCTCCTTGAGCCAAGTCAGGGCAAAAAAGGAGGTCGTCGACTGATAACCGGACGGGCCTGCAGACACCTTGCTGAAGAGTTTGGTGTTTCAAGGTCAACCATTTCAAGGTTGGTGGGGCAAATGAAAAAAAGAAAACGTGGAGTGGCTGGACAATACAAACAGCAAGAGGAAACAGCTCATTTGAAAGGTTCTTTGCGAAAGTGTGAATGGAAAAGTGCAAGGTTTCTCCGCGACTATCGTGCTGAGGATATTCCTGTCGCATGACAAATGCTGCAGGAGGTTGCAAAGAAAGTGCCTGCTGAAGAAGGTGGGCATGGATTTTAAAGTAAGCAGCAGAGGGTTCGAGAAATTTCGACAAAGAAATCCTATCAATTTTCGGGAATTGTGTGGTGAGGCCTCTGATACCAGGAAGCTGAAGAATATGGAAAGAGTGAATTCCCGACGTAGCATACAGCTGCGCAGAAAAACAATGCTGATAGGATTTTGTTACCGACTTGGATGCTCATATTGTAGTTCATAAAAAGGAGGTGGAACAATCCGCAGGCGGTGGCGTTTCCACCATACTGGACGAAGGCTTTCTTTTCTGTCTACTACTGTGGCCACTTTGTTTGGTAAGTGGGACGCCTGGAACAGGACCGAGAGGTGTCCCAGATAGGGAGGCTTCACACTCATTATTGTTCGTCCTTCCACTGGATCACATGCAGTTTTCACTTAACTAGCTGACAAATTCTACACTGAACACTAAGGAAGCGCTTTGTGGAAATGCCCCTCGTATCAGCCAACTCAACTCCATCTGACAACAAGAGTTTCTTATTTGATTGTCTTACACTATCGTGGCAGGACAAGTTGTTACCCTGTCAGCGATTCTCCCACATATACTGAAACCCGTAAGAATGTGCAGAACAGTTCAATGTTCACAATTTGCTTTATTGCTGAACTTTGTTTTAAAAATATAAAACGTGGCGATTTGTCATTGTTCATTTTAATGCATATTTACAAGTCATGCACGCACCCGTGTTTGACCCAAATGGGTGCCGCATCTTCTCTGTTTTATTTGAAGCCCAAAATTAACGAGTGTAAGGTGTTGTGATCAGTGTTCAACAAAAGACAGTTTTTACAGCTCTTCTCGCAGATTTGTGCTACGTCTGAAATGCTTCTGGTGGTATGCTCCCTCGCACCTGAAAAATGAGCAAGAAGGAGCATGTGAAGCAAACAAAAGCATAGCCAAATTTGTGTACAACTGAGAGCTTAGTACGGTGAGAAGGGTTCCAACTTTAAGACCAATAATGTTATCCTTCTACTATCAAACTACCAATGCCTGAAAAGATTAAGTCTTTCCTTTTGGCATGTAGGTAGTACATGTCAGCTTCCTTGGCAGCGCTAAAATGGACGACACAAGACACCTATATATGTCTTCGTCTTGTGTTGTCCGTGTATTCTAGGGCTACCAAGGAAGTTGGCCTGATAAGAGTACAACTGCCTCCTACATGCACCACTAAAGATGGAAACTCTGCAGCAAACATCGTAAAATATACAGCCAAACGTAAAAAAAGAAAAAGAACATCATCAGAATCCCATAGGCTGCAGCATTACATCTTGAAATACCTTGCTGTTTACCTAACAATTACAGGTGAGCAGACACTATCATGCGTGGCACTGAAACATTCAGGCAGTTTCCCATTTTCCAACATCATGTTCCCAGAGGAAAAGGTTAGGATCCGGAAAGGGACACAATGCACAATAGCAACTGCCATGCGAATGCAGTATGCTGCCAATGATCATAAACTAATTCCCTCCCTTGGATGAGTTAATTCTCAGCGGAATGACCCAATCTTTAAGAAGCACATTTGCTGATTAACAAAAGTAGCAGCAAAGGTGTCCCTGAGAACTCAAATTCTGGGCCCGCTTGCATGAAACTCCAAGTGCAACACTCAACGAGTCTTTGCACTCAAGTTGCCGTTGAGTGTTGCACTCAAGCCTAGTGCTTGTCAATGGGCTTGAGTGAAACACTCATTGAATTTTGCACTCCGAGTTTCGTGCAAGCGGGCCCAGGACTCCTCTGCCACCAAATACAACATGCACAATAAGTGGACAAAGGGGCAGATTGCACATGTTCATCGAGCTGTGGTTTTGCTGATATGTTTTGACAATTTGATTTCAGAGTAAAGGAAATACTGAGCTATGCTGTTTCATATTTTTCATAAAGAAAGGCTCAAACAACTGAGGAAAAAAAAAAAACAAGAGAAAAGAAAAAAATGGCAAAGGAGCAAGCGAGCTGGTGAAGATGATGCATAATGTAAAACCCCGAGACTAGGGAACACGAAGGGACAGACACAACACAAAGTCTTTGTTCGAAGTCTCTGACTTCATGTTGTGTCTGTCCCTTCGTGTTCCCTAGTCTCAGGGTTTTACATTATGCAAGAGAAAAGAACTCTCCTAAAGCCCAGCACATTACTGCATGAGCTCCAATGATATGTCTGTGTATCGTTTTGTATGTCAGCTAATGTTCATGCACTGAGATCGGTAGATGTCCTGCATCAAGACGAGGAAAACCGGGAGGGGGGAGGGATCGCGCCGAAATTGTCTATATTTTCATGGGCCACGAAGTTTAGGAACCAGTGCCTTACACTCTTTTCAAATTTCAGTTAGAATGCAGAATACCCAATAAAACCCAATATACATAGTTTCCATTCTTGGGACAAATCTTTGCAACATAACACTACCTTTCATCTAGACAACATTTTCCTTCCCCCCAGCAGTTTTGCCGAGGCCTACATATGGAATTGGTGACACCTTACTAGTGAATATTAATACATCCGAGGGCATTGGTCCCACCAATTTAATATAGGTGTGATCAGTAATTAGTCATTACGTAAAGGTACATTTCGCAAAATGATACAAATCACTACATATAACAACAGTAAGCTCTCAAAAATCTGCTCCAATGTTTTGTCTAGTGCATGCATTGTGAGCAAATAAATGTATGCAGAAATTGAGCCAGTGTACATCAAGTATCCAGAAAGAAAAAATACAATTTGCTTTTAGAATTGCCTGGCTATTAATTGCCAGTCCACAGACGTAATGCATTATGAAGAAACAAGAGTCCCGTACATTGAGCTCGTTGAAGACGTTCAGAGCCTTCTGGAAGTCCCACTCGTTTTGTTCTAAACACCTACGAGGAAACAATAACATAACCCATCAGAGCCACACTATGTAAGAAATCCACTAGCTGCCTGATATGTGCAAGTTTATTACGCCTGACACCATCTGAGAACCATATCCGACAAACCTTGCTGCAAAATCTCGATTCATGCGTGATTGTAGACAGAGTTCTGTGATCATCCTTGTCTTGTCCATGATTGGAGCCTGTGTAGAAGACGGCGTCTTCTCAGGGTTATCTTCAGGAAGAGGAAATGCCTGCATAGGAAGTCAAACCCCAATGATGAAGTGGCAGAATGGGAAGTACCCTGGCTTCACAGCAGAGGCTCTCACCTTCATTTGTTCGTCAGTTGCACCGGTTATACAGACGGTTTCATTGATTATGGAAAAACTAGAAAGAAAGAGGCATCATGTGAATATACTAACACACCACACATCAAGACAACACGAACTGGAACATCACAATGACACTACTGTCTCCATTCAAAACTCCTGCTTAGTAGATACAACAAAAATTCATGTTTGTCCACGCACGTTTTGTCCAAGCGACGGTCTGGCAGTTGTTACAAGGATTGATCCTTGTAACAACTGCCAGACCGTCGCTTGTGGCAAAATCACTACCTTGTCCTGGCTCAACGTCACTTTCAGGTCATGTGACCTTGTTGTCAACGACAACTACAAACACATGGACAAGAACAAGAAACTGAGAGATGACCCTAGTTTCTTGTCCTTGTCTGTGTATTTGTAGTTGCAGTTGACAGCTATGCACCAACAGGCCCAATACATTTTGTATGTGACCTTGTTTACGTCACGTTCTGGCACTGAACAACATGTTCTTGTAAAGCATAAAATCATTAGATTAACATATATTTTACAAGGTGCCTCTCTTATTAGCTTATTACTGCGAGTTCTCATCACATTGTCTGAGTGAGTCTTAGCAGTAGCATGATTACCACATCATGGTGAACGGCAAGCAGTATGAGGCAACACGCGCATGCCAACATGTTTTACTGCAGGGATATTGGATAAAACTCATTGATTGAAAGACGTTACGAGACGACACACAGAAACAGCAAAAAAACGTGTGTAAGCTCATGCTTACACACGGTTCGTCCACCAATATTGGGTACCGCCATTTTTAATGGGTCACGTGTAATGATGACATTTGCAATGACACGAGGTCAGGGCCTGTCCAGAATGCATTGTGTTCCCCTGGCACACTATTGTCCATGGAGTGACACGTGGTAGGGCACCCCCGTGAACATGTAGAGCTGTTCACCACTCAATCCCACTGCAACAAGCAGCATGCAGAGCAGTATCCAACTGCCGTGCTTAATGCTTCACCTCCTGCTGACAGAGAGTGCAAGTCTATGACCTCCTCGAGCTCACAAACTAAACACCACAAACGCAAAGCAAACAATGCTCTGCCTAGCTAACAAACGTCACTTCTTCGATCTGCCTCAAATGCTAGATGGGGTACTTCCGAGCGAGTGCCTCGCTTTCAGATACAATGTGACGTTTGCATTGTGATATACTGTACCGAGGCAAAGTCTTTGTGCGTTACTTTATAAAGCCATAACCTTTAATTTCCGCTCCCCAACTTCTGACATCCGATATGCGAGGGGTGTTCAAGTCAAACCGGGACTTTCCATCTCTTGAGTGTACAAATGGCTCGCGCTACTTCTTTTTCGTCATTTTCACATGTGACAGGCCTCCGCGTTCACCACGTGGTGGTCCCAAGTTTGTGCAAAACAGAAGACGCGTGCTGGACAAGATGTCCGACAACGAGGTGAGCGCTCACATCGAACAGCGAATTGTCATGAAGTTTCTTGTGAATGAAGGCGTAAAGTCATCTGAAATTCACAGAAGACTTCAGGCTCCGTATGGCCACGATACACTTAGCCGCAGCAAAGCGTTTGAGTGGTGCAAACGGTTCTGAGACGGCCGTACATCAGTGCAGGACGATTACCGGCCGGGGCGGCTCGGAGCCCAGTGTCAGGGTTCCCGAGAACATCCAACTTGTGGAGCGCCTGATCCTCAAGGACCGACGGATAACATGTCTCGAACTGACTCGAAAGACGGACCTTTCTGTGGGAACGTTGAACACTATCATTCAGAACACCTCCAGTTTCGGAAAGTTAGTGCCCGTTGGGTCCCGAGGCAGCTCTCCGTGTTTGACCGGCAGAGAAGACTGGAAATCTCCCAACAGCTAAGCGACCGTTTCGACACTGAAGGACAGCCATTCCTTGATCGGATCATCACGTGCGATGAAACGTGGGTGCACCATATCACTCCTGAGTCTAAACGCGCATCAAAACAGTGGAAGCATCCAGGCTCACCAGCCCCCAAGAAGTTCCTAAGCACCCCGTCTGCGGCTAAGGTCACGGCCACGGTTTTCTGGGACAAGGCTGCCATTGTTCATGTTGATTTTCTGCCTAGTGGTACCACCATCAATTGTGCATATTACTGCCAGGTTCTCAGGGATGTGCATAAGGCGCTCAAGCAAAAGCGGCCGGACCTCATCGCCAAAGGAGTCCTCCTTCTACAGGACAATGCACTCCCGCATAACGCGCATCTCACGACAAACACCTTACAGGAACTTAGCTGGGAGTTCCTGCCACATCCCCCTTACAGTCCAGACCTCGCCCCCAGCGATTTCCATCTCTTCGGGCCACTGAAGGCGTTCCTTGGGGGCCGCCACTTCAGCTGCGACGACGAGGTCAAGAATGCGGTCCGGTCACGGCTGCTACGCGTCGGTAAGGATTTCTACGCTGCTGGCATCCAAGCCCTCGTGAAACGCTGGGACAAGTGCATTAGTACAGCTGGAGATTACGTTGAAAAATAAAACTAATTTCTTCCCTGTTCTAATTTACGTTTGCGAAAATTGTCGAAAAAAGTCCCGGTTTGACTTGAACACCCCTCGTAATTATGCAAGCAAGATTGTATGTAAGCAAGAGATGGTACAAAAAGCTTCACATGTAAAGTACAGGTGTGCAAATATTGAAATTTTTGAATATGAATCGAATACGACTATCTGCAAAATTGTCCTTCGAATATCAAATCCAATATCGAATATCATGTCATAACATAAAGACTTCTAAGAGTAACAATTAAGCCCCGAAAACTAGTATGGTCTCAGATGGGTACAAATCCAGCGAACCAGTAGAGAAGTACGAAGGGAGTTGCCTCAGGACAGGAGTCGCCGATATTTCGAACAGAGCCTGTTGTTCTTCTGGGCACCGTCCTCACCATTGGCATGGTATTTAAAGAGTTAGGTGTGATGCGTTAAAGGTTCATGCGAATTGTGGGTCAACAGCCCGGAGGGAAGAAAGGGTTCGTACGGGCTTCTACGGCCGGAGTGAATGGTTGTAGAGGCCTGTACGGACCCTTTCTTTCCTCCGGGCTGTTGACCCACAATTCCCATGTACCTTTAACACGTCACACCTAAACCTTTAAATACCATGCCAATGATGAGGACGGTGCCCAGAAGAAGAACAGTCTCTGTTCGAAATATTGGTGGCTCCTGTCCTGAGGCAACTCCCTTCGTAGTATGGTCTCAGTTGTGTTCTGCTGATCCTTAGAAAATGTCCCAGGACACACACTTGAAAAGTGCTAATAAGGATAACGTAGGACGTTAGAGTTAGTTAGGATAATGTATTGGCTTAGCATAAGGCATACACGCACATGTACAGTCAAATTATTTCACTTCAAACATCCTTCATGAACAGTGAACACTTGTGTTGGCATTGTAAGTGCTGGTGAAACAGACAGAATGGAAGCAAAGGGCAATGAAATGGTCAGAATGTGGGATGGAGTGTGGGATGAGCGCATCTCAGAAGGAAAACGAAGGTAGCAAGTGCTCTCTTCTTGCACTGACAATGCCGTCCGCATTTGTCGTCTAAGCGAGAAACCGCATGGTTTCACTGTGCTCTGTGTTCCTGACGGTAATGTCTTCAAGAAAAATAATGACGAAAGAATGAAGCACGAAGTCAGAGTAACTATTTAATCGTATTAAATAGTTACTTTCTTCATTCTTTCATTATTCTTCTTCTTGACGACGTTTCAACAAGCTGGACTGTGTACTATTTTACCCTCTTGATCTGACCGTAATGCATAGTTTCGAGCATACTCATTCATTAGCGCAGTAAAACAGCAATCCTCAACAATGTTGTATGACTGTGCTTATCACATGTGATCGTTTCCGCAACGTTCGTGTTCAGCGTTTCTTTCATTTCACTGTGAACATCTGCGCGCACGCCTCAAAACTTTATTGCAGTCGGGAGAATAATTGCTCCATGCGAGTCGGGCTTAAAGGAGCAGTCTAAGACCAAGAAAAAAAAAATTAGTTTTTGATCGTGATGGAATGTCCGATCACTAAATAACGTTTTCACGCAAGAAATATGAGCGTAGCAGAAAAATATCGCGCGCAGCAGTCGATTGATTCTCACGAGTGTGGCGAGCTCTCTCCTACTCCCGTGGAAAACACGTGAGAAATGACGGGCACCTCCGTCACGATGTGACGTTGTTCGTTGCGTCCACTCCTAGGGCTCGCAAGTGACCTCGACTGCGATCTGACTCCGACAATTGTCAAGGTGACGGCAGGCTCCTTTCGCGCGCGTTGTTCTGCCGAGAGACGCATGCGCATCAGAAACGGCTGCTTTCCTTTTTACTTTTATTTTACAGAACATGGCGTCGGAAACATTGGTCATCTTATCAGTCTGCCGCCAGTGAACTTTGCTCGATTCTCGATGCTCGATTTCGATTCGCGTGTGGATTGAGGTCAGCACTCCTCCAAAAGGGAATGGGGACGTGCAGGTACAGTGCGAGTGGAAGTTGCGATCGTTGAACTAGTTCAATAAGTTGCAAACAGAAAGAACGCACTTTGTTTGTCTTGTTTTCCAGGAATGAATACTAGGTGAGACGCGTCATGTTGCATGTTCGCGAACAGCACGAATCGCCACCCTGCATATCGCCTCATGTGAGACGCTGGCACTTTTAGTTAGTTGGAGACGTAATAATAAACAAAAACAATGACTATAAGACACGCGATCGCGTTACCATTATGAGCGTAATGTTTTATTGTTCGTTTGCACCTCTGTTTTATGTCTCAAACCAACAGAACATAATGAACTGCTGTCAACAAGGAGCATGCCATGTCCGAAGCAGACGAATTTTCCGTAGCGAATGAGAGCACGTTTAACGTTTGACGTCACAGTCAATGGGGAGTGGCTTGTGGCTGGAGCGCGCGAGCCTCCCGTCACGGAAGCGATTTTATAAATCGAATTGCGCTGTAACAAAACATTGTTCAGCCGAAATATTTTACGAGAATGATTTTTACACACTGCTTGACAAATTAAAAACGGTTTTCAGCCATTCAAATTTCCTTTCCATGCTCCTTTAAGGCCATATGTGTCTTGGTATCAGCTGTAACAGCAATTAGTGCAGTTCCAAATGACTTGGCAGCATTATTGTCGTCCTAGTTGGAACATTTAACATGTTGCGGCACAGCACCGGAGTTGGAGAAACTATGTCCAAATAGAGTCACGTCCCACTCCTCGATTATCGCCATCATCGCATGCAACCATGATTGTATTATATATCAATGACTACCACAAATCAGAACTGAAAAAGCGCGTGCAGGATGCGGGTTTTGGCTGTGCATGCAGTGCGGCATGGTGAACAGCAGCGTTCAGCTCAACGCCAACAAAATTTTCGACACTTAACCGGAATTTCACGGAATCGTAGGCCTCACACGAACGTTCAGAGTTTGTGGGCAATCCACTAAAGCTGCGACAGTGCTGACAATGCTTGAAGCGCACTGCGGTTTCGCGTTTGGCTGGCGCAGACTTTAATGGCGGCTGCACACAACTGTGTACTAGTTTTGGTTTCGGTTACCGAACGTGTAGCGACGCATTCACAGATGAGCATAACTCGAAAGCTCCGCATGTCACTTTGGAGCTGTTCTACCATACATGTTCGTCGTGTTACCGCAACGTACAAATTCCAGCGCACAGCCCTCAACAGCTTTGTAGTAAGCTGCTATGATATGAACTTTTTTTTCAAATATTCGAAAACTTCGAGTATCAAATGTTCGAATACCAATATGAATTCGTATTCGAAATTTCGAATATTCGTACACCTCTAATATAAAGTAAACTCCTGTGTGGCAGTGGTGTTCGTTGGAACCAGGATTGATGGAATATGGTTCTACTACGCGACACACGACTGTAAATCATGGAATGTCTGACATACCCTGTTCCCTGTGGAACGATGATGAATGTTCTCATGAAGCTCTTCAGGCCGGACAAGTTACCCCCTCTCTGCACTGCAATACAGGTAGGAGCTTATGTAACAGTTGCATCTATGCATTGCTTCTACTAGGCAGATCATAGCAGATACTCACCGACTCTGAATGCCCCAAACACAGCAAAGATCATCATGGAGGACTGAAGGACAAATAAAGGTTTACAACAGGGTACTCAAAGAAAGCATGCAGCTGGAAAAATACCTCTACGAGCGACACGTCAACCGTGAATGACGTCGGGTCGTGCCGGGTATGTGGCAGCTGGTTCAGAAATGATACTATGTTGACACGGCCAATCTTGAGCTTCTCCATCTTGGCTTCTGTACAACAAATACAATTCCTGTGTTATAGAGGCTCAGTCCACTTAATTCCAATTCCTTGCCTGAGTTATATAGCCTCAGAAGATTCCTACTGTCCTTTATAAAATCTTTCACATCAGACCTGCAAGGACGCAAAACATGAGGACTGAACATGGCCTCATTACTACAACAGCGGGAGTCATGAGCATGTCCTCTAATGTAATGAGCAGAGTACTCACCGAGAAGATGGTAGCTTTGTCGCTGTCAATGACAGTACAGCCTGCAGGAAGGACAAGATTAATGCCTGCAATACTATCTACCCAAGTAGTCATATAAAAAGATTTGCTCACATTGTCGTGGTAGGCATCCAACAAACCATTTCTGTCTGTAGAGTCAAATATTGAGAAGTACCTGAAAATTACAGGGCAAATAATTGTAGGCAATGTAGAAATGGTGAACAAACAAAGGCTATCAGAGACCCCGAAACAATCTTGGCTTTTTTTGTGTACGGTGCATATATAATACAGTACTTTATCCATTGATCTTCATGCAATGATTTGTGAGTCTGCTTCTCACTCCTAGCAATATGTAACAAACATGTCTGTGCAGTTAGAAAGGGTGTCCAGAGGTGTGCAAATACTACTGAAATTTTTTAATACAACTCGAATACGAATATTGGCAAGCTGGAAACCGTCAAAACAACTTGGAAACAACAACGGAGACTTGGCTGAATCCGGATTTCAACTCTGGAGAATATTTTCCATCAAGTTATAACGTTTTTCAACAGGATCGTCAGTATCATCTTATGGACGCAAATTTTGGGGGCGGTGTTCTTATTGCTGTTAAGCAAACTCTCACTGGTTTTCGTCGTAATGACCTTGAAGTTTGTAAAGAAAGCGTGTGGGTTGAAATCTGTACAAGAGATAAACCAAATTTGATCGTAGGTTATTGCTCCTTTGCACCAAATGTAAATAGCCATGATTTTGCCAGTCAACTGGTGGATCTGAGCAAATGCCTAGACGCCTTTAAATATCGTGTGTAGTGCCTCGGGGCACAACACACGATAACGTCCCCAACGTCCCCAACATTGACTGGACTGCTCCACGTCGTGTCTCACTTTCTGACGATAGATCTGAGTCTAAGGCGGACTCTGTTCTTTTTCTGATGTCTTTCCTGTCTATAAGACAGTTGAATACATTCCAAAATGATGCAGGACACGTATAGGCCATTTGCAAAAGTTCCAGGGAGCAGCGCGCATACCGGGAAATGCTGTGCAAAACGACAGCGATGGTGCATACACCAGTAGGACGACGACGACGATCGGAGACGATAGCAAATCGCTGTCGTTTTGCACAGCATTTCCCAGCACGCCCTGCCAGGGCGCGCACTGCTCCCTGGCACTTTCTCAAATGGCCTATTAGATCCGGCACAAACTGTGACGTGGAAAGTATCGAAACTGTCAGAGAACCTTTGGTTAGAGAGGACGCGTGGCATGTTCCCTTTTTGTTATCCTTGTGCCTTACTTCAACGCCGTCCAATAGATTTGAAAAAATTACAAGTTCGCCAAGGGCGATTACCTTGGCATGTATCGATATTTTGAATGTTTGGACTGGTCCGCAGTTCTTGACGCATCCGATGCAGACATTGCTGTCGAATTGTTCACCTCTGCTGTTAAAAAAGGTATTGATCTCTATGTCCCTAGGAGTTGTGTGAGGAAACAAAATTATCCCTTTTGGTTTTCTGCCGAAACTTCGGCGTGCGCTACGTAAAAAAATTCAGTTCCATCGTTGTTTCAGAACATTACGAGATGTTGATTCGTACTCATGGTACAGCACACATAGAAAACAAGCGAGGGGCTTTGTATCGTCGTGATAAAATGCGTTACCTTGATTCCGTCCAAAATAACTTAGTTCGTAACGTGCGAGAGTTTTGGCGCTCTACGAAGGAACTAGGTTCCAACCGCGAAAGTATCACACGTGTTAATGATCCTTCAGGAAATAGGATGGATTTGCCTCCTGACATTTCCAACGCTTTTGCGGATCATTTTTCTTCGGTTTACGCCTCACAAGAGGCAAGTTACCCATGCACGCCTATTTCAATAACTGATGATTACCTTCATGTACCTTTCATTGATTCCTCTCAAGTGCTGACTGCAATCCAGATGCTTAAGTCGAAAATGTCCTTAGCCTTCGACAGAATACCTTCTTTCATTATCAAGGGCTGTGCTGAGCTTTTTGTTGCCCCCCTGACGCATGTCTTTAACTTATCCTTATCGACATGCCGATTCCCTAAACTCTGGAAGAATACCATTGTTATTCCCATATACTATAGGTCTGGGAACAAATGTGATGTTAAAAACTACCGTCCAGTATCACTGTTATCTGCATTTGCCAAGGTTTTTGAAATCACTCTGTGTAACCGCCTCACGCATTATTTTAAACGGAAAATTGTACCACATCAGCATGGTTTTATGAGAGGCAGGTCCACTGAATCTAACTTGGTTTGCTTTTTGAATTATGTATGACCTGTATTTGAGGAAGGGGGTCAGGTTGACTGTGTCTATTTTGATTGTTCAAAGGCTTTCGATCTGGTTTTGCACCATGCCCTTGTGTCAAAGCTAAATTGTTATGGTGTTAGTGATCCTCTCTGTTCATTTTCCTTGGACTATCTTACACGTAGAAAGAACTTCGTACGTGTGTCTGGCTGTTTGTCGCAACCATATTACGCTGTACATGAGGTTCCCCAGGGTTCAATACTTGGGCCTCTTTTGTTTAACTGATTTGTTAACGACTTATGTTTTAACTTAAATTTTGCAAAGATACTGCTGTACACTGATGATATTAAGCTTTACATGCCTATAACTTCGACAAATGATTGTCTTGTTCTTCAAAGTGAAATTAACGAGGTAAAATTATGGTGTGGACAAAACGAAGTAATTTTAAACGCATCGAAAACATGTGTAATGTCTTTTACCAGGAAACGTTCTTCCGTTGACTTCTCGTACACCTGGGGGATACACCTTTGAAGAGATCACTTGTAACTCGCGACTTGTGTGTGTTTGTAGACAGTAAGTTGAAATTTGTCGAACATGTTAACTATATTATTAGCACGTACTACTCTGTGCTGGGATTTATTTCAAGGGTCACGCGTGGATTCAGCGATCCCCATTGTCTCATCACATTATATCGCTCTTTAGTCTTGCCAAAGCTAGAGTACTGCTCCGTTGTATGGAATTGTATTGGAAATGTTTTGGCATTGACCATAGAAAATGTACAACTCCGATTTATCAGAGTTTACTTCGATAGATACCTTGGGAGACGATATTTTTATGAGTATAACAGAATACTGAGTCGTTGCAATTTAGACACGTTAGTTGCGAGACGCAAAAGTCGGGACATTATATTTTTGTGCAAATGCGTTCATGCCATTTTCAATAGCCAGTGTTTGATCGAATCAATTAGTTTTCATGCACCAATGAGCCAGTGTCGTGTTTTTAATGTTCCGAGACTTAGCTCACTGAGTCCTCTGGCCCGTGTGCAGCGTCTTTATAATAATGAAATTTTTGACATTGACGTTTCTGATTGTACAATGTTTTACTAATTCATGTTCCACTGTTTTGTACTAAACATTGTACCATATTAGAAGGCCATCGCGCTGTTTATGGACAAGCTAATAAAACTATGAACTAGCACTTCAAAGATCTTTCATGGACAGTGAACAACTGTGTCAGTGTTGTAAGTGCTGGTGGAACAGACAGAATAGAAGCAAAGGGCAATGACATTTTCAGAATGTGGGATGGTTTACTGATGGCGCACCTCAGAAGGAAAACCAATGTAGTGAGTGCTCTCTTCTTGCACTGACCTTCTGCTGTTTGTCGTGTAGGCGAGAAACTGCATGGTTTCACTGTGGAGCTTCTGCTATCATCTGCTTTTATTTCCTCAAACAAAACCCTTCAATTTTGCTAGAACTTCAATTTTGATCTTTTGTGCCCGGTAATATTTTGCAGCTCTACTGTAGTTTCTCGGCTATAGCTCGCAAGAAGAAATTGGACGATGCCCTGAGCATGCAAGCTGTTTCAGCTATCTTTAAAACTCGGCTGTGGCATCAGTAACGGGCACAGCAAACAATATTTTTAAGCTATGCTTTGCTCTTCTTGTAATGTTAAAAGAGCATGGAAATGATCAGAATAAAATATGACGGGACAAGTAGAAATTACGATTCCGAGCCCTGTGATACATATTCGCACAAAAAGTTTGAGCGTAGCGCGCAATTCTGGCGCGCGAGGGAGCTTTGAATCTCACGGCAGAAATGCCCCATCACTCGGCTGCACGTGCTCGGCTGCCATCCGCCGACGTCATGTGGCCGTGCCATCTTTTTCTTTCTTTTTTGCGATTTGTTTGGCGTCGCGGCACCGGCAAGCTGACCGAGCAGGAAGCGTTGTTGTTCATCGGATATCGTGGAAAGGACAGGTGATGAACTGAACACTCTACAGGCGACACATCTGCTCTTCTTGACAAAACCTTTTATGGAGTTGGAGCCTGAGTTCCGCCAGCTTCGATTTCGCCGCATGAGTGATGCTTCTAAGTGTGAACAAACATTCAGTTTGAAATATAGTGCTGCTTCTTGGTTACAAATGCATAGTCATGAAGACGCGGCACAGTGACCAGTGTTTTCATTTGAAGTGGTCGTCAACCATCATGAGTTCTCCGTGTTGTGGTCAACACTATGGGCTCTGAACCGCATGGACTCTGGCATCTCCGAGGCGAAAGAGCGGACCGATGAATGCATAGCTGTGTAACATTGCACTTACCATATCTTACTCATACCAGGAGTGCAACGTCTCCACAAGCACAACAACATGGATACCAAAATAAAGTCAGTAGAGTTCATTTGCTCGCAATCTGTGGGAAACGCCAAAGCACGTGGCCAAATAACCGTTTTTTTTTATGGTCATACGCAGCATACAACAGTGGCACACGGAATAAATCTCCAACTGACAGGAATGTATTTAGTCGTATCATATATATGTTGCACACACAGGCACAATACTGTTCACTAATTAACGATACCTCACCACAATCGGAACAGAAACCACAACCGCGTACGATCCACCTCAACCCGGGCCGTCTCGGCAACACAGAGGCCTAGCCACACCATTTACACTGCCCGCAGTCTTGTTTTATGCAAAACGTACGAGACAAATCATGGAAGAACGCGAGTGAATGTCAAACGCAAATAAATGACCTACCTGCGGCCATCGCAGTGGTCCGGGACTCAACAAGATTCCGTTCCTTACTGCACGACATATTTTATGTGTAACTTTGTTTTTGTTTTTTTTTATCATTTGCTTCCTCCCACTCCCCTCTGTAATTCCATGTGACTTGAGGGTAAATAAAGAAAGAAAGAAAGAATAGCAACAGCGTCTCAGTCGGTAAGTCGCCACGATTCCGGAGCTAGCAGACGATTCTGGCGGGGAGTGGACGCTTCCGGCAGCCAATCAAGTGCTCGGCCACCTGACATCACCACACGCCAGACTCGGCTTGGGGGAGAATGTCACAGCGGAGTGCATTCTTGCAAACAAACTTTCTCAGGAAATTCACGCTTTTCAAAGGAAATATTTTGCGTGACAGTTTATGAAGGTAGTACGTTCATATCAAGCAGTGAAAAATACATGTTCCAAAAGATTTCCATGCTCCTTTAAGGTGTAGCACATTTCCTTCAAGATACCATCAGTGACTTACTGTTCTAGGAACTGTACCATGATCTGCTTGACAGGGGCCGATGGAAAGAAGCTTGGCTGCAAGAAAGGAAGGTGTACATATTATAGCGTAGCTCTCACTGAAATTATCTTGGACACAGCATCTGTCCAAAGGAGCGGAGGCAACTGACCATATTTCATGTTTCCCATGACCCCTGACCATGTCTCCCATGATAGCTGTCCTTCACCAAGTAGGTAACAGCGAGTCTTTGCAAATTCCGTGAGACATTCCACTGATATGACACTTTTATTATAGCTAATCAGTAGGGCCTGGGACTTTATGCACAAAAATCCTCCAAAATATGCATGCAAATATGAAAAAAAAAAAAAAAACTATAAAATATGCACAGCAAAATTCTTGCTTCACAAAACATGTTGCCAAGAGTATGGCACAAAAGCCTATTGTATACCATGAACCTCTTTATGCAGCAACATAATTAACAGAAACGGATCATAGAATGTCACATGTACATTTTTTACTGAAGCCAACTCTGAACTAAACGACATTACAGTACGTAACCAGAGCCATTTTTAAGTTTTCAGATTTGAAAGACATCCTGTAGTCGGACAATACAGTCTTGTATCGAGAAAATGTGCATTCTATATCGCAAGACATTATCCTTGCGAACTTGAAATGAGCTAGTTCATCTGCGCTATATGTAGACAGAGCTTCGGAGTCTTGTTCTCTGCCTTCAAGAATGGCGCCCCACAGACTGCAACAGTTTCAATTCCTTATTTTTGTCAAGCATGGCTTTAAGCTTTGCTTTAACAACAGATGTACATGCACCTCGAGCCCTTTGTAAGGAATCCTGCACGTCCCGAACAATCTCGAAAGCCTCCACGAGAGTCAAGTTTGCAGACTCCAACTTTGTGATGGAAGCGGGAAGGAACGAGAAATTTGCTTCAATAGCTTCTAAGTAGAGGTGTGCAAATATTGAAATTTTCGAATACGAATCAAATACGAATATCTGCAAAATTCTCCTTAGAATCGAATATCATGACATAGAATAAGCCTCGAAAACAAGCATGGTCACAGTTGTGTTCTGCTGATCTTTAGAAAAATGCCTCAAGTGCTAATAAGGAATATGTATTAATGTATTGGCTTAGCATAGGGCATACATGCCTATATGCACATGTACAGTAAAATTATTTTTACAATGAAACAATGTGCTGTTCTCATGAGGCAAGCTGAAAACCGTAAAAACAACTTGCACTTCAAACATCCTTCATGAACAGTGAACATCTGTGTTGGCATCGTAAGTGCTGGTGAAACAGACAGAATGGAAGTAAAGAGCAATGAAATGGTCAGAATGTGGGATGAGCACATCTCAGAAGGAAATTGAAGGTGGCAAGTGCTCTCTTCTTGCACTGACAATGCGTTCCGCATTTGTCGTGTACGCGAGGAACTGCAAGGTTTCACCGTGCTCTCACGCGTGACGTCACGCGTGAGCCCATCGTTCCTGACAGTAATACATAGTTTGGAACAGCCTCATTCATCAGCGCAGTAAAACCACGATCCTCGACGATGTTGCATGGCTGTCTTTATCAAACCTTGTTGAAAGCTGTTTCTGTTGTGTGTCGCCTTCTTTATCCGTTGTCCCCTTGGCAGCCTAAATTAGTAATGTCCTTATCACGCGTGATTGCTTCCACAACGTTTGTGTACAGCGCCTTTTTCATTTCACAGCGAACATCGGCGCTTTGTCGCGCCGACATGCGAGAGTCACGAGCAACATCGCTCTATGCGGGTCGGGCTTAAGGCTATATGTGTTTTGCTATCATCTGTAACAACAGTTAGTGCAGTTTTAAATGGCTTTGCAGCGTTATTGTAGTTCTAGTTGGCACTTTTAACATAAGGTCGCACAGTGCTGGAGTTGGAGAAACTATGTCGAAATATCGTCACACACCACTCTTCGATTATCACCTTCATTGCATGCGACCATGATTCTGTTATATATCGCTGCCAAAAAAAAACGCGTTCGAGACGCGGGTTTTGGCTATGCATGCAGTAGCACGGTGAACAGTGGTGTTCAACTCAACGCCAACAAAATTTCGATATTCAACCAGAATTTCGCCTAACTGTAGGCCTCACACGAATGTTCAGAGTTCGTTGGCAATCCACTAAATCCGTGACTGTACTGACGATGCATGAAGCGTACTGCAGTTTCGAGTTTGGCTGGGGTGGACTTTAAAATGGCAGCTGCACACAACTGTGTACTGGTTTCGCTTTCAGTTACTGAACGTGTAGTGACGCATTCGCAGATGAGCATACCTCGAAAATTCCGCGCGACGCTTTGCAGCTGTTCTACCATACATGTTCGTCGCTGTTACCGCAAGGTCAAAATTCTAGAGCGCAGCCTGCAACAGCTTTGTAATAAGCTGCTATGATATTAGAAGAAAATCGAATATTGGAACTTTTCCGAATATTTGAAAACTTTGAATATCAAATATTCGATTCGTATTCAAAATTTCGATTATTCGCACACCTCTACTGCTAAGCCATTTTTCACGCTAACATCTTCAAAGAGTCGCTACGCTGAACGAATGCTTGCAGAGTCTTCTTTTTTTTGCTGACCACTTGATGCAGGATTTCAAAATTTGCGGCATAATATTTTGCTGCTTCAGTCCATGTGCCCCTTCTGGCCAGCACAGGCTGAGGAGGCAAAGCCACATCTGGCGCCAAATCCTTAAATAGCTGCACTTGCATAGGACTCTTTGCAAACGCTTTCTTCATGTTCGATATGAGGTCATCAACATATTGGAAACAGCCACAAACTTCCTCTGTAACTCTGTGTAGCGTGTGAGCTGCGCAGGTGACGCGAACAATTTTTGGGTATAGTATAACACAAAAAGTGGCACCAGCCTTCATCATGTAAGGAGCTGCGTCTGTAACAAAAAGCAGCACGTCATTTGCATCCACATACGCGTTGAGCATCTGAACACAGTCTACGAAGAGCTGTGCCACTGTCGAATGATTGACCTTTGAAAGCTCCTTGACGGTCAGTATGTAGCTCTTTTCACATGTGTCCAGCCCAAGTGGTCCAACGACAGCAGAGGCTACGCAGCGTCTTGAGGCGTCTGTTGTTTCGTCTATGGATATCCACACTTTCCGTGACTTCAGATTCTCACGGATGTTTTGTAGGGTAGCCTGATAACGACGATGCAGGTAGCCTTTTCGTATTGTCGACTTGTGAGGGATTTGCCGGCCTGTGTACTTCTCAATACCCGTAGCTCAGCATTTTCCAGCTTCCAAAAGGGAATATTTGCAGCAAAGAATGCCCTACAAAGGTCCATCGCAAAGTCAGAACATTTGGACGTAGAAGGTGCACTCTGGTCCATAAGTTGCTGCATGCAACCTAACTTTCGTTGACTTCGTTGACTGGCCTCTTGGTGCTTCGCTGTCTTCAAGTGCTGATGAACGACAAAATGTCTGTCAGCATTTACAGCTTTCTCGTATGCCAGGCAAAATAAGACAGATTCGTCCGTCTTGAATGTGCCTTTGAACAGATCTGCCAACTGCCTCAGATGTGAAGCCGTTGTTTCCGGCATTGCTGCGCCTTACACAGGTGGCACAAACTAAGAGAAGAGAACTCTTCCTAAATGGGAAATGGAGACATGCTGCAGCGTCCGACCCCCGGAGTGGCGTCGTAATGTCGCCTGCCATTGTGCAATTCAGCGTAACAGCTCAGCCGCGAGCCGCAGTTAAAGAAGCCGAAGTTAAAGCATTGTGGTGAAGCGTTAGCAGCCTTTGCATCACCTGCAGACTGTTTAAAAACAGAGGCGCTCCAGGTTACTCGTGCAGCTGCGACACAACATGTGTGTCCATAAGCTCTCATAGAAAAGTGAGTGTGTCAGAGCTCAACCTGGGAAGGCACACCAGAGCAAAAAATATGCAGTAGAAACATGTAAATATGCACGAAGACATGCAGATATACGCTGTCATATGCACTTTTACAAATCGGCAAAAATATGCAAATGCAGTTGAACCTCTCAATAACGAACGTCGATTTAACGAAATCCTCTGTTTAACGAAGCATTTCCGTCGCACGTACGCGTCTCCACAGATGCCAATGTATTTTTGTGATCCATTTAACGCAATACATTCGTTTGGTCGCCTCTATTTAACGAAGTCTCTGGGCGACGAAAGCGTTCTGCACGTTTTTCCCCTTCACCACGAAGAAGAGGAGGAGGAGAAACCTTCCCCTCTCCATTGTTCTCACGCGAGTTTTCGTTGGTTACTGCGGTTGTCACGTGTATAAGCACGAGCATGCAGACATGTACATCGCCACCGCCGGTAATTTTCGGTACACCAACGCAGTTTCGAAACCGGTGCGAGGGCCGCGAGAGGCTGAGGACAAGTTTACACCTGTTTTCGGACAAGAAAACGCGCATTGCTGGCCTCTTGCGAAGTCTAATTTGCTTTTGTTGATGCCGATGATAGTAGGTTGCGGTTTTATGCAGGTTTTTTTACTTGTTTTTGTTCGCGCCGCTGACGCTGACGGTGGTAAAATGGGCATGACGCCGCCGCTGTTCAAAGTCCTATCAGTGCAAACGTCTACGTGATATGTACCCATTTCTCGTTATTTTCGGTATTCAACGGCTGTGTACCCTCGTTTTTTCCGGACGTCATGAGTACAAGTGAACCAACCAAGAAACATCGATACGCGAGCGCGCAAGAGAAAGCAGTAGAGGTCATCTGGAGTTACGTAAGTTACGAACGCTCCGAGCAATACTGTGCATAAATTACGTATTACCTAGCATTATGTGATGAATGAAGCTTGATATTTTGTGCCCTTCATAGCATGATACCTGTTTTATGACAAATGGCGTTTTGCTGCAAGTAAGGCGCAGGTAGTGGCGGCGGCCATCCTTGTTTCACTTGGCCTGTTCTATTTAACAAATTTTTCTATTTAATGAAACAAAGAGCCAGCATTCACAAATTCGTTACATAGAGGTTCAACTGTATATGCATAATGCAACACATTTTTTCGTGCTCTCCGTGCTTGGAAACGTGTGGGGAAACATCAGGATACTCGCAGAGACACCTACAAAAAGTATGCATTTGCATAAAGTCCCGTGCCCTACTAATCAGTAATTCAATTCATTTGGTGACACGGTTCTCTGGAATATTTTTAGTTATGATTAGAGGTGTGCAAATATTCGTATTTGTATTCAAAAATTTCATATTCGACATTTTTGAATATCCATAAAAGTTTGAATATTCCATTTTTTCCGAATATCATTGCAGCTTATTTCAACGCTGTGGCGGGCTGCGCACTAGAATTTGTACGTTGCGGTAACAGCGACAAACATGCAAAGCTGCAAAGTGATGCGCGGAGCTTTCGAGGTACGCTCATCTGCGAATGCACCGCCGTCGCTACACGTTCGGTAACCAAAGCTGAAACTACTACGCAGTTGTGTGCAGCCACCATTTTAAAGTCCGCCAATCCAAACGCGGAACCGTGGTACGCTAATTCATGCATTCAGCACAGCCGTGGCTTTAGTGGATGCCAACGAACTCTGAACATTCGTGTTGGGCCTACAGTTTGGTGAAATTCCGGTTTAATATCGAAATGTTGTTGGCGTTGAGCTGAACACCGCTGTTCACAGTGTAACTGCATGCACATCCAAAACTCTCACCTCGAACAGATTTTTTCAGTTTCGATTTGTGGTACACAACGATATATAATGGAATCATGGTCGCGTGCCATGACGGTGATAATCGAGGAGCGAGATGTGAGGATATTTCGACATAGTTTCCCCCAACTCTGCCGCTGTGCGACCATATATTAAAAGTTCCAACAAAGACGACAATAACGCTGCAAAGTCATTTGAAACGGCACTAACTCTTGTCACAGGTGATAGCAAGACGCATATAGCCTTAAGGCCGACCTGCATAGAGCGATTTTGCTCGTGACTCGCAAGTTTTTTTTAGGCGTGCTTAGATTTTCACTGTGAAATGAAAGAAGGGCTGAACACAAACGTGTGCAGGAACAATCACGCGTGATGAGCACAGCCATGTGACATTGTTGAGGATCGCGCTTTTACTGCGGTAATGAATGAGGCTGTTCCAAACTATGCATTACCGTCAGGAATGATGGCGTCACGCGTGACAGCACAGTGAAACTGTGCAGTTTTTCGCCTGCACGACAAATGCGGAAGGCATTGTCAGTGCAAGCAGAGAGCACTTTCCGCCTTCATTTTCCTTCTGAGATGTGTTCATCCCACACTCCATCCCACATTCTGAACATGTCATTGCCCTTTACTTCTATTCTGTCTGTCCCACCAGCACTTACAATGCCAACATAGGTGTTCACTGTTTATGAAAGATTTTTCAAGTGCAAGCTGTTTTTACTGTTTTCAGCTTGCTTCATGAAAACAGCCCATTGTTTCATTGTAAAAATAATTTTACTGTACATGTGCATATAGGCATGTATGCCCTATGCTAAGCCAATACATTAACACCCACAGTCATGTCTCAGTTATCCGGAGTTCAGATATCTGGAAAACTCGTTATCCAGACTACATTACCGGGAACGAACCTACTACCATTGGATTTTGTCTCGGTTATCTGGAATTCGTTATCCGTATCCGGACAGCAAGTATGGGGAACAATCTTCCAGGACCTAGGCGATTCTGATTCGCTTATCCGGAAAAGTGTCAACGTCCTATCTCAATGGCATGTTGTGTGCTGGCATTATTCCAGAAAAGCCTCACATCTCATGGGGGCATTCTGTACTGCTTGACTCCCCTTTCTTCAAAGGTCACTACCTTTTAGTGTGCGCGGGCACAACGTAGAGATGGTAGACGATAAGCGGAAGAGGTGCCCTGTACCCACCGGGCGCAAGAAATCCACATGTGAACGTCCAGGCCGTCTGAAAGCATCCCGTCTTTTGGCCTATGCCAAAGGCATTTGCAAAAAGACAAAAACATGTGCGTGGGACCAACTTTGTGAGACATTACCCTTCTTTGAACAGCAGGGTGACGCAGCAGGTGCCATGGCTATGACCAAAATTATGTGCGTGCCTACTAATTTCAAGCAGCTCACTTTGCGTGACTTTTTAAAGTAACAATCTTTTCCTTGTTTTCTTTTCTGGAGCTGTAAAGAGGTCTCCCAAATTTTTCGGGTTCCCCTGGAAGTTTGCTTGGTCCGGTTATCTGGAAATTCGTTATCCGGACGAAAAGGGACAACACCCGAGGTGTCCGGATAGTTGAGACATGACTGTATTCCTTATGAGCACTTGGGGCATTTTACTAGTGATCAGCAGAATACAAGTGACCACGCTTGTGCTTGTTTTCGGGGCTTAATTGTTACTCGGGGCTTTATCCAACGACGTGATATTCGATATTTGATTCGACATTCGCGGGACAATTTGGCAAATATTCGTATTCTATTCGTATTCGGAAATTTCAATGTTTGCACACCTCTAGTTATGGTACTTCAATGAAATGCTCAAGAGTGGCAACATTTGTATACTAGGAATAACCCACGAAAATCAAGGAAGCATCTTGTTTCTGGAAACTTTCAGTGTGTTTATGAAGAATATTTTCATATAGAACAGTGTCGTTCTTTCCACTGCACTTCGACTGAGGTGGAGTCGTGAGTTCTGCAAATGCAAATATCAGTGAGCATGCTTTCCCGAGCGATGAATTTTGGGGTGGCAAATTGGGGTGGCGAAAAACCTGTGATGCTGACTGGAATAGTTTGCTGTGGCCCCCATAGGCATTCAAAGTCACCAAGAAAAATGCTGGTTTAGTTAGGCTAATTTTCAATTTTAATTAACCAAGATAGGATAATGCGTGACACAACTGAAACCTACCATAATGTGTGGCAGTTTTATGTCATGCAGCCTATTTTTAAGAATTAAATGACACTTTCTCGCCGGGCACCCTGTATTTAGCTCCACGGGAGGATAAGAACCCTTTCTCATACAAATAATTTTGCTGCGCAGGAGTCTACTGCTAAGGAGACGGCTATGGACGGAAAGAAAACATACCTTTGATGGTAGAATCACCTCCCGGGTTCCTAAGTCAAAGGAAATGGGAGCTGGAAGTACGTGACCGTCCTAGTAAGAGACACGTGCCAGGCTTAGCAAACGTGAAAGTGAGGCAACAATAGACACAAAAGTGATACAACCCACCAGCCTAACAACCTTGGGGAAGCGTTCTCGAATGGCGCTGAAAAGAGAGAGAGAGTGGCAGCATGGCGGTTGAGAGGTAGACGGGGCCCACCCGCTGCAGGCACTGCAGTTGCAGTCGCAGCGCAGGATGCCAGCCCTGCCGGAAGAGACTCACACCCCACACACACGCACTTTTACAAAGTCAATGGAAAGACACTCTAGCAACAGAACAGCACATCCATCCAGTATTGCTTACGAGTGCCTAATGAGTGAACAAGTCACACATGAAGTGGCCTCAAAGTGTTTAGTGACTACCAAGTGCTCGTCACTTTCCATATGTGATTGCCTGCTTTACATTCCTCAGTTCATACAGAGGTGGGCTCTGTACAGGAGGGTACTTGAGAAACACACTACATTGCCATTCGCGGGACAGACAAATATGGGCAGCACAGGTTACTCAGAATTTGGCTCAACTATAACGAGACATTCTTCGAGGAAGAAATACTGTGCAGCTGCACCGTTCAAAAGTCACCTCACAGGCCACCTTTGCTACCGCTTATACCAAACGATGCTGCGTTGACAAAAGAATTCATCTGAAAGATCATTTTTTTTACTGGTCTAGTAATGCACCTCCTGAGGGACACACAGGCGACAGGACGTCAACTGCAGCACACAAGCACAAACAGCAGCCCCAAGAGGGTACTTGGGAACCACACTGTGTTCATTTCTTCTTCCGCCAATCAAAAGCGATCATTCTTTTTCAAGCTCCCAGGGCGTTATGCGCAAAAAAAGAGAAAAAGACAGGAAGTCAGTGGTCATACCGAACGCCACACAATGTGGTCTGTTCATTGGCAACTGCCTAGCAAAAAAAAAAAGAAATCATCAGCTGTCCAGCAAGGTCACGGGTGGAGGCCTTTTACATCCAGCAGAACGGGCCAGGCCCATGCTAGCCGGGGCCCTCGGGACGCAGAGGTGACCCTCGGCCGTCCTGGGGCTGCCGGAGCCACATCCCATGTCTTGGTGGTACGAGAGAGGGTTGTGTATGTGCAGCGTCATGTACTGAGTGACCACAATTGAGGTAAGCTGAAGTATCAGGCTACTTCCCGCCGTGGATGGGCCTCGACACTCTCCGCACCAGCCAGGAGGGGGCAAAAGAGGAAAGAGAAAGCAAAAAGACCTACGATGACATTCGTTAAAGAGATCGTCAGCAAATGTTTAGCTTCCTTTCGACTGACATGGGTCCCAATGCGAATGGGCTGCGTGCCTCTGGCTGTACCTCAGTGCGTGCATGATGGACTAGATCGTAGCATAAGGGTTGGAATGTAGGGTAATAAGTACTGAAATCCCGGGTCTCAATGCGGGCATAGTTCAGCGTTTAGCGGAGCAAGGCGGCGGGATGAGACCTCAGAATGGTAAGCCACAAACGTCAGTTAAGTGAAATAATACAACAACCTCCCTGACACTGCAAGATATCAGATGCCTCCCAAGTTCTGGGTATATCAAAGGGAGGATGAAGAAGGCTGTGCGCTTTGGCCTGAACCTGGAATGGTCAATGCTTCAGAGCTGTTTCTCGTTCCTTCTCTCTCAGTTGAGCGCTTCACAGCTGTAAGTCACACTCTAGCAAACATTTCTGCAGTTAATGTGTAGCACAGGCGACAGCACCAGAATTGAAAAGCTGCGCAAGTCCGGTGGACCGAAAGCAACACGGGCCTGTGTACCATACTTCTAATTGGTTTCCAACCATTACCTGATGTAGGAATTCTGATCTTTGAAGATATCGCACACGGGGTTGCCATCCAAAATCAGCTCCTCAATAGGCATCCCCTTCATGCAATCGAGTTCCAGCATCCGGCGTATCTGTTGTAGAAAGCACAAGCAAGCCTTTAGGGTTAAGCACCTCAATCACTACCCTTTTTTAACGAAAGCACCCCAGCCCATTAAAATGCATCGTGCAAACTCATTCATTCGACAGGTCCATAAATATTGCAGAATTCAATTTTAAAGATCACAACCATGCACAGCAGTGGCAATGCTCACAACCAGTCGCTCGGGTCACTTTGTCGTCTGATACCTTGTCTAAACGTTGTCTGCTACCTAGCTATTCCAGACTCCGGAACAACGGCGTCAGAAGTAGTATTGCTTTCAGCTTTTTTCTTTATGTTATCAGATACAGTAAATGAACAGTGGTACTGTTTTTTGTTTGTTTTCTTTTTGGACAGTGACAATTAAGAGTAAGACAACACAGCATTTCAGCACACACTTTGAATGACACGCCACATCTGTGGAAAGCTCCAACACTGATTGAAATGCTATCTCCCTTGGGACTGTAATTGCATTTCTTGTGGCATTTCCCCCCCTCCTCGTTTCACCCTGCAAAGCAAGTCGAGTGGGAAAGCGCAGAGCGATGTTCAAGTGTGTGTTTTATTTTTCCTAAGGAAAATATCGTGTACAGAGAAAATGTTTGTGTTGGTCCTCAAATTAAATCACCTCTGTACTTTCATAATGCATCAGGAACAGCAAATTGCTGAGATGGCTATCTGTGCTCCTTTAGAGTTAGAAGACCAAGATATTTTTTGGATTATCAGGCACCCTGATTCATCAAGCAAGAACAGCACGCAGATACACCAAAAATAAAAGAAAGCTAATGCAGATGTAGGAATACCTTGTTGTTGCGGAAGCGAAGTGTTTTTAGGTTTGGACACCTGTGATGCAGCATCTCCAGTGGCTGCAGGGTGGAAAGCTTGTTGTCCGAAAAGTCCATAAGTTGAACCTGCACACAAGTGGCATAGATAACTGTTCAACTTTTTCATAAAAATGTAAAGGATAAATAATATCAAGCAAAAATCTAGGTGAGAAAAGAAGGTGCAGTTAAACCTAGTTAATTCAAAGTTACACAGCAAAAGAATTTTGCTTTAAAAGGGTTTTGAATAAAGCAAATGGAACCAAAATGACCAAAAATCATGCAATTAATTGAGTAAGGAAGAATACAGTCACTGACCGATAATTCGGACTCCAAAATCTCGCACTTTCCAATTTTTCGTATAAAATTTTTGGCACTGTCAAACGTCGCATAGAAGCAATGTATTTCAACGTCCAATAATTCGGACCGTTCCTCGGAAGACCTACTTGTTTATTCGTACTCATTTTGCTTCAAACCTGCATTTTTGGGACTTACTGTCTCCCGAACACCAGAGACACAGCAGAACAATTTGCTCCCATGCCCAATATTTCACACCGCATTACGAAACGCCGGCCATTATCAACATGACACAAGCACAGCGCACGTGTGTGGGAAGGCAGAGCTTATTTGCATGTGACCCAATCTACCCAACCAAGACTGAACACTCTGCTTCAGACACGTTGCAATACCTAATCTTTCAATACGAGTGTCTTCAACTACGACTGTCAGAAACACTGAAATGTTGCCCTCAACTTCAGGTGAGGATGTTATGATGTTACTGCAATAGATGTGGTTAGCAGAGATGAAGACGCAAATTCATCGACAACTGAGCGTTAACTTGACGTTGCAGTTTGACACTTCAGCAGCGTTAGCACCATAGTCACCTTCGGCACCGACAACATAAAGAAAGGTAAATATGACAGCAGTGACAAGGATGTCGGTCGTTGATGCTACCCCGTCCACAGCGGCAATCCATGCTACGACGTGACTACACTGATGAACGTCTACAAGGATGATAGTACGCTCACTGAAATTCGCCGCAACACATTGTAGAGCATTTTCGTTGTTAAGCAGACACGTATAGGCAATTTTCAAAGTCACTTTGAGTGTTCTGAGTGAAGGCTTTTGAAATAAAGAGGATTTATGCCATTCACTAAAAATTCGGACAGATTTCGTGGCTCCTAGAAGTCAGAAAAATCAGCCGGCGACCGTTACGGGCTAAAGGGGCACGAAGTCACCTAAGTGGGTGCAGTAACTGGCATCAGAAGTAATCATCCATTTAATGACGTATCCAGACCTCCCATACCCAAGTGTATGGCGACACACACCACCCTTCATTCCCTGTGCACCCTCTACAGGGGGGTGGGAGGGGGGGCTCTGTTATGCTCTGTTATAGCGTTAGATGGGTGCTTGTACATAAAGCAGTTATACAATGTAGTTGAACCTCTATATCACGAATTTGTAAATGCTGGCTCTTTGTTTCGTTAAATAGAGAAATTCGTTAAATGGAACACACCAAGTGAAACAAAGATGGCCGCCGCCACTACCTGCGCTGCACGTACTGCAAAACGCCATTTGTCATAAAACAGGTATCAAGCTAAGCAGGACACAAAATATCAAGCTTTATTCATCACATAATGCTAAGTAATACGTAATTTGTGCACAATATCGCTCTGAGCGTTCGTAACTTTCGTAACTCCGGATGACCTCTAATGCTTTATCCTGCGCGCTCGTGTACCGACGTTTCTTGGTTGGTTCACTTGCGCTCATGACGTACAGAAAGAACGAGAGTACAGCGCCGTTGAATACCGAAAAGAACAAGAAATGGGTACATAGCACGTAGACGTCTGCGCCGATAAAACATTGAACGGCGGTGGCATCATGCCCATTTTACCAGCGTCAGTGGCGCGAACAAAAACAAGTGAAGAAACGGCGCAAAACCGCAACCTACTGTCATTGGCATCAACAAAAGCAAATTAGACTTCGCGAGAGGCCAGCAATGTGCGTTTTCTTGTCCGAAAACAGGTGCAAAGAGGCCCTCGCGCCGGTTTCGAAACGGCGTCGGCGCACTGAAAATTTCCGCTGCCGGCGACGCACATGTCTACACGCGCGTGCCTACAGCATGTGACAACCGAAGTACCAATGAAAACTCGCATAAGGACAACGGAGAGGGCAAGGTTTCAACTCCTCTTCTTTGTGGTGAAGGGGAAAGTCATGTGCAGAAGGCTTTCATTGCCCAGAGCATTCGTTAAATAGAGATGACCAAACGAATGTATTTCGTTAAATTGAGCGCAAAAATACATTGATGCGTACGTGCAACGGAAATTCTTCGTTAAACAGAGGATTTCGTTAAATCGACGTTCATTATTGAGAGGTTCAACTGTACCGTTTAACTGGTTTAACTGTAATAATGACTCCCCTCCATAATTTTTGCACCCCCACCCCACACACACACATGGATAATTCTACACCCTTGACCACAATACAGGGTATGCCCTTACAACGCATAAACAGCTTTTGTTCTACTAATATTCACAAACACATTACTGGCATCGGGGCCTACCCAACGCATTTACTGCAAACAAGTTCCACGTGGTTGGTACCTTACCTCGGGCACGTTGTCGACTATAAGCTTGATGACGCTTGAGAGGACAGAAACACGAAATAGGGGGACGAAGAGGCCTTCTGCACGGAACAATTCATCCTGGTGGAACCGTGAAAGGTCTAACACCTTTTGGGACGCATCGTAGCGTCTGCTTAACACCACCTGTGAAATGCAACATGAATCAATAAAAGATATTCTCAAAGAGTGCAGCACGGCTAAAGTGAAGCTCCGAGGTTACAGCCATTACTAAGGCCCCAACTTTTCTGTGATTCCGTGAAAATGCGCGGAACTTAGGATGTATTGCGGAATTCTGGGTTTTGTATGGAATTTTGCGGAACTACGAATCTTAACTGAGGAACAAAGCTTTTGGTGCCAGAGATGGATGTACCGACGTTTCTTGGTTGGTTCACTTGCGCTCATGACGTACAGAAAGAACGAGAGTACAGCGCCGTTGAATACCGAAAAGAACAAGCCCATTCCCGCACCACCTCAATAAGAGGAAAATAAACGTGTACCATGCATAAGGCCCCGGGTTTTCCGCGATTCCGCGAAATATCGCGGCTCTAATGCTTTATCAACCTATCCTAGTTTCGTTAAATAGAGAAATTTGTTATATGGAACACACCAAGTGAAACAAAGATGGCCGCCGCCACTACCTGCGCTGCACGTACTGCAAAACGCCATTTGTCATAAAACAGGTATCAAGCTTTTCAGGTATCAAAGGATTCCGCGAAATATCGCGGAATCCTTCGTTTGGCACGGAATTCCTTATTGTTAGGGGTGTGCGGATATTCAAGTTATCGAATTCTAATTTATATAATTCGAAAGTATTTCATTCGCGAATCGAATACCCAATATTCGGATTTCCGCATATCCGACTACGGTATTCACAGAATACGAACGACACCTCCCGAAAGTGGGCTTCACCTGAAGCTTCCTGCATGAGGTGAAGCCTGCTTTACGAAATTGCCCCTGCTGCAGGACCAGCACAGACAGATTGTAGTTTAGCGTTGTGCAAACTTCGCCTGAGGAAGGGGCGGCGTCCCTCCCGTGTGCACTTTAGCGGAAGCAGTGGGGGATTTTGATTTGATGTCTGGGAGTTTGCGTTTAATGACTCTTAAATAATACCTACTGCCCAGAAACAAAAAGGGTGTCCTGCAACTTCCACAGGGCATATATTGTAAGCTCCTTCCTATAAAATCCAATAAAGTTCCTATAAACTCTGTAGATGCTGAAATATCTTGCAGCAGGTATAAAATGATTGCAGGTAACAGACCTTTGTCTTTGTCAGAGGAGAAATCAAGATATCATGAATATAATGCTGAGCCACAACAATGCTTTTAGTCTGTAATTTTATAAAATATTTTTGTCCCCACATTATCCAAGAAAATGAAGTGTTTTCCCATTTCAAGCAACCATTGACTGCTCACCGCGGAAAATCGTGGAATTTACAAGTCGGTGCCGCAGAATTTTGAATTTGCCACAGCAGAAAACCAGGAGCCTTAACCATGCATCTCATGTTGGCGACACTGGTTAAGCTCACATCCATCATGTCTTTACTACTTCTGTTTTGCTCTCATCGGCGATATCCCATCTAGCACGTTCCTCACGGTGAAGAATGCGATGGCTAAATGTTCCCACTTTCTACGAAAGCGCCCAATCGTTTTTCTGCCGTTATAGTGTTAACTATGTTATGCTAGTGTTAAAACAGCACAGAGTACTATGTAATGCTTAGCTACAACTGTATTTTGGATTTGTGGACGCTTTACTTCTATGTCATGCAAGTTAATAAAGATTTTGTATTCGTATATCTCCGTCTGCTTAGATGCGCAAGCACTTGCCGTGGAACATTGCAGAATTTCTGATTCCCTGCCACAGAATTTGAGATTTGCCGCAGCAGAAAAACCAGGGCCTTAGCCATTACATCAACACAGCAGAACTACTATTCCATTGCATAGTAATTGTCGACGCATAGTTCGGACTCCAAAAATTCTGACTTTTCAATTTTCCCGACAAGACTGCTGGCACTGTCAAATGCCCCATAGGACCGATGTATTTCCGCATCCAATATTGCAGACCGTTTGTCGGAAGACGTGCTTTATTATTTGTACTCATCTCGTTTCAAACCTGCGTGGTTTTCGGAATTGTCCATCTCCCGAGCGCCAGAAATACATAGAAAAATGTACCCCCGTGCCCAATATTTCAATTTTGGTACATACGGGCCAACATGTTTCTCTTCGAATGAAGCGCCACATTGTGCAACGCTCATTCATCAGCGGTAGGAGAGCGGTTCACGTTGTACACTTTGGCGTCTGCAGTTTCTTTGCATTGCGCTTGTAGCGTAAACAGCTAGATACCAAACAATGTCAAATGCCACATAGTTGGGTGCAATGTGATTGATAGAAGCTCGTATGGGGCACATTTTTCCCGGTTTCTGTGGAAAAGTTAGCAAAGAGAGTGAGCCTGCAGTATATAATAAATAAATTAGAAATGGGGCAAAAAACAAGCATCCAGCCTTCCAATACTGTTGCATCCTTTGCCCAGTGTCACCATTCTGCACTAGGGAAGCTTGCTTGAACACAATTGAAAAGTTGCTAGACCGGTTTTAGATCAACCGGATCTAGACAGCATGGTTTCTTAGCTAACTGAGAAATCAGTAAATTTTGATAAGGCAATGTGCAATCCAATTCAGTACAACAAATGCAATTACAAGTCCAAACAATGCGAATTTGCATGATGAAAAACATGCCTCGGCTCTCCTGGTTTAAGATTTTTCCCAGTCCCATAGAAGCATATTAAATTATACAATGGAATCCTCCAAGAATTGCCAAAACTCACAGGAAAACAATGCGCGAGAACTTGAATGGCCGGAGTGGGCAGGTATGATCCGACAGCTACTAGATTGCAAAGTAATATGGACACAACGTTTCTGAAGTAATATTTCTCTATAGTGTCTTTCAAGGCAACTACTGCTCTCTCTAGTGTTTTCTGTGGTGCATGTGATGGCTGCACTACGATGAAAGACAAAGGCAGACATGGAAGCCTCAGTGGGCGCAAGGAACTGATGAGAAAACTTGGAGTTTCAGTTTCACTGAAGGATGCATCAATGAACAACATATTAAAACATGGCATACTAGAGCCAGCTGCCCGTCGGAAGGAAGTACACCGCAGTCAACAAGTTATGCTCACCTTCAACTTCTCCACAAAGCTGTCATCGACATTGAGCATAGGAAACTCCACAGTTTTCAAGATGATGCTCATCTGCAAAAAGTGGAAGCAAGCATGAACTAACGACCGAAGCACTCCTCAGGAGGTGCACTAACTTTGAACCCAGATGGTGTCTCAATAGTCTTGTCAAGCCTTTTGATAGAAGATGCACATTTGTAGTCGTTGATAAAGAAGACTGCAAAACTTCCATCAAACTGAAACTGGAGAAGATGAAGTTCTAACTACCTACCAGGACCACTGGCAACAAAGGAAGAACATTTTTGGAAACTGGAAGAACGAAACATTAACCGCGAGAAGTGCTGCCTGTTGTGAACTCATAGGTACTGCTTTTAAACTTAGTCAAAAAAGCAAGTGGTAGTGGCATTTAATTCAGTTCATTTTACACACTTCAAGAGAAAAATATTCAGTTATATTTCAAGCAGACACAGAGATATCAGTCTGCAGAAGCAACTCACGTTGTATGGTACAAAGGGGAGCTCTGACTTTGCAGTGAGTTCCTTGAGGATGAACTCTTTAGTGAATTTCTTCCCTTGTGGAATCTGTGAACAGAAGCAGCAGATGTCATACTTGTGTCCACATGGAAGTTCAACCTAAGAAGAACCACTGAGTAGAATCATACTAACCACTATCTTGAACCATGACGGCTCACCGTCTCTTGTCTGCCTCTGCGGGGGCATGTAATACTCCACACCTAAAATGAGTGTAGTAGTAGTACAGTGTATCGAAACACTACTAGGTAATGGAGTATCTCATATCGAATAGTGATTTTACCTCCTCTGCTTGTGATTGTTCCCCTCTTTTTTCTGTTCCTGCCGTATGGCTTACTGGAATAAAGGAGAAGCTGCTGTGATAAGGTCATACACATGCTTTTTCCTTTATAAAGCAGAAAAGTATTAAAACCCTCATACCACGAAGACCATCTAAGTTCGCGTCACTAATTCAGAATCTCATCTCATGCCATCAAACACAAAAGGATACTCACAACCTCTCTCTCATGTTGTCCGAGAGATTACCACTGGTTCCTCCCATGTCAACATCACTGTCCGTGTTTTCTAACCTTGACCGGTGGCTACCTTCTTCCAATGAAAACAAAATGAGGGGAATGTAGCACCTGCAAAGCACTTTTCACTGTACAACAAGATGTCCTGCAAGTGTCGCAGTGCATGCTAGTATCACAGGTTTTACCAATATGAGACAAGGATGGATTGGGCCTCGCGCCACCTTGAGACTATGACTCCACCAGGCTGTTATATGCATATCATGCAGGTGGAAATATGTTAACTCTGGGTACTCCTACACCTTGTTTTGCTAGTTGATCAACTGTGATCAATTGGACGAGATTTAGCTCTGTTTCCAAGATTTTGAATATGTCAAGACCATAGCTCTCGAATTACTCGTTAATGCAGCTCACTCCAGTTTGTTTTAAAAATGGGTTGAAGTCAGCTGCTGCAAAAATGGGTGAAATGTATGGAGGAACCATGCTCCAGGTTTTCAATGATTTGAGAAACAGCAGGTTTCTGCATAAAGCATTGACAGCAAATTAAACATTATGTTGTTTACATTTGCACTCTTATGCAATGCAATTAGCTATTGATTTTTGGTGCATGCAGAGGTTTTGTGTGGAAAGTAAGGTTTGCAGAAGTTAGATCTGGGGGTATGCCACTATACCCGAGAGTTCAAAATTCCAGATCTCAAAATCCACAATACCAAAATCAAAACTTATATTTGTGAGGTCTGAGAATGACCGTGTGAGCGAACGTGTCAGCGTTTTTGATGTTCACTGAAGTAGTTTTAACTAATGAAATGCACATTTTAGCGACTGCTATGCTTTGCACAGCGGACGCGCTGGAGCAACACAAAACAAGGCTATGTTGGTTAGTTTATGGTCAAAAGACCAATATTGTGCTGTAGTGAGACCAAGGTTAGTTTGTTGACTACAGGTTCCTGCACATGTTCTCGGGGTGCTAGCATTCGACCGTGTCGAATCGGGATTTTGAACATGTGGATCTTTACTGTGGGATATCGGGATAACACCAGATTTGGTGTGACACAGCAACAGTAAGTCTTCTGGCAACTAGAGTTGCAGGAATGTTGATCAGACCGCGTTTTATTTACCATATCCTTTGTAGCCGCCTTTGTACTTGTTCCTGGAGGATCGGTGCAGCATCGGAGCGCCGAATCCACCTCTGTTGCCCATTCTGCCTCTATTACCACCTCTACTTCTGCCGCCTCTATCGCCACGGTCATCATGACCTGTATGTAAGAAAGAGCATGTAAACGATTCATGTTACGATAGGTTTAAAATATGATGGCACTTCGCGAGCTTTCGCGCCCCTCCAGCCACTGCGCCGTGGGTGAGTTCGTAAGGTCCAAGACTGAACAACTGCAATGCTAACGATGGTTACAAAAAAACTACATCACGATGAGCATCAACATGATAGCACAGCCTGTGAAGTTGAAGCGTACTTCACTTTTCGCAGGACACCCACTTCATTTAAGGTTGGACGTACCTTAAATGCATGTTTCGCGCGCGAACTAAAAGGTTTGACATGGGTTGCAGGCATACACAGCGTTCTGCTAAGTATCAAAGAAATGTCACGGGTGATACATTATACAAAGCATGAACTTTAGACAGACTGCTCAAGGGAAATAACACGCTAAGCTATTAAGCCTAGTTCAGAAGCATACCGTAATAATACTGTCCTCTTGATCCCCTTCCTGACATCGTAAGAAACTTCTTTGCGCGATTGGTTTATAATTGACACAGATGTACGATGTACCGCCAGTACCGCATATATCTTGTCTAATCACATTGAAAAAACAACACAACACTATCCATGCAACGATGCAAGATGCAACAACCAACGCGAGCGGCGAACCAGTCGCTGAATTCGGCTAAACGCACACCTATCCAAGATGCGCTTCCGCACATGCCACATATGCTTCCGCAGCTTCTGCTTCCGCTTGCGATTTCCTCAATATTTACTCAGACGTTAAAGGAGCAGTGAATGCCACTCCATGGCTGCGTCTTATTATATAAAGTAACCATGGGCGTTCCCAGGACATTTTCTGAGGGGCAAAGCGCTACCGGGGAAGCGGGGGGGAGGGGGAGGGGGAGGATCCTAACCTTGAGGCATTTCCTTTAGCGCAGCTCTGGCAGTGCATTTCGCTGATAGGAAAGTTTACGTCAGTAGCACGTGACACAAGCACTAGCAAGGCTGCGCTAAAAGAAATTCCTCAAGGTTAAGGTCCTAGCAGAAGTTTCGTGCAAGCGAGCCCAGGGAGACGGACGCTGCAGACTGTGCGGATGTTTAGGGGTTCACAAGAAAATGGAATCTGAGAAAAATCATGATGACTTGTGAATAAGGGGCACAACAAGTGCCTTGAGGCTCCAGGGGAGGGGGCACGGCCCCCTTGCCCTCCTCTCGGTACACCCATGCAAGTAACATGCACTCTTCTGCAAGAACAAACACATAACTGACCTCTGGCATGAGAGACAGTAGTACAGGGTGAGAAGATTTCAGGACACATTTCAAGACGTTAAAAATTGTACATATATTAACAATCACAATGCAAATTGGCACATACGTGCTGTAGTTCTATGAAAAGTTTCATTTCAGCTCATCCTCAATGTTCCACCATCAGTGATAGGAGTTGCAAGCTGCAGAAAATCCGGGCCCATGCAGTTTCAATGTGGTCGTTCGTGCCCATGTGACAGGGGTAGGGGTGGGGTTAGGGGTTAGGCCAGTAGGCCCTCTCCATTTCATGCTGCATCGGGTGATGATCCCAGGTCCCAGTTCTGAGGCGTACTCTGCAGAAGTGGTGTGACCAGTGGCAAAGCCACAAATGTCACGCCCAAAAATGAAAGCCAAGAGATCTCGGGTGTGCCATCACAAGCGTGGATGAAAAAAAAGGGGGAACGACATCTCCGACATGGGTCTAGGGCATCTCGGTGCGCAGATATATTGGTGCGCGGACATTTCTGAGTCTGCAACTTTTTGAGTCTGCAACTTTTTGAGTACAGGATGCTTTCTGGTGGCTGATTTTCATCGCTCAGGTTTTACTTTTATTCTTTACGGCAGCACGCAGAAGCTGTACCTAACATAAGATGCAGTTAATTTTAATTTACAATAACGCATCTGAGGAGCTTTATGCGCGAGGTGCTACTAATATACTGGATGCCTGCGATATTTTCCAACAGAATTTTGTAGAATAAAGAATTGTGTAGTTTTGATGAATAATTTGCAGCAGTTTTCTTTCTTGCGTTTAAGCACCCATATGTTTAATAATGAATGATGATTTCGGATTTAAGCTCTCGAGAATTAATTTTTCTCTTAGTCAAGATCCGCCTCCGTAAATCACGTCTGTACTGATGCTGTATATTTCCGGTACACTGTCAATTAAATTATTATTATTAGTTATTTATATTATAGATTAGTTATTTCTAATTCACACCTCAGTCAATACATGATTAAAAGTTAATGAAATCATTAGGCCAATTAGGTAATTATATGTCATAATGTAATAATAATTCGGGGTTTTACTTCACAAGACTCTTCAGATCATGACCGACACCACAGGGATCGGTCTACAGATTATTTTTGCCCTGAAGGCCTATTATGTCCTGAAAAAAAAAGGGGAAAAAAGTGGCCTTTTTCAGCAGTAATTTTGAGACCCAAAAATAAATCCTCGAAATCGGGAAAGAAGTTACAAAATGGTCCTTTTAGAACAGAAAAAGACAAGAAAAAAAAAAGGTGTTGCTCTCTGCCACAAACGTCCGATTTTTTTAAAACAAAGATATGTATTTCCCGTTATGATGTCACGTGACATTGCAACACGCTTCGACAATTTTATTGAAATCAGTCAATTTTGCCAAAAGACACTCGGGGGAAGTTTTTGGTACTACTTGGAAAATTAAAAAATTTAGCTCCAACACCGGCTTGACACAACAAAACAAAATTGAATAACAAAGGTTTCGTCTCTCATACGAGAGACATCATCAGTGCAGCCGTGTTGGAGCTATATTTTTTAACCATGAGTCCCAGCTTTTGGAGCATTTTCGCCTTCATACTTGGAAAAAGGTTAAAAAAACAGACACCCTACCTTTAATATCTCTTGCAGAAACAGGTGTGTCTGCCACCTATCTGTCAACTCCCACCAAATTGCTGGTGTCAAATGCAAAGTTTGCATTTAGAGCTTTCCCCTTCCGTTTATTTTTATATTTGAAATTTTTAGCTTTACCATTTTACTTGTTACTTTTAACCTATTTTGTTTAATGGCACTGGCACTGTTTTTTTTAAAATGGAAATGAATTTCTCAATGACCAGCAAATAGCCAGTGTTCGTTGTTTACTTTGGCTGTCCGTCACCGCTCCCACACTGACTCCTAAAGCGCTTTTGAGATATCTAGGGTGAGCACTCTGCCCCCTCCCCCTTGCCCCCTTTAAGTGTACCGTATCAACCGAAAGAGAAGCTCACACAGATGTCAACAGACACTGAAGAAAAAAAAAAAAAAAAGAACAAGAACAGGCATCTGGAAAGTTCCTGAAACCAATCAAGTTCCATATGGTAGCATTAAAAAATTATATTTTCAAACAAGAACTTGGCAATGTTTCCTTGAGTGTGAGAAATGCAGAGACGATGTTTTCGAACAATGAAATATTTTGTTTCAACAACGAAGAAATATCTCTCATTTGAAACCTGGCTGCTTTTTGTGGTTATCATTAGGAAATAGTTGTAATCAGCCTAAAAGAAGCAATGAATATAATAGTAGTAGTAATTAACGTTATATGGCTCGGTAACCTTTGGTGAGGTCTAAATGAGCGAGGTGGGGGCAAGCAAAAATGACTCAAAATATAGTGTCTCTCTTTCAAAGGCAGACGGTTTCTCTGTGTCGATTTTTTTATCCCCAGAATGGAAATGGTTCCACTGAAAACACCCTCTGGTAGGAGGAGTGCACCTTTGATAACCCTTAATAACTAATGCTCATGCTCTAGTGCAGCGATTCTCAACCTTTTTCCTCATTGCACCCCTCTTACCGTTCATAAGAGCGTTATCCCTCCCTGGTTTCGTACACGTTGTGACTCGCGATTCCACGTCCAGTTTGCCATTCTTGCATAGAAATTAATGCCATCCAGCTTCGGCGAGATAGCATTTTCACCACCCCATGATAAATGCCTTAAACTCCCTTGCCTACCGCTTCGTACCAGCTTAACCTGTGAGAAATACCACTTCAAAAGACACTGCTACAACAGCATGTCAGCGTGAGGTAGGCATCAAAATTGGCAAATTGTGCAGTTGGTAACAGTTGCACTGCATTGCAATTGCATCTTGCTATCTTCACATCAGCGCTCAAATGCCTGTGAGCAGGGGAAAAAGTGTAAAAAGAACATGTCGACTACATACCTTAAAAATGGCAAAAATCGTGCGCGAATTGCTTGAGAGATACGCAAACAACATCTCCACACATCAACGTTTCATAAGACTGATCAATCCGCTGGTGACTGGCAAAAACCGGCGGAACTGCTTCCACTTGTGGTGCTTCCACTTGGACTTGTGGTGCAATGTTGCACGGATTGCAAAAACAATAGCTTCAAGTAGGACGGGCAATACGTACAGAGTTACCGTGGCACCTGTACCATTGAGAAATTATTCGCAAACATTTGAAATCACATACAAGTCACACACACTGCTGAACATGTTAGGGGAAGTACCTGGACGAAAGTGGCTGATATTTCGAACAGAGACTGTTCTTCTGGGCTGGCACTGCACTGCAGTGGCAATGCTGGACATGAAGCACAATACCAAATGGCCCTCCTTGTATACCCCATATAATAATATCCAGTAAGAAATCGACAGAAAACACAAGGAGTGTTTATTTGCCACCTGTCTACGTGTACAAAAATGTTTCATCACTGTTAGTGAATGTAAACATGGCAGGTCTCAGTAAGGCAGATTTTGGTGAGACATACATTGCACAGATGCTATAAAGACAGCTGGTGTTGTCTTGTGTACTCCCAAATTGCGATAGCTCCACTGACATGGACGTTGAGGGATCGCACAACTCCTTGCTGCGGTATTTCCACACACACGTCCAACAGCTGTATCAGCTCGACGGGTAGTCCTTCTTTCTCATTTCTAGTGGGCAAACAAGTAATGATTCCCATTATTATTTATTATACACACGACAGGAATGCTCAGGTGAAAAATGTTACTAGGAGTATCACAAGAAAAAAGCATCATCATGGCTTCCAAAGTAAGTTAAACGGGTCATATTTTGCTTGCTCGTACAACGAATAACTAGAGCCTGAAGTTTTTGAGAAATATATTTTTTTCTAAATTTGGGGGGTAAAAATCAGGTAAATAAACATGTGCTCTAAAATCATGCAAATTTGGGTGAAAAACTTCCAATATGCTAAATTTGGGGAGAAATTGGGCTCAGTTACTCAAACTAACTGTACTGGTTTGGTACGAATGGTGATGTAACTGCATTTGCTGCCAAACAAGTTAGTGTGCATTCCTACAGACGTCTCAGTGAGGGCAATTTGCCGGGTAAAAATCGGGTTTCACCCTAAACCTTCAGGCTCTACGAATAACCCATGTGAAGTGCCACTACAAAGTACTAGTGCAACACGGATTCAGTTTTACTGCATAGCTGATCATCGTAGAATTCACATTCATATATGTAGTTTCTTTGCACCTCATCAGCTGTTCAGTACATGATACCTAATAAGTAGGGTTTCTCATTTTTGGCTATTACGCTTCTTGAGACATCTCGAAAAGTGTCAAAGAATGCAAAACCAAACTTCAGTAATGCAAGTTCACTAAAATGTCCATTTGGGCCTGTTGGTGTAAGACTTGCATTCTACTAAAAGTGCTCAAAATCGGGACAATCAGGACACCACCACACAACACAGAATGCTTGATTGATGAATGCAAGTCTAATTGGCTTATAACATCACAAGATAACTGGACAGCTTCTCTTTTTCACCTATCTTTGCCCAACCTCGTAGTACCTCGGAAAATATAATCACCAAAAATGAGAAACCCTGCCAATAAGTCCACCGAGCATGAGCACATGTAGGCGTGGGACTTCAACATGCAGGTAGCTTGCTGCCACTGCCGGGTATGACCCACACCCACTGCTGAACGAATTAGGGTGACGGAATGTATCTCTCCACAAAAGGTTCAGCCCTCTCCATGCAAGATCTCGCTGATGAGCTGGGTCGAGGAAGCAGGCAAAGACAGTTATTTGCATTGATTTGGCCCTACAACTGAACTTTTTACAGCAATGACAATAGCACATTAAGTTACATAGAAAATTGCATCAACAAATGCTTTGCAGCTCTTTGCCAGGTCCTTAAAAGGAAGAGTTTGAAGTTCTTACGTCATTGCTTGCAGCTGTATCATGTTACTTGTGGCACATAAGAGGGTACTGTAGCTTGCTATACAGTTTATGCATGCAAAAAGTACTGAACCACAAATATCAGCGTGACAACACCCATATTCCACTAATTCAAAACTGGGATGCGCTAATCACAAATACGTTTTGCCAGGTTTAAACCCTAAAACTCAAGGCTCTACTACAGTATACCACGTTCAAAACTTCTTTTTCCTGTATCCTGAAAGATACTAACCCAAGAAGCAGAAGAGATTTCTTAGGGAATCTGTACTGCTGAAGTGGCAGGCTTCCAGTTGTCTGCTCCAATCCCACAAGTGTGTAACCCTCATCCTTCTTCTGAGGAAGGTACTCCCTTAACTGGTGAGCTTTCACCTAAAGAAATATAAGCCATAAGCAGGGCCCGACTTTTTAGGGTTATACCCGTTTACGGCTGATGTTTACCCCCAATTCAAATCAGCAAAGACAGGGTTTAACCCGATATTTCCCCAAAAACTGCTGGACTGGGGGGATCCAAAGTTACCACAACTAACACAGAACTTTAGTAACTGTGTTGTACATGCATAAATCTGCTCATGCAGACCGTCAAAACAGACCCTGCTGCCTCTTAGATGCATGGACTAAATATTGATACGTACTTTATGTCTACTGGTGTGTCGTGTGTATTATGCTGAGTAAACCGAAGATTTGTTTGTTTGTTTATTGTTTGTTTATTTATTATTGACCTGCAAAAGGGGACCGAACCCCAATTTACACCTGAATCAATCTGATTCAACCAGAATTGGGTTGAATCAGTTTCAGTTTAACCTGACTACACCCAAATTACTGAAGCCAAATATAACCCTATATTTATCCCCCGATGTTGCTGAAAAATATAACCCGAAAAAGTCAGGCACTAGCCATAAGCCCCCATGGTGTGGATGTCACATTGGCCTCACTCACCTCTTCTACAGAGAGCCATGTCTCAGAGGAAACACTAAGATTTTGGAACTGGCGGTCTTCCATGTGCTTTAGACTGTTGAGGACAAATGTGTGGGCTCCAAATACTTCGCATGTCCTGCAGAGTCCTGTAAAATTCAAACAAATATTGACTCGAGTACAACTAAAAAAAGAAATGGAGTGAAATAGAACCTTCCTGATACATATTTAGCCGACACATAGATATCATTTAACATACTGCATGGTTATTACATGATCTGGGAAATATATTATCCAACTTAGCTCTACAAATGTTTATTGATCGTAGGGGCACGGAAGTGCAAAAATTTATCCTTGCAGAATAAAAGATCCCATCACTTCGACAGCCGTACAAAAGGAACGGGATTCATTTGTTGCATCATTGGTGGTTTATGCGTGAACAGTTTCTTCCTTCCCTCTTCGCTCCTTGTCAAGAAATGGTGTTCCACTGGTCTGCTCAAATGATCCTCAACAATGATTGGTCAAATCATTTGAGGAGACCAAGGACATGCCACTCCACATTGCTGCCCTTATTGAGGTGGAGAGGAAGAGGGAAAGTGTAAATTGCACCTTCATCGTATGTTGTCAGATATAATACCCTCGAGACCAAAGATGCAAGACCACACACGGTCAAAAAAACTCTTCAAATTTTCTGGTCAGATGTACTTGTCCTCTCACAATTTTGATTGGCCTGAACAAGTTTTCCCAAATTCGCGTAAAACCCGATATCTACCTGGAATTCTTGGGGTTGTCGACATCAGTGTGCCAGGCAACCTCTGAAAAGAGTGAATCATGATACCAGCCAAGACTCTTTGTGAAGACCTATGTGTTCTCCCTTTATGCAAGTCCGTGGTCATTCGGTGTCCCACTCCCATGTGCCTCTTGTCAAGTGACATATCCTGATACAAATTGGACACTAGACACGTGTTTGTGCCGTCCATGTTTGTAGCCTGCCTCTGCTAGTTCTCGTTGTTTACGTCATATGCAGTTCACGGTGTCGCTTTCGATCGCTTTCTTGCTGCTTTGGCCCCGGATGTGCTGAATCTGTTGTGCCTGCCATGTGGCAGTTGTGATGCCGAAAGATCTTTTTCTCAGCTGCGTTACATGCAGAGGCCTGAGCGATCCTGAATGGATGCTGATTTACTTCGAATGCAAACAATTATGTATTTCGACAAATTATTGTGACCCATAATAGTGACACGCAGACATGTGGCATAAAAATCTCTGGCGAAGTGTTATAACTGCGAAACAATAAATACCTGGTATTCTTGTTTCTGGCCTCAGTATCATAATGCTGTCTTATTTTATACTCCTTCGATTTTGCCCAAAGTTCCCGATGACACATCGAACAGAGTTCGAAGCACCCGATTTCATCCTGAATTATCGAGTGTAAATAACACCCATATTCACCCTGAGAATTTTGAAAAATGTAAAACCTGAAAATGAAAAATGCTAAGTATCTTGTATGAGCCTGCTATAGATGAGCAACAGCCAAACAGAAAAAAAAAATCAACTGATTGGACTGGGACGAGCTGAATTCTGTTTATAGGGCGACGTTTCACTTTTTAACATTTGCCGCTCCCTTTATTTCCAGCTATCCATCTAAGCTACTACATTGCTTTCAGGCTGCTTCATGCTACACAAGCAGTCGAATATATGGCCAGCACCACTAGTACCTAGAACCAACTTCTGAAGACAGAATGCGCTACAAGTAGTCAGCAAGTTTAAGTTGCGCTTGATAAAAATAAGGGAATCAAAGTACATTGCAGTCTGTGAGCACCATTCTCAAAGGCAATAAACAGCACAGCAAAGAGCTGTCTGAATACGGCATAGATGAGTTAGGCAGCTAGTTAATTCGTCGGAATAACATCCAGAGACTTCCTTAACTGGCTCTTTTCTCTTAACTTAACTGAACTCTTTTTTTCTCTGGCTTTCCTAACTGGCAAAACAAGAACTTTTTAATTGTGTAATGTGTGTGGCACTTTTTTAAAACCTGAGTATGGCTGTTGTGGCATAGTACTAAAATGACAATCGAGGAATGCCAAGGTGTACACACTTGAATGTATGTTCCAACTACGTACCAATAAATAATGTGCATTTTCACTTGTAGAACGTCTTTTAGACAATTTGGGTATTTATACAGATCCAAGGTACGCAAAAGCTTCCGGAGAAAAATTCCTGGCATCCTAATATTTCTGCACATTTAGACATTTCGAGCCGCATATTTGGAACATTTTTGTGCATAAACTCCCAGGCCCCAGTAATGAGTATCGGTATCACATTACTGTAGAAGTGTTTCTTTCCGTGTGAAAAATATTCTCGCGTTTTCGAACAAAGCTGGTTTGAGGAGTGATTCGCGAGAACTTAAATTCGCGACACAGCTTTCCGGGAGAGCTTTGCTCTTGCCTATCGTGCCACGGTCAATACTCGGGCATATTTCGGCACGCACTAAGACATCCGTTGTTCACGAGGATGGCGGCGATCTAGGTCAATCCCTTTCTTCTCCTCACAGACATGGGAGGAAAAGCCCTGTACGATGTCCTTTACAGACCCTGCAGGAGGCCATAGTACTGGCCGTGTGCAGGTCAGCCAATTCATTTTAGCAGTTCTCATTCATTATCACTCAGGCACTGAGCAGTTCGGTTGAGATGTCGTACTATCATACAAGCTGGTTTTGAGAAGGCGGGGAAAGGCATGTTGCAGCTTCGTGGTATAGTGGTATATTTGTACAGTGGAATGCGTTTGTAGGAGTAACAAAAGCGTGATCAATTTTAATTTCTTTACATCTTGCCTGATGGGATAAAACAATCTTCTGCGGCTTGCTTAAACTACCTACACTGCACGGAGTAGAAAGGGTGAAGGTAGTCACAGTATAGCGTCAAGCTCCGCACGATTTTCGCCCTCATCTGGCCAGAGTTATTCGCGGGAACATAAATTTGTAATTTTGAAGGAATGCGCGGAAAACGCTAAAAATAATTCCGTGCGAAAAAAAAAAAAAAAAAGAACACTTCTACAGTATACATTGTATTAGTAACTGCTTTTTTATAAGAAGGTGTATAGCGTGTAGGTTTCGGCACTGGGTTTCGGTATCTGTGAATTTCATCGAACACCGTTTCATCTAACTGTAGAACAGACAGTTGTCCTTTCAGGTCCATAGTACCGTATTTTCACGCGTATTAGCCGCACTGCAGATAAGCCGCAGGACGCGTTTTTAGATACATTTTGAAAATGTTTTTGCAGGTAAGCCGCACTCGCAGATAAGCCGCGGGTAATACGACGCGACTGCTTTGTGCGCTAAACCAGTGATGCACATACAAAATCAACAGAGACGCTCAACGCTCGTCAGCGCCGTACTCCCTGCCAGCTGCCCTGTTCACGTACTTGTCCGCGAAGTCGACGACTTTTAGTTTGAAGCCGCTGTCGTGGCTGTGCCTCAGCGTTGGAGCCATGCCTCACCTCTAACTGCCGTGCCCGTGTCCACGAATGCTGCTGCTCTCGTCAAATGAGAACTGACGCTTAGCTGACCACGTTTTATCCCGATGACAGGTGTACTGAACCCTTCCTGTGGGTCTGCCGACAAAGGAGACCGTGGGGAAGGCCATAAACCCTGTCCACATTCCGGTGTCGGCATGATGTATAACAAAGGAGGTCAGTTCTAGTGTTCTACTAAGATCGGATTGTGCCCTGGTTGCGTGTTTTTCGTGGATTGACGGTTTAGTCCACTCGAATGTGGAGTGGACCCGCCCTTGTTCGGTATTGTTCGTGCACTGGCAGGGCGGTCCTGTTCCGAAAAACATGACGCACTGTCGGCCCTTTCGTTTAACCCGGGGTATGGGGAAAGTACCAGGGGAAAATAGTCACCAGGTAAGCCGCACCCACGGATAACCCGCAGAGCGTCCGCGAAAAAAATAAATCGCGCATAAGCCGCGGCTAATACGTGTGAAAATACGGTACTTCTACAATATACCATAGATTGAGAAGTTACCTGTCAAAAAGAACTCGTTACAAGTTAAGTTACCGTGTGAAAAATGTAACTAAGTTAATAACGAAGTTCTTCAGCCTGAAATGTAACTCGCAGTTACTGAGTTACTTAAAAAAAGAACGAGTTACTTCTAAGTTACTTCGGACACAAAATAGCATTACGCAGGTGGAGTGTGCGTGACCAGTTGAGTTAGACCTTGAGTTACCTGCGGAGGAGTGCAGTCGTTTTCGTTTATGTCCTACAATAGACCTCTCCCTGTTTGTAAACAAATGACGTCCTAGTGTTCGACAGCGCCACAACTTTGGTAGAACTGAACTACGCTCGAAGCTAGAGGTGAACAAGGTCGCACCCGAAAGCCACGGTCTTGAGTGGATGATCCTGCTTTTCTTTCAGTGGGAGGCAGCGAACAAGTGCCCGTTCGTGGAACCCAGCCTTCTCCTTCCAATTTGTTTCGGTTTCAATCTGTCTACCAACGTCATGATGACGTTTCTCTGGTAGAGGTCTATTCGAACGCTTTTCATCTTACTGCCTGTGGGTGCACAATGGTTCAGCTTCATTTCAATGGTAGCGGTTCTTACTTCCTGAATAAAATACTGTCATTGATTGAATATCACGTTTTATGGCAAAAAATGCCATGAAAGAACCGGAGAGAAAGCAAGAAAATATGTGGACGTGAGTGAAAAGCGAGTCAAAAGTAACTTGGAACTTAACTTAAGTTACTTTGGCAAAGTTACCTGAAAAAGGAACGAGTTCCTCTGAAAGTTACCACGGCGCAAAAGTACCGAGTTAAGTTACAAGTTACCAAAAAAGGGAACTTGCAATGTGCACATATTTTCTTACTTTCTCTCCGGTTCCTTCTTCGCATTTTTTGCCATAAAACGTGATATTCAATCAATGACAGTATTTGATTCAGGAAGTAAGAACTGCTGCCACTGAAATGAAGCCGAACCACTGTGCGCCCACAGGGAGTAAGATGCAAAGCGTTTGAAAGACCTCTACCAGAGAAACGTCATCATGACGTTGGTAGACACACTGAAACCGAAACAAATCGGAAGGAGAGTGGTGGGTTCCACGAACAGGCACTTGTTTGCTGCCTCCTATTGAAAGAAAAATTGGCCCAAAGGTCGCATCTGTTTCAGGGACCATCGTAATCCCCTCGAGACCGTGGCTTTCGGGTTCGATCTTGTTCACCTCTAGCTTCGAGCATAGTTCAACTCTACCAAATTTGTGGTGTTGTCGAACACTATGGCGTCATTTGTTTACGAACAGGGAGAGGTCCATTGTTGAATATAAACGAAGACGATCTAAGCGTGTTGCATTCCTCCGCAGGTAACTCAAGGTCTAACTCAACTGCTCATGCACGCTACACCCACGTAATGCTTTTTCGTGTCGGAAATAACTTGGAAGTAACTCGTTCTTTTTTTTAAGTAACTCAGTAACTGCGAGTTACATTTCAGGCTGAAGAACTTCGTTATTAACTTAGTTACATTTTTGACACGGTAACTTAACTCGTAACGAGTTCTTTTTGACGGGTAACTTCTCAATCTATGTCGTTTCATCTAACTGTAGAACAGACAGTTGTCCTTCCAGATCCACAGTACTTCTACAGCATACATTGTATTAGTAACTGCTTTTTTGTAAGAAGGTGTATAGCGTGTAGGTTTCGGCACTGGGTTTCGGTATCTGTGAATTTCATCGAATACTGTTTCATCTAACCGTAGAACAGACAGTTGTCCTTCCAGATCCACAGTGCATAGAATTACCATGAATACGCTAATCACTTTTGTAAAGAAAAACAATGAGCTAATCATAACTGCGGAAAGTGAAACCTCATGACAAATTTGGAACAGTTTGTTCTTTGAAAGGCCTGCAGAGAAGAGGTCTGGAACTATTACAAACCAGACTCCAGGCCCACACAGGTAATATTACTTATCCGTGATAAAGAAAACCAACGAAACCAAGCTTGCATATAAAGCCAGATACTATATAATAAATAATGTTTATGGTTGGTGGTTTTACAGTTTCTACTCAAGTTTGCGATTTTTGAAAGGAAATGAGCTATTGAAGAAAAGCAAAATCAGAACAATTTACTACTAGATACAACAAACTCACAAAAACTCTGTGAATTGCAAGCAACTTGCTAGCTGCCCAGCTGGATGATGTTTTTGAAAGAGGAGGATTAGGAGATCCACAGATACGTACCACCAAACCAAGTTATTTCCAGCAACATTTTATGTAACATATTTTATGGCACAGTGTGACAATGCGAGGGCAAAATATCATAGAAATTACAGTACCATACCCATCATTGTCAAAGAAACTATCAGTAGAAAATGTAAGTAGCACAAAGGCGTACCTCCTAGGTTTGGAATGCGATCAATCAATGATGCAACAACAACAATGTCACCCTTGTGGGATGAAGATGACTGACGTTCTGAGTAGTCCGCTGAGAGGTTCTGCTTCCAGGGCGTAATTTTCTTCTGGAAATCACCTTCTCTGCTTACACTGACTTCTTGTTCGCCTGATGGAACAGATGTCCAAGATATAGAGTGCAGTGAAAGAGCACAAAAGCAGCTCATTAAAGCATATAGGAAGCATGACAGCAGAATAACTAGATGCTACACTGCAGCAGCACAACAAAGTGGAAGTGATTGAGATGTGGATTCTCGGGGAGTTTAGTATGTATTAATTAACAATGTTTTCCATTCCTCAAATTTGGACAAGCTTTGTATAGTGGTATCACTTATGGTGATATGGTTCTACGGCTCTACTGTACGTACGGGAAATGCAAAAGAGTATTAATAGTACATCTCACTAACGGTAAGTGTTAACACTTGTCTATATTCAAATAAATACTATAAAGGTTAAATTGTTAACAACATTTAAAAATTAGCTAGATCTTTTTGGTCTTTTGTTTTGGCCTTGGTGATCAAACTACCCCTCATGCGAAATGTATTATCTCATTTTGCGATGCCACAGTTACTGTACACCATCTTTATCACATGTTACATAATGTCACTACAGAAAGAGGTAATATTTCCTTGAGTTTGAGGAACACACAAGACAAAGAGGACAACACAATGTGCGTTCCACAAACTCAAGAAAATTTTACCTTTTCTTGCAGTACACCAGCTCGCTTGCACCATTCTAATTTGCTCATGTGTCACTATGTTCACATTAAATGCTATGTGTATTGTCGCTGGTTGTGTCATCAATCATCAGTCTTGAGTGGTTCAGCATCCATCACCATGTTCCTTCCAGCACTACTTACGCACACTTGTGATAACTGGAGCACGTGAGAAACAGCTTGCATCAAAGTCAAACCAAAATGCCTGCCAATGGGCAGTGATAATATGGAGTAGGCACACTTCTGTCACAACTTGTAAGGTTTAATAATTATAAGCACTCATAAAACGGAATACTAATAATGGTACTTCATTGAAAATCCATCGAATGCGAACCAACTATGGTAAACAGTCCTGCATTTAATCATTTATTTCATTTAGTTTATTTCCCATTCAGTACAATGGGTCGGGTCGCGTAAAAAAGCTGCAGAGATGCAGCTTGGATTACTCCTTAATTAATTTATCCTTGATTGATTAATCCTTGGATTACTGATTACCTCAAAGGGTTTGATATTATCGACAGTTTCAATTCGAAAGTGATTTCGGATTATTATATCTGCCTCATAAACTGTCTTTTTCGTTTATTGACAAGTTGCAAGTGTATTACATGTTATTTCATCAAAGGTCAATAAATTCAACCAATAATTCAATAAATTCAATAAAGTCAACGGGGGTAAAATGAGTGTACGTATTACATAGGTAATATTTGTCAACTGTGATTGTCATGCAACATGAGTGCCTCTTATAGCTTTTCTTCCTTATTTTTTGTGCTTGTTGCTGCATGACTGTACAGTGTGGACCACGACTTGTCAAAGTTGTTAACAAACAGCTTTTTTCCTGGTGTCCCATCTTGTCAAGAAAGTGGTTTTATGTTTTATGTAAGTGGTTTTATGTTATGGAAAAATGTTTTATCTATCTAACCATTTGAGTGGTTTTAAAAGTAAACATTATGCAGAACGAAGAACAAGTGCAATTTGACACCCAACAATAAGGTATCGATTAAGAAATGCCAGAAGTCAGAAATTACTTTGCAATATCATTAAGCTCTGAACTCTAAAATTCTGTTAGCGTGCATCGGTAAGTCACAGATTTTCAACCAGAATCATAAATGCTGTATATCATACATGCATAAATCACAAATAGCTACCCCTGTAATCTTCTCGAAAATGTTGTTAAAACATCCACAGTGCATCAAGAACTCCTAAATTTTAGAAATGGTATATTTCACTCATAACCAGGAATGGCAACAACACACACCATCTATCCAGAAACTTGGGCAAGATGCACTCAGCACGTCATCGGGGTTCCTCAGCGGAAGAAATGTGTCAGCTTGGTCTTCAAGCATGAGCTCCTCTATTGCTTGCACTGACACCAACTCCTGGTCAGTGAGACCTGTAAGTCGTGGAAGGTCGTAGAAAATAGCCTGAAAAAAATGGTGTTCACCTTGGTCACAGCTTTCAAGAAACATTTCCCAAAGAAGGCTTACCTCTGCGGTCCAGTGCTTTGCAGCATTGAATACCCTGAAGTAAAAGTCATCCAGGAGCTTTTGCACATTCTTGGACCAATTTCTAGTGTGAGAGATGTAAAATGAAGTACCCTTACTTGGACTTGAAAAGAGCAATCACACAACAAAAACAGAATGTTACAAGGACACATAAAAGTAAGTTGTATATGGTAATCAACCACACATCCCTTATGCGCGTGCCCCCCCAATTTGCAACTGACATGATGCCACTGGCGAGGTTCTGAATATGAGGCAAAACAAATATATGCTGTTCTTCTTATTATTATTATGAGTTAAGAATTGTTAGCTCTGCAATGTGCTTTCCTATGTGGAGCCAACCAAAGACTAATCGTGTGTCTAATGGATTTCTGCCTAATCGGGTGGTTCACGTGGCCTTCTGTTTATGTCCTCAGATTCACAGTCAAAGTCTCATTTGGTACGGCGACATGCACAAAACATTTGAGATTGAGGAGGTAAAAGTTCTTGCATGTGGGCACACCAGCAATTAAAGCGAGATGTCAAGACATGAGACGGGTGGCCCCCAATACAACTGCAAGACGAAAAAAGGAAAAAAAGAAGGCGCGTGCCTAACTATTGGGCAGGTGATATGACGTCTCGGACTGGCAGCCAAGGGAAGCAGCTTTTCTGACCCGCAAGATTGAAAGCTCTCTTAGTCATCACGATTGCACGCTGCGCTTCTCCTTCTTGTGCAAATATACATCTCAATGCTTGTAATCCTAATTTCTACTCTTCCTGACACATTCTTTTGTTTCAAGTCCTTTCATGCTCCTTTAAGCGACATTTATGTCTGTCTCAGATGTTACTCCCAGGTAACTTTCGAATCAGAAATCAAAATAAAACATACAAAAATGGGAGAATTACTTTTGAAAATGGTTCAATGAGTTCAGTAACTGTGTCAATATCAGGAATATATCCAATGTTATTTTTCTCTTCATATTACTGTTTTCAACACTGTACAATAGTAAACATTTTACTGCCTGAAAGTAACCGTGAGACACATACCCGATGTCTCTTTCAATGGAGAGAAACACGGGGTGGTACATTTCCCGCACTTTTCCGAGTTCATGCTGTGTGCTCCACTGAGCAGCTAAGTGCAGTGCCACCTGGGCATAAACTCTAGCATTGAAATGTTGTCCCATGCTCCATGGCAGCAGCTCAGGAAGGAATTCTAGCAGATGGGCCTCCAGTTGATCCAACTCCAATGATGAAGAGAGATGCACAAGCATTGCAACAAAAGAGCACACACTGCCAGTGCGCTTGCTGCTCGCCTGCACAACAAATTCATAAAACACAAGTTTATGTAAAAAGTATGATTAGGTGGACTTGACGATGAAAGATAATGAAAAGCAGTAAAATAATTCAGTTGTTTATAAAAATTACACTTAAAGGCACAAAAAGTAATGCACACCTGCACATGTTGTACCAAATACTCAAAGTCTACAACAGCTGCTGATCATCTGCTGTTGTATATTCATCAGCATGTTCATGCTAGTAATGACCACTGCGGGGTTGAGCTTTTAGTCCATGGACTGGACATGGACATGGGAGGGTGTCGCACACATGGTAATTATTAGAGCGTGGATTTTCATGCAAGTGCATGTTTTTTTTTATGGATATGGTTTCATATCTGGACGATGGAAAAGCACTTTTGTTCTTGGTTGGGGGCAATCAGAAAGGTTCTATGGTGCATATATAAACGCATGTTTTGCACGTTCTGGCATATTTTGCATGAAAGTGCATGAAAAGTGCATATTTTGTCATATTTTCGAGTGCGAGAGCTCGGTTCTCCCTTTTCCATTGATGGTTTTTGTTGGTTTCAGGACAGCGTTGAGTCATCTTTCACGAAAATTCCGGTCGGAAGCCAATATTTTCCATGCTTCGGTGGGGTGAGGTGCGGTATTCAGCCCCTGGCTGCTCCAGATTCCACTGCACGCATGGTCGATGTGCTACACTTCACCTTCGCCACATTACCGTTATGAAGACGGGCAGTGTTCGCATTTTAGTCAGCATGATGCAGTGCCAAACGCAAACCCATGACGAAACAAGCCCGAGAATGGGCAACACGAAAACACAAACATATGTGCATTGTTTTTCATGTTGTCCATGCTGAGGCTTGTTTCGTCATGGGTTTCGTCCACCATCTATCCTGCATTTACGCTATTTGATCAATCACGAACGCAAAGCCTTCAGCTCCATAATTTATACCTGTGGCGCAAGTATTCTTTGCTGTGTGCTGCAGAACGAAGGCGGCTTACTTTACCCTGTTATCCCCTATAAAATACTTTTTTTTTAAAAATAGGCATTTGCATTGCTTTAGTCCCAATTACAATAAGAACACTGCATATATTGAGGGTTTTTACTGCATACTTAGAAGATTTTCAGTGCATAGTTGCATGCATATTTCAGGAGTTTTTAGAGCATATTTATCCGCACGGTAGTTATTATCGATAGATGACATGCCTATATCATCACGTCACAATTGCCCCTTGCCCCCTCTCAGAAGGCCCATGTTGCAGAGATATTTCAGCTGAACAAAAGTGAAACAGTGAAAAGCAAGGTGGTAACACACACATTCTAAATTTTAAATTCTACAACAACAACAACAACAAAAACTTGTCACCCTGTATGACCCTTACGGTAAGGTGCCTGGGGCGGTTGCACCTCTCGCCTCACCCTCGGAATGGCTTTGCATTTAAAAATAGGCACATTGCAGTGACATGTATGCCATAGGGGCATATGTAACAGGAAGCTTCAGGTCGTAGTAACATGGTAATGTCATGGCTTGAATAGTTACACCCCAGGTTGTAAGAATTTTCCAGTCAATGTATGCACTGAGAGCTACCTGGCCTGGAGGAGGTCTGACATGTTGTCATACTGAGATGTCAATATTGGCAGGGCCGCAGCCAAGTCTGGCACCATCAGCACCTGTGGCGTCTCTACCTGACACCCCGATGTGGCAGCCGATTGTTGCTAGACTGCACTGAAAGTGTCATCTTCTGGAGGACCATTCCCAAGCAGCACAATATGTTGGCCCAATATTGGCAATATCGGTCCAGTATTGGTCCAATCATGAACCAATATTGGGTCAACATGTTGTGCTGCTTGGGTTGCCTCCATCTGTTGATCCCATGCATTGCCATCTGATTGACTATTGGCATTTGAACATTGACCTTTTTCTCCAGGCATTCCAACAATTTTGCGTCCAAGAATGCGCCTATTGACGATATGCGCCATCTACTGCAGCACCAGTAAATGACCACAGCATACGTGCAAACCAAAGTGACTGTGAAAAGGGATAAGTGCATAGATACAGGACAAGGAGAGCAGACTTGTGCCCGTTACCAAAAAAAAGGAACTAAATACCGTTACCCGTTACTTCAGAAAAAAGTAACTAAATACGTTACTCGTTACCAACATACAAAAGTAACGAGTTCTCGTTACTCACAGGTAACGAGTTACTTTTACGTTACAGCCGCATAGTTAAAGGAGCCAACAAACATGCCGTCATTTACCTTCAACCCTTTATTAGTGAGGAATTACACTTCAGAAGAAGCTGACACTCGAAATTTGTCGTCCGTCCTTCGTGTTCCGTGTCTCTCGGCCCCTTACCATGACTCTATATTAGCTTGCCTGGACCTTCTGCCTCCTTTCCGAAGTCGGGGTGATTGGAGATTATGAAAACACAAGAAAAAACACTTTTCGTGCCACCAATCACCAGCGGTTCCCAAAAACAGACGAGGGGCTGCGTCATAATTTAGGGCGCTCAGAAGCTTAGCAAAGACAAGAAAAGTCGAGAAGTCGAAACGCGCTTTGTGTTGCCATAGCACAATTGGTGCCCATTCTTGTGAAGGAGTGATGGTCGGAGATTACGGAAACAAGAGAAAAGACAACGACACATCCAGCGAGGGACTTTGAGTCACAAGTTGTCGTAGGTCACGCAGGTCAAATCTGCACGCATTGCGCCACGCGGAGTGCCGAAATGTGCTCCCCCGCGCTGAAGAAAAGGAACGAGTAACGTCAGTAACGAGTTACCAAGTTTTGTAACTGATTCCGTTACTATTACAATTTTTAAAAAAGTAACTGAATCGTTACTTCGTTACCAAAAAAAGTAACCGTTACCAAGTAACGAGTTACTTGTAACGAGTTAGGCACAACTCTGAAGGAGAGGAAGCACACACACACACACACCAAGCGTTACTTACAACTACACTCGAATGATAGGAATAGCGACAGTGTGCAAGCGCACTGCCATCCCACCATGTCTAAACAACAAGTACAAGTATGTCAGATAAGACCGTCAAAATGACACTTTTAGGCACCTGAAAAAAAAATCTAACAGAAGTGATAAGAAGTGACACAATTGGAAAAAATTTCTATGATTGGAATAAAAATTCAAGTTCCCTATCTATCAGAAAAATAGAAGCTTCACTAGTACAACTGGAAGGACCACTTCTTATTTTTCCGCCGTTTCGACTATTTCTCTTTTGAGCTGACTTTTTGCTTTTCCTATTACCTGAGTTTTTTCATAAAGCTGGGAATTTTTTCCAATTGTGTCACCCCTTATCACTTTCCTTCGAGTTTGTTTTCACGTGCCTGAGAGTGTCATCTTGACAATCTTATCTGACACACTTGTACTTGTTGTTTCGACATGATGGGATAGCAATGCGCTTACGCACATGAATGTGTGCGGTTTTCCTAGCATTAAAGTTTAGTTGTAAGTAGCGCTTGGTGTGTATGTGCTATGCCTCCTTGTCCCATATGTATGCGCTCATTCCTTTTTGCAGCTTTGCACCAACTAGCCTAAGTTTCTGCACTTCAAAGTGATTGACTGCATGACAACCTGCTTCAAAAATTGTTTTGGTTTTGTGTGCAGCAGCATAGGAGTGATTATGCAGGATAGTTATTTAAAGTCTAGAGCTGTGCGAATATTCAAAATTTCGAATATGAAACAAATATCTGATGCTGTTCAAATGCTATTCGGAACCTATTTTCAGTATTCGAATATTTTTCTAATACTACTGAAGCGAAGTATCGCTATCGCCATTCTGCAAGTGGGCTTCGTCCCATTACATCCAAGAGTTAGATGAGGCCCACATCATACAAGTCGGCTTCGCCTCATCATACTCGAGTGTGAGGTGAAGCCAGCTTTACACTGTTTACACTATTCTGTCACTAAGGTCTGATTTTCTGTGAGCTCATGGTCGACACTGTACTCTGGGTACTGCATGTTCCAGTAAATGTGCACTCAACTTTCAGAGTTGTGTTCAGTAAGAGATGAAAACATGTGCAGTTTCTAGAAAAGTACAGGAAATTCACAATGTAAACATAGAAATGAGGAGATGCACACAAAGCAGGCTGCATGGAACATGTTGACTAACTCCCAATGCAGTTCATCCCACTAATGCAGTCTACCATACACAACACAGAGACAACACACCTTCTCTCACGATATGTTAAGCTGGGTGAAAAGGCTCACAAGTATGGAGCATAACATCGTGTAATCTAACAAAATATTTCACCATGAGGTATTCGAAATTATTTGAAATGTGCCTTTTCTGATTATTCAAATTCGATTTGCTGTCTGAAGAAATTATTCGAATTTGATTCTAAGTGCAAGTCAAACTTGCACTGAGAATCAAATCTGCTCAAACTTGCACATAGTAAATTATGCGGCTTTTCATTCTGTGCACAGCAGAGTTTCCAAAGTAGCGTTTCCTTACGGACGACACGTCTTTGTCATGGGCCAACAATGCGCTGCAAAGCTTCGCAGCGAGGTCACAGTCGATAGCTGGATTTAGCTGGACAATAAATGTGATGCCCCGAATCCGTACCTCTGCATTCTAAACTATTCGCAATGGAAATTTTTCTATTTGCACAGCTCTAGTAAAGACACCAAAATCAATGGCCTCGCCACTATCAAGCTCGTTCCCCGAGCTGACGTAAAAGTGGTACGGAAGTAGCATTTATGCCCCGATTGTGCAGCTCTATGGTCTACGTATACCCCAATCATGTGACTGATATAGAAAGGTTACATAGTAGTAGATGAGTCAATTTAGCAACTACCATTATTCAATAAAAAGGTTGTTGGGCACTTGCCCATTGCCGTTGTGTTTCTGACGACTACACACTGAAAGACCAGTCAGATGAGCCAGACAGTGGCAATAAAACCCCGGTAACTTAGTGACCCTATTGAAATTCAACCATCAATGTATACAATTTAGAATTTCAGAAAATGGAGCATTTTGACCCATGTTGGAACACAGATACCAGTTTTCACTGGTCAGAGACCAAATAAGTTTGCTCATATGTGACATGACAAATGAGATTCAGAGGGAGAGCTGGAGTTGTTAGAGGCGACGTTCCAAACACAGTTCTTAGAGTGCAAGTTGCCAATAAGAAATGCATAGAAATCATAACTGGTGCAAACTTTGCCTGCTGCAGAGAAACCATTTTATGTTGTGCTCAAGCGAGTTAGTGCGGCAAAATGCTCTGTACCTTTTTCATGGCAGGAATCAGAGCAGCTCGCAGTGAAGGGAATCGCAGCAGCAGTCTGACGGCTGTGATCTCGAGAAGTGTGCGCACTGAGGGCTGCTGGCTCTCATCAGCCAGGTCAGTGTAGACAGTCTCCAAAAGATTTCCTGCTGTTTTCTATGTGAACATTAACAGCACAGTTATAGGGCCAATAAAGTGCAAAAAATCCTCCTTTCAGGATGAAAGATGTCGTTACCTCAACACCAACACAAAAGGAACAGGTTTTGTTGCATTGCTTGTGATTTATGAGCAAAAGAAACCACAATGTATGCCTTCTCTCATCATCATCAAATAAAGTTGTTGTTGTTGTTTCTCTCTCACTCTTCTTCGCAAGAAGCCCGACAATACGGAAAGCTTGCAGATTGGTCTCCTCTCGGCCCTCGTGAGGAGGGGGGAATCGTAAATTGCAGGATTCATCTGTCATAAATCACGCAATGAATGACTCCCGCACCTTCTGTTTTGGTGCTGAGGAAAGGGAGTCCTTCATTCCATGAGGAGAAAGTTCTGCCCCCCCCCCCCCCCCCCACACACACACGCACGCTTTGGTGCCCGTTTAGCAATTTTAACTCAGAGTAATAAAGTATCAGTAAAAGGGCATACCTCATCCAGGAGATACTGCAAGCAGAGAATGGCCTGCCAGACGCGGTTTTTCATTCTGTGCACAGCAGAGTTTCCAAAGTAGCGTTTTCTCACAGACGACACCCCTTTGTCATGGGCCAACAGTGCGTTGCAAAGCTTCGCAGCGAGGTCACAGTCGATAGCTGGATTTAGCTGGACAATAAATGTGATGCCCCGAATCCGTACCTCTGCATCCAACTTGTGTTCACTGAAAACAAAGGTACAATAGTTGCATATATCACATAAATCGTATTTATCTTAGCTTCACTCGTGCCTGAATTTGTAAGGCTTATTATTTTAGTTAATTACATCATAGCAAATGCAATTTTGAGCATGTATATTCCATAGACTGCGATGAAGACTATAAAAGGTGCCCACTCCTTCCTGCTGTCCATTCTCTATCTGTACACCGCTCGTAGCCACAGTTGCTTCACAGCACTAACATGGAATAAAAAACAAAACAAAAACAATAAAAGCTGCTCTTTTTCATTTTCATGTTGTTTCTTCTGTCTTTTCTTTATCAGCCGCAACAAAATGCTAATACAGTCAAGCCCGCTTACAATGATATTGACGGGAACGCGAAATCCAATCGTTATATCAGAGGATCGTTAAAAATGAGCTTTCGCAAAATTGCTGCTCGGGATCGCGTTAATGAAGTAGATCGGCACAAGCAGACCGCTGCTGAACCTGCGCATTTGCTGCGAGTGCGAAAACATCTGATCTAGCTCTAAATTTACAAAGCTTTGTGCCGAAAATTTTTACAAGGACAACATAACTGCCGATATCATGTGAGGCTCTGCACCTTTTGAGATCGACGACTTCGTCCATTGCACTTCATCCAGTAACATAGTCATCATCATTCTCACTATCGGAACTGCATTGTCCCCAACGGGCAGTCCGTCGACGCGTGTTTGGGTGGCGACACATAACTGTCTGCCAAAACATGTTCTGGAAGCCATGGTACATCGCAACGTGGTTTCACAGCAGTACAAAATCTGTCGAGCATGTGCAATTTCGGGTCGAGTCACGAGCCTTTCCTTGTCAAAATGCATCTAAGAACCGCAGACGCCATCGTAGCACGCAGTAAAACAAGTAAAAACAAAAAACTTGAGGACGAGAGAACAATGTGGAAAGGAAACAACCTCCACTAATTCTCATGAGCCCCTTCCGCCCTTTCGAAGTAGTGCACTTTGCAACAAGCACATCTTCCCCGGCAGTCATGCGCGGATAAAGGCACTGCGTTCTCACTTTTACACTCATGGAGACTAAGGCTCTTGAAAACGCCACTCTCATTTGTTTTCAATGAGAAGGTGCAGTTTTGCTTTCCGTTTTTCAAATGTTTTACTGGTAGCCGGGAGAATTCTGATTGCTATACGCAAGCAAGCGCTTTCTTGGCGATGGTTATATTAATGTCTCGTTTACATGTGCTTCAATGGGTGAGCTGAGGGGGACCAGCAATTTGATCGTAATATCGAAATTATCGTTATAACGAAGATCGTAATAAACGGGCTAGACAGTACCACATTTTCCTGTGAATAATGTCCCCCGATGTATAATGCATGCCCCCTTAAATTAGTGGGATTTGGAAAATGTCAGATGTATAACTTGCATCGATGCATAATCTGCACCATGGTGGTGGAAATACTGGCATTCATAGTGCTTACAAACTATAAACTCTACATCACCGTTAGTGTCCGCAGTAATCAAAGCCCATGACTCAAGTGTAAGTAATTAGATTAAATTCATTTCTTTTATTAGATCAATTGTCAATGCAATATAAAATCGCTAAAACCAGTGCTAAAAACACAAAGGACGAAACAGGACGGACGCACTGCACTTCCAACGAATGTTTTTAGCACTGGTTTTAGCAATTTTATCATGTGTGACCAACAAGTGAGCAAAGTTAGAAGTTACTTTCTATTTCGCTTCTCGTCCAGGCAGGCTGAACGTGAACTTCTTTCTTTGTATTTTGCTGCTGAAAAATGCGATGGCAGTGAGCCCGCCGCTTGCTCGTGCGCAGTGCATGCCTGTTTGCTCTGCCTCGTTGCTGCGCGATGTATGACATGTTTCAGAGTCGGGTTGGAGCAGAGCGTTCATTTTTGCAGTTACTTGTGCTTTTTTTTAATCGGGAGGTGATAGGGCCATGTCAGGTTCTAGGAAATGTGGGTGGAAAATGAGGACTCACAGAACTTGGAATTCAGATTCTTGCTTTGTGCCAAATTGACAAAGTACGTATATTCGAACCTCGAGGTCATCCAACGCGAACTTCAGGTAGCAGACAAAGGTATAGCTTTTTCCATTCAAAAGATCAAGGACCTGATTTTAGATTATAGTCTGACCATGCTTGCTCTCTTGTACGAAGTTCAACTTTTTTTTCGTGTGCATGTGTGTGTGTGTTTTGTCGTATGTCTATTCTCACACTGAGAGTAATTATGTTGCCTGTTAACAGGCTCTAGGCAAAGCATTCCGAAGCGTTCACCGCTGAAGTCCAGTCTAATGCCCCATAATCATTTGTGCACCCTTAGGAGCTGAGAAACGTTCGAATTGTCCCCGATATCGAAATCATCCTGAGCGTGCTATTATACCCCACTCCCAACTATCATAATATCAACTGATTACACATGCATAGGTCAAGAACTAATTTAGACATGGTAGCACAAACTTTCATTTCTCACCTCATTTCATTTTCAGAACTTGGAAGTTGGGTTGGGGGAAAATATTTATTAGAACAAAGAAAAAAAGGAGGAAAGTTGGCTAGTAACTTGCTTATATACTTAGCTCAATGACGTAACTCGAAACTAGTCCCTTTTGGGTGCTAACTTCCCCATCTCTGCTGAAATGTGACTTTACTGGTGATGAATATCTAAGAAGTAGCCGGTGCATGCTTTACCTGATAGAACACTGGTGTCTGGTGGATGCTATAAACGCACGCGGACCAGGTGATTCCGCAAAACATGGCTAACCCTATACACCTGAGATTAATAAGAGAGCAATACCTAGTGACTCCTGTGTATTACATTTAGAATAAAGGATGCCCACAAAAGAATGCCAGCCTGATCTTGTGGTACTTGGATCCCAATCACACAAAGTTAAAAAAATTAGAGGTGTGCGAATAGCAAAATTCCTAAGTCGAATCGATTTCAAATATTTCATGTTCAATGCGAATTGAAGTCGAATAATTTGGCACCACTTCAAATCGAATTCGAATATGTACGGAACATTCAAAACGAATACCCTTCGAATATCCCACCTTTAGAGTCTGGAAATAAATCAAATAATCAGCTCACTCAGAAGAATGGGTGGTCTGACAAGATCATGACTGTCATCATATCTATGCAGACTTCCGTATCGCATGCCAAGACGTTGATTTCTGCAATCAGCCCAGAGTTTGTTTCGTGTGGCACATATACTTGTACATGTGTACGACTATGTACTTTGTCTAGCTGCAATGATAATAGGTTTGGAATCTGAGGTGATCAGTTTTAATACAAGTTCAAATTTTCAATGCACAATGTAAATAAGAAGACTGCAAGCAAGGAAAACTTGATGTAGTTCACATCTCAAAGTAAGGTGGCACACATATGAGAGGATTACAAATTGTCACGCAAAAAGGCAAGATGTTCCACATGTCGTGGTGTAAGACGAGCCCTGAGTGAATAGGCAACATTGCCAGACAAAGAAAATACATGTTCACTTGGCACTGATGTTGCCGGTACAGGTAGGTGCCTCCGTGCAAGTCTTGCCAAGTGGGGAAATTTGTGTTGCCCTGTGGTGTACCACCACTGACATGGGTCAGCATCACGACTCACTGGTTTGTCACTGATGTAGTTCTCTAGTTCTTTTTGTGACTGGGAGGCAGAACACTCTTGATCCTTGACAAACAGATCGAAACTGTGCCAAAGTGTTGTGCTTGCTGACTGACACGTATGTTCTTAAGTCAGTTTGACTGAGGAAGGCCATTCATCTGGTCCTAATTTCTTGAGCTCCTTGGACGCGTAATCCCTTAGCCATACTTCTTTGGCGGGCATGATGAGATGAGACTTATAGCTGGATTAATAAACATTGCTAGACTGGCGGCCACATCAAGCTGGTAGTCAGATAACCTCGTTTTTTGACTTTGAATGATATACTTTCCATACCGTTTTCAAAGGCAGTGTGAAGTACCTCTTGCACCTTCCTTCTCGTGTTGTCATATAACTTAGGTATGATCGTCTGTGGAAGAGACGTTCTTGATGGTGGCGTGTAGCCCGGGACAGCCTCTGTCACCAGCTCCCGAAAACCACGATCGTTTACAATAGAGAACGGCTGAAGATCGACAGATCGACGGCAATCATTCCTGCCTTTTCATCATGTCTGTTATCTTGCGTTGCGTACTGTCTTTTAGCTGCTGAAACTCATTTTGATATTCCTTGAAGACCAACACATGTCTTCTCATACTAAACATGCTAAACGAAGTGCAAGGGACCCCTACCTGCGCGCATGGAGTACCCATTTTGCGGGAACCGACCTCTTTTATGCGCATTTTTGGTTTTCTGTTCACGATTTTATCTTCGGCCTCTCACAAACGGGCAGCCACGGCAATTTCCGGTAATAGTCGAAAAATAATAGGAAAAATCGAATAGTTGTAACCATTTGCGAATACTAGGGGTGTGCGAATATTCGAGTTCTCGAATTCGAATCGAATATCCAACGCTCGAACTATTCTAATTGTGAATCGAATATCCAATATTTCATTTTTCGAATATTCGACTATTCCACGAATATGAACGACACAACCCGAAAGTAGACTTCACCTGATGCTTCCGTGCATGAGGTGAAGCCTGCTTTACGAAATTGCCCTTGCTGCAGGACCAACACAGGCCTGACGGTGTTTAGTTTAAGATAACGTTATCCAAACTTAGTTTTGTAGACATCGTCTATGGAAGGGATGGCGCCCCTCCCACATACAGTTTAGAGGTGCCGACGGGGGACTTTAATTTGATGTTTGTGAGGTTGCCTTTAAAAAGTTAGGACTACTACAGCCCACAAACAAGAAGGTTTTAAAGATGTCCTTTATGTCTAAAATTTCAGCAGTGCAACTTCCTCGGGTGAGAGCACAGAAACTAAAGGGTGCTCATGGCAAAGCTGAGGCAGGATGCCAATTCGTTTGTTTCACAAATGACCTGTGGTTGTCTGAAACAATTACAGCCTCATCCGTATAACATGCTACTGCCTGACATAAAATTTTAAAATGAAGGTAACCACTCCAGTACTCCAGTAAGTGTAGGCTCACCTTAAAAAGCAGGAAGCACTCTGATGCAAAATTGAAGAGTAGGGGCTTTGAACAGAAGAATATCATGTCTCTCTTGTGACAGTTAATGCCAGAAAAATTACACTAAAGCCATGGGCCACAAAATGGAAACTTTTAGTGCGAAAGTCACATATTGTAAATTTTGCACGAATATTCGATATTCGATTCGGTATTTGGAATTTTTTCCCCCCCTTTGATTCGATATTCGATTAGACTTAAAATATTCGGATTCGCACACCCCTAGCGAATACCATTTGAATAGCGTGAACTATTCGAATCGTATTCGAAGCTTCAAATATTCGCACACCTCTAAAAAAATGCAATCTAAGAAGACACAAAATAAGTCTCTATAGTAAAACGCGCATCGTTGGCAATCTACCGTTGTCCAGTAAAACGCGTCCCAAACTGCAGACCCAAGCCGACGGCTCATAAGTGCTTGCAAGGGGTATCAGATTCCCGTGAGAATTTTTCACACTGAATCGCAAACTTTGATTGCACAGGATGCGCATGGAATCAGTATTTCTTTCTGACACTGTCTTATTCCAGCTCGTGGCACGACAAGCACTAATTGCAAACAGAACAGATATAGACAGGCCGCTCGTGAAGCCATACTGCAAGACCACTGTATGGACAAAAATCATCCGGGAACAAGCACGTGGAACAAAAAACACAAACACCCATCCTATATATATATATATATATATATACATACATTATAGCTGTTTGCAAGCAAACAAGCCAAACAAGACAACCCCGACGTGCAGACCGGGCAAGCGCAGTACGCCAAATCTGTCTTCATCTACCGCTTGCATTGCACCCTAACACTGTGTACAGCTGCCTCTGGCTACACGACATTGCCCTCCGCTCCCCACTACGCAACGGGTAGCACGCTCCAAACACTTTCCCTCTATGCGTCCACCGACACACAACAAGTGGGCGAGAGAGTCCGCCAGGCATCTGCAAAGTCAGGCCCCATACCAGACACCCCCATCACAAACCCCATAAACAAAACCCATTACATCACATCATAGCCCTTCATTCAACTTCACCATCACGTCACATCATAGCCATTCATTCAACTTCAACATCACATCACACCATGCACTTCATTCAACATCACATCATTCTCTATGATGATGGTGGATGAGGTCGGTGAAGGCCATCATGAATGAATTCGCGAGGCATGTTATGTTCGCCAACTTTGTCATGTTGTGCTGTAAGGTCTGTCAGAGTGTGTTTGTCCAGCGTTTCCTTCCACGTTTTGTAGTTCGAGTTACAGCATCGTCCATCGTGTCAGTGGACCATCACCCGAAAGTGTGTGCAAATCCAACAAAAGCACCACAATACACACTGACAGCATTGCAAACAGCAATCGCCACAGTCGCTGAGACGCGCGTGCAAGATATCCAAGCGTGAAAACTCGGGTGCGCAAATTACATGATTTTTTGTTTTCTTGTCATTTTTAGTGCTAAACTAGGGGGTGCACAAATTATGCGCTGACTCAAAATATGTGAGTAAATACGGTAATTTCTACTCATGTGGCAATAGTTCATGAATTTCCCTACAGTAGAAAAGGAACAATAATACTTAATGTAAAACCCTTAAATTTTGCGACGCAGCTTTTTCGCAAATCGCGCACAGGACCAGCTGCCGTGGCTTAGTAGCTACAGTGATGGCATTCCACACTGGGAGGTGACCTGCATTCGAATCCGGGCTTTGGCTGTGCTGTCTCGGGGTTTTCCTAAGATGCTTTAAGACAAATGTCGGACCAGAACGCACAATCCCCCTGAGCAACATGGCACCACGCCGGCAAGCAGACTGCTCGAAAATAGCATGTCACCATCACCACCAGGCACATATTCGCAGCTACTAAATTTAGCCAAATCTAGATGCTAAAGTTCGTTGCTTGGTTCCCTCACTATGTGATACGCCTTAAATTCTCCTTACCATATTTAATTAAGGAGGTAGTATTGCACACGCTTGCTTCCCCTCTCTTCCTACATTTCTAGCCTTAAATTCTGTGCATTCGTTACATGTGACTAAGCGCAATGCAGTCCTCCTGTAGGCTCTCACCTCTTTAAAAGCTGATTCACAGCTAGAGTGTTCCCTTGCGATGCTACAAATGCTTCAGTGTCAAAAACAGATCTGCAATCAAAGAGAGTGCATAATGACATGACAGCCAACGATGGCAGCAATCTGAAAAGGCCATCTATGAAGAAGGTTGTGAATGTCACACTTTTGGTCCTTGCGATAGATGGGGCCATAAGTCAGTGCCTTAACAAGTGTATTTGGGCATTCTTCCAGGAGGTCTTGGTTTCCTGGACTCCTCCAAATGGACAGGAGGTGTTTCACAAGGGCATTAAACACACCAGGGATGACCTCTCCGAGCTCCTGAATGTCTTCTATGATCTAGAGGGACCAACGTATCAGTCAGTGAAGCAGGAAGGTACTTCTTCTAGAGTTTTTAATTTAATTAACCCCAATCATGTGTGCGCAGATTACTACATCCGCTTTACATACTCTTTCGAGTAATCTGATAGGGCTCATACAGCTTGCTAATGTCTTAAAGGGGCCGTAAACAGGTACAAAAGGTGCACATTTCTTTTTGTTATATTATTGGAACTTAGGCAGTGAAAACTCCTTGCAATTACTAACGCTCAAAAACAAAAGGCGCTTGCATACGGATGAAATATTCACTGCACTCTTCCGCATTTTAGCTCCGCCCCACGCTCTAACTTTACGTCATTTTGACGATCGAGTGTTCCACGTAAGATTTTATTTCAAATGCGGAATTGGACTAGATGAACATTAATCCTCTTCTATTCAAAATCTCAACAGTTACAGCCTCAAACTGAAAGATAAATGCGTTTAATTTAGGTATCATACGCGCACTACGTTTTCTGGGCAGTAGCACGCAGCACACCACGAGCACGAATGAATATCCGGGACTACAGTTCCGGAATCTTAGGTAGGTGCGCGATGGAACATCTTCGTCATCTTCGAATGGTTTCGACAACTGGGCTGCCGTACTTTGGTTTGAGCCACACGGCATCGCGTCACCAGCTCGCGTGGTACAGTGGATAGCGTGCTGGCCATGTCACGTCATGACTGGGAGGAACCCGGGTTCGAATCGCGTCATGTGATAGCAGCCCAACTGTTGACGTTTGCGCTAGCCGGAGATGTTGAAGATGTTACGACGTTGAATTTCGGAACCACGGAGCGCAAAACGTCGTTTCACACAAACAAAGTGAGCGCTCCGACTCACAGCTGATAACGAAGTATGTTTATTGGCTGGTTATTTGAAACGTCATGTGCGCAGCTCGGCCCCCCGATTGGACGGCAAAGCGCTACGTAGCCATGTGACGTATGCGTGGTGGAGAGAGGCTCGCTGGTCACTCGTCTTTGATAGCAGTTATATGGGTCAATGAGCTGGCACGAGCCGGACAAAATGTATATTTGGGTATTATGATCTGCGTTCCTTCATGGGGTATAATTATTTCAGAAATGTTTGGTGGCCTGTTTACGGCCCCTTTAACAATATGTACTCACAAATGAAACCTCAATACTGGAGTGAGCTTCTGATATTCTACTCAGTACTTCTTAATCTTTCTACTTTTGTACTAGTGGTTAATTTTCGCTTCTGCACAATATATGCATAACATCTTTGAATAATAATGCATTGCAATGTCCGAATGCAATGCAGCTTGTGGCTGTACCCGAGGCACTTGAACCGATAATAAATATGTGGCTGTGTCTCATTCACGGTTGGTTACCGAAAATATTATTGCTTCCGGTTTCCGGTAACTGAAAAACTTGGTGTTTCGTTTCCATTTCTGTTTCCGTTTCTGGACAATTTTCGGTAGCGGTTTCTGTTTCCTTTTAAGCCATTTCTGTTTCTGTTTCTGTTTCCTTTTAAGAATTTCGTTTCCGTTTTCGAGGTACTTTAGGTACTGGTTTCTGTTTCTCATCCGGAGCTCGTACTGTCTGGTCTTGGCTTTTTCATGTCAGATATTCTAGTTACATAACGGATGCAAAAGAACAGCCACACCAAACACAAACACTAAATACCTCAATGCAAAGTTCGTGACGAATCTTATACACCACAAGTAGACACCTCTCTAGGTTGTGGAAATACATTCCTTTAAGTTTCAAAAGTCTCTGCTCGTGCGCAAAAATAACACGCCATCCAAACCTTTCGCGTCCATCTTGCTGTGCAGTGGGTTCAACACGAAAGAAAGTCCCGAAAATAAACGAATGAATGAAAGAATGAATGAATGAATGACTGGAAGAATAGTGCGGATATATATAATTTTCATATTAACGCGAAAACACTGAGGAAAACGTCCTGCGAATTTGGTTTCCGTTAAAGTTACCACTTTTGAATTTCGTTTCGGTTTCTGGTAGTGGAAACTAAAACAATTTTGTTTCCATTTCCATTTCCGTTTCCTGCTGGATTTCGGTAATTACCGTTTCTCGTTTCCGTTTCCGGTAGCCAACCCTGGTCTCATTTAGTTAGAGAGCAGCCTGCATGCTCTGCGCAAGTTGCTCAGACAGGAATCAACTTGATTGGGAGCCAACATTTCCTGAGGCACTTGTGCATATTGATGATAAAGAGAACATTTGAAAATGATGTGCATGAAATTTTGTTTGAAGTAGAAAAGGATTATTGTCCATCAACCTGCTCTCACAAGACTGCATTGCCCATTGGCTGTGTCATCAGCTGGGTCAATCCGGCAACCTTTTCTTCCTTAAATTAAGACGCCGGTGTTGGGAACAAAACAAAAGTCCCAATCTGCTGAAGCTCCGCATTATGCAACCTGAAGGAACTGTAACTTGAAGCAAAAGTTTGTTGAATGAGGGCTTTACAAACAAGTATGGGTTGTGGCAGGGCCTTGCACCATGATCACACCATACTCGAAGAATATCATGATATTCTCTCATGAGTCTATGACTGGCTGCTATGATCTGGCACAAAATATATGAAGAAAGAGACCAAGTTTCACAATGAAAGGGGTAAGCACCAGATCTGCCCCACGAAGAAACAGAATTCGTCTTTCAGCACCCAAAATATGAAGTTTGAGGTTTTCTTTTCGAGACACAGAATCCATGTTTTCTATGACCAAAATCAAAATCTGCATCCAATAGATCTAGCCACCCTGCCCCAAAGCAGTGTGACAATACCATGAGAGATGACCATTTGCTTGGAAGTGCGCATAAAAGAAAAGTAACATTATGTCATCAGATTTCTCACTGTGGAGGAAAGCACAAGAAATTTATCGTATGATGTGGAGGCACTACGATTCATCATGCATAAGGGCATCTAGGGCATGCATCATGCATTCCCCTAGTTTTCTGCTGTGCCAAATTAAAAATTTGCGGCACTGACTTGTAAATTCCACGATTTGCCGTGGCAGTCAACGGCTGCTTGAAATGGGAAACACTTTATTTTCTTGGATAATGTGGCAACAAAAAATATTTGATAAAATTACAGATTACAAGCACTGTTGTGGCTCAACATTACATACATGATATCTTGTGTTCTCCTCTGACGAAGAATGCCGCCTGTCACCTGCAATCATTTTATACTTGCTGAAAGATCTTTCGGCATATACAGAGTTCATAGGAACTTTATAGGAAGATTATAGGAAGGAGCTTCCAATACATGCCTTGCAGAAGTTACATCTCTTAGACACCCTTTTTATTTCTGGGTTGTAGGCATTATTTAAGAATCTTTAAAGGCAAGCTCCCAAACATCAAATCAAAATCCCCCGCTAAACTGCAAAAAGGAGGAATGCCGCCTCTTCCTCAGGAGGAGTATGCACAATAAACTTGGGCTAATGTCTACATGGGCTACATTCTGTCTGTGTTGATACTGCAGCATGTGCAATTTCATAAAGCAGGCTTCACCTGATGCACGGAAGCGTCAGGTGAAGCCCACCTTCAGGAGCTGTCGTTCATATTCTGCGAATAGTGAGATATTCGAATATTGGGTATTCGATTCGCGAATGAACTACTTCGAAGGATTGATATTTGATTCGAATTCGATAGCTCGAATATTCGCACCTGTAGTGGACGACGATGACTAGGCTCGCGCCACGCCCCCGCTTTCCATCGGTGGCTCATGCCACGAAATAAATCAGTTTCCTTCCGGCATTCGTTGTGGTAGCTTGCGTTCTTTTGGCTCCCACAATTCTGGTGACCCGGACGTAGCTTCGCCCTTCAACAATGCACGCTGGAGACGAGCCTTCCCCACAGACCCCGGCTACAACCCCTCTTCAACCGGGCGTGGCTCATGTCGGCATACGCTTACCACCGTTTTGGTCTCGCAGCCCGTTCATCTGGTTCCAGCAAGTCGAGGCACAATTTCTCCTTGCTGGTATAACATCCCAGATAACCAGGTACCGTCATCTCCTCGCCTCCCTTCCCCCCGAGATCGCCATGGATGCCGCCGACATCATTGCCAACCCTCCGGCGCAGAATCCCTACGACCATCTGAAGAGCTCAATCCTCCAGCGCACCACCATTTCTGAGCGAACGCGCCTCCAACAGCTTTTGCACTCCGAAGAACTGGGGGACCGAAGACCCTCCCAGCTACTCCGCGCCATGCAAGTCCTATTGGCCGACAGAGCTGCTTCTCTTGACGACGATCTGCTTCGCGAACTGTTTCTGTCGAGGCTCCCATCCTCAGTGCAAATGGTCCTCGCTACGGCCACTGCCTTACCTCTGGCCCAGCTCACACAACTGGCTGACAAGGTGACGGAAGTAGCAAGCCCGAGCACTCCCATTGCAGCCGTTTCCGAGTCCTGTCGCCTTCCCAACCCCCGCTGCCAGCCACCGGTTTCAGCGGCCCCGTCTACATTCGCCGAGGAGCTTTCGTCTATGCGCGCGGACATTAACCGCCTCTCCGACACAGTCGCCGCACTCCAGTTCCGTGACAACCGCAGCCGCTCCCCAAGTCGTTCTGGCAGATTCCGAAGATTCCGCCGTTCCCCACGGCGTTACTCCCACCGCAGCGTTTCTCCAGCTGATAACCAGAACCCACCACCCTGCTGGTACCACGAACGCTTCGGTCAGGCCGCCATGCGATGCACGCATCCATGTGGTTGGTCGGGAAACGCCCCCGGGAACCGATGACGGCGACCACCGCTTTCCCTTCTCCCGCCACAAGTCGCCTTTTCTTTGTTGTGGACCGCTCCAGCAAGACTCGTTTCCTCGTGGACACTGGAGCTGCCGTCAGCGTTCTACCTGCCTCATCGAGCGACCGGCGCGGAAACGCAATCTATCACCTTATGGCTGTGAACAACAGCGCCATACCAGTCTACCATGAGAAGCTGCTCACCCTTAATCTTGGCCTGCGAAAAGTGTTTCCTTGGGTGTTTCGCGTTGCCGCCGTCTCTCACGCTATACTCGGAGCAGACTTTTTGCACCATTTCGCACTCTCCGTAGATGTCTCACGACGCCTTCTGGTCGATACCCAGACCAGGCTATCGGCCCACGCAATCCCTGCCGCTCCCCACCTTGCTGCTGGCGTCAGTGGAACTTCCCTTCCACCAACTTCGTTGCCAATCTCGGAGCTCCTGCGCCAGTTCCCCACACTCACACAACCTCCTGACTGGACGAAATCGGTCAAGCACGATGTTGTTCACTTCATCGAAACCACGGGCCCACCGGTTTTCTCCCGTTCTCGCCAGCTATCACCCGAGAAACTGAAGATAGCCAAAGCGGAGTTCCAGCACATGTTGGACATCGGTATCGCCCGTCCATCCTCCGCCAGTTGGTCTTCAGCACTCCACATGGTGCCTAAAAAGACGGGAGACTGGAGGCCGTGCGGAGACTACCGCGCCCTCAACCTAGTCACCAAGCCCGACCGCTACCCATTACCTAGGCTCCAAGATTTTACCGCTAACCTGCACGGCATGAAGATGTTCTCGAAAATCGACCTAACTAAAGCCTATCATCAAATCCCTGTAGCGCCATGGGACATCCCGAAGACTGCAATCACCACCCCATTTGGGCTCTTTGAATTCATTCGCATGCCTTTTGGGCTCCGGAATGCGGCACAGACTTTCCAGCGTTTCATCGACACCGTCACTCGGGGCTTGCCCTTCGTCTTTGCATATATTGATGACATCCTTGTCGCAAGCGAGAGCCTTCAACAGCACCTCGAACATCTTCAGCTCCTCTTCTCTCGCCTTGCCGACCATGGAATCGTCATCAATATTGCGAAATGCGAATTCGGAGCGCAGTCGCTGGAATTTCTTGGCCATCACGTGTCCTCGGAGGGTATCGCACCGCTCCCGCAAAAAGTCGCTGCCATCGTGAACTTCCCACAGCCCCAGTCTGTTCGCCAGTTGCGCCGTTTCTTAGGCCTCGTCAATTTTTACCGACGGTTTCTACCCCACTGTGCCCACACTCTACGTCCGCTTGAAGAGCTCCTGCACCAATCTGAAACATCACGTCGACGCAGCAACCAACATGTCACCGGCTCCGGTCCTGCCAGTCGCGCATATTCCCTGGTTTGGTCGGATGCCGCTTCCGACGCCTTCAGTGCTATCAAGTCACTCCTTTCTTCCGCCACTCTGTTGCACCACCCGAGCCCAAATGCACCAACCGTTCTGATGGTCGATGCCTCCTCTACCGCAGTCGGAGCAGTGCTGCAGCAGAAGTCCAGTGACACTTGGCATCCTCTGGCGTTCTTTTCCAAGGCACTCAAGCCAACGGAAGCCCGCTATAGCACCTTTGGCCGAGAACTCCTTGCTGCGTACCTCTCCGTCAAGCATTTCCGCTACTTTTTGGACGGCAGAGAATTCACCATACTCACCGATCACAAGCCCTTGACATACGCTTTTCGCTCGGCCAGCAGCAAGTACTCCCATCGTGAGATTCGGCATTTAGCTTTCCTGGCAGAATTCACTACCCGCGTTGAGCATGTCTCCGCATCGGCGAACTGCCCTGCCGACGCCCTTAGCCGCATTGCTGCAGTCGAACCCCTCTCTCCTGAAGCTCTAGCGCGTGCTCAGCTTAGCGATCCTGACCTTGAAGCCTTACGCCGATCGTCCACTTCCCTTCATCTTGAAGACCTTCCCGTTCCCGGTTCAGACCTCCGCCTTTGCTGTGACACAACCACAGTTCCTTCCAGGCCCTATGTCCCTCAGCCTTACCGTCGGTCAGTTTTTGACCTTCATCACGGACTCTCGCACCCAGGAGTACGAGGCACACAACGCCTTATTGGGTCCCGCTTCATATGGCCCAAGATGAACGCTGATATTCGCGCCTGGGTTGGTTCCTGTTCCTCCTGCCAGCGTTCCAAGATCTCCCGCCATACGTCCGCCCCGCTTGGCCGCTTTGCTCTCCCTGACGCACGTTTCGATCATGTCCACCTTGACCTTGTAGGCCCATTACCGCCATCTTCCGGCCACCGGTACATTTTGACAGCCGTCGACCGTTTTACCCGCTGGCCGGAAGCCGTACCCATCCCTGATTCAACAGCACCCACCGTGGCAGACGCCTTCTTCTCCACCTGGGTCGTACGGTTTGGAGTGCCCTCACGTGTCACCACTGACCGGGGTCCTCAATTTGAGGCCAGACTTTTCGCCGCCTTTCTGGACCTTTTGGGAACGACACGCATTCGCACAACATCATACCATCCCTCATCAAACGGCCTGGTAGAAAGGTTCCATCGACAGCTGAAAGCCGCCCTCATGGCGCACGAAAATCCGACCCGCTGGGCATCACTGCTTCCCGTCGTCCTGCTCGGCATTCGTACCACCCTGAAGACTGACATCGGTTGTAGCTCTGCCGAGCTTGTCTACGGTACTGCGCTACGGCTCCCAACCGATTTCTTCTGCCACTCCGAACCCTCTACCATCAGCCACAGCTCCTACCTAGAAAACCTCCAGCGTATTTTTCACGACGTTCGGCCCACTCCCACCCGTGCGAGTCCATCCCGACAGCCGTTTGTACCGCAGCTCCTTTCAACAGCGTCCCACGTCTTCCTCCGGCGGGACGCCGTTCGAAGGCCCCTTCAACAGCCATATTCTGGCCCTCACCCCGTCTTACAGCGAGCCGACAAGTTTTTCAAGATCAGCGTCAACGGGAAGCCGGACTCTGTAAGCGTGGACAGGCTGAAGCCCGCCTTCACCGAACCACCGCTGTCCTCATTTCCCCTCTCTGCCCTTGCACCGTCCCCTTTGCCGGCCCATCATGCCCCCGACCCGTCCACCGCCCCGAAGAAGCGAGTCTCTTGGGCCGATCGCTCCTCACGGAGTCTGGCGGGGGGGCCCTGTAGTGGACGACGATGACTAGGCTCGCGCCACGCCCCCGCTTTCCATCGGTGGCTCATGCCACGAAATAAATCAGTTTCCTTCCGGCATTCGTTGTGGTAGCTTGCGTTCTTTTGGCTCCCACACACACACCTAAAAATAAGAGTTTCCGTGAAATTCCGTGCCAAACGAAGGATTCCGTGATGAATTCCGGATTACATGATATTTCGCAGAATCGCGGAAAACACGGGGCCTTAATCATGCATGCCTCAGATACAAGTGGGCTGACAAGTTCAAGAATGGTGTGTGTAGTATGCCCGATGGTCCCAGTCCTAGCCAGGGCCTGGCTAAGTTGTAAAGCTGGAGACAACAGTGGCTGCTGAGGGGCTTACTGGCGTCAACCAGCACATCACTGTGGCAGCAACGGGCTGCATGCTTCAGATGAACCTATGCTCAGCCTATCACGTCGTCCATAGAAGCGCAAGCATTGGAAGGTGTCCACAAGATCAGTAATCCACCAGCTAACACCGCTTGTATGAACGTTGAGGCTATTCCTCAGTGCTGCACTTGGTAGCTTTGCCAGTGCTCTAAGAAAGGGAATCGTCAAGGATAGCACTGCGCACAGAAAGCACTACCGAAGCTACCAAGTGCAGCGCTGAGGATTAGCCTCAACATTCATGCAAGCGGGCCCTGAATTACGAGAACTGTAAGTGGACACATGTCAGGAGTTGCCAGAGCATTATGAGACCGAAGGAAAGAGCGTTTCGACTCATACCATCAATGGGGATGAGAGCTGGGTCCACCAAAGCAGTTGAGCAAAACATGGCAACACTCATTCATTACCAAAACCTAAGGAAATCGGACGCATCTATCGGCAGGAAAAGTGATGCTCACTTTGTTCTGGGATAATCAGGGCACTATACTTGTACATTACGTGGAGAAAGGCAGGACCGACACCAACAAAACCTAGAGTGAGCTCCTATGCATTCACGTGAAACATGCAATTTGCTGAAGGTTGTTAACCAACGTTGTTTTGCTTCAGCTTGACTATGTACACTTTAGGACACTCATAGGACATTTTTACTCATCCTCATTTTTACACTCATAGGACAGTTTCAACCATCCATGGCCTCCGAATCAAATGTCTCCCTTACCCTGCTTATTCTCCAACATAGCACCTTCAGATTTTCACATATTTTAAGCTTGATGACAAAGTTTCAAGACGACACTGATGTCAAGACTGCAGTGCATGATTGGTTAATAATTATTTTTCACACGGTGTTCACCTTTCAGTGCGCCTTTGGTGCAAGAGCATTAACACTGGGGGGATTATGTTGTGTAATATGCAGTTAACACAAACTGATTTGAGGTTTTTCGTTTGAATCTCCCTCATGTATTTCAAAAGCTCTTAACTCTCAGCATAAGACAGCACAGTGCTGTAGTGTAGTAAACTGCATGTACAAACCTGCATAAGATGCTTCTTCAATTCTGACCGAAGGAACTGCGGCTGAAATGCTATGGCAACAAAGGTCTCAACTGACGGGCGGAACAGGTTGCTCTTTTTGAGATCTTTGCACGTTTGCCAGGACAGCTCAAAGCACCTTGTCAACAGGGCAACGTCAATTTCTTCCTCCAGCTAAAAGAGAGACATGATTATTTTTCTTCAGATGGTTCAATCAACATGTTAGGGACAACAGATTGATCATGCAAAGCAAGCCAAAACAAATGCAACATGGCACGCTATCTGCACTTGCATGATTACTTTTAACTTTCGTAATAACTTTTCACAACTTTTGATCAGCAGTTAGATTAGGATGGGCCAATCCGCTGTTTGGCTGGTATGGCAATCAGTGAGCTGCCTGACACAAGATGTACTGGCACATGTAAGAGACCAATTTTCATTGTCGTCTGTATGTCTTGGAACGCTTAGCTTTGCAAAAAAGCTTAGCTTTGTACATACTGTTGGCACATCTTATGGATTGCAGGGAAACTGAAAGTTTACGGCTTTAGCCCCTGTTGCGCAAAATTTGTTGTGCTTGCCTTGCGGCAGCTGCGCTGCTGGAAAAACGTTCTCTCAGCTGTGCTACATTCAGAGGCCGGAGAGGTGTCGGTTGAATGATGATCTGCTTCGTATGCAAGCAATTATGTAATAGCAATTCTACTGAAATCAAGGAGCATTAAAGGTACTGTAAAGAAAGGCTGTTCATGTTGACGGCATAGTTGCTTGTAAACCCAGCACAAGTTACAAATGTGACAGAGAACACTTAATATTTTCCATTTGGTAGCAAAATTGAGGTAAAACAACTCAGGGCGATGTCTGGTGGCAAATAATCCCGAATTCGTCAAGCAACAATGATCTGTGATCCCAACTGACTTGCTGCTCCAGATGGCTATGTAGCCGACACATAGCCAGCTTCATTTGTTTTAGACTCAGTGTTGTCCGCATGTAATAGCTGTCTTTGATTGGGCTGCACTTTCTGAACTAGTGCAAATGGTGCAAGTTCCCGCATTCAATTCAGCGGAGGCATACCTTTGCACTACACTCGACCATTCGATTGGAAAAAGTGCAGCGGTAGTGCAGCACAAGTTAACAAAAACGCTGCACCGTCTCCGACGTCCGCGCAATGTTTCGTGTACTGTAGAGCAGACGACGTGAATAGGGTAGCGGCCGTCTTTGGCGACGTTTTATCATCGATATAGAGCACACTAGCAATCAATTTTTTTTAAGATAGGCCTGTTTTTACTCTTTGAGCCTATTTATAGACAATAATCGCTCAGAAAATTGCGAGTCAGTGCAGACATCTGTGAGAAACTATCTGAGGCTTACACTTTTCTGTTCAACTGGGCTCAGTGTACTTTGGGCGAGAGCAGCGCCTGTCGTGCACTTCATTTGCATGCCTTTACATTGCCTCTTGCACTTTTTTGCGAATCAAAGACAGCTAATGTAGTTCTGCTGCCGTACTTGACGAGATATGCACAGTTGGTGACCACCTAGACAGTGTTGGCCGTAATTTTCAACTTTGATTTTCTAAAAAAAACTGAATGTAATTGAGACAAAAACTGTGACGTAAGAGTACTATCGAATAGATAAATCTTCTGGGATGGAACCCACAGGGAAAGGAAAAGTACAAACGTTTGAGTGTATTCACTATGTGAGTAAACACGGCACTTATTCCGGCAACATTTGACTTTCAAAAGTAGTCTGTACCTTTGCTGTGACAGAGGCCAATGCTCTAAGAATGTGCAGAGAGGATTCCTGTGCAGATATCTGTAAGGCTTCCATAGCTTGAGCAGTCACCGTTTTGCAGTGTGCTGCGCACAGGGATGTTTTCCGGATTGTGTCCCATATTAGCTCCATTATAGATGTCTCTATGGTAACCCACTGTGCTTTTAATATTGAGTCCTGTATGCTGGATTTAATGAGGTAGAGAAAAAGTGTTGTATAATACAGAATGAAAAGGAATGTGTTTGAAATGCTTACTTCCATTCCAGTGGCCTGTGCAGGGGTTGCCCCAAGCCACCACTCATGATGCTAGCCACTACTATTCTGTCTACATCCTGCTTCTTCTCTGGAAAATGTGTTGCTGCCCATGAGAGGAATCTCCAGACAGATATCGTGCTCCCCACTGAATTCTGCAGTTGAGGAAATGATTGCTGCAGAAAACACCCAAGTGACGATGAGACTATCTCACCTCTTCAAGCAACAGCGAGCACTTATGAAGACCCTCATTCATTAGCGTGTACAACAGGCTCCTGAATGTGGGCCGTGCAGACAGAACATCGAGAAAGTGGAAGTAGGTAAGAGAAGCTTGGAAATCATTCATCTAGAGGAGTCAAGAGCACAATGGAATGGGGCAGACAGACAGACAAGTGTCCCTTACATTTGTCAAGGGAGCAAAGGCAGAACTGTAGACATGTTCGTACATCACTTCTGCAAAGGGACTTAGCAGGTCCATGATCTCATGCTGAAAAGAATCTGTAATAACATCTGATTCATGCGATGACGGCACCAAATTTATATAGGTGAGAACATGAAGTGGAGACAGAGCAACACCTTGCAACTTCTTTCTTTAATGTTGTGCATTTTTAAGGTTGCCTTCCTGCTTTGTTAGATGAAAAATAGGATGCTGGCTCTTGGTTTTTGCATGTTCTGTTTTTTTAATTCTGTGTTAGTACCGCAATACAACTGTAGCTATGAGCAGCATACAGATGTGGCCAGATGGAGAGAGGACAGCAGGAAGGAGTGGGGGACAGTGAGGCTAGCGTGCGTTCTGGGTCAACTTTAGGGGGGAAGTCTGCCGGAAGACTCAGGGAAAACCTCAGACAGCACTGCCAGTGCCGGGATCCCAACATGGGACACCTTCCAGTCAAGGCGTGGAAGGCAATCATCCTAACCACTACGCCACATCAGCTGGTTTTGCATGTTTTACTCAACACTCAATTTTGATTGTTGCAGGTGAGTATGAACTTTCATAATGATTGTTGAAATCAAGCTTTGTTTAGATGCGTTTCAATGAGAGAGTTGACTCGAAAAACAGCAATTTTATTGCAACAGATTAGTTATCATTCAGAGTTGTGCCTAACTTGTTACAAGTAACTGGTTACTTGGTAACGGTTACCTTTTTTGGTAACGAAGTAATGATTCAGTTACTTTTAAAAAAATGGTACAGTCCAGCACGTTTATAACGATATTGACGGGAACGCGAAATCTGATGATTATATCAGAACATCGTTAAAAACGAGCTTTCGAGAAATTGTCGCTGGGGTTCACATAAACGAAGTAGATCGCCACAAGTAGAACGCCGCTGAACATACGCGTTTGTTGTGAGCGCAGAAGCAGCTCTAAATTGATGCAGCTGTGCGTCGAAACCTTTTGATAACATAACCGCCGATACCGTACGAGGCGCCGCACCTTTTGAGATCGACAACCTCGTCCATTGCTCGTCATACAATGTCATCACCATTCTCATGATCGGGACTGCGTCGTCCATCAGGATGCGCCTCCGCCATGGGTAATTTGTCGACGCGTGTTTGGGTGGCGACACGGAACTGTCTGCCAATACACGTTTTCGAAGCGGCGGTAGTTCACAACGTGGTTTTGCACCAGTATGAAACACGTAGAGCGTATGCAACTTCGGGTCGAGCCACGCGTCTTTCCTCGTCATAAAGTGTCTCGGAACGGCGGACACCATCGTAACAAGCTTGCAGCAAGACAGGAAGAAAAGCTTCGAGACGAGAGAACGATGTGGAGAGGGAACCACGTTCTCTACTTTGTGTGAGCCCCTTCCGCCCTTTCGAAGTCGCGTGCCTTGCAACGCACGCATCTAATCCCCGGCAGCCATGCGCTGATAAACGCACCGCGTTCTAACTTTAGCGCGCACGGAGGCGAAGGCTCTTGAAAGTGCCAATGTAATTTGTTTTCAGTGAAATCGTGCAATCTTGCTTTCTAATTTTCACGCGTTTTACCGGCCGCCGGGAAAATTCCGATCGCTATATGCGAGCAAGCACTTTCACAGCGATCGTTATATGAATGTTTTGTTTACATGTAGTTCAATGGGAGAGCTGACGGGAACTAGCAATTCGGTCGCAATGTCGAAGTTATCGTTCTATCGAAAATCGTAATAAACGGGCTCCACTGTAATAGTAATGGAATCAGTTACAAAAATTGGTAACTCGTTACTGACGTTACTCGTTCCTTTTCTTCAGCGCGGGGGAGCACATTTCGGTACTCCGTGTGGCGCAATGCGTGCAGATTTGACCTGCGCGACCCATGACCACGTGTGACTCAAAGTATTATTGCAGTCCCTCGCTCTTTTCTCTTGTTTCTGTAATCTCTGACCGTCACTCCTTCCCAAGAATGGGCACCAATAGTGCTATGGCTACAATGGCCTTTTCTTGCCTTTGCTAAGCTTCTGAGCGCCCTAAATTATGACGGAGCCCCTCGTCTGTTTTTGGGAACCGTTGGTGGTCAGTGGCACGAAAACCAGTGTCATTTCTTGTGTTTTCATAATCTCTGATCACCTCCACTTTGGAAAGAAGAGAGAAGGTCCAGGCAAGCTGATATGGACTCATGGTAAGGGGCCGAGAGACATGGAACATGAAGGACGGATGACAAATTCTCAGACTCAGCGAAAGGTTTATTACAATGACCCAGACTATATACCCATGACGGGACGCAGAGGGGGAACAAGACAAAACGAAGGGTCACTAATCACGTTGCCACGTGTGGCGATCAGCTTCTTCTGAAGTACAAAGACGGCACGTGACAGCATGTTTGTTGGCTCCTTTAACTATGCGGCAGTAGCGTAAAAGTAACTCGTTACCCGTGAGTAACGAGAACATGTTACTTTTGTATGTTGGTAACCAGTAACGCATTTAGAATGCAGTTACTTTCTTCTGAAGTAACGGGTAACGGTATTTAGTTCCTTTTTTTTTTGGTAACGGGCACAAGTCTGTTATCATTACACTGAATGTCGTAATAATCAAGCTAAACTGCGATTGAACTAAAAAAGAGAGAGAATGGAAATTGAGCATTTCAGTTCGATCTGCGGGTGTACTTTTCCCATGTCTTTGACTGCTGCCATCATACACACGGGATTTCAAGTGTGAGTGAAATACACAATTGCACTCAGTCCTGGGTGGAGATATTAAACATGCAACATGATCCCAGTGCATCTCTGAGTAGCCAACTGGATTGTTAGAACAACCTCAAACAACTAGTCCAAGTACAGCTCCCATATTTACTTGCATATTTAACGCACTTTCTTTTACCCAAAAGGGCAGCATCATAGAGGGAATAAGCTAGCTATGTGAGGATAGAATTTGAACCCCACTGGAATTAGTCGGTGCTTTGAAATCAACGAGCATTTTTTCGAATCACAATCTTCCTGAATGAAGTAATCGTTTTGCTCTGCCAAGCACTCAAGAAACTGCAGTTATCTTAAAGCTTTTCACAACAGTACCAGAAGGCTTTTGCTCGTGGCCCACTTCGATTCACTCCAACGGTCGCTTGTGCTGGGACGGCTGGCTCCACGTGATGGAGCCTGGTAATGATACCAGAGTCATAGTGCATCAAATATGCAAGGGGAGGACATTTGGTCACCCAAGCAGAGCATCAATTATGAAAGTAAATACGGCAGTTCACTGTCCAATAAAATATTTTCGTTGTGACTCCGTCCAATGTTGCAACACACAGATACTTTGCCAAAACTTTACCATCAAACAGTGATGTTGCTTCTTCTTGCAGTGCCAAAAAGAGAGCCATAGCTGCCTGCTTCCTGTGCAGTGACAGGTAGGGTCTGCTAGCAGCCGAAGACAGGATGCAGATAGAATCACCCAACAGCTCCTCCCACTGCGATGGTTGAGCAAGCACCCCACAATCGTGCAACATCACTGCTATCCGAGCCACCCTGCAAATGCCCTGCTTTGTGCAGTCAGCTGTGAGGCATTTCAAACACAGTCAGAAGAAATGGTACAGAGCTATTCAAAAGTGATTGTCAGTGGGTTGGCCCACAGCCAACATGTTCAGCATAATTACCGTCACATTCAAGTATCTCTCTTATGGATCCACGGACAAAGTCAACGGCTTGCATGTTGTTGAGTTCTCCAATTCTTTGTGCTGTTCTATTCCACTGCTCTGTTCCCCTTTTCAATGTGCCGTCCTGCTTGAACACACTAAGGAAAGTTGACAGCTCTTCAAAGGTCACTTTATCCTGTTGAAAGGCACAAGCACCAATTGGAATTCTGTCCCTTTTAAGATTCTCCACACCTACATGAAAGAGTCAAATATCTCTGTTTGGGAGATATACAGTGTGTCCCAGCTAACTGTGAACAGATTTAAAATATATATATATATATATATATCACTTTTTTCCAGATGAAATCACATGCAGTACAGCATATGCTGAAGGGCATTCCTTAGGAGGGCACCAGCAAACTCCTAAGGCAATGTCGTAATTAACTTTTTAATTATAAAAGGTACAAGGTCGTCCCAATGAGAACATCTGGTCCTTTTGGTCACCTGATATCGTTGCCGTCTTCAGAACAAAAATCCATTCGATAGATCGTCCACAAAAAATTCGTGAAGGAACACCATTTTTTTCTTTATTTTGTTCATTGCGCATCTTCGAAGACGCATCTATCCTTCACCCCCAATGTGAGAGGGTGAAAGAGCACACTATTGCCTCTGGCGTCCTGGAAAAAGGTTTAAAAAAAAAAAAAAAAAAATGCAACCCAAGATAAGGGCAGTTTGGATAGCGTCACCCGACACATTTCTTTTTGCTTTGTTTCCACAAATTAAAGCTCCTCTTCGACGCATGAGGCGGCACTGTGCTCCTTCACCCTCTCACATTGGGGGTGAAGGGAAGACGTGTTCACGAATTTTTGCGGACGATCTATCGAACAGATTTTTGTTCTGAAAACGGCAATGGTATCAGGTGACCGAAGGGACCAGATGTTCTCATTGGGACGACCTTGTAGCTTTTATAATTAAAAAGTTAATTACTGAAAGTTTCTCACTGCACTTCTGTAAAGACTTTTGAACTTTGTTGAACCACTCCAATCACTTTTGCCATCCCGGGATATTATTATTTATATGTACCACTTCAATGAAATATACCAATATGGAAGAAGCAGAAGAGGAAGTAGGGAGCATGCCATGAGACAAAAGAGAAAGGAAAAAAAACATGGTCGATCCATTGGTGGATCCGACGGAAACGCGTTAGCATTAAAACTTGAAAACCCCTTTGGAACTCCCCTTCACAACGCTACACATCCCTTCCATGACCCTTCACAAACGCTACACAACCCTTCACACGACCCTACACAACGTTACGCAAGACAGCATCCGCAGCCAAACGAGCCTCTCGGGCTTCGTCCAACTCGGCTTGGTGGCGCTGTCTCAGGGTCTGTCTCCTTCTTTCGCCGGTGCTCCTACGCACAGCTTTCATAACCCATGGTGCGACCACGCTGACACGTCTGAACCTGTGACCACCACAGCTGCACTGACTGGTGGGCAGCGTCACGCGCTCTCAATGAGCCCTCTCCTTCCCTTCTTCTCTCTCCACTTACCACGCAGTGGATACAGAGAGACCACGCAGCGATTCTTGCATACCGAGGACTCTAATGCTAGCGCATTAAAAGTCTGTATGCCATTATCTTAGTACATCAGGTGAGATTAACTTCCAACATTTTAGCTGCTTAGTTTACTAAAGATGATTTTGAGCATGTTAGTTACTCAATATGCAATAATTTATTGCCAGGTGTTTTGAGGTAGAACCTGATATCACCTGAGTGACACAGGAAGTGATCGGTGTTGAAGGCAACATCTCCTTGAGTCTGAGGAGTGGTGACAAAGACGAGGACGAAAGGGCAGAACCACACACAAGATGAGATGGACTCAACATGATCGGGTTCAGTACAATTTCTACTGGTCAGTTTCAATGATTTTTAGTTGGCTTTCTTCCCCTTGCGCATTTGCGCATGCCCCCCTCAGCCGTGGCACGTGTGCTAATTTGCACCAGCTTTTGCTGGGTTTTGTCGGCTGCGTATAGTTTTGCGGGGGCATCTCCGATGCAGTTCCCATTTCTAGTCGCTGTCCTTTGTCATGAAAACGGTAGCAACTGGAGGACTGAACGGTGCAATACAAGGACTTGCAGATTGTAAAACACGGCGAAGACGTGCTTGCGTGTTGCTTAATTTTGCAACCTTATTTTGCCATTACACCAGTTGAAGATGCCCTATGACCGCATAAGAGAGCATCTGACCTCAGCAAGGCCTAGCAGCCTAAAAACAAAGCGAAAGGAGTCCAAACTTTCTTTAATGTCTGCTATCATCAATGAGAAAAAGAAAAACAATGCACAAGGCATTATTTACGAGTTTGTCCTCACACTTTCCACATGTGGAATAATTATTGAGCAAGAAGTTCATGCGAGAAGCTAATGCGAAAGCACTGCCCTGCTGGAAAAACCATGCTCGGAGGGGACGAGCTGCGGCAGTAACAACTGCTTGAGGTTTTCAACAAGCACCCGGAGGTCAAACTGAGTGAAACTAACGGAGTGAAACAGAGTGAAACTAACTATTATCGTCGACGAGCGAGCAGATGTCATGGGATATCCCACAGTAAACACCCTTGTGTGTGTTTACAGTGCCAGTAAACAACAAAAAGTAGTCTACCTTGTGGATGTGAACGTGAGTGAAGCTGTGCGACAGCTACGTTATTGCTCTGCAAAGGAACACCCTATACATAACATGTTACATTTTTACACTGTTTTACATTTTACATGTTACGTTTTCTTTACTACTGCAAGAAATCCAGTGTGAAAGGTCACATACATTTTAATGAATCGAACGTGCATTCTAAGTTTAAAAGTAGCATTGTACTATGTCACCTATTATGTGACCTGGGGTTATAAAAAAATAATGAACTAAATAATAGTGTCCTCACCGGGTCAATGAGTCGTAGAGAGATGTCAAGCCAGTAGCATTGCACTGCAGCACGTAGAATAGGCTCTTGAAAGCGCTGAATGTTTGTGAGCATGTTGCTGTAAATGTAGCATAGGGTTCATGCAAGTATTGTACCAAAGAGGGTGAGTTGAACAAGTACCCAATACTGTGCAACAAGTCCCCACTCAGAACTGGCATCGGTCGCAGGTGGGAAAGTGCAAAGCTGACATGGACAAGTGACACACCATTCCAAGTCTGCTTTACCACAGCTGCAAACAGGTTGGGAACAAAGGTTCCTGCACACAAACAAAGTTTACATTATTGTATCTTGATACATATTTGCACTTTATATTCACCTTACTATATGCATATTGTGTAACCTAGAACAAGGTTCTACAGACCATTATGTTTTAAGTGGGGTGGCAAATGGATGATACTAAGTCACACGTCAAAACTTATAACATGCTATACTTATCTTACAAGTGTTCTCTCAACTATGATTGCAGCATACAGATCCAACTTGTAGCAGCATGCACAACAACAGAGCAAGAACATGGCTGCGATGAACTGACTCCATACTAAAAAAAGTCAGTGTGGACACGTGAAAAAAAAAAAAAGAAAAGAAGAGAAAAAAAAAACACGACACAACACAGAAAACTTTTTAAGTCATGTGCGTTTTGTTGTTCTTTTGTGTGCCCGTGCTAAAATCTTCTTAGTATGAAGTTCATCCACCAGCTAGCCTGCATTTATGCTATTTCATTGCCTAACTGACACATACGTTTAAACTACACGTAGCATGAAAATACAAAGAAACAAAAATTTACTAAAACTATCTTGGTGGTGGCAGGCACTGGGAAATGTTCCTGAATATATTGAGCTAAGTGTTGTGCATGCATACATTTTAAGGCAGCAAGACTTCACCTGTAAGTACATTCTGTCATTTATCAATTTCATGACACATTCATGACTGACTGATACATACAGGGTGGTCCCAGAAAACGTGCCATTGAATTAAAAAAACTATGATACCTAGAATCATGCGGTCAAGGGCATTTGTTCTTACTAGGTTTCTGCCACACCATGATGTGAATGTCATGTAATGTAAGTTTAATCATGTAAATATGAACTCAAAAATTTGTCAAGTAAAGGTCACTTTTTTACTCCACCAATATGAAGAGCATGCCAAATTTGATCAAAAATTAATGATAACTGACAGTGACATTCAGGAGCTATCCCATTGAAAAAAATCGCCAAAAATCATGCTTTTCGGAGCACCCGAGCATAGCGCTTGATGACTTTTTGAGCGCAATCGTTGTCAGTCCGACAGAAGGAGTTTGCAAACCCAGCCCACAGAGTGATAGTAGAAAAAGTAACAGTTCTTGAAATTGGGAGAGGGAAGGCATGATCCCAGTGGAAGCCGGACTTGATAAGCCATGCCTGTGTTATCTCTTTCTACGATGCAGGTGTAGGCTGGGTTTCCAACCTCCTCTCGTCGGACTGACAATGATTGTGCTGAAAAATTCACTGCGCGCTATCCTCTGGGAGCTCCGTAGAGGATGATGTGCGGCTATTTTTTCCAACGGGATAACTCCTCAATATCCCAGTCAATTATCATTAATTTGAGTAAATTTGGCACGCTCTTCACATTGGTGGGGTAAAAAAGTCACCTTTACTTGGCAAATTTCGGAGTTCAGTTTGCAAAAATTTACATAATTAAACTTACGTTATATGACATTCACATCAGGAGGTGGCAAAAACCTAGTTAGAACAAATGCTGTTGACCACATGATTCTAGGGAGTGTGGTTTTTTATTATAATTCAGTGACACATTTTCTGGGACGCCCTGTATAAAACGCAGATGCCACATACTAAACTGGTCAGCACGAGAAAGCTGGACTTCACAAAGTTCCAGAAAATTGGTCAAGCACTTTGCCAGTAGCATGGGCGATCCAAAGAGATCTCCTTCTTCCCTGCAGTAAACAACAATAAACAGAAATGGTATGAAATGGCATCATGGGAGACAGATATGTTGTCCTGTACCTTGTGAATAAGCCTGGCTTGTTCAGCACATCGACCAACGGACCACAGAGAAACTGAAATGTCACATATTAGCTAGCAGACAACTACACAGATGTGTATGTCTTCTGCAGTAATTATAGAAGTTTACCCCCAAACACTCCAGCACTGGCTGTCATACCTTATGTTCATTTTCCTCAAACATGAACTTGATGACAGATTCTGTGCCCATGAACTTTGAGAGGGCCCACTTGACAACAGTTCGACTCTCATGAAGAAACATTCGGTGAAAAACTGTAAGGATCCAGGAGACGTGCATGTGATCTGAAGGATTGTACTGCTCCAGCACTGTGCAGAATTTTGCCAGAGCTGGCTTCACAGCATGCGGCTGAAATAAGTAACAGAGTGTTGTTGATAAGCTCTCTGGTACAAAATAGGGAAAGGTAACGGGGCATATTTCCGTTTCAGATACCAGCCCTTCAAGTTTATTGTTGCTATGTTCCACCTAATGAAACGACTCTTATGAAACTGCAAGTTGGTACACTTTTCAGCTGTGTAGCTTTAACCTGAGGGCTGCTTTAGAGCACATGAGTAATTTTGCTTCTACGAAATTGTGCAGCTTCTACGGTTTAAAACGAAAGCTTTAGACACGTGCCTCCATCTCGTATATGATCCCACCGAAAGTCAGCGTCCTGCAAATCCATATGGATATGGGGGACAAATACATTTACGGTTTTATATCCAGATGGGCATACGAACACGATGGATGTGTCCTAGACATCCAACGTCGCATTTCCCATGGTGTCATAGGGTGCTTGCAGAATGTATTACAGGAAATAGAGCCATAGAAATGAGCTCACTCATGTTGCTGAGTAGCGGTAATAGCCATTACCCTAATTCAATACCAGCAATTCATTTTCATTTCTGGTAATGAAGGAACTTTGTACGTGTTTCTGTTATCGTTGCGTCCACCGTTACCGTTCCCTGGTACAAAACACGAAATGAAACAAACCTGCTTCTCTTCAAGAACTTCTAGAATGATCAACAGAACTCTCCATGACTCTAGCTGTTCTTTATGTGCACAGTGGAAGAGCTTTGTCTGTATCTCTAACTCGGAATGGACATAGCAACTCAGAATTTTTCGTACCACATACATGGATCTTTTACGTGTGAGGGAGTCACCATTGACTAGTCCACTCTGAACAACAGACCAGAAGAGTTCACTAGTCAAAGGGCAACTAGCCTTACCAAAAGTAAAATGAACATGTTCAATAAATGAAGTTAGGATCACGTACATATGCGGGCACACTTCTGCCAGATCGTCGGAAGTATGGGTGGAGAAAAGTGAGACAATGAACGAGAAGGCTTTCTCAATGAAAGATGCAAACTGTCTTGAACTCGAAATAGCAGGGAGGAACCTCGTCAGAATGTATGTTGTAACATCATGAGACTTCCCAGACATCAGCAGTCTCAAAATGTGGGCGTAACATTCATCAAGCGAAACGCTCTGAAATGCTTTTGCAAGTGGCAGTAGGCTAGCAATAGAAAGATACAAGGCCGCAGGTGGATTGTCGAAGTCTGCAGCAGTTACCAACTGCCCCAAACAAGAGCTGATTGCTCCAGCAAGCTCCTCGAAAATGACGGGAGTCCCAGAATAATCTTCTGTATTTTCTGTATAATAATCTGTAAATTTCAAAAGCTGTTCAACGACTTCTGCGATGTGAGACACCTCTGCGCTGTCAAAATGGCACGACTCAGGGTTTCTTAAGCTACTTATTATGAATGCGACAACAGTCTTCGGTAACAGTTGGGTCCCCTTCTGTGCTGTCGACAGTAGCTCTTTGTCGCCTAGTGTATGGTTTAAAAAACAATTTGTTATGTGGCATAAGTCAGACACTCCATCCCCTGCTTCCAGCGTTCCCCAAGACGTAGATAATTTGTCTAGCAGAACAAGGTCCTCGCCATCGCTGTGAATAAGTTTAAGCACCATAGTTAGCATATCTTGACTCATTCTGAGAAGAGGAAAACAAATAACTGTGCTTCACTCAAAATAAATGAACGTCAGACGACTCTTGCGAAGACGCCAGACGAACTCCACCCGCTGCGGCGAATGGGAAAGACAACCGCTCGAAGGCTCTTTATCATTCTGTGAGTGTGATAAATCGTCCTCCGGCAGTGTTTCAGTCATTCATGGAAATAAACTGCATAAACGACAGAGATGCACGTTATATTTTGCGTACAAGTTTTGGTTTCAATCATGGTTCGCCATGTGCGGAAATTACACAAGTTCAACATAAGAAAAGCAACTGGGAACGAGATTACAGGAAGTGACGTCATACCTCAGCGTGAGGCAAGGCGGGTCGTTTTTGTTTGACGCAGTAGCTAGCGTTACAACAACGGTAACACTAACTGGCTGTTAAAGTTACAACAACAGTAACGGCAACCCCCCTGTTGCAGTTAAACAACGGTAACACTAACTGGCTGTTAATGGTTAAGTTTCCAACAACGATAACCGCTTGTTCCGACAACAGTAGCGGTAGCGCAATCCGCAACAACCGCCGCAAACAATACGATCGAGCAATCGTCAGTGCATCTTTTCTAAAAATAGGCGAGAGGGGCGGATGACATCGATACTATTCCTGTTTCGTCGCTGCATTTTCTAACCCTGAACTTCAAAGTGAATGATCATTGTTGTAAAGTTGCTACAAAAAGCCACGGCGTTCCCCCCCCCCCCCCGTGGGTGTTGCCATTCTCCCCAAGAACACAATAACCTCCTGGGTACGTCCGAGGAAAGTCATCAGCGGACAGGGATAACATCCCCAGGACTTCCCTACCAGGTCCTCAATTTGTTAGAAATGTGACAAAGTGAGACTCCCCGTCATATCCTCAGGACCTCCTATGGGAGCTACCAAATGACGCGGCTAGTACAGTTCTGGGATCAAGCAGATACCTTAGTGAATTATTTATTTTGGGAAGTGAGGTCACATTTGCCGCAGCCAGTCAGCGTGTGTGTGTTTTTTATATATTTTTAACCTCGGTCACCAGCTACCATTCGTGGTTTCTCATCTGTATTTCGTTCAGCGTATTTCTCATCACAAACAATTTAAACACACAGTTTAAAAGGCAAAAAAAAGATATATACAAAAGGTCCCTAGGTCACTAAAACCTGCGAAACCACTTAGAAAGCTATATGATGCAGCAGCATTTCCTTTCCAAGACAGAACAGATACAAGTTATTGCTTGTCTTCCGAACTTCAGCAGATTCGGGAGTCCTCTTCGCATCTAAGTCAAAACAAAGGGTGAGGTATCTAAGTTTAACTTGATTTCGCACATAACCAACAATGAAGTGAGAAATTCCTTGGAGTATGAAATCGCTATCAAGGTAGTGTCCGTGTTTCTTACTGCTTTGGTTTCATGCGTGCGTCGTAAGTGAAGCTTGAGGAGTGAAACGCTATTATTTTTTGTCTCTTCGGAAATAAAATGCTCCACGCAACCTCCTGCCGGGGACCCTTTGCGGACACTCATGCAACAAGACCGCAGTGAAAGGTCTAACAAACTGTATTTTAGTGCACGTCAGACGCTGCGTTGTCCCTAAATACGTTACCAAGACCACTGCAAAAATTGAACTCATTTAATTTGACTAATGAACTACCTCACGCGACACACCTCCTGGCCGAAGCATTTCTTCGCATTTCAATGTAAAGCTCACAAGAGTGTTTTTTAATCCAGCCTTAATATAACTCTACTAAAGTAGTAGGCATTATGGTATGTTCCAGAAATCAGTTTCACCTCCTTTCCCCAATTTTTTTCATCACTCCACTCTCACACTTAACGGCACGACGCATCTCCTATCCACTTACCGATGATTCTTGCCAATCTTCGAAATTTTACTGCCCCACTGAGTCTAAATATATTTATGTTTTCTGTAACTAGAAATCATGCCCTGCCCTAGAAATGAATTTCACGTCATTTGTTCAATTCTTTATTTCCAGAAATTACATGGTTTGTCCTACATTCCATCCAAGCCGTCAGCAGAAATTATTGCATGTTTTAAAAATATTTCTTCACTACTCAGACTAAACATATATAGAGCCTACAACTAGAAATCAAGCTCTGCTCTAGAAATGCATTTAATGCCATTTGGTAAATTTTTTATGTGCAGAAATGACACGTTTGATCCTGCACTCCAATGTTAAAAATATTTCTACCCCACTTAGATTCAGTTTTGGTCACCATTCTTAAATAGACATTATGAAGCCTTTCAGAAGTCAGTTCCCCCTCATTTCCTCAATACTTTCATCACTGATCTCACGCATTTCGCTGCGATGCCCATTCCACAGCACTTGCCGACATTTCTTTCCAACGTTGAAAATATTTCTACCCCACCAAGATTTAATTTAAGTCAACATCCTATAAATAGACACCCTGAAGCAATCTAAAAACCAATTTTACCTCATTCATTCAATTTTTATTCACTAAATGGGAACGTTTTGAAAATGCTCGTCATTTCCGGAGCACTTTGTGAAATTTTTTTCCGATGTGAAAGTATTTTTACCGCACTGAGATTCAATTGAAGTCCATTTACTGTAGACAAACACCCTGAGACAATCCAGAAATCAATTTCACCTCATTTGCTCTGTCCTTTCATGACACGGCTCATGCATTTCACTGAATGGCCCATTTTTTATGCACATGTCGATGTTTCTTTCCAATGTTAAAAATATTTCTACTCCACTTGGGCTCAAGCTAAGTGCATATCCTATAACTAGACATTATCCTGCGTTCCAGAAACAAATTTCATGTCGTTTACTCATTCATTTCACCACTCAGCTTGCACTTTCCAGGGTGCATCACGCCTCCGAACCATCCACTCCTCAGCACCTTTCCAATTTTACAAAAATTTCTACCTCACACATAATTAAGGTAAGTTCATATGCTATAAATGGACATTCTAAACCCTTCTAGAAATCAAATTCATATCACTTCAATCATTTCGTGACCCACCGTGCATTTCGTTCAATGGCCCATTTCTCAAGCACTTACCTGTGTTTCTTGCCAACGTTAAAAATATATCCAACCCAATGGCATCCAGTTTAGCTCCATGTCCTATAAGTAGACACTCTGCAGTTTTCCATAGACCAATTTTACTCACCTCATTTGCTCAGTGCTTTCCCCACCCACCTCTTACATTCCGCTGCAGTACCCATCTCCGAGGCGCTTGCCGATTTTTCTTTCCAATGTTAAAAATATTTCCACCCCAATGGGATGCAGTTTAGGTCCATAGCCTATAAATAGACACTCTGTAGTTTTCCAGAAACCAATTTCACCTAATTTGCTCAATGCTTTCCCTACCAAACTTACATTTCGCTGCAGTACCCATCTCCGAGGCGCTTGCCGACATTTCTTTCCAATGTTCAAAATATTTCCGCCCCAACTGGATGCAGTTTAGGTCCATAGCCTATAAGTAGACACTCTGTAGTTTTCCAGAAACCAATTTCACCTCATTTGCTCAATGCTTTCCCCATCCACCTCTTACATTTCGCTGCAGTACCCATCTCCGAGTCGCTTGCCGACATTTCTTTCCAATGTTCAAAATATTTCTGCCCCAACTGGATGCAGTTTAGGTCCATAGCCTATAAGTAGACACTCTGTAGTTTTCCAGAACCCAATTTCACCTCCTTTGCTCAATGTTTTCCCCACCCACCTCTTACATTTCGCTGCAGTACGCATCTCCGAGGCACTTGTCGACATTTCTTTCCAATGTTAAAAATATTTCCACCCCAACTGGATGCAATTTAGGTCTATACCCTATAACTAGACACTCTGTAGTTTTCCAGAAACCAATTTCACCTCATTTGCTCAATGCTTTCCCCACCCACCTCTTACATTTCGCTGCAGTACGCATCTCCGTGCCACTTGCCGACATTTCTTTCCAATGTTAAAAGTATTTCCAACCCAATGGGATGCAGTTTAGGTCCATAGCCTATAAATAGACACTCTGTAGTTTTCCAGAAACCAATTTCACCTCATTTGCTCAATGCTTTCCCTACCAAACTTACATTCCGCTGCAGTACCCATCTCCGAGGCGCTTGCCGACATTTCTTTCCAATGTTCAAAATATTTCCGCCCCAACTGGATGCAGTTTAGGTCCATAGCCTATAAGTAGACACTCTGTAGTTTTCCAGAAACCAATTTCACCTCATTTGCTCAATGCTTTCCCCATCCACCTCTTACATTCCGCTGCAGTACCCATCTCCGAGGCGCTTGCCGACATTTCTTTCCAATGTTCAAAATATTTCCGCCCCAACTGGATGCAGTTTAGGTCCATAGCCTATAAGTAGACACTCTGTAGTTTTCCAGAACCCAATTTCACCTCCTTTGCTCAATGCTTTCCCCACCCACCTCTTACATTTCGCTGCAGTACCCATCTCCGAGGCGCTTGCCGACATTTCTTTCCAATGTTAAAAATATTTCCGCCCCAACTGGATGCAGTTTAGGTCCATAGCCTATAAGTAGACACTCTGTAGTTTTCCAGAAACCAATTTCACCTCGTTTGCTCAATGCTTTCCCCATCCACCTCTTACATTTCGCTGCAGTACCCATCTCCGAGGCGCTTGCCGACATTTCTTTCCAATGTTCAAAATATTTCCGCCCCAACTGGATGCAGTTTAGGTCCATAGCCTATAAGTAGACACTCTGTAGTTTTCCAGAAACCAATTTCACCTCATTTGCTCAATGCTTTCCCCACCCGCCTCTTACATTTCGCTGCAGTACGCATCTCCGAGGCACTTGCCGACATTTCTTTCCAATGTTAAAAATATTTCCACCCCAACTGGATGCAATTTAGGTCTATATCCTATAACTAGACACTCTGTAGTTTTCCAGAAACCAATTTCACCTCATTTGCTCAATGCTTTCCCCACCCGCCTCTTACATTTCGCTGTAGTACGCATCTCTGAGGCACTTGCCGACATTTCTTTCCAATGTTAAAAATATTTCCACCCCAACTGGATGCAATTTAGGTCTATACCCTATAACTAGACACTCTGTAGTTTTCCAGAAACCAATTTCACCTCATTTGCTCAATGCTTTCCCCACCCACCTCTTACATTTCGCTGCAGTACGCATCTCCGTGCCACTTGCCGACATTTCTTTCCAATGTTAAAAGTATTTCCAACCCAATGGGATGCAGTTTAGGTCCATAGCCTATAAGTAGACACTCTGTAGTTTTCCAGAACCCAATTTCATCTCCTTTGCTCAATGCTTTCCCCACCCACCTCTTACATTTCGCTGCAGTACGCATCTCCGAGGCACTTGCCGACATTTCTTTCCAATGTTAAAAATATTTCCACCCCAACTGGATGCAATTTAGGTCTATATCCTATAACTAGACACTCTGTAGCTTTCCAGAAACCAATTTCACCTCATTTGCTCAATGCTTTCCCCACCCACCTCTTACATTTCGCTGCAGTACGCATCTCCGAGGCACTTGCCAACATTTCTTTCCAATGTTAAAAATATTTCCAACCCAATGGGATACAGTTTAGGTCCATAGCCTATAAGTAGACACTCTGTAGTTTTCCAGAACCCAATTTCACCTCATTTTTTCAATGCTTTCCCCACCCACCTCTTACATTTCGCTGCAGTATGCATCTCCGAGGCACTTGCCGACATTTCTTTCCAATGTTAAAAATATTTCCACCCCAACTGGATGTAATTTAGGTCTATACCCTATAACTAGACACTCTGTAGTTTTCCAGAAACCAATTTCACCTCATTTGCTCAATGCTTTCCCCACCCACCTCTTACATTTCGCTGCAGTACGCATCTCCGAGGCACTTGCCGACATTTCTTTCCAGTGTTAAAAATATTTCCAACCCAATGGGATGCAGTTTAGGTCCATAGCCTATAAGTAGACACTCTGTAGTTTTCCAGAAACCAATTTCACCTCATTTGCTCAATGCTTTACCAGCCACATCCTGTCTTTAGCTGCAATGCCCATTTCCAAAGCACTTGCCAATGTTCATTCCCAGTGTTAAAAATATTTTCACCTCACTGAGATTCAATTTCAGACATCGTGAAGCAATCCAGAAATCAATTTCATCGCATTCACTCCTTATGTTCACACGATGGCCAAAATTTAAAAAACAGTACTCCTGTCTGTAGTAGTTTGAGAAATTTCTTTCCAATGTTAAAAATACTTGTGTCACACTCATGCTTGAGTTGTGTGTTTCAAGTCTCAAGTTTCTTTCCCAAGTGTGTTTCCTTCAAGTAGACAAACTCAAGCATTTTGGCAACGCTGAACTTCCTCCTTCCAGCATGCAGTGCATCTCCAAGTGCATGCCAATTTTTCTTGCCAATATTAAAAATATTTCTACTCCACATACATTCAACGTAACTTCGCGAAAAAAGATAAGTGCTGCAAAGCCAGCTGGTGTGCTGTATGTTGAAACATGTACCTCGGTTTTGTTAATTCAACGAAACAGACCATGCGTTAACAAGTCAAATCAGTCAATACTTTTAATGAATTCAGAATTCACAGTGAAAGAAGCTGTAAAGGTTGATGAAGGAGTTGAACCAAAGCCATGCCCATGCATCAGGGTGCTGTTGCGGTCAGTTCAGCTTCAAGTGTTAACCACTGTGTCGCTACTCTAACATACGTAATTGAAAGAGTTGTATAAGAGAACTGTACACATTCTGAACAGCTCGCCACATGCTTCGTCAATTCTGAACCTGTTTCGTTCTTTTTTTTTTTTTCCACAGCTCAGCAATGCACTCTTACAGTCTTTTACAGCTTAAGAAGGACAAAATATGTAGTCCACCAACTACATATCTCATCCAACCAGTCTCCAAGGTCAAAAATAAAGTTGTTGTTGTTATCTCATTGCATGTAACAATCGCAATAGTGCACTAGGAGAATTGCTGCAGTGCCAACACAGAGCACAGTGTCATATGGCCAGTTTAATAGCCAATACACAGGCTGAGTGAGCTTTCTTTTCTTCTCAGTATTTCAACTGTGCAAAATAAATTGTCATTTCAATGTCACTTCTGGTCACTTCAGCATCTCATTTGTGCTCGTATTTATTTTTCCACTTCCAAATCATTCTGGCACTTATATATTTTACGATTCCTTCAATTCCTTCACACGTTTTCCGCTGTACCTCAGAAAATTGTCAGCGTAGTGTAACTTGCTGTCTTCTGGTATCCTGCGATTTCTTGCGACATATGTTTAAAAATCTATTTTAGCGGAGTTTTGAGCCCTACTACCTGCACATGATCATTTTTCGTTTGTTTCGAGTTTCCTTTTCCCTGCGGCTTAAGAGGCCTATGTGGTTTGGTTGTGGGCGCCCATCAGCTACCCTTTTTAAGGTACCTTATTTTCGGGGTAACGCGCCTTGCAAGCGGTGCTGGCTATATTGATCTGTCGTAGACTTTGTTCATGAATTTATGAATTTGTATGAAGAATAATTGTTTGCTTCATTCTTTCTGTTGTTTGCTTCTTCCACCTTCAAACTCAAATTTCTACTTTCTATCATGCTTGGGCGGGCACCCAGGTGCCCCTGCTTTAGCGCCTCGCATCACCCAAAGCCCGTCCTCATCATATGCTAAGTCCACGTTATCGGGAAGTGAGGTGGGGTTCTGGACATGATTGATTTCCGGGGCCGCGATTTCTCTCGCCGGGCCTGGATGTAGCAGACCAGTCACAGTCTTTTACATTGAACTACAGTAGGACAGCTGAAGTAACGGCTGTTGCAGGGGTCTGAGCCTCGTGATGGCCGTCCGAGAAAGTGGCGAAAATCCAGCTGCGCCCCTGCTATCGTCAACTGCAGGTTGCAGCGTCCATGGGTCCCGGACATGCTTTCTGAAGCCAACAACAATTCAGCAATTTTCATCTCCTTACTCACTCCTTGTCTCCATTGTTGTCCATTGCAGCGCCTGTGCTTATGCCACTGACAGTGTGTTGTACAATTCAGGGAATAGTGAATAAATTTTGTGGATTTCAGGGCCTATATGTAGCAATAAAATTTTGTTTTTCAGAGTATCAAATTTTTTTTCTGTGACTTTCCGATATATGCAGCGACTTAGGGACATGAAAATCCCTTTATGGGGTCAGGAAGAATTGTGATTTTCCTGTCTCATTTCGGTGGACAACAAGCTTTGACGAAGAATAACATGAAATCATGCTACTTTTCACCAGACATAACTGCTCAGGGCCAATCACAGAGAACTCCAGTGTGCTCCCTGCAGCTTGCTGCTCTTAGCAGCACTAGTTTCTTTGAGTACTTTCCAGTTTGTCCCTTTCTCACGCAACGCATAGGTTACATGCACGCCTTTCCAAAATACCTCCTAAGTATTCTGGAAGTACCGGTTATGCTGTCAGTAATTGACGGGTAACTGCGTCCAGTCACACATCGTGACACAAGGGCACAGTGCACATATTGCAAGTGTGAGATTTATGCGAGTCCGTGAGACAGAGAAGCATAGTAAGTCGGAAAAAAAAACACAGGAACGCATCTGAACCGTAGCAGGCAACATACAGACCACCATCATGTCTGGTGGCTCCGACGGCAACACAAGAAAAAGTTATGCACAACATGTGCAACATTCCGAACTTCATATACTTTCGCACATTGTTTTCTATTTTACTGATTATGAGATTTCTTGGCCTTCTAGCATGTTCATTTGCTGAAATATTCTGTAGATCTGTCACCACATTCATTTCAGAAAAGGAGGGTACCAGCGGCATTGCCGGGCGAGTTAAGGCGTTGTGCTCCTTGGTGATAGGCAAAGTTGTGCTGCTGAATGATGACTGGTTGGTGTGCTCGAATCGTACCAGCGCTTGTGATCTCTGAGGCTTTCCCTCTGCCTTTTCCGAAGAATTTCCAGGCGAATGTCGACACACTTCCCCCTGTAGTCCCAGGTCGGGTACTTACCCGTCCCCCAGTCGCTTCGCGGTGCTATCACCGAATAAAAAAAAATGTTTCATAAGGTGCACAGCGGCAACGATTTCTTAGCGACTTTTGATGTCATCACCACAGACTTCCTGGGAATGAGATTTGGCAACACTGCTGCTGCGGTGATGGTGCTGATGGTGAGAACTGCTCGCCGTGGTCGGCCGATCGCGATGACCGCGTTAGTCACACGTGGAGCCACGCGGAGAGCTCGGCTGTACCTCATGCTCAACCCAGCACTTGAGCTGTCTGACCAATGAGGACCTCATCCCGGTTCTCCATGTTCTACGGAATAGACCTACACTGTTAACGCATCGATGAAGTGGCTTTGCATACAGCCTTGGATTTTCCAACTGATTTTTTTGCTAGAAATTTCGCTAGCACAGAAATTTCTCTACACTACTATGTATCACTGTACGTGCAAAGTGACACACATAAGACTTCACGGTAGACTTAAACAGGAAACAGTTTAAACAGTATTCAACAGTATTTATTGCATTTTCTGTTCAGTCTCTCCAGTGCCGGCCTTTTCTATGTGCCTCGCGCTCTTTTCATGCGCCTCCTTCAGGACGACGAGCAGCGAGGAAGCCATTCTCTGTTGGCGGCGTGCGGCTCCCCCACGTGCTGTTTGGCTCTCTCCGACAGCAGAGTGCCGCTGCCGTTGTTGGCTGTCCTCTCCCTTGGTCGCTCTATTTTGGGACTCCCACCTCGTCGTCCAACCTAACATTACCAGTTCTTTACCGGGAAACCAGTTCTTTTACCATCGGGGACAGTCAGGATTGCAGCGTCGTGCAACCTTTGCTTGTTGCCCTGTCCTCCCCGATGCTGGTATGGATGCTGGCGCACGAAGGTGGACCTCTGCATCTGAAACAACCGTATTCACTTAGCGACAGACACACATAAAAAAGAAAAGAAAAATTTTCCTGACACTCTACGCCAAACATCTTCCAGTCATCTCGTTGTTCAACATTCCCTGTTAGCACTCTAACGTAAGCAGTGATGAATTGACAGTGACGCCTTTATTAAATGAGTGTACTCAGATTTCATCCCTATGTGCTCCTTTAGGTGAGACGACTGACATACTTCACTACCACTGAGGATGAAAACTTACTCTATACTGCCCATGCGGGTAAGCGGGCTTCTATACACAAGAATTCACGTGCAGTTTGCCTGCATTAAAGCTCAGCTCCGCAGATTTTCGACTGCGACAGAATGGAGCCATGCTTGGGCTGTGCGTTCGTTTCCGCACAGGGAGCATACATGTGAAAAATTTTCACCCATTTGTTTGTAGTTTTTAAGAAAACAATTTTTTAAATTTCCCTGGCACGGCGGTCCTGTGGTCGGCAAACCCTGACCAATCCCGGCTTCGTCCTGGCTTAGCCGCGCTCGTGGCTTGGCTAACGCCAAATCGTCGATGCGATGGCGGAGATCTATGGGCGAAGGTGAATGTTTTGGGTGTGTTCCGTGATAATTGCTGTCGTTAATAGCCGTTAAGATAGTTTTGCCGGTCTTCTTTAACAAGCCTTACAGGATGGCCTCGTTGTGCAACGACGGCCGTCGTGAGCGGACATTCTGTGCCCGCACTGTGCTTCATGCTACCAACAAGACCTAACACCTAACGTGTGACGTACTCGTACGCATTCTCAATAGCTTTGGCAGCGCACTATGCGCGGACTTGCTGCGCGTGCAGAAAGCACCACCAAAGCTATTGAGAACGAGAACGAGTACGTGCTCGAAGACGAAGTATTTCTTATAAGAAACATGATAAAACGGTGCGGTGGTCCCCGATAGCTCGTGACAGCTATTTCAGCACGATACAGCTGCCATGACGGAGTGTAAACACAAACTGGTTGCCAGGCAGAGCTGGCTGGGTGTGGCTATCCAATCCGCGCAGTTCCAAGTATGATGTCACAAGTGGAACCGCCGCCCGGTAGTTTTTCTCAAATTTCTCACGAAGGAGTATGGAAATTTGGAAAGCAATGTGCGTTTATGAATGAAGTTGGGACCACGGTTCTGAATATCACAACGTCTTCATACTTTCGGAACAGCAGCGGAGCTGCACTTTAATGATATACTTTTATCGGAGAAGAATAAACATAACAATAAGCAATTAAACATGCTTGTGGGCATCGATTTCATGCCTTTTTCAGCAACTTTCACATTTTTCACGTGCCCACCTTCTGATTTGTTAGTCTCGAGCAATCATTACATATGTGGAGTGCACGCTGTACTTATTATGCTGCTGTCTTTAGCAGCATAATAAATGCAGCACCCACATGCCACTGTCAAATACGTCGCATACGTACGATATGTTTGAGGTTCGATGTGAATACATTTCTGCTCAATTACGTAGCGCACGATTTCGAACTTAAATGAATTGGAGAAATAAATTTTGCACCTATACTACCAAGACAACATTTTACAAAAAAGTAAAGAAGAAGAGGATGTAAGAAATACCCACTTAAAGGGACGGTCTCGTACACCCTGGCCCATCCACAAAGCGTACCATTCGATTCCTCATTGCTGAAAACGTAATACTGTGAATTCGCTCGTCCAGAATCGTCACGGTTATTAAATCAACGAATTAAGTTGATAAGAACAGCGCCAGCACATTGCGATTTCTGTTGGCAACAGCGATATCCGCTACGATGGCAGAACGCTTATTGGATGAAAAAATCGTCTGCTCTCGCGCCTTTTTGCAGCGGTGAGAGCAGACGACTTCCAAAAGGTGCTCGACGATCACGGCGACGGCAATAAATTTGCTGCATGTGGTCTGGTCAAACGAAAGACGCGTATTGTAAAATGTGGCCAAACAACAATGTCAATGCGTCTCGCATCTTCATTTCGAGCGGTAGTTTACGTGTACCTAATAAAGGCAGTTGACGCTTATTTACTAACTTGTCTCGTATCGTTCGGTATTTTGAGCATTTCTAGTTCGTCTTACCTGCGAAAAGAATATTCCGTATGGAAGTGGTAGAAACGTAACTTGGGTGTATAACAACTCTTTTGTAAACGACAATGTGACGAAAGTGGATATAGAAAAGCACCTGTTGGGAGTCACATATACTGGAAGCATCTTCAACAAAAGGTCTGATTGTCACACGCGTGCGCGTACTCCGCACGTTTCGTTCACGATGCATATGATGTAAGAGACGTTCTGCGAGCACAATATGTATGGGACAGCGCCGGACGCAGCTCAAACTAAAATATGTCGACCGTCACGCAGCCAACTGTTAGCGGCAACGGTGTCCAAAGAACTGGATACGCGCAGTATTGAAATGTAGGTATTACTCTGTTGATAATATCCGAAAATGATGTGTACAGAAATTGTCGGCACCGCACGAAACGGCAGTCCCGCGTACCTCGGTAGTATTGCGAGAAGGAAGTGGTTGATCCAGCAGGCTACATCAGTTTGCTTTGCATAGCCTCTCTAAAGTATTATCCCTACCGGAGCAGTATATCGCCAAACTATGCTCAATAATGTTGTCTTGTACTCCTTCAGTAGCTGACACTAACTGATGAGAGTGGCACTCCTTCCTGTGCCAGAATCAACACCCATTAATGGGTCACAAATATAACAACTCCAATTCGCAGGCTTCACAGCTCTATTTAATTTTTCCCTGCACATTGCTGATGTGAGAAAAGTATTGCATAATATAAGTATGTAAGTTATATCCACAAATCAGTGTTGTGATCATTTGATGTTCAACCAGCAAAAGACAAGACAACCTTGTTGACAGGACAGGACGACAGGTTGCTCAGAGCTTGCTGCTTGATAATCATTATGACTACCCGATACCAACAACCCAATTTTAACACAATTGGTCAGTGCTGTGGACGTACATTACAATAAGGGACAATAAAAGATGACTACATAAACACTCAACTTCCGCAACCTTTATATTCAACGTGCTGAACATGTTAGTCTGCAACCCCTGATATCGAATCAAAATGTGAGCCAGTATGGGCTCATGAACACACCGGTGTAACATGAGCAACAATAAGCCAGACGACATGTAAACATGTTGCAAACCGCTGTTCCATCTTACAAATTTGTCATGGACGTCTAGGTATTTTTGATATTTTTGAAAGTTTTAAACATTTCCACATCTTTTGTATTCAACGTGCTGGACATCTTAGTGTGCAAGCCCTGACACAATCAAAATCTGAGCCAGTATGGGCTCATGAACACACCGGTGTAGCATGAGCAAAAATAAGACTGACGACATGTTGACAAGTTGCAAACCTCTGTTCCATCTTACAAATTTGTCACGCACGTCTGTCTAGGTATTTTTGATATTTTCGAAAGTTTTAAACATTTCCACATCTTTTATATTCAACGTGCTGGACATCTTAGTGTGCAACCCCTGACACAATCAAAATCTGAGCCAGTATGGGCTCATGAACACACCGGTGTAGCATGAGCAAAAATAAGACTGACGACATGTAAGCATGTTGCAAACCGCTGTTCCATCTTACAAATTTGTCATGCACATCTAGGTATTCTTGATATTTTTGAAAGTTTTTAAACATTTCCACATCTTTTATATTCAACGTGCTGGACATCTTAGTGTGCAACCCCTGACACAATCAAAATCTGAGCAAGAATGGACTCATGAACACACCGGTGTAGCATGAGCAAAAATAAGACTGACGACAAGTAAACATGTTGCAAACCGCTGTTCCATCTTACAAATTTGTCATGCACGTCTAGGTACTTTTGATATTTTTTAAAGTTTTTAAACATTTCCACATCTCTTATATTCAACGTGCTGGACATCTTAGTGTGCAACCCCTGACACAATCAAAATCTGAGCCAGAATGGGTTTGTGAACACACCGGTGTAGCATGAGCAAAAATAAGACTGACGACATGTAAACATGTTGCACACCGCTGTTCCATCTTACAAATTTGTCATGGACGTCTAGGTATTTTTGATATTTTTGAAAGTTTTTAAACATTTCCACATCTTTTATATTCAACGTGCTGGACATCTTAGTGTGCAACCCCTGACACAATCAAAACCTGAGCCAGTATGGGCTCATGAACACACCGGTGTAGCATGAGCAAAAATAAGACTGACGACAAGTAAACATGTTGCAAACCGCTGTTCCATCTTACAAATTTGTCATGCACGTCTAGGTATTTTTGATATTTTTGAAAGTTTTTAAACATTTCCACATCTTTTATATTCAACGTGCTGGACATCTTAGTGTGCAACCCCTGACACAATCAAAATCTGAGCCAGTATGGGCTCATGAACACACCGGTGTAACATGAGCAACAATAAGCCAGACGACATGTAAACATGTTGCAAACCGCTGTTCCATCTTACAAATTTGTCATGGACGTCTAGGTATTTTTGATATTTTTGAAAGTTTTAAACATTTCCACATCTTTTATATTCAACGTGCTGGACATCTTAGTGTGCAACCCCTGACACAATCAAAATCTGAGCCAGTATGGGCTCATGAACACACCGGTGTAGCATGAGCAAAAATAAGACTGACGACATGTAAACATGTTGCAAACCGCTGTTCCATCTTACAAATTTGTCATGGACATCTAGGTATTTTTGATATTTTTGAAAGTTTTAAACATTACCACATCTTTTATATTCAGCGTGCTGGACATCTTAGTGTGCAACCCCTGACACAATCAAAATCTGAGCCAGAATGGGCTCATGAACACACCGGTGTAACATGAGCAACAATAAGCCAGACGACATGTAAACATGTTGCAAACCGCTGTTCCGTCTTACAAATTTGTCATGGACGTCTAGGTATTTTGATATTTCTGAAAGTTTTAAACATTTCCACATCTTTTATATTCAACGTGCTGGACATCTTAGTGTGCAACCCCTAACACAATCACAATCTGAGCCAGTATGGGCTCATGAACACACCGGTGTAGCATGAGCAAAAATAAGACTGACGACATGTAAACATGTTGCAAACCGCTGTTCCATCTTACAAATTTGTCATGGACATCTAGGTATTTTTGATATTTTTGAAAGTTTTAAACATTACCACATCTTTTATATTCAACGTGCTGGACATCTTAGTGTGCAACCCCTGACACAATCAAAATCTGAGCCAGAATGGGCTCATGAACACACCGGTGTAACATGAGCAACAATAAGCCAGACGACATGTAAACATGTTGCAAACCGCTGTTCCGTCTTACAAATTTGTCATGGACGTTTAGGTATTTTGATATTTCTGAAAGTTTTTAAACATTTCCACATCTTTTATATTCAACGTGCTGGACATCTTAGTGTGCAACCCCTAACACAATCACAATCTGAGCCAGTATGGGCTCATGAACACACCGCCATAACATTAGCAAAAATACGGCTGTTCCATCTTGCACATTCGTAATGCACGTCTAGGTATTTTGATATGAAATATTATAATCATCAATGATGGTAAGGGCTTATTCGATGCAAAAGCATGGTCTTTGATGCAGATATGTTGGATGGTCCTGAAAAGGGCTTTTTTTTCATAGGCCAGGGGTAATTGAAGACGTTGGCGTAGATCAGCTTATCCTTGATTTTGTCATTTGCTCCAGGTGTAATGACATGAGTGGAAAGCCTTCACTTATCACGTTGATAACCTCCTGCCGCTTGCGGGAATGGATAGAGAGAGCAGCTTTCTTCAGCAGTCTATCCAAGTTCTGATACATGACGAAATGCCCAAATCTGAAATTTTGCATAACCCATGAAACACACATTTTTATATGCAAATAAAAAGCTGCGCACCAAAAACAGACCTTACAACACCTTTCAGGAGAATATAACACCATGTGTACGTGACGGATCGAAACAGGTTCCGGATTGTGCGCATAACACATGCTGGTATTGGCGAGCAGTGGCTACACACACACCTGCAATGTTTGTACAATTTAGAATGGTGTCACGATCAGGCGGAACATATATACGCAAAAAAGTGCGCTTTTATGGATGAGTCTTACCCGTCAATCGATTCCGGATCATCCACTACTTTCACTGGCTAACCACGTTGTTGTAGCAAAGGGTCAGTAGCTCAAGGTTCATCGACGTCCCCGGTTCTTCAATCGATCGGCGCCGATGAACTCATCTTCACCGCTTAGTGACAGGGACCCGTCACTATCGCTAAATTTGCTATCAGGCATTACGACGTCGCGCGTGACAACTTCCAAGCGCAAAGCGCATACACCCCCGACTGTATTGTGCATTGCGCTTCGGTCGCCCAATAGGCGACCTGCCACCATAAATACCATAACCACGTCACATTTGACGTTGCATGAGAGGGAGTTGAATCCAGCTGCGACTTCCGTCGTCTGCTGTCACGGCATATTCCTTCAAATTTCTCGAAAACCACTTCGTTGTTCTGGTTGAAACTTCGCGACTGTGTTTCTGTAGCACTCTTGAATATAATTTCAGCTAAGTTTCGGAATCGCTCGATCTGTACGAGACCGTCCCTTTAAGCATAGCGGAAGAGAAAACACATACTTTTTCGGGAAACGTAAAGAGTGACGAGAGTTCCTTCTTTTTCGGGATTTCTGCACTATGCTGATTGTAGATTTTACGGCTAGTTCTCGCCTTATATACACCTATAAGCTTCGCTTGGTGCAAGGGCAGCATAAGGGGAGAGCGCATCAACAAAAAGCATGCGACCCTTTCATTGTATTGTGGAAAGTGGAAGTCTAATTCCTCTCTCTCTCTCTCTAGTTTCTTTCCCTCCGTCCTGCTTCTACCCGGCGAGGGACGTCTGCTGTCGTAAGCAAAGGATGTTGCCATATGGGGATGACTTCGAAATAAACCATTGAAAAAATAAAACATCGAAAAATAAAATATATTCTCAGGTATAAACTTCATCCATACCAACGGTGGGAAAATCAACTTCACGAAATGAATCCTTCAAAATAAATCTGTCAAAATAAATGCTGTCTTGCTGGTAGTCGGCCGAAGCTCCCTTCGTCCTCCTCGAAAAATAGTACAACTGTCGTTGGGAGGGCCTCCACGTTTTCGATTGCGAAATTACCGATAACTCAAAAGTCGCGTTCTCGAAACAGACAAAACTCTCCGACTGCATCGCAACAGGATATGCCGAGTGGGTCTAGGACATTTCAGTGCAAAGCGTTGCAGCGGCGGGGGATCACTGCGAAAGTAGGTTCCGGGAAGAATATAGTCCCGGGAATGGCTTTCACGTCGTCGACATATCGTAATAAACAAAAGGAAGGAGGCGGCTTGGCACCAAAAGTAGTGTTGTTAGGAAATTTGGTTTACATAGACAAGAACGCGCTTTGTGTATTTTTGATGCAGTAATATAGGTTTAAAGGGACGGTCTCGTACAGCCGGGGAGATTCCGAAACTTAGCCAACACTAGTTTCACGAGTACTGTACACATACAACCATCAAAGTTTCATTCGGAATATCCAAGTCGTTTTCGAGGAATTTGTCGAAACGTGCCGTAAGAGCAGACGACGAAAGCTGCGCCTCTCTCATGCATACGTCACCTATGACGTCGGCCTGCGGGTGCGTCGTCGTTGTCATGGTAATTGTAACATGCAGAAGCACCTTGGTTTGAATAATCCCCTTTGCTCTCGAAATGGGGACACTCAGGCATATACGCCAGGGGTAATTGAAGACGTTGGCGTAGATCAGCTTATCCTTGATTTTGTCATTTGCTCCAGGTGTAATGACATGAGTGGAAAGCCTTCACTTATCACGTTGATAACCTCCTGCCGCTTGCGGGAATGGATAGAGAGAGCAGCTTTCTTCAGCAGTCTATCCAAGTTCTGATACATGACGAAATGCCCAAATCTGAAATTTTGCATAACCCATGAAACACACATTTTTATATGCAAATAAAAAGCTGCGCACCAAAAACAGACCTTACAACACCTTTCAGGAGAATATAACACCATGTGTACGTGACGGATCGAAACAGGTTCCGGATTGTGCGCATAACACATGCTGGTATTGGCGAGCAGTGGCTACACACACACCTGCAAAGATTCGGAGATTCCGAAACTTAGCCAACACTAGTTTCACGAGTACTGTACACATACAACCATCAAAGTTTCATTCGGAATATCCAAGTCGTTTTCGAGGAATTTGTCGAAACGTGCCGTAAGAGCAGACGACGAAAGCTGCGCCTCTCTCATGCATACGTCACCTATGACGTCGGCCTGCGGGTGCGTCGTCGTTGTCATGGTAATTGTAACATGCAGAAGCACCTTGGTTTGAATAATCCCCTTTGCTCTCGAAATGGGGACACTCAGGCATATACCTCCGCGAGCGGAGAATGTAGTCCGAGCATTGACTGTGGGGTCTCCCATAATGTGGCGCACAATGGGATACGTGGAAGCTAAGTCACGTGTTTTCTTTCCGCGAGTATTTAATGCGGTTTTTAAATAAACACGTTCTCCTTCTCCATGTACGTCGTCAGCGACACTTCATTTCGAAGCATGATCAGTGTACAACGGGGAGTGTAATGGAAGCGCGCGTAATATATTTTTGGTCGGAGCTGTAATGCGACCGCGCGCGCCGATGGCCAGCGGCTTCAGATTTGTTATTGTGGATGGGGTTGTTCTGCGACTTTTAACTTGTTTCTGAGGATTAACATAGTTGTTCTGAACCACCATGCTTGCCACTACTTAGAATGTGCGTTTTTCACCTGAGAACCGAAAGAAAATGTACGAGAGTTGCCGCGGTGCCCAGTAACTTCTGAAAGTCGTCTGCTCACGCCGATGCACTAGCACGCGCAAAAGCAGACGATTTCTGTATCCTATCACGGACTTACCCCCAGGGCGACGTGGCCGTTCTTATTGTTGCCAACACAGATCGCGGCGTGCTCTGCAATCTTTATCAATTTAATTCGGTTATTTAATAACTGTGGCGTGTTTTGGTGGGTAAATTAGAAGTATTCCATTTTCAACAAAGGGCAATCGAATGGTACACTTTATGAAAGGGGAAGGGGGTGCGAGACCGTCCGTTTAAGACATGATCTGCATGTGCATGGTCTGTCCTATGGCGCCCCATGTTCTGGTCGGTGCTGTACATATTCTTCTCCTTTTCATTTCTTTTTTCTAGAGCACATGGAGAATTGCTTTGTCATTTTGTAGTGAGTATTATCTATGAAGCATAAGTCAATAAACCATGAAAGCACTGCTTTTACTGTTGAAAAGACGTCCACTTTCTGACTCTAGTGAGGCTAACACCTTTTGGAGGGGCACCACTGCAGTACTACCTGGTTGTTTAAGCCTCGAAAATCACAGAGGAAAAATGATGTAGGAATGCAACGGGAAAAACGTCTAATCAAATGTTTCCACCAAAGATGTAACGGGCACGTCTTCAACAAATGGTATTTAAATTGCATAATATCCGTACCACCAAGATGCCTCGTTCGAGATATTCACTACAAAATTAAAAAGTAATTGATCTATTCTGTACAGCACAGACCAGAACATGGGCGCAAAAAAAAAAAAAAAAAAAAAGACCCAAAGGTTTAAAAGCCACGACAGACCACGGACACATGCAGGTGAGATCTTAAATCTATAATAGTGCACAAAAAATACATAAAGCGCGTTCTTCTATGTAAACCAAATTTCTTGACAACACTACTTCCGATGCCAACCGTCCTCTTCATTTTGTTTCATTACGATATGTCGACAATGTGACAGCCGTTCCCGTGACCATTTTTCCGGGACTCCACAGCAACGTTTTGCACCAAAATGTCCGCGCACCGAAATGTCTGGATCCTATGTCGAGTCCCCCTATTTACCCCCCCCTTGTTTTTTCGTAAACCGTCGGCCACACGTCTTTCCATCACTGCTTTGGGTTACTCTTTCTGTAACGTAAGTAATTGGTCATAAAGTGGTACTTTAATGTACTTCTAACGAAATAGAAACAGGACAAAGATGGATCCGGTAAATGGTGAACTTTCCAACTACGGCCTTTAGATATTTCATTTCACGTGCAGGGTGTTCAGGGATGTCGGTTATTCATTTTCGTTTCCCCTCCGCTCTTTTTTCTTCTTCTTCTTTTCGGGTGGCAAACTTTAGCAGCGTCTGAACGTGTTCGAAAATAGGTAGTGCGATGAACAGCTTCCTTTCAATCCGGTGGTGCTCCACAAAGACTGTTCCTTAGCCCAGATCTCTTGAGGAGCTCTTGGCCATGCGTGCGAAGCAGGTCATCATCGGCTGAAAATCCTATTCTTCAGTTAGACGTGGCCCTGATTTTCGGGTCGGACGACGGCATGGACACAGCAGAACTGAGTAGTACGTTATTATATTCTTGTCTAGACAGATACACATCCAAAGACGAAGGGCGACATCGTGGCGCCGAGGCGACCTGTTAAGTGCACTGAACAATACGTGTACATGAAACAGCATTAGGTGTTGCTAGATACTGCTCCATTGTAGTAGTAGGCTCGCTGTTATTCACATTATCTTTGAATTGCATATATCGGGTTGACTCGGATATAAAGCGTTAAAAAGAATTAAAAAATAAAATGGATAACTGAATATCTTAGCAATCCAACTAGAAAAAATAAATTTTACAAAATAATGGTGTAAGTATCTGGTGTCAATGATATATATGGCAGAAAAACATAAGACAGGGACACATAATAAGATTTTGGCATCGTCTATTCTATTTTTTTTTCTCCTTCTTGTATTGGCCAACCAGAAGGCCAAAAAACAAAAAGCCGAAATCTTAAAGGGCCCAATTATGGAAAGACAGAAAAGTAAAGAACATGTCCTCGGGTCCAGGTCCAGGAAGAAATGTCCCCGGAAAAAATGTTGCCGGAAGAAATGCTCCCGGAAAATTGTTCCCGGAAGAAAATGTCCCCTGCAAGGGGATCCGGACATTTCGGTGTACAGACGTTTGGGTGCAAAACGTTGCTGAGGTGTCCCGGAAAAATTGTCTCGGGAATGGCTGTCACGATGTCGACATATCGTAACAAAACAAAGGGAATAGGGCGGCTTGGCGTCAAAAGTAGTGTTGTCAAGGAATTTGGTTTACATAGAGAAGAACGTGCTTTATGTATTTTTTGTGTACTATTACAGATATAAGACCTGATCTGCATGTGATCGTGGTCTGTCGTGGCTTTTAAACTTTGGGGGAATTTTCTTTTTTAATATTTTGCGCCCCATGTTCCAGTCGGTGCTGTACAGATATTCATTTTTTAATTTCTTTTTTCAAGAGTAGATGAAGAATTGCTTTGTCATTTTGTAGTGAGTATTATCTCGAAGAGTGTATCTTCAAGGTACGGATGTTATGCAATTTGAGTTCCATTTGTTGAGGACGTGCATCCAGTTGGGGTGGAAATATTTTTAACATTGAAAAGAAATCTCGGCAAGTGCCTTGGAGATGGGTACTGCAGCGGAATGTAAGAGGTGGGTGGGGAAAGCATTGAGCAAATGAGGTGAAATTGGTTTCTGGAAAACTAGAGAGTGTCTACTTATAGGCTGTGGACCTAAACTGCATCCAGTTGGGGTGGAACTATTTTTAACATTGGAAAGAAATGCTGGCTAGTGCCTCGGAGATATGTACTGCAGCGGAATGTAAGAGGTGGGTGGGGAAAGCATTGAGCAAATGAGGAGAAATTGGGTTCTGGAAAACTACAGAGTGTCTACTTATAGGCTGTGGACCTAAACTGCATCCAGTTGGGGTGGAACTATTTTTAACATTGGAAAGAAATGCTGGCTAGTGCCTCGGAGATGTGTACTGCAGCGGAATGTAAGAGGTGGGTGGGGAAAGCATTGAGCAAATGAGGAGAAATTGGGTTCTGGAAAACTACAGAGTGTCTACTTATAGGCTGTGGACCTAAACTGTATCCCATTGGGTTGGAAATATTTTTAACATTGGAAAGAAATGTCGGCAAGTGCCTCAGAGATGCGTACTGCAGCGAAATGTAAGAGGTGTGTGGGGAAAGCATGGAGCAAATGAGGTGAAATTGCTTTCTGGAAAGCTACAGAGTGTCAACTTATAGGATACGGACCTAAACTGCATCCAGTTGGGTGGAAATATTTTTAACATTGGAAAGAAACACAGGTAAGTGCTTGAGAAATGGGCCATTGAGCGAAATGTATGGTGGGTCACGAAATGATTGAAGTGATAGGAAATTGATTTCTGGAAGGGTTTAGAATGTCCATTTATAGCATATGAACTTACCTTAAATATGTGTGAGGTAGAAATATTTGTAAAATTGGAAAGGTGCTGAGGAGCGGATGGAGGATGAGGAACAGTGAAATGAATGAGTAAACAACATGAAATTTGTTTCTGGAATGCAGGATAATGTCTAGTTATAGGATATGCACTTAGCTTGAGCCCAAGTGGGGTAGAAATATTTTTAACATTGGAAAGAAACATCGACATGTAAAAAATGGGCCATTCAGTGAAATGCATGAGATGCGTGATGAAAGGATTGAGCAAATGAGGTGAAACTGATTTCTGGATTGTCTCAGGGTGTTTGTGTACAGTATATGGACTTAGATTGAATCTCAGTGCGGTAGAAATATTTTTCACATCGGAAAAAAATTTCGCAAAGTGCTCCGGAAATGACGAGCATTTTCAAAACGTGGCCATTCAGTGAATAAAAAATTGAATGAATGAGGTAAAATTGGTTTTTAGATTGCTTCAGGGTGTCTATTTATAGGATGTTGACTTCAATTAAATCTTGGTGGGGTAGAAATATTTTCAACGTTGGAAAGAAATGTCGGCAAGTGCTGTGGAATGGGCATCGCAGCGAAATGCGTGAGATCAGTGATGAAAGTATTGAGGAAATGAGGGGGAACTGACTTCTGAAAGGCTTCATAACGTCTATTTAAGAATGGTGACCAAAACTGAATCTAAGTGGGGTACAAATATTTTTAACATACGCAAAACATCTTGGAAGGTGGATAAGGGTGGAGTGCAGGATGAAATGTGTCATTTCTGCGCATAAGAAATTTACCAAATGGCATTAAATGCATTTCTAGAGCAGAGCTTGATTTCTAGTTGTAGGCTCTATATATGTTTAGTCTGAGTAGTAAAGAAATGTTTTAAAAACATGCAATAATTTCTGCTGACGGCTTGGATGAAATGTAGGACGAAACATGTACTTTCAGGAAATAAAGAATTGAACAAATGACATGAAATTCATTTCTAGAGCAGGGCACGATTTCCATTTACAGACAATACAAATATATTTAGTCTGGGTGGGGGAGTAAAATTTCTAAGATTGGCAAGAATCATCGGTACGTGGATAGGAGATGCGTCGTGCTGTTAAGTGTGAGAGTTGAGTGATGAAAAAAATTGGGGAAAGGAGGTGAAACTGATTTCTGGAATATACCATAATGCCTACATCTTTAGTAGAGTTATACTAAGGCTGGATTAAAAAACACTCTTGTGAGCTTTACATTGAAATGCGAAGAAATGCTTCGGCCAGGAGGTGTGTCGCGTGAGGTAGTTCATTAGTCAAATTAAATGAGTTCAATTTCTGAAGCGGTCTTGGTAACGTATTTCGGGACAGTATAGCATTACTTACTCTGCGAATGTAGCCGTGGATTCTGTGCTCCTTCTGAAAACGTGAAGTAAGGGGGAATCCTGCAATAAAACAGCGGATATATGAAGAGAAGTAGATGTATTTAGACTAGGAATGCACTGATCAATTGAAATTTGGCGTCAGTGTGTTCCATGATATGAGGACTAGACTAGGAAAAATGACAAAAGAAATCCGTCGCTGGGGATGACATGCAGCAAAATCGTGTTAACTATTGTTTAATCGTGTATAAAGAAAGAAAAACGGTTGCAGCAGGTAGAGGAACGACTAATCTATCGATATCAAGCAGTTATTTTCAATAAAAACGCTAAATTATTTCATATGAAGCAAGAGAACTTACGGAATCTATTCAAATAACGACCCGCCTTGCCTCACGTTGAGGTATGACGTCACTTCCTGTAATCTCGTTCCCAGTTGCTTTTCCTATGTTGAACTTGTGTAATTTCCTCCACCCTCACCCAGGAATCGGAAATAACGAAAATAGCGGAGACTGCGATGCTGCGATGTTGTGATTGTGATATTGTGTAGAGTTGGTCAGTTGTGCATCGGGTGTCTAACTTAATTTGAACCGCTGCGTTTTAGTGGCGCACTTTGCACACAAGAAAATGTCGAGATCGAACGAACGACTTCGTGATGTGCTACAAGGTTCGAACAGTCCACGCTCATACTCTAATCAGCTTACTATGCTAATGCTTACTTTGTATGTAGATACAGGGTGTGTGCAGAGCAGTAAAGTATATCCAAAGTCGGAATGATGCGGTGTAGTTGGTTATAATTCATGACAACCATTGAAGGCAGCACAAGGAACATAGATGGGCTAGATGTTGGTTAGATACATAGATGGGAGTTGTCCCTGTTGTTTCTCTGTATCTTACCCGTCTATGTTCCTTCTGCTGCCCCAATGGTTGACATGAAAAGAAGACCCGTATTTGCGCACTTAACGAAATGCAGGTGTACTTTATCTGCACGCACCTTTTATGTTGAGCTATGGTGATGTAGCAAGTAGGGGCTGGCGAAGCAGGGTTGTTAAACTTACTTTTCAAAAGTATGAGTTACAGATAGGTGTGTTCAAAAGTATCCCAGTTGCAGTTATCCCACGAAAAAAAAACTATGCTGACACAGTTGCAGGTAACTCCAAAGCAGTACTTGATAAATACTATTTAGTTCACACTCAGGGTGTGGGCTGAGGCTAGTACAAAAAGGCCAAAGACTTGACGAGGCCCTGGATCCTGTACTGTTCAAGTGAAGGATATTCCCAGGATTTTCACCTCTGTGTGTGTGTGTGTGTGTGTGTGGGGGGGGGGGTGACAGCCATATCTGCTGCTTTTGTGGCGATTTTGGCCTTGCTGGCCAGTATATTTTTTTTGGGGGGGGGGCGGAGGGGGTGCTGGGAAAATCCTTGGTTCAAGTAACAATACCACTAATTTGCAGTCATGTGTTATACACAGTACACATGCGCTGTAAACAGTAACATTAAACCAGAAGAAGCTTCTTAATATTTCTATTTTTGAGGCAAAAACTATTTAGGTTTCTAGAGTGAAAATCATTTAGTAAGTTAGGCGCCTGGTAGGCAATGGACTGAAGTCAATAACGCATCCAAGAGAAGGGAATATGCAAAGGATACAGTGTTCTGAGAGTATTCGTGCTTTCATTCTTGGAAAGAAAAAAGAGGATGTGTGGATTTTCTACTGTGGTCTTTTTCTTGTAAAGCTGTAACAGGCGATATTTATACAAAGAGCCTATCTTTAGCCTTTCATATTTATGAAATGGACGGTTGCATCCGTTCTACTCGATTTAGAAACTGTAGTGTCATTTTATTCCTCCTTGACCACTGAACATGGCACATACAAAATGTGCGAAAATCCCACACGAAATAGTAGCGTCGCTTGACTGTTATTCAACGGAATAAATTACAAGAGCAGACACTGGATGTTCAGGGTATTCCAGAAATCATCTCTCTGGAAAAACGAGGAAACGTCACTCCCTCAGAACCAATGAGTACGCAACCTTGAGAAAAGAAATACTGTGGCCCTGCGGGCATCTCATAGAGTTACAGGGTATCTGGACGACGCCTTTCTTCCTCTGAGTGCCGCGCTCCACTTAAATTATCCACAGTCCTACTCGGTGACACGTGCACATGTCGCCATGCTCGGCAGACAAACCTTACGTGTAACATCACGGCGCCATTCATTTTGGCTCCACCTTTATTGAGGCGAAGTGGAAAGGATCGACACAGTTTTATTCCGATCGAGTACCTTGTCGTACAGCCCACCATTATCAGTGGCTGACGGCTGATAACAGACACGTTGATAAAGGTGTGTTTGTGGCATGGTTTTTCTTCTTCTTGCACAGGAGGGAGGGTATTTGGATGGAGCCAACAGTTCCAGAAGCATAAATATCAGCGAGCGTGCTTTGTCCAGCGACTGATTTTCGACTGTCAAATTTTTCTCGAAATCACGTGAAAAATATTGAAGTGTGTCATGGCCATAGCCTTCCGAATTGAGGACGAAAAATGCTGCCTTTGATTGGGAATTTTTGGAATTTAATTATGCAAATTAGCTTAATTAATGCGTGACACGAGCGCAGACGACCTGATTCTGTGGCAAGTGTCTGTATGAGTCTATTCCAAGTAGTTCTATAATTTTTTGAAGTAAAACCTAGTTTTAGGAATTTAGTGACATCTTCTCACGTAACACCCTGTATAATGAACCCTGCATTTGTATTGATTTTGGTTATATCATGAATGTATAAAATAAACAGCAGTGGACTGAGAATACTGTAGAACCCTGTGAGAACCCTGTAGAACACCCGCACATACAGGCAGCAGTTCATATTCCCGTTTGTAGATGAAGAAATAGTTTTGTGGAGCCTAAGGAAGAGGCAACAAGGTCTAGTGCTGTACCTCTGACCCCATATTAATAATTAATAATTAGGGACTTTACGTCGCGAGACAACTGTGCTCTGACCCCATATGAAAATTATTTTGCAAGATGAATGTTGTGATTGATACAGTCGAAGGTCTTATTTAGATCTTAAAAAATCCGTAGAGTAAGCATATGTTGCCCAAAATTTTTTAAGATGTGTTCTTTTTTGGTAGAGAAGTGCAAGTTCCGTCGACCTGTTCTCTTGGAAACCAAACTGCTCGGTGACAATCAGTCCATGCTTTTTAATGAAGTGTAGTGGATTTGATGTTTTCCAGAACTTTAGAAAATATAAGAAGAATGCATATTATTGGTCTGTTGCTCCTGAGGTCTTTTTTATCATCACTTTTGTGAAGCACAACAACCTCTGCTGCTTGCATGGATCCAGGAAATTTTCCGACTCTTGGCAACATGTTACAGATCAGTGTTAAGGGACAGGCCAAATAGTCGCTGGCATATTTAATTGGTAGGATTTGCATATTGCATAATCAATACTTCTAGAGTTGACAGTCCTCTCCTCTATCATCTCCAGGAATTAACTAAACCACCTTCTCTGTATCTTCACAAGATCATCTTCTCATTAACTAAGCGCATCTTCTCGGTTCACCTGATACTATATTGAATAATGCATTTCTTAGTTGTAAATGGATATAAATCTGCATATGACAGTGTATGTAATATTTTCCTCGAGGTGCACGAAAAGTAACAACCCTGGATGCAAGTAGGAGAACCACATGAAGGGGACACATCCCCATGAGTTAGTATGTGACTGGGATTGTAGTACTCGGGCATTATGAAACCAAAGTTCCGCAAATGAGATGGGTTTGAGAAAATGTTGCCCACTTCACATAACCACAATCTTGCTTCCTTCTTGCTGCTTTGCTCATAATTACATGTGGCATAACCAACACTCTTGGCAATTCGTAGTTTTCTGCATGAGTAAATATGCATCATTTTTGTTTTTCAGAGACAAAATATTTCTTGGCAGCAACCTTAGAAGGAGAAAGCTTGTCTCCTTCTGTTTTCTTAACTAGAGGAAAGCTTCTGCAGAAGCTGGAACAGCTGGAAAAGGATGTTCCACATCTCTTTTACGTCATGGGATCACCTTCCCGACAGCTCTCGAGCCCCTACGTAGATATGCAGGCCGGTGTGGCTCTGCCTACTTCCCAAGACTCGAGTCTGGGTTAGTGCAACTGTTTTCATGTCATCCATTTAACATTATAAAATGGAAGTGAAGGCATGTTTCAGTTTTTGCGTACGAGGTGGTATCAAAAACTTCAGAGACAAGTTCTGTAGCGTGAGAAGAGAGGGTAGCACGGGGATGCCTGCACAGCGGATGATCTTAGTGGCCTTTCATTAGTTATTCTGCTGAGTGGCAGCGTTCTGCAAACATTGGTAGATGTACTACACAAGTTTTTTTTACCACGTGCACAGAGTGGAGAGGTTGCAACAAGTTCCGCCTTAAACCCGGCGTGCTCTGAGTCACACTCGCGTTTCAGGAGTGGTGGAAGATCACTGGAAGATGAAGAGAGGTCAGGTCGATGTTCCATCAGCACTACCTCAGGAAATGTTGGCAAAATTGGGGAACTTGTGCATGAGGAGAGCAGGACACTCCATTCAGGATATCGCTAACATTGTAAAAGTGTATACTCATGTTCAACTTAAGAAGGAAAAGAAATCTAGTCCATCAACTACATATGCCGTTGGAGATAGGGACATGTAATACTGTGCCAGGGGCAATACCGCAGTGCCACCACGCAGTGTGGTGTCGGCCAGTCTAAACAGCCAATACGGAAGCAGGGTGAGTGTGATGGATTACACTATCTGGTGGAGGAGCGACCGTGAGCTCTCTGTGTCCAGCATCCTATCTGAGGCGCAGTAATATTATGAGAGCCTGAGGAATAGATTGCTTTTCCTTTTTAAGTTAAACACAATTATAGTATAGAACAGTGCAGGCAGTCCTCATATCTGTTTTGAACATGCACCATGTTGCTGTAACGTTTGTGCCCAGGACTCTGACCCCAAAATCGAAGGCACACAGTGTCGAATTGTGTTAGGGTCTTCGTCAGCACGTCTTAGATGACACAACTTTCATGCCGTCGTGAGTGTCGTCACTGGGAGTGAGGCCTTGGTCTATAGCTACGACATGGAGTCCAAATGACAGTCTTTGCAGCGGAAAAGTTCAGCACCTCCAAGGCCGAAGAAGGCGAGGCAGGTCAACAGCGTGAGCAAGTGCTTCATCATGACAGTGCACCCACTCACACAGGCGTTAAAAATACACCTTTTTTTTTTTGCTGCAACAGCATGACCGCCATGTCCCACCTGCCCCATTCACCGGATTTGGCTCCTTATGATTTCTTCCTTTTCCTGGTGATGAAGCTTAAGCTGAAGGGCTGTCCTTTTTAAACCATGTACGAGATCCAACGTGAATCGCAGCAGGTGCTTAATGTGCTCGAAGAACAGGATTTTCAGAGAAAAAAATGCTAGGAGTGGTGTATCTCTGCACAAGGGTTCTTCACTGAGGAATGTAGTGCCCAAACTTAAAGGGGTTGCGACAGGTCATCCCACGTTATCCCAGATAAGGGTAAAAGGCGGTTCTTTGCACTGATGTGAACCTGCATTGAAAGTTTCACAGCGAAGAGGGTAATACAAGCGAAGAAAATGGGCACCGCGAATGCCGAAAATCATGCGTCTCTGACATCACAGCCCTCGCTGCCGCCAGTGAAGCAGCACACGAGAAGTCACATGCTTACGGCTGCCAATGGGAATGGACGCAACTCTGAGCTCTGTGACGTCTGCGCTTTGCTCGGGAGTGTGTTAGAGGGCTTGTACCTCGTGAAGTACAACACATAGAAGAACAATTCTTTTTTCCTAAGTATTCTGGCGTGCAGTATGCTTCCATCATGTAATGAGCCACATCTATGAAAGTGTCCTAACCCCTTTAAGTAAAGTATGTATTTTGCTTATTTATTTACTTTATTAGTTCGCTTAATTTGGTAGTCTCCTAATTTTTGATACCACCTTGTATTAAACCTCACTAGCTGCGATTAAGTTAGCAGAAAGAACACATTTTATTTATTGAGGATCGGCCACATACATTAAAATTATCAACATTGTACAGTGGTATGCTGCACGATTAAGTAAAATCTGTATTACATATTACATACACCCTACACTCAGCAACAAACTGTCTTACTGTCTTTGTACTGTCTTACGCTTAGTACAACTTTTCAAAAGTGTTGCGAGAATGTTGTCGTCCTGTATTAAATGAAAAAGGTAATCATGTTGTCTGAGTGTTGGAAGCAAATCACTTTCTGGACTGCCTTTGGAACAGAGGTTCATTTTATGAGTGTTTCAGTTGCTGACATTGACCAGTAATTTCTCCACAGTACTGCAGTTGTCATTTAGTGTAAACGTTAATGTATTTCCTGAAGTGCTCATCTTGAAACCCGCAGAATATGTGTACTCTGACACAGCCGTGACCATGGATGGAGGATCAGAGGAGACACAAGTCGAGAACAGGTCCTTTCTAGAGGAGGACGAAGGTATTGCGTAGAATTGATTCCAGTGCACCTTCACCATTCTTCGTTTCTTTGCCTAGTCCTTGGAATACCCATCATTGATGTCCCAGCTTCAGACCTCTCCAAGGCTGAGAAGACTGGCTACTTGGAGAAGAAAGGCAAAGGCATGTGGCATTTTTTTGGTGGACTCCATACGTTTGAATGTCCTTTTCACTGGGAAGGCTTAGGGGTGCACCTTGTGTTTGAGTACTGCACAGGCTGCCCTATAGTTACGAACTGTAGTTTGGTCAAGGGAACCAAGCTGTTCGACTAGTCTTACAGTGCAACATACAGGGAATGTATTAAAACCCAATTACCATAATTTACCCGCAGCTGCACCACAGATAAGCCGCAGGACCTGTTTTTAGGAACATTTTAAAAATTTTCTGGCAGATAAGCAGCGACATGACTGATTTGTGCGATAAAGCAGTGGTGCAGATATGAAATCAACCCATTAAAATGGATATCACTAATGCGACCCTTACTGCGGGTCTTCCGACAAAGGAAACCATAAATCTTGTAGTCCACATTCCGGGGTCGGCACGGTGTACAACAAAGGAGGCCAGTTTGGACAGACGACTGTCATATTTCAACTGTTCATGTCCCCAGGCATCTTGAGGCCTGTGTTGTGTTTGTCCCTCTGTATGTTCCAGCCTCAGAACAATCACTTTCCATAAAGCTTTCGTTCCATATACAGTAGAACCTTGCTAATTCGAAATTCTGGTTAATTCGAAGGATTGCTGCAGTCTTCACGCGTTTCAAGCTGACCGCATAACTTGAAAAAACTGACCCGTATCCCACTTAATTCGAAAGTTCTTAGTGCACCAACTAGGTGCAAGTTCTGAATCAGAATGTTGCACGATCCAAAGTTCGTACGCAACTTTGTACGAGCCAACGGTGCGCGTGGCCAAGTGATGGAGTTAATAGCCAGTCTTGAACCAACAGTGACGTGTGATGTCAATTTCGGAAAGCGACAGACAAGATAAGTGAGTGTTTCAGCAAATAAATATATTTTCCTTCACCATGTGCCCAGAAACGCCTGCTTCATTCAAAAATTTTTCTCCGTCGACGATTTTGAATTAACAAGATTCTACTGTATGACATTGGTGCTCCAAGTCAACACAGGTTGAATGCAATAACAAGCACGTTGGTTCCAGAGCGACTGGGTGGCCTGCTGAGCACTTATCAGAGGCGCTGGTGCGCCATCCGTGACGGAGTCCTCTACATATATGACAAACCAACAGACAAGCGGCAGAGAAGTCACATCCTTTTGTCCAAATACGAGGCTCGCCCGTTCCCCATCAAGGACAGCTCCAAGAAGGACGCCATCTTTGAGATTGTCTGCCCCGGAAGGAAAACATACCAGGTCTCAGTTTGATAGGCAGCATATAAGTAGGACCTGACTTTTTTGGGTTAAACCAGGCTATTTCCTCCTGAATCGTTGCACTCCATTTCTCCCTGAATTCTAATCACATATCACGCTGTATCACATATTGTGTGTGCTATTTAGTGGCAGCTGCATGCATACACTATTTGAGTGCAACAATAAAGCATGCGAAGCACATTTGATATTGCAACATGTGGTGCTTCTCACTTAGATCTGGCTGTCTTTATGTCTAGACAATACATGCACTTAAGCTGTGGGCTGCTTGCTGGACAGAAAGAAAAAGAAAGCACCCGACTTCATCCCGAATTACGATTTAAAAATGGCACCCAGTTCTCCTCCCAAAATCCGGGAAAGGCATTTAACCCGAAAGAGTCAGACCCTATGAAGAATGTGGCTTTTTGGGGTGACTGTACTAGAACTACATTCTCATTTTAGAAAGAGTCACAGGTGGTGCACTTTTTGAAATCTGCGCATTATCTATACAGTAATATGCTATCCTTTTGATTCAAAGTTGAATGCATAATTTTGACTGAGCTGAGGTGAGCAATTGCCCAATATTTTGAACTCAGTGAGTTCAAAGAAGACTCCCTGTATACAGTTAACACTTGAGTAGTTGGAGCTTGCTAGTGTAGCTAGCTTTTCAGTTGGGTCATTCCACGCCAAGTGACCCAGCGATGCTGCTCGACCACGCCGATTTTAACGAAAAATATCAGAGTTCATTGTGGTGGTAGACGTTGCGCAAATCCGAAATATCAGCCTCAAACAGCAACGCATTCCGACGCTAGTGGACTCCGAAGTTCGCACTTCGAGCAAAAATCGTGCCCCCTCTGGAAGCGTGTTGTGAGCGTTCTACAGCATAGGTGAGGAAGTTACTTTTATTTTGTAGTGCACTACCGTTACTCACTACTTTTTCAAAAAATAACGCGTTACGTTATTCGTTACTGTTGCGGTAGTAGGTAACGCATTACTAACGCCGTTACTTCTGATAAGTAATGCCATTACTTTTGCATTACTTCACCAGTTGTCCTTATAATATGTACCATTTTGATTGAGTCACATAAGTGCATACCGCAAATCAATACAAGCAATGTTGGGCACAAACAAGGGTCACGCATGAACACAACTTACATGTACGATTTATTGCAACGCAGAAGTAGTTGATGTTCAAAATTTTCATCGGTCAGCTTCGCCCGTTGGGCTGAGAGGACGCCTAATGACCAGTGAGTGCTCCTTGTCAAGGTTGATAGAGACGGTGACCTTTTATCTCATACAGTACAAATCCAAACAGCCAATTCCTTGTTACTTTGTTACTTGTTCAGAGGGTAGAGGCTATTTTTCTGCCGCTTTTGCCCCATTCGTCCGAAAAATACCAGAGGGAGTGAAAAACAGAGGTGGTAAACAAAGGTGACACCTCAACCAGGGTAGGTCAACAACCCTTCTTTTGCGTTCTTCGTGGGTGTCGATGTGACCTTCTTGTCATTGTTGAAGATGAATAGAAAAAATCGGGGATTTTCCCGGATTCTGGAGGCACAGTCCTCGCTCAAGCTTTCAAGTTCCCGAACACGCAGTAACGCATAACGCCGTTACGCGTTAGTTGTTAAAAATGTAATGACGTTACGTTACTCATTACTTTTCTCCCAAATGTAATGCGTTACCATATTTCACTACTCGAATGTAACGCGTTACCGGTAACGCACTACTTTGTAACGCGTTACTCCCCACCTATGTTCTACAGTACCGAAGAAGGTCAAAATTTAAACGGCTTTTCTAGATGGACAATGCCATCTACTGAGTGACTCTCAATAGTCTACTGTAAAATGTGGGATTTCGGAGATTCTGGGAAGTAGTACTTCAAAATTTGCCCAGCTGACATTTTTTTATTAAGATAACTACAACATCTACCAAAACGAAATTTTGCTGGTGTGAAGTCCCTCAGGAGTAGTGTGTAATAAAAAATTATTAACCCTTTTCTCAACTGTCTAGGTGTTGTAAAAAAACCGTAAATTTTAGGAAATCCTTAAAAAGTGCATATTTCAGGGTTAAAATTTTCAATGGCGATAACAAGCTAGAAAGATGCTCTTCAGACAGAACTGTAGAATAACTCCTCATTTATGCGTGGAGAAAAAATTAGGAAGGTTTTTTTCTGATAAGCTGAAGAAATAATTTCTTTTTCTCTCTTTCGACCAGCCCCAAAGGACAGTTCAAGTTCGCTTGACTGCTGATTTCCCTTTTTCCTCTTTTGGCATTTGCCTATTGCTGCTTAAAGTATGGCTATAAATTTCGACCTTGTACTGCTTCCATTCCTTTTTGCGCCTCTCCTTCCTTCATGTAACAGAGATTAGTACCTCTGTTGGGATATCACATGCCCTATAGTTAACGCGCTGTTTTATGAACAGAGTCAAAGCTTCTGTTTCAATTTCGTTTATGGTCACCCTGTTACATTTTTCACATTTTTATTTACCCACGTATAAAGATCAGGAGGCATCAAGATTTGGTTTCTGAATGGCCTATGTAGGCTAGCTTTTGCTGCGAGACTCTTCAACGTTCTCCTGATACCGTCACGGGGACCCCTTCCATGTGATGTCGCAAAAAAATGCCAAGAAGCTGATATACCAAAGTCATATACAGGGTGTGTGCTATAAAAGGTCAGTCACATTTTCGTGCAAGAAGTGATACCTCCTTGATGCTATACCTCTATCACGAAAAGACTTTCTCTGCCTCAAAGTGAATAATTTATGCTAGAGGAACCTACGAAACGATTGTGGTTACCTAGCACTGTGTAACAAAATAAATATGACCATGCAAACTTTCACCTCCATCCATCGGTATTGCGCATAGGAAACACATGAAGACGAAAGTTTCCGTGGCCGTGTTTATTTTATTACGCAGTGAATGGTAACCACAATTTTTTCGTAGGTTTCTCTGGCATAAGTGATTCACTGTATGGCAGCACAAGTCTGTCTCTCAAATAGATATATATACCGGCCTCGGTGGCTCAGTTGGTAGCGTGTTCGCCTTCTGATCTCGAGATCGCGGGTTCGAACCCGGCCGAGGACGCCAGCAACTTGGTGGCAGGGTACAAGTTGCTTAGACACGCCGTCTTCCGTGAGGGACGTTAAATACGTGGTACCGTGTGGTGAGCTTTCATCGCACATTAAAGAACCCTCAGGTGGGCAAAAGCAATCCACAGACTGACCGCTATGGCGTCGCTCATGATCTCAGTTGTCTCGTGACGTAAACATCCAATTATAAAAATTATATATACAAATAGATATAGTGTCACGAGCGAAAATGTCATTGACCCTTTATAGCATACACCCTGTACTTGGTAACAGACAGTGACTAATTTTTTTGTTTTTATACTCTGACGCAGCACCATCTGTAAAGTACTCAGTGTAAAACTTTCGCAATCTGAGGATTGTCCGTGGCCAAGCTTTGTAGGAGTTGCCTTTGAAAAGAGTGCACTGCTGAGTTGTCATGCGTTACTCAGTTAGATATCATTTATAAGTCTTGTGCTTTAGATCTTTGTCCTGTTTGTCAACATCACAAAATAAACAATGATAGGATGGATAGTCGCCTGGCTATCATGCCAATACGCATTTTCTGTCGTACCTGGACCGAAGGCATATGATGTTCTGAGAGGCAATGCTCTAATCACCACACTGCAGTAATATAGCAGATTTCAATAATGTGTACTTATGGCAGTGCAGCTACCCAGAGCTACACGGCGGAGGATTATTAGTGTCATGCCTGAAAACATAGACGAGAAAGAACGTTTTACAGAAATGACGCGCATGATTTTAAGAAACTACCACGGAACAAAATTGGGTCACTATCACACCAGGAAGGAAGAAAATCAAATCATATACGAAGAGTGAGTTCTGATACACTACAGGTTCATTATAGAAGTAAAAATATCGATCGCCATATGTGCTATAGCTGAATTTCCTTTAGAATGTACTAGTCATCGTAATCTCATAGAGGAACTTTCATGTGGAATACCAGTTGCGAACAAATGGGAAGGAGAGAAAAGCCAGATAATGGAATATGTTGCTCTAATTCATTCCTCTAATTCCCGTGAAACGGTTATAGTAAAACAAGCTACGACAAAAGAAGGAAAGCGATTCAACACTGTGGCTGCTGTGGCTGTCCTTTGCTTGTGCTAGCGGTTGCCGAAGTGTCACCGGCGTACATACCTCAGTAGTAGGTTCGAATTTCTTTTTCCAATGGTGTTTTGTGATTAGTGCAGTTCAGAAAACGAAGATTTTGTCAGTTGATAAGGAACTTGAGATAATCCATGTCGTGTCCATGGCTGAAAAGAAAAATTACGTTACTATCCACCACTTATGGACATCCTGTGCTCGCCACGACACATGTGTGACAACAAAAATTAGACTTCAACCTCCCTCTACAAGTCGCCCATGGCAAGTTCACAAAGGAAATGTATGCAAGACTCCTGACATGGGCTGCCGCAGAGAGCATGAGAGTATATAGTGACGGTAGCGCGCGCTGTCTGCGCAGGACCCTGAACTTTAAAAATTATTTTCTCTGCTATAAAAAAATTACTTTTTTAAAACTTGCTCCTTGTGTTCCTTGGGCATGATACTCTCTTCCAGCTTTCACTGTACGTCTTTCTGCGCTTCACTATTTTTGTTATTTACGGTTAAAGCTGTCGTATTTGCACCAGAGTTGCATCTTCGCGTATTTTGTTATCCTATTTTTTTGTTTAGCCTCTCGCCGAAACTTTTTTGGCTTGTTTACCCATTCGTATCTCAACATCAAAAATAGTTTTGTGTCTTTACTTCTAGCGATATAGCCCAGAAAAAATGCGAAATTTGCTTCTCGAAGCATTTTTCGCACCCCCCTTAGGATACGTATGGTGAGTAGCCAGAATATTTGCGGCAAATGAAATACGTAAACGGACACTTCTTCCTTACTGCGGCACGAAAACAGTTGCGGTATCTCCATAATTTTGGCGACACCATGCGTTGACTGCAGGGGTGGTCAGAGGCTAACCGCGTGACTTTAAACAGACACTTAGGGACGACTATTTTGCGATTGCAGCTAAAACATTTGTTTTAGTGGTTTTCCCCAAGTAATGAATTTGTATGAATTTTTATAAACAAGATCGATGCGGGTCGAGCATCCCCTCTGGGATGTTTGGCATGGAATGACCCTGTGTGTACTTTGCCTGAGGGAGGGGCACCGCCCTCCCATGTGTACCCTAGCTGTAGAGGATTTTGATTTGATGTCTGGAAGGTTGCCTCTAAAAAGTTGACTCATGAATAATGCCTGCAGCCCAGGAACAAAAAGGGTGTCTTAAAGACGTTCCTTAAGTTCAAAATTTCAGCAATGCTACTTCCCCAGGTGAGACATACATACTCCAACAAAGAAGCTAAAGGGCATTCATGGCAAAGCTGAGGCAGGACACCAATTTGTTTGTTTCACAAGTGACCTGTGGATGTTCAGAAGCAACCACAGCTTCGTCGGTGTAATGTGCCACTGCCTGACATCAAATTTTGAAATCATGATAAGTGTACACCCAGTAAGTGTACACTCACCTGAAGAACAGGAAACACTATCATGCAAAATTAAAGGGTAGGGGCTTCCCACAGAAGAATTGCATATCTCTCTGTTGTGACAGTTAATGCCAGAAATATTACACTAAAACTGTGGGCTACAAATTGCAAACTTTTAGCGCAAAAGGCGCATATTGTAAACTTAGTACTAGACGGGCCGGTTGGTACATATCTCTAGGCTGGTGGCACAGGAACAAGAAGCATGTTATAAAATTAACGTGGATATGTTATTAGTTATTCAGAATCTTTCCCCTCATTCGATTGGATATTTGATTCGCCTTCAAATATTTGAATTTGCACACCCCCTACCCAAAAGTATTACTGTCTCAGCAAGTAATACAGTAATACTGGACATATTTTAGGGTATTGTACTAATACAAATACTTTTTGAAAAGGTGTATTATAATACCTAGTACTAATACAAAAATGTATTACAGTTATCCTATACTATTATATGAGGGGCGTTCAAGTCAAACCGGGACTTTTCATTTTTCGCAAAAGTAAAATGAACTTAAGAGGCGAGAAATTAGTTTTATTTTTCAAGTAATCTCCAGCTGCACTAATGCACTTGTCCCAGCGTTTCACGAGGGCTTGGATGCCAGCAGCGTAGAAATCCTTACCGGCGCATAGCAGCCATGATCGGACCGCATTCTTGACCTCGTCGTCGCAGCTGAAGTGGCGGCCCCCAAGGAACGCCTTCAGTGGTCCGAAGAGATGGAAATGGCTGGGGGCGAGGTCTGGACTGTAAGGGGGATGTGGCAGCAACTCCCAGCCAAGTTCCTATAAGGTGCCTGTCGTGAGATGTGTGGTATGCGGGCATGCATTGTCCTGTAGGAGGAGGACTCCTTTGGTGATGAGCATAGATTGAGAAGTTACCCGTCAAAAAGAACTTGTTAAAAGTTAAGTTACCGTGTGAAAAATGTAACTAAGTTAATAACAAAGTTCTTCAGCCTGAAACGTAACTCGCAGTTACTGAGTTCCTTTAAAAAAAGAACGAGTTACTTCCAAGTTACTTCAGGCACCAAATAGCATTACGCAGGTGCAGCGCGCATGAGCAGTTGAGTTAGACCTTGAGTTGCCTGCGGAGGAGTGCAACACGCTTAGATCGTTGTCGTTTATATCCAACAAGAGACCTCTCCCTGCATGTAAACAAATGATGTCATGGTGTTCGACAGTGCCACAAATTTGGTAGAATTGAACTACGCTCGAAGCTAGAGGTGAACAAGGTCGCACCCGAAAGCCACGATCTTGAGGGTCTACGATATGTTCCCTTAAAGACACGCGACCCTTGGTCCTGCTCTTCCTTCAATGAGAGGCAGAGAACAAGTGCCCATTCGTGGAACCCAGCCTTCTCCTTCCGATTTGTTTCGGTTTCAGTCTGTCTGCTCACCTCGTTGTCGGCTATCTTGTCCGGCACGTGTCTCCTGTTTTGCACAAACTTTGGACCACCACGTGGTGAACGCGGAGGCCTGTCGCGTGTGAAAATGACGAAAAAGAAGTAGCGCGAGCCATTTTTACAATCAGGAGACAGAAAGTCCCGATTTGACTTGAATGCCCCTCGTAATACATGCCCACCCCTACCCACCGATTTGCTTAGTTCCACCACCTAGGACCACATTTGTCGGCTCTTGTAAGTTTTTGTCAGTGTGAGGTTACTTCCCACTCTTTGTGACTAGTGTTCATGCTTTATCAATTTTTCCAGTTTGTTGCCTTCAACACAAAAGATATGAAACAGTGGATATCAGCGATTGAGAGAAACAGCATAAAGGTGACCTCACCAAGTAAGCACTTGTGGTAATTGCTCAAATCCAGGAAGTACTTGTAAAGGGAGCTTTCAACTCATAGAGCCCTCCTAAGTTCAGTCAGTTGAAGATACTAAGTTCAGGGTTCACAAAGACAAAAAGTTGTCAGAGAACTTGTATCTCTGACTTTTCAGAATTCTCATTCCAGTGAATTCGGGGTAAAGTTTATCACAATGTATTTGTGTAATGACTTTTCTGAATAATTGAATGAACTCTAATGATTTTATTAGAATTTCCATAATAAATGGTGAAGGTGCAAGTGCCAAAAAAGAAACTAATCAGAAAATCTCTGATGGTTACTGTGACATCCATTTTAAAAATGCAAGTAGGTAGTTACAGAGTACGTTTTCCATCCGAAACAGCTTCTAGGGAGGAAGCTCCGCAGCCCTGCGAGCCCCCGATGTCTCAGACGAGCCCTGACGAGCCCCCGACAAGTCCCGACCTCTCGTATGAGGATCTGTCAACTGAACCCCTTTATGAGGATGGAGAGAGCTTTCTTGAACGTGAGGAAAAGGAAGACTGGTACATGGGACTGTGGGACTGCATTGGCGACCACCCTGATGAGCTCTCTTTCAAGAGGGGAGACCTTCTGAAGGCTGTCAGCAGGGAACATCCGGCTTGGTGGCTGGCACAGACGCAACATGGAGAGACAGGCCTCGTTCCCTCTTCCTACCTCATGAACGCCTTCGAAAGGGTTGAGGAGTGAAGTGAAAGGTATCCCTGAGTGTCAGTGAAGAAGCCTTAGAAACGTGTGTGTTCATTAGTGCTTCAACGAGGGAGAAAGTGACAAAAGCTCCCGAAGCCAGTCGAAGCTGCCTCATTTTGAACTTCTCAGGTGAAGCGAAGATGAACGATGGGCAGCACATTGCGAACCTCTGTAGTCCCAGTGAATCCCCACTCCAGTCTCTGTCATAATCAGCAGTCGAGCCATCACTGCAATCAGTTTGAATTCATTAATTGCCAGTGTTTTGAAATAATCATGGAATCTCTCACGTTTTGTTTGCACCACGACATACTGCTAATTGTGTGGTGCGCCAATTTTTGCCAAAGCTGATCTACATACATGGCCTCTGAACCCAACTGCCACCCACCCCATCCCAAAGGGGCTGGCTGGGACACGTGTCTACTCTAGTCAGAACAATATTCTAGGACCATTGCTGTCCTTGTACTAAGATGCGAGTCTGGGAAGCTATAACGCACACCAAATTGTTTACACCTTTATTGGAAGTTTTGTTAGCTACTTTGCATGTCTCTGTGAAACCCTTGTGTGCTCACATAAAGAACAGCCTGATGTACAGACTGATTGTGGTACAGCCTTATTTCTTACACATGGCCAATGAAAATAGAGGAAGAAGAACATAATGCTAAACCCAACATCATCATGCTGTAAAGATGATGTGTGAGATCAAGGGCCCATTGTTCTACTGGGTAGGTTTGCAACTTTCCAGAAGCTCTGCATTCTGCAATCTAATTGCTAGCATTGATAAATTCACAAAAATTATTTTACATAGTTTGCACTGGTCCTTGAAACCCATGAACACCCCAGAATTTGAAAACACCATTTTCATCTTTTTCTCATTCTAGCAGAGGTGCAGTGCAAATTCTGCATAAGGTGGGAAAACTAGTTTCGAAAACCACAGGTATTAGCACTCATTGCAGTAGCAGTCAGTAGCGTGCGAGAAATCAGCGGCACCCTTCATTGTATTCATTAGCCTTCCTTTCTATCCTATGGTATTTAACACTCAGTCTTGTTTGTGAAAGGATCACTGTAGCGCAGTCCCCACGTATTCTGTCATGTGATACCCCTAGTTGATAAATGTTTTTGCCAAATATTGAAGTCCCGGCCATAAATTGTGTTTTACATCCTGGGTAAAATGGTGGCTCAGCCTTCAAAGGTCTTTGAAAGACCTTTGAAGTTTTGTTCCATAATTTAGTGGGAACCATGTTATAGGCACCTCTATGCCTAGGAGGCTTACTTCCTAATTTTTTCAGGAAAAGCAGAATCTTTCAGTCTTACAGATTTTTGTAGTAGTACATAAAATGATCATGCATCTTCATCAGTGTACATGGTGACCGCGATTGCCATGGTACACAGGAGAGCTCCCCCTAACAGTGTGCACTTTCTACCGTTTTCACAGTTGTGCAGAGGTTGGCACTTGTGACTTCTGCTCACTCATGCTGAGCTCATTCACAACACTGAGCATGAGTGAGTTTTGCTGAGGTATGCAGCTGTGTAATAGTTCAGTAAGTACCGTTCCGTTCTATTTGCCACTTTGGTTTCTCAGCAGAAGGTGGAGAGATTGATGAGTCCATGGAAGTAGCAAGTATGTATATACAAGGGATCCTTTATATAATTTTCATAGTGTATTGATTTTTATTATTTAGTTATTTAATTTTTATAATAAAACTGGGAGCTACCTTGATGTGGTTTTCACAGATGCATTATGTGGCCAGACGGTCATCCTGTCTGAAGCCTTATGTAACTACTGGACACCTATGGAGTTTCTTTGTGTTCTTGGTTCTGGTTTCCAACAGAACTGCTGGGCATCCCTAAAATTCATTAACATATTAATTAGATGTTGTGATTAGATGTAGATCAGGGAAATCAAAGATAGCAGAATTTTGAGTTATTTAAATCCGCGCACTTTTTAAAATATCCTGAAATGAGAACGTACCTCGAGACATAAATCGCTAAATTTTACTATGCAGATGAGCTGAAGCGACACACTTCTCGAGCACAAAAGGAGCGATGGGTGTTTGCCTTGGAGTCCAGGCAAAAATCTAGAATGGGACCAGTTCAAAGTGGTTTTTGAGACAGGTCTCATGCTGGTCCCCATTCCCAGGTGGTTCCCGTAGGGAACCACTATGGAGTGGGGACTGCTTGGGATCTGGAACCAGTCAGCAAGTGGGACCACTTGACAGATGGGATTTCAGTCTTGGTCCCAATCCAGTGGCTCCCTCAGCTAAATGGCACGAAAACTAGCCACATAGCTGCTGGGACCATTAGACCAGAGCTGAAAGGAAGCTTGATTTTGTGCACATATATATCATTCTATTAGAATCTTTATTGCAAGGTAGAGTTTTACAAAGACTACCTCACGTATTGCAATCAGCACTGGTATATGTAGATATGTAGTAAGTGACACACAGGCCTTGCTGAATTTCAGTTCAACCTACCCCTACTGAAACATCGCAAAAAGATACTGGGGACATAGGCACATTACATATACCACGTAAAGGGCTAATGAGTCAATATAGTAGCAAAAAATGTTAATGACACAGAAATGAGATTCAGAAAAGTGGGGGAACAAGGATACATCGCACATCCCCGTGATGGGCCCATGAGTCAATATATCAAAAAACTATCCTTGAGTTCGCGAGGGAGGCTCCGCCTCCAAAATGCACGCCAATAGGAGGACTCGGAAGGCGGAGCGCTGCGGCCTCTGTTCTTGCCTAACAGATGGCGCACCGGTAGCGCTCGGCTCAGAGCCGTATATTAAAAGAGAGTCTGGCCATTGGGAGGAGTCACAAAAAGAGGCTCGACTTGTCAATCACAGTTTCGCTCCACTGATTGGTTTGCTCTTTATCAAGGGGGTCGCCATGACACCTCATTGCCACCCAAAATGGCGACGAAAACAAACACAGTGAAGCGGGGATTTCGTGTCAAAAAATTTCCACAGACTACTCTGATTTTACGCTGCAAATGTACATCCTCATATACGTTTCTCGGAAATCAGTTTCAACTGATGCTCATCCATCGATATCTAACCGAAAATAATACGTTTTGTCGCCGGTGTTAGGCCTAGTGAACACGGCGATCACAACGAAAACATAACAAAAACGGCGCTGTGCTGTACAATCTTATATTTAATTGCTGGATTTCATGGATATAAATATTCTTGCCTCTTATATTCCAACTATTCATGTAGATTTGATTAAAAATCCTACCGACAACAGAGTGTGTCCCAGCAGGTGGTTCTGCCGGCAACGGTACAACGATGGAAGCAGACGACAATTCCCGACGTGCCTTACGCTCCCTAGGTGGCGCTCATCAAAATTGGCACGATTGGCACCAAAAATCCACCAATTTTGCAGATTGCGAGAGCTACCCATTTCAATCCCATCCAATCCACTTGCCACCCAAAATGGCGCTGCCCATGTTGGATAAGGGGGCAAATAATGAGGATAGGTTGATTGATAGCGCCCCATATTTTAAGACTTCATTGGTCGGAAAGCTGAAAAAGTGGGCGGAGCTTCAGGTATAGGCATGACCCATTAATGGCCAGACTCCCTTTTAATATACGGCTCTGGCTCGGCTCTAGCTCGGCTCGGGATATGTGACCCGCAGTCGTCTGCTTCTGCTTCTTCCGGTAGCGCTACGACCATGAAGCTGAACCGCAGCCCCTGCTCGGGAGACTCCTTTCGGCTGTAGTTCGAGTCATGGGCTCCGCCTCTCGGCGAACGTCATATGTCACGTGAGAAAGTCGCTTCTGCCTTCTGCCCGCGCGCCGGCCGCTGGGGATTCTTTTAGCTGCGGAGAGATGAGGGAATATGAACATGTGGACATGTGCTCGTAGTTTTATAAGGTAAATGTGTTTTACGCGCACTACTGCATAGCCTTGCTGGATAGAGATGACATGAGTTTGTGTAAAACCGACAGCGGTTCACTACACTGAGGGCATTCAGGTAGTTCTTCATCTCGAGCGAAACTGGGAAGTGTCTGAAGTTTCACCGCTACCCCACCTTTCCCCACATTTTTTCCCCCATTGGTCTTGTAGAGGAGGTGGTGTTCCCCTACATGAGTCCTGACCGGCGATGATGGAATGTCCCAGCGGGCAGATGGACGTGGCCTCACACTAGGCCGGTGCCGGTAGAACTGCCGTGCCAGCGCCGTAGCGCGTGGCAGCAGAGGCGCGTCGTCGTCGTCTTCCACGGGCCGCCACATCACTCCCCCCCTCAGACGCGGAGCGGTGCATGCGGTTGAGGTCCGCGTCGATACCATGAACAGGAGAATGAGGACGACTCGTGGATGGTGGACGATTGGAGATACGGCTTGCGATTGTGGCTGTTGATGCAGCAGCGGGATGGCGGGAACAAGGGCGCTGGATCCGGGCGGGTTCCAGAGATGAGTTGTGAGTGCTGAGTGGTTGGGTGCTTGAGTGCGTTGTGTGGCGTTGAGTTGCTGCGTTGCTTGTTGCTGAGGGTGTGCGTTGAGTGATCGTTGTTTGTTGCTGATTGTGTTGAGTTGCTGAGTGGGCGACAGTACCGCGACCGGTACGACAGCGTGAATGCCGGTTGCCGCCAGAGAAGTGCCGGGGAGGGCCATCATGAAGCAGGTGGAGGCCGGAAAGCCAGCTTACTGTGGTCTCCCTGCGAGTCCCCGGTGGAACAGTGGTCCCGGAGCGCCTTGCCTGCTAGAGGGTGGTTCGCTGCTGGTGTGCCGACGAAAAATTTAGGATGTTGAATGGCCGAATTACGCCGAACATGGTGTTCGTTGTTCGGGTCACCAAATGTAGAGGAGGTGGTGTTCCCCTACATGAGTCCTGACCGGCGATGATGGAATGTCCCAGCGGGCAGATGGACGTGGCCTCACACTAGGACGGTGCCGGTAGAACTGCCGTGCCAGCGCCGTAGCGCGTGGCAGCAGAGGCGCGTCGTCGTCGTCTTCCACGGGCCGCCACAGTCTAATAAATAGACCCCCGCTTCCCCGGGCCAAAGCCGTAATACACGGCACTGCACTGCACTGGAAAGCTTTTGTTCGTTTGTTAAACCAAGCATATCATTCTAGATTGCAACAAGAAGAGTAACTCGTTCACTAGTCCTTTCTTCGCAGGTAAGATGGGGGGGTATATTTATTAAACGAAAGAAAAAAAGGGGGAGGAAACGCAAGGTGGAGATTAGTGTTTGCCGAACGGAAACACAAGTGCCTGCTGCTGAACTTCGGGAAAGTTTGCGATCAACAACTACAAATCACAAGGGGACTGTTCTGAACGGGGCGCGGACAAAAGCTCACCGGACAAACGCTCACCCATTCAGCGTCGAAGCCGGACAAAAGCTCACCACATTTGCAACGGCATTTTCTCCCCGAGCTATTTATATTTTGCGATTGTATTATGAATGATTAATAATATAAATTGATAAACTACTCTTCAGTTGAGGTTTTCCTGGAAAAACCGAATGAGCAAAACTGTGTATTACTTTTATTATTTTATTTTTTATATTTTTTTTACGCTTCAGAGGCGGATGCAGCTTCCCACCGCTTCCAGGTGCCTCAGGAGATCTTAAATAGTCCTGGCAAAGGTGCTTGAGCCTCGCTTGCAGGCGGACGGTCTTTCGCCTCACCCTCTTCGCTGGGGGGTTTTCCGATAGTTGCCTGGAGCAGTGTTGTGTCGGCAACAGCCTGATCGTCTTGTAGGCATTCAATTAACTTCCAAACGCTTGGGTGAGATTGTCCGACTAGCTTTGCAAAGCCGTTGTTCCAAGCTTCGCAGGCGTTGTTTGTTCGGTCTCCATGTTGAAGTGGTGCATCCAGCACGTTCCACACATGCGGTGGAAAATGTGGACGCCTGCGACGCATTCTTGTTAGGAGGCTGCCGCTTCCCGCCGTGACTGCTCGGAAGGTCTCATTCACGTATGTGGTGTCAAAGTAGTCCAGAAGATCCACCATGTCTTCGGCTGCAATGCGACGTAAGAACTCGAGGCCTTCTGGGACAATAGAGCAGGGCACAAAGGCCAAGGCGTCCAGCATCCCACAGTGCTTCTTGAACAGCTCATCGTTCTTGTACCTCTCGATTAGGCCCAGTTCGCGGACTTACAGAAAAAAAAAAAAAAAAAAACGGGAAAGAGTCATTACTCTCACAACTGTGTGCACCGAAGCGAAACCATGTATATAAGCACCGGACGAGGGGATGCCGTGACACCCTGTATACTATATCGTGAACGGGAATAATAGGGGCGTAATAATTACCTTCCGGTGAGTGCTTTGGCACAGGTGGAAGAAGCAACCCCTTCTGATAACCTCGCTGCCACCTCGTAGTCTGTGACAACAACCTCAGGGTCTGGAATAAAGCCGCAGGCCTCATATGTGTCCTGGATGCCTGTGAAAAGCTCCTTGTATGTCGCAAGGCTCTTTCCTGGCAAAAGAGCATAAGCGCAGGCCACTGCGCTGTTTCCAATGGAGCATCGTATCACGTAGAATTGCTTGAAAATGCGAGGGCAAACTGAGAAGGTTCCATCCATGTGCCATGTGCGGCTGGCGGAGAGTGCTCTCAGCTACTCCCTGCTCGCAAACAGTACTATACGATCCTGATGGTGGTTATCGTATCGTAGGAAGGGTTCCGGTTGCGGTCCTCCTGTTGTGGCCCACTTGCCTTCGATGTGCAGTTCTTCTAAACTTTCTGGCTCAGGGGGTCTCGTTTTGGATCTCTGTCTGCGTAAGTCGCGACGGACGGTCTCGAGGTTTCCGATCCTTTCTCGCACAGTAGTGGAGGAACCTCTCAGCGCCCCTGCTAGCAACCGGCTCGGCGGTTCAGAAGATTGCCTGGCGCTTTCCTTGAGCACTGATCTCACTTTCGCCACGTCCGTCGCTCCCTGGTCTTTATCGTGGCTGTGTTCGCGCACAGACCAGTATTTGGTTACCCTGAAATGGATAAATAGCTGATGAACAAGCATGTCGTAACGCACGAACGTACGTATGGTGCCATACTACAGAAGAAGGTACACTTACAGCAATATCCGTAGTCAGGGCTCCTTTGCAGCTCCTGGTCCTTTGAAACTTGCATTGCCAACGAACCCAATCATTCTTCGAAACCTTTCTGACGTACTCATAACCGCCCACAAGAAGTTTGGGTTTCCCCATGTTAGAAGTGACGACCTCCATAGTGAACCACATGCGAGTCTAACACGGTGCGGAGGTTACCGCCTCCTTTTGTAGGTTTCATCATCTGTGCCTTTTTCTTGCTCCTTTTCGTCACCCTTTGTGTGCATGTGTTCTTGAGTGCCGAGTGCAATTTTCCAAGAACAATCACGGGGAGCGAAACGAAGAAGGTCCAGATTATTGTACTTCCCAAGACCTCTACGCGAGCAAACTGCGTTTTCTACACAAGTCCAAGGTCCTTTTGAGACACCAATCCGGAATGGGGGGGGGGGGGGGTACTGAGAGTCAGAAACCAGGGAAGTAAAGGTGACTAAGGACAAAAGAAGGAACGAAGAATTATTCCGCGTTCCATGACCTTTATCAGAGCACATCCCTATTTTTACGGAGTGCCCACGATCCCTGTGGGACACCGACCTACGGAGGGTTTTTCCGGGGATCAGTTATCGAACAAGCAAGTTGTCACTTCGGACTGCTCATGATGCGAGGCACAAATAGAGCAAAACGTATGAGTGATAATGATGATGCATGTGTGATGGGAAATACGAGGAAAGGTCAGCCAGTGTGATACCTGCTCCTGTGGGGGACAAGTGCGTCCTGGGCGGGCCGACTTCAGAGGGAACAGTGTCGGCGACATTGGTCTGAAAGCGTCTGAGGAAAACCCGGGAAAAACCCGAGACGGCACAGCTGGCGAGAGGGATCCCAGTCTCCACACGGCAAGCCAGCGCAAAGAATAACATAGGTAGTTCTCCTTTGTGTTAAATGGGCAGTTACAGGGCATAATAAAACAAGGACAAAAAGGCAAACTTACGAGCTGCATTTAAATTTTACAACTTAAAAGCTGTCGTTATAAAGGCTATAATTGTTTGGTTCAAATTTTAGATGGCTAAAAAATTCCTCGTAATTGAAACATGCAGATTTTGTCTTTCAGTTCGTGCCCGCTCACTAGTCTAACACGCAAGCGACTAGCCCATAATATGTAATTCGCGTTTGGAATATGCGCTTTTCGCCGTACCATGCCGTATCATCATTCGCTGAAATACTATATTTCTGCGGACGTGCAGTAAAATTTCATTCTCATTCCGGCACTATTAATAATTCATAACACAATCAACCAATATATCGTTCAGTGAGAAAACACCATTGCAAATGTGGTGAGCGTTTGTCCGGCTTTAACGCTGCGATGGTGAGCGTTTTTCCGGTGAGCTTTTGTCCGGGATTCGTTCTGAACTCCCTGAACGTTCGTCTTCTGCAGCATAATACAATTTAGACTAAGTGCGACAGGTGTGAGCAAGCAGTTGTGCCTGTGATGTGTGATTCAAATGTGTGCTCAAATCGCTGGAAACATAAAATAAAAGAAAATAGCAAAAGAATAGATTGAGAGCAATATACATGATTAATGTATTCCGTTTAATGAAAGAGTTTCTCTGTATATCTCGAAATTCGGAAGCATGTACAACAACAATAAATGATACAGAAGTTATGATGACATGGGATGTTTACCCATGGTAGCCAAAGGACCCTACCCTACTTCACAGAAGTCGATATGAGAGGAAACACAAAGTTCGTACAAAAGTTCCACATAGCTAAGATAATCTATACTATTTTGTGAAGTAAAATAAATGTGAAAATCACCGTGTATCGAATACATAATGCTGAATTCGAGAAGCCGTAATGGGTAACACGCGTCGGACAGCGGTACATAGGCAACGGCGTAAATAATATTTCGGGACGCGTTTGGAATGTGCTGACTGTTTCAACGGAACATTTAACGGAATGTTTATCCTGTTCTCAGTCTGACGGTCTGCGTACATATAACCGCTCATAATACCTTTTTTGAGGTTAGTAGATGGGTTAGAACTTCCAAAAAGCTCGAATAATTTGCCCTTGTACTTGCAAACAGGGATCGGAACCGAAACTGAACCCGAACCGAAAACCGGAAAAAACCGTTATTTTCTGACGAACCCGAACCGAACCGAACCCGAACGATTTTTTTGCTTGTCCTGAGCCGAACCGGAACTGAACCGAAAAAATTGATACGGTTACCGGTTCGGGAATCGGTTCAGAGGTGAATTAATTGTACTACTGACCGACCTTTTTTTTGCTCACCTGAACGGTTATCTCACGCCTTTCTCTTACAATCGTGTACGGTGAGCGTAAGCTTGCTTGCATGTAGCAAAATTACTGCCCGTGGACCGGTTAAACCGAGGCCGAAAAAAGTAACTGTTCCAATCCCTGTAAATGCCCCGACCGCTGACAGATTTTTTTTTTGTCTGTGTATGTGCGGGGGTGGGGGTTCTCCCTGAGCCGAACCCGAACCGAACCGATATACCTGAACCGGTTCAAGATTATAATTTCGGTTCAGCGGAGCTAAACCCGAACCGAACCAATATGCCTGAACCCGAACCCGAACCGGACCGAAAAAAAATACCGGTTCCGATCCCTGCTTGCAAACAGTTCTGCCGCCGGGCACATACCAATCTGACCTCCCCATCCCCGTCTTTGATGTTCCCGCCATTCCCGCTCCATCCGTTGGTCTCTCTTTCCCTCCTCACGTGACATATGACGCACGCCATGAGGCGGAGCCTGTGTGACTCCAACTACAGCCGAAAAGAGCCTCCCCCCCCCTGCTCTCGCGTGAGATAGCGCAACATTGGCGCTCGTGTGGTCGCCATAACTTCCCAAGCAGCACAATGTACTGAAAGTCGAGTGAAATAGGGGTGGACGGGTAGGTGGAAGGCCTTGAACAGACTCTTGAAACTAAAGAACATTGATAAGACACATACCGTCCACCCCTATTGCAGTCGACTTTCAGTACATTTTGCTGCTTGGGTTTGAGCCTCGACCTTGAGACTGACCGGTAACCTAAATTCCGATGACGCGGTGACAGCGAACCTTATGCTTTATGGATGTGTCATTACCAAAGTTTCGGCCAGTTCGACGTTTCGCTCCACTAACTTTTGCCAACTGAATCGGGCCAACGGAGCGCCAACTCAGCGTGAACGGAACGGTATCGAAGCTATGCAACCGCATGGAGCAGAATGTCCACGTTGAGGTTGTCATGGTGAAGCGTCGGCCTCGCGTTTACCCCGGCTTGTTGCACGCGCAGTGGCAATACTTATTGTAGTAAACTGCTGTACGCATTGTTTTGTAACATAAATGATACTTTAGCGGTTCTTCAAAAAGTACGGTGCTAATAACATCTAGAAATCAGTGTTTACAAGAAATTTTGAGATACGAAGAGAATGTTGGCGTATGAGTGTTTCTAGCAATGCTCACTAAAGAAATATCAGACTGCATTTTTGTTACCGTTATCTCCTCACACATTTCCGATTTGCCATGTGCCACAAATAATATTTTGATGTTTCATTTAGTCACCTTCTGCTTGCACACACTTTGCCACCTCCTGCCAAAGGATATATTTTAAGTTCCAAAGGGGTGGCCTCCATATTAATATATCCACGTCGAAGTCCGCGCGACGGGCCATCTGCGTGTCCTTCTAGGAGGCAGGGCGAAGAGAGCAAAGCCCGAAATGAAAAAAAAAAAAGAAAAAAAAGAAGCGGTCACAGGCATGGTCACAGGTGACTTTGTCACGTGCTTGTGGCATTTCCTGTGAAGCGTGTTTTCATTGGCGCACACGGTTCCGGCGGGTGGCGTCACTTCCTCTCCTCAGACTAAATATCTATCCTTGGCAGAAACCGGCTCATCGGTCCGACGTCTATTGTTCGCTTAGTAGGTCACCGTTCCTTTCAAGTTCTGCTGCCATTCAGTTGGCAAAAGTACTCCGTGCGGTTGCCGCCGCGTGAACATTGCCTGAGCTCATGAAAAAAGGAAAGAAATGTTGCTGCTTTTGTTCTACTCCTCGCACTGAAATAAATCATTTAAAATAATTGTACTGTGTGTGTGTCTTTTTTTCCCTTTTTGCAAGTAGTTACGGAAGGAAATAATTGTACTGTGTGTGTGTGTGCAACGCCTCCTATAACTACAGGGTTAGTCTAGCAAACGTTACACATTTGGAGTGGACCGGAAAAACAGAAGACGAATCATCATCGCGAAACTTCCAGGGCAGGTACGAAACGGTACATCTCATCCCAGCGCATGCTGAAGAAGAAGCAAGAAGCTTCCAGACACATCACCTGCTCTCTGGCAAACGCACGTGCTGTTTCTAGACTTTTCGGTGCGACGCTTAAATGCTTGACATTCAGCGGGGAGTATTACGACGACGTGGACGATTGGGTCGACCACTATGAGCGGATCGCCAAGTTCAACAACTGGAGTGACGACCAGAAGCTCGTCAACGTCTATTTCTCCCTGGAAGGCACCGCGGAGGCATGGTTTGAGAACCGGGAGACTTCGCTCACGTCCTGGGACGTCTTCAAAAGCAAACTCCGCGAGGCGTTCGCTTTTCAACAACGAGCGGAACGCGCTGAACATCTGCTCCAGAGACGGATCCAGCTGCCAAACGAAAGCGTTACAGGCTTCGTCGAAGATGTGTTGCGGCTCTTCCGGCGAGCTGACCCCAAAGCATCCGAGGAGAAGAAGGTTCAGCGACTCACGAGGGGCGTAAAAGAAGGAATTTTTGTCCTGTCCCGGGATCCACCCGCCACGACCGACGCTTTTCTGGACGAACCCGTCCGCATTGAGAGGACCCAGCTCTCTCGCGCTACCGTCAACGAACGACACCAGGGCTACGAGGCTTTCTCCGCGACGGCTGGCCTCGACGTCGGATCGCTCAGACAGCTGATTCGAGAGGTGGTACGCGAAGAAGTACGAGCTCTCCTCTGTCCTGAGGAGGCTCAAGACCCTTTGTCTTCGATCGGCGCGATCATCAAGGACGAGGTTCAGCAGGCAATCCAGACATCGTCAACCGCCAACCCCGACGCCGAAGGACCGAGACCAACCTACGCCGCCGCTGTGAGACAGGTGCCACCTACTCGTCCGTCGTACTACGGAAACCGTTGGACGCCTCCTCGGCCTGTCCAACCTACTCCGAGCATCCCGCCACACTCTCAGCCGTTTCGCAAAACGGACGTTTGGCGGACTCCCGACTTCAGACCGCTCTGCTACCACTGCGGAGAGGCCAACCACGTCTATCGCCGATGTCCCTACAGACGACTTGGCCTTCCCGGTTTTTCACCCGACGCCCCCCGCCCCCAGCGCGGTAGTCGCCCCGCCGCAATTGAAGACTATCTACGGCAGCAGAATGCTTCTGCTGGCTCGCGACGCGACCTGTCCCCGAGCGCCCCCACCGCAGCAGGTCGCCAGGAAGAGCACGTTCACCGTCACCGGCAAGACGACCTGTGTGGCGCAGCCCTAACCGGGAAAACTGAAGACTGCAGCTCCGGGAGGTGAAGCTGCGGACCGACGACAAGTTGCAATTCCTCCAACTCGACGAACAGCAACGCAGCACCAACACGACGCTCGAAAAATTACCAATAACCTGAAAATACTCATCGACGGCCATGAGATGATTGCGTTAATCGATACCGGAGCCGACGACTCTGTTATAAGTGGAAGGTTGGCTAAGAAGCTTCGCAAGGTGCAAACGAAGTGGGATGAGCCTAACATCGGCACCGCTGGTGGACACGTCATAACACCGACTGGCCGATGCACGGCAGTCATACAAGTGCGTGACATCCAGTACGTCGTCAGCTTTGCCGTCTTGCCGAACTGCCCACGGGATGTAATACTCGGAATGGACTTTCTAGTCGAAAACGAAGCAATCATCGACTTCACAAATGGAGTTATCTCTTTTAAAACGCCGGAGACAGCAGAAGACAAGTGGTGGGCACGAATAACCCAGGAGAAACGCGCAAACACGGACGTACCGCCGTGACGACTCAGCACGTCAACCTGCCTCCCTTGTCGTCAGTCCTTGTGACCGATACGTGCGAGAGAGCACCGACTGGCTGTTTGTTGGCTGAAGGCAACACGCAACTTCTCCTCGAACGAGGAATTGGGATAGCAAGAGGAATTGTGCCCGTAAGGAACGGAATATTCGAACTCCTGGTCACAAATTTTCGACCGGACCCACAACACCTGGCGAACGGCACGAAGATAGCCGTCATCGTAGACCAATACTCCACCACGGATGTTTGCCTGATGGACACTGCTCGCATCGCGGTCACCACGGAGCACGAGGCCGAACATTTCGACGTAAACCCTCAACCCAATACAACTCAAAAGCAAACCCTTCTCCAGATGCTCAACGATTTCAGTGACTGCTTCGCTGCATCGTCGAAAGTAAGACGAACGCCCATTGCGAAGCACCGCATCATCGTCGACGAAAAGGCCCGTCCAATTCACCGCATGCCGTACCGGGTCTCCTGCAAAGAGCGAGAAACGATCCGAACGCAAGTAGAAGAGATGCTAAGAGATGACATTATCCAGCCGTCGGCCAGTCCGTGGGCATCGCCGGTGGTACTAGTGAAGAAGAAGGACGGAACACTCAGGTTCTGCGTCGACTACCGGAAACTCAATGAGATAACGAAGAAGGACGTCTACCCGTTATCGCGCATCGACGACACGCTCGATCGCCTTCCAAACGCAAATTTTTTTCTCTTCCATGGACCTCAAGACGGGGTACTGGCAAATTGAAGTCGACGAACGGGACCGTGAGAAGACTGCCTTCGTCACTCCTGATGAACTTTACGAATTCAAGGTTATGCCTTTCGGCCTTTGCACAGCACCAGCGACGTTCCAGCGTGTTATGGATACAGTTCTCGCCGGGTTGAAGTGGCAAACCTGCCTGGTGCACCTCGACGATGTTGTCGTCTTCGCAAGAACATTCGAAGAACATGTTGAACGGCTAAAGCAAGTCCTCGAGGCTATCAGAACTGCAGGGCTGACGTTGAAGCCTCAGAAGTGTCGATTCGGCTACGAGGAACTCAGATTTCTCGGCCATCTCGTGAGCAGCGACGGCGTACGCCCCGACCCCGAGAAGACGGCGGCCATCGCAAATTACCGTGTTCCTTCTAAAGTGAAAGACGTTCGAAGCTTTCTTGGCCTTTGCGCCTACTACGGACGGTTCATTCCGAACTTTTCAAGAATTGCGTCACCCCTGATTGCCCTCACGAAGGACGGATCCACGTTTATCTGGAGTGAAGCCCAGCAACAGGCGTTTGATGAATTGAAGACGCGTCTACAGACCGCACCCCTGCTTGCCCACTTCGATCCAAACGCCGAAACAGAAATACACACCGACGCAAGCAACGATGGTCTAGGAGCCGTGCTCGTTCGACTTCACGACGGCGTCGAACGTGTCATCGCTTACGCAAGCAGAACGCTAACCAAGGCAGAGAAGAACTATTCGACGACCGAAAAAGAGTGCCTTGTACTCATATGGGCCATCACAAATTTGCGCCCCTACCTGTACGGACGGCCGTTCAAGGTGGTAACAGACCACCATTCTCTATGCTGGCTGGCTGGTTTAAGGGACCCCTCAGGACGCCTAGCGAGATGGAGCCTCCGATTACAGGAGTATGACGTAACCGTCACTTACAAGTCAGGAAGAAAACACAACGACGCCGACTGCCTGTCCCGAGCACCACTCCAGCGACAGGACAACAGCCTCGAGGACGACGACGCCTTCCTCGGTCTAATGAGCGCGACTACCATGTCTACCAAGCAGTATAACGACCCCGAATTGAAGACACTCGTCGACTATCTGCAGGGCCGCGCCGACAATGTTTCTCCCATCTTCAGAAGATCACTCCCAAGTTTTTCCCTACGTAATGGTGTTCTCTACAAAGAAAACCACGCACCACAAGGCGCTACGTGGCTTCTCGTTGTGCCTGGGGACATGCGCACCGAGATTCTTGAATTCTGCCACGACGAACCGTCATCAGGTCATTTGGGATACAGCCGGACACTGGCCCGTATAAGGGAAAAGTACTACTGGTCAAAACTGGCCAAGACCGTACACCACTACGCAAGGACGTGCCAGGAATGCCAACGACGAAAAACGCCGCCGGTACGACCTTCTGGGTACCTTCAGCCAATCGCACCGCCGTCGGCGCCGTTCGAGCAGATTGGGATGGATCTACTCGGGCCCTTCCCACGTTCGTCTTCCGGAAATCGTTGGATAATCGTCGCCACCGACTACCTGACACGCTATGCTTAGACTAAGGCACTTCCACAGGGCACAGCAACAGAAGTGGCGAAGTTCTTCATCGACAACATCGTACTACGGCACGAAGCTCCGACCGCCTTAATCACCGATAGGGGAACGGCATTTACAAGCAGGCTAACACAAGAAATCCTTCGACTCAGCCACACCGCTCACCGGAGAACAACGGCGTACCATCCGCAGACTAACGGGCTCACCGAACGCCTTAAAGGGACTATGAAATTTCCTGAACCCCCATACTTTTTTTCGGTGGAAACTGTTCTTCCCGCAGAGAAACTAATATGCCACAAATTTTTCCGGACGAAATCGCTCCACTCTGCGAGGAGCGCGCGCTGGAAATGTCTCTTCCGCGTTCCTCCTCTCCCACGCATATTTCCCTGCCGATGGTGCAACTGTACGGACCGCACTTCGGTTCCCCGTTACGTCACCGGTGTTGCACAATGGCAAGTAATGCCGCGAGCTCGCGCTGCGGCTGCCGCCACTGCCGAAATCTGCCGATCACGCGAAAGCTGCTGTCATGGAGATTTCCACTCCCGATGAACGCATACGCGGGATCCTACGGCGCATGCTCCTGGCGGGATTCCTCGGCTCGGCAACACGTCACGATGACGTGTTGCTGAGCCGGCCGTGGTCGCGTCAAGTTGCCCGTTGTGTCTCCGCTCGGCAGCTCGCCACGGCGCGGCGCTAGCTGTCCTCCCTTCGCCGCTCCGTTTAAATTCGCTCCCGAGAAATCCGCTCGCGCGACGAAAGTAAAATTTCGGTTCTAGACTCAGAAAAATGTCTTCTTTCGAACGAAACGAAGAAAAAAATCGTTTCATAGTCCCTTTAAACAAAACCCTTGCCGACATGATTTCGATGTACGTCGACGTCGAGCACAAGACATGGGACGAAATACTGCCTTACGTCACGTTCGCCTATAACACGGCTGTCCAGGAAACAACGGGATTCACACCGTTCCGCCTTGCACACGGCCATGACGCATCGACTATGCTAGACGCGATGCTGCCCCACGAACCCAGTGATGTGGAAAACGACGCTCTGGGCTTCACACAGCGAGCAGAAGAAGCCCGCCAGCTGGCCAGACTACGGATCGGTCAACAACAACGCGTCGATGAAAGAAGATACAATTTGCGCCGACGAGACGTACGCTTCAGTCCAGGCGACTTGGTATGGGTTTGGACGCCGATTCGACGACGAGGCCTGAGCGAGAAGCCACTGAAGCGGTACTTCGGTCCCTACAAAGTACTTCGACGCATTGGAGACCTGGATTACGAAGTGGTACCTGAGGGCAGCGTTCCCTCTCGACGACCCCCGAGGACTGAAATAGTTCACGTCGTTCGACTCAAGCCATACTACAGCAGGTAGCGCTGAAGACTGGCTGGAAGGAAACAACATGAAAAAAAAAAAAAAGAAGGAGAAGAAACGGCATCGAAACGATGCCCCGTCTACGGAGGGGGCAATGCCACGAATCATCATCGCGAAACTTCCAAGGCAGGCACGAAACGGTACATCTCATCCCGGCGCATGCTGAAGAAGAAGCAAGAAGCTTCCAGACACATCGCCTGCTCTCTGGCAAACGCACGTGCTGTTTCTAGACTTTTCGGCGCGACGCTTAAATGCTTGTGCGCTCCAAGCTGGAGCATTCATTCTTTGGACTCAGTTGTGTTCAGAGCAGGGTGTCGAACCGCAAAAAATACGGGTTCGGTTCGGGTTCGGGTTCACGTTGTTTTGATTTCGTTCCGGTTCGGTTCCGGTTCGGCCACGCCAAGAATCGAACCGGTTCGCAAACCGGTTCGCAGCCCCGAAACCGGTTCGCGAACCGGTTCAACGCTTCCGTTTTATATGTTCCATAAAACAGCTTTTATCAGGAAATGCCTGGCTAATAGCTTACTGCTGTTGTCTGCATTGACGTCTCTAGCGGTGAGGTAGCCCTTTAGCGAGAGAAATGAGGAATGGATGAACACTTATTGCAAATAGAGTCCACGCTGTTGAAGCGGTGTAGTCCTGCTACTTTCTGTTCCCAAAATCTCTTTTTTCACACGCACAGTGCCAGCAAGATACACTTAAAGGAAGCCTAATAAGATGGACAGCGTAACATAGACGACAGTACTAGCCGGCACACTGCCTTCGCAACGTGAATCGTTCTGAAACCGTACTGAAGCATGTCGAAAATAAGCCTGCCAGCATTACTCTGTCCGAGCTCACAGCAGTGTACCAGTTAGTCCACAACACAAAGGCAATATGTCACGACACAACTGCACTACAATAAGCAGAACCACATTTACTTTTCAAGCCACGACCAATCAAACAGGCACCGTTCTGCGTACGCTCCTTCTCCACTTCTCATGTTTCTGACTTGTTTAATTTGTACTGCTCACGTGTAACGGGAAATCTTGGGCGCTTATTTGATCGCATATTCGGCTTGTAGAGCTACATAACTGGCCTACTCCATTCCTGTTTCATTCGTCCGCGTGGCACCTGGTCTCTGAAGAGTAGATGCCGCACCGCGTGCGTGGGGCGCTAGCGGCGGCGCTCACAAGGACAACTGCGCTTCAACATGTTAAAAAGACGCTGAAAGTATACTTACTATACGTCGTCGTCTCACTGTTAGGTGAAAATTTCTGAAATCCATGATATAGGCGCGTGATGATGATACCAATGTGTCTTCGTTCGGGGATAGAGAGGAACTCTTATGCTGACTTCTTTTATGTCCGAACCGTTTTGTTGCGAACCGGTTACCGCTATTATTTTTTACGGTTCTGCTCCGGTTCGGGTTCA